>NC_053166.1:154807318-155524818 GCF_016835505.1 Polypterus senegalus
GTGTCCCAGCCAGGCAAGGGCCCTGGTCGGACGCTACACATCACAGCCTGCCTAATTCATGAATCAAAGTTACAGTTTTATAGGCTCCTTATTGTCACGTGTAAAGGGTAAAGTGAGAATCTTACTTGTATTGACTAATTCGATCGACAGACAGACAGACAGACAGACAGACAGATTATTAATCCCAAGGGGAAATTCACACACTACAGCAGCAGCATGCTGATAAAAATAAACAATATTAAATTAAAAAGAGCGATGACAATGCAGGTATAACAGACAGTAACTTTGTATAATGTTAACGTTTACCCCTCTAGGTGGAACTGAAGAGTCGCATAGTGTGGGGTCTCCTCAGTCTGTCAGTGGAGCAGAACGGTGACAGCAGTCTGTCGCTGAAGCTGCTCCTCTGTCTGGAGATGATCCTGTTCAGTGGATTCTCCATGATTGACAGGAGTCTGCTCAGTGCCCGTCGCTCTGCCACGGATGTCAAACTGTCCAGCTCCATGTCTACAATAGAGCCTGCCTTCCTCACCAGTTTGTCCAGGCGTGAGGCGTCCCTCTTCTTTATGCTGCCTTCCCAGCACACCACCACGTAGAAAAGGGCGCTCACCACAACCGTCTGGTAGAACATCTGTAGCATCTTATTGCAGATGTTAAAGGACGCCAGCCTTCTAATGAAGTATAGTCAGCTCTGTCCTCTCTTACACAGAGCATCAATATTGGCAGTCTACCAACATAACTACCCTACCTTGAAAACGTGGCCTTCTTTACCTTACCTCATAACTACTATCTTTCTTACTTCAGAAATCTTTCAGAATGAACATTTTCTGATTTCAGGATTAACACATTTGTCCCACTGAGAGCTACCGACTACCAATTCCCGTTTGGCCAGCCTCTCCCCGTCTGTCCCATTATAGCATTATGAAAACAGCACAAGTATGAAAGGCTCATTGTTGTGATTTGGAGATTCAAACATGGCAAAATGAGTGTGTGAGGCCTACAAAAGACCCATAAAACAAACCAGGGCCTTCACTGGCCTGCCCAGCAAAGGCTCACAACAAGTCATCCAGTCCATCAACTGCTAATCTCCAGGTTGAGGCCTATACAGGCCTAAAAATGAGTAACTGACTTTTAAAGTTCAAAATATGGACTAAAGTCCTAAATTGAATAAAAATGCCTCACAAGGGGGAGAAACCATAAAAACTCTGGCTTGTATTGACAATTTAAATCTGAAGGATTTATTAACAAAAACAGAAAAAATCAAACAGGATCTGATGAGCAAGTCCCAATATGAAATCCATGATCAGATTCCAAGCACAAAAGATCCACAATTAAAAGAAAAGAAAAGAAAACAATAACTCACTTTTAAACTCCAAATACAAACTCAATGCTCCACTGCTGGGTCTCGCTACTGACCCAAAATATAAAGCCAGCACCAGTGGCATCCTCCTAGGGCTCCATTCACAAAGCACATGAAATGGCAGCATATTCAAAGATAAATAAATCAATAGATTAAACATAAAAAAACATGAAAAATAACAGAGAGAGAGAGAGAGAGAGAGAGAGATGGGGAACATGAACTGATAGCGTGCCAACGCAAAATTAACAAAACCACCACAAAATAGAAAAACACAAGCCAGGAAAATAAAAACCCTGGCAGCAACACAACACCCATAAACAAAAAGACAGACATTTTAACACATTCAGGATGGTAGGAAAACATGCATGCAGATAAAGTATCCAGTTCACAGTTTGCCTGTGAGCCCGAACTACACATGCAGAAGAATAATCCCCCAAATGTTTGAAGCAGAGTACTCGCTTTAGTGCTGGCAAGCATGCAACAAATGTATTGATCCTCCAGTTGACTCGACGTCCTGCCATTCTAATTCCATAATGGAGTATCATCTGTAAACGACACACAAAAGGCACACAGCAATTGGAAATACCAGGGCTCAAGCGCTGAAAGGTGCACCAATAAGGCCCGATACCAAAAAGGACTCAAGAAATATCACAGTGGAATGGACAGCACAAAGTGGTTGCAAAAACTAGGCAGAAAGGAATAAAGTTCTAAAAGTCCTGTTTTATACTGTTTTTGAGGAATACTGAAAATGTAACATGACTTTTAGGAACAGCACAAAGACACTGAGGAAAGACACAAAGGTTTTTATGCAAGGACTAACCTCTCAAGGTGGCTTGGGACCTTCTCATCAATCACAAGCACAACAGACTCCAGAATGTAAGCAGATCATCGCTGGCAGCTAAGTAGATCATTCATCAAAATGTCACACTCATCCTTCTCTTCCCTCTTTACACAATCAACAAGTCCCCCAGCATCAGTACCATCACAAAAACTCCACAAATAAGCACGAGGTCCAGCCAGTCCATCAGTGAGCTACTGGTAGCCATGAAACACAAAGAGGCCGTGGAACAGAGAGAATCTGGGCTGCTTTGCAGACAAATGGGCTACGCGAACCGTCATTCCTTGACACGCAAGTCAATTAACTGAAACATAATGCAGTTGCGAACAAGACGAGACTCAAAAATAATAAATTAAGTCACATCTACAACCTCCAGAAGCGAGCACAGGCTCACGAGGTTACATTTAGACTCATTAATGAGTAAAAGCCATGTGATGATTTACAAAGCAAAATCTTTCTTCACAGTTATCAGCATCCTATTTTTAAACACCGATGACTAATGCTGGGAGATCTACCTGCAGCTTCTTTTCTATACGATGAAATGTGAAACAAAGTGCTGTCAGACTTGCAGAGAGAAGCCAGTAAGCTGTGAAAAAAAAAAAAAAGAACTGTGCTGGAATCAAAGAAAGTGTTTTGCTTTTTTTTGCCTATATCCATAAAAACAATTTTATTTATTTCACTTCATGTTCCATTTTGCTTTTCTGCCTACTGAACTAATAGGTTTTGCATGAAACACACCTGAACAAGCAAAGTCAAATATTAATTTAGGAATTCATGTAAATTCAGCACACTTTCATTTTGTAAATTATTAAAATTTGAAAAACTAGCTGTGTGTGGGTGGTCTTCGGGACAAAAAACAATCCGAAGACATCCGAGAAGTTTTAGAATATTCGTGAACTTGGAGAGGCCGTCAGCAAGCCCACCGCAAAGGACGTGGACCCACCTGTGCTTGCTGCCCGCCGCACAAGCTTTCATAAGACGACACTGGCAATATCATATCTTAGCCGTATTACTGGCATATGACTCCCGGCAATCTTTGTCTCGAGGAAATACCTCCAGATCAGAGGTCGCCAAGTCCAGTCCTGGAGGACCACCGTGGCTGCAGGTTTTCATTCTAACCCTTTTTAATTGAGTGCCCTGTTTGTGCTGTTAATTAACTTCTTGTGAATTCATTTGAATTGACTTGTTTTTGAAGATTTGTTCCCTTGAATTTCTCCATCGTTCCTCTGATTTGCTTCATTTCTTTCCTTAAATGGCACCCAAACAGAAATGAAATGTGAAGTGAGGGAGCTGACTGAAGACCAACTAAGTGAAAGCCTCAAATTCCAACCAATTTCACTCCAACCAGCTGCCTAATAAGGTGCCAGTTCTTGTTGTTAATTAAACCCGTTCTTTAATTCTGTGGCTTGTTGATGCTCTCATTGTGCATTAGCAGTCATTTCCGAAATTGCTAATTTTCTTTTTCTAAGAGCTCCGTCCCGATGTTTGGGATCCTAAGCAGATTGGCATTCCTGAGATCTCCACCCTTTTTAATTTTCAGATATTGTATGATGGACACCAGCTGTTTTGGCTCATTTTGAATCTCATTATTGTTTGGCTGCTAATTAAGGAAAAAGAAACAATTAAGGGGTCTGAGTCTTCAAGAGCAACTCAATGAAAATGAATTCAAATAAGGCTAATTAGCAGCAAAAACATTTAGAAAAGGGTTAGAATGAAAACCTGCAGCCACAGTAGTCCTCATTTTTACTCCTGGTTGCCCCGCAGAGTCAAAATGAGGCAGTCCTGGTTTATTTGAAGCAGGGTCAACAGAAACCCAAACGTGAGCGCCATGTTCGGATTCATCAGAATCACTTTCGGTTTCATTGTCCCATTTCAATTTCTCTGCCTGAAGACAGACTCACTACGTCATCAATCCTCAACATCACTGCTCGTATCACTGTGAAGAGCGTGCAACACCTGGGCTGCTGAAAAATGTTTCTGACGAGATGCCGTTATGAGGCTAGGAGAAGACGTGCCTACACCATTGCTTGTGTAACACTCGGGCCTGACACTTGTGTAAGACACGCCTATACCACTGCCTGAGTAACGCCATTAGCACTTTTACTGCTCGAGTAACCTTTCGGGTCTAACGATTACGTGAGACACGTCTATCCAGTCACCCAAGTGATACTCGGCACAAATGCTTTTAGCACTTGTAACGCTAAGGAGGTTAAATGGCCACTCAGTGTACATTACACTTTACTTATGCTGAGGGCTTTAATTCAACGGTCACCCAGTGAAACATCTGAGTGAGATAATGCTATGCCACTCCTGGTCTCTTTTTCTAAAAGGTTCATCTTGCTCTTGCACAGCACTAAAATCTTGTCCCATGCCACTAACTAATTTGGTTGAGTCCTACAGGCTTCTATTTGTACATTTCTACTTTTAGCCTGCTTTTACTCCGAAGATCAAGTTCCTGGAGACATTTTGTAACAAAACGCATCCCTGTACCATCGTTTCACCTTTTCTCCATTTTGACAAGAAAATGAAATATTTAAAAAGTTTAATACAATAAAACAAAGCTCTTGAAAATAAGGATAAGAGACTTATTTTGCAGTAAAGAGTAAGACTTGGTGTCCCTGGGATTAAGAGATATTCCTCGCAGAGCAGCTTCATTTCGAGCTAAAAGGAAAGGCAATGATAAAGTAGGGGCAACTTAAAAAATCTTTCAAATAATACAAAAGAGTACACTTCACAAAAAATAATCAATTTCTGTTGCCATCTTCAACGTGGACCATTTCCATAAGGAGAAACTGAATTCTTTGGCCTGAGGGCTGTCATTCCCATCATCCACTAGCCTTACTCATAGCATTTCAATTCCTCGCCGACATGTCTTCAGCATGAGGTTTGCTCAGCCGAGGTTTATGAACGTTTCCAAAGTAATGCTGTTAGGCCGACAGGTGACACGGAATACTCTGGATGTGAATGTGTGTAGACGTACGTACGTTTATACTTCACGCTCAGAACGCATATGTGCACACATCACGGCTGCCACACGTTCATTTGACGTGTCCTCTGAGCAGGTCCTCAAGAAATGAACGTAACGCGTGCGCGAGTTGCAGTGCAAGCAGAAAGTCGGTCGGGGGGCGCAGTGTGCTAAAAGTTGGAATGTGACGTCAGAGTCTCTGGTTACTATCTACATGTGACAGAATGCCGATCGATGTTGCGCGCTTCGATGTTTGATGAATGGTTTGATGTGGTGAAGCAAAATGCTGACATACAGGTGCATTCGTGGTGCTTTTATATTCAAGCGTCGCATATTCCTGATCGTAATGACACGATACATTTTAAAAGTCTCACATACTGTCTTATGTGCCGTCTTCGGACCGGACAGCAGTGGCAAACAGCAATAGCTCACCACACAGAACACATTAAATGTCTGATATTCCAACTCTCTGCACATTTAAATCCTTAGATTTATACTTCATATCACTTTCAAGATGAAATGCATTAAAGTATGTATGTTACATTTTACAGATAAATCGTTAATTTCGTATAAATAATGAATGCTGTTAATAATCACACACATGGGGGTGACACGGTGGCTGAGCGGTAGACCTGCTGTCTCACAGGGAGTCACGTCGCTGGTATTCCCCTGCTTGGTATCTTCATGTTTTCCTCCTGGGTCTCCACAGTGGGCTCCAGTTTCCTTCCAATGATATGCAGATTTGGTGACACTAAAATGACGCCAGTGTGTATGTCAGAGCTTGTATTCACCTTACGATGAGCTGATGCCCCCGTCCAGTGACTGTTTCTGTCTCATGCCCGATGCATGCTGGAATGGAGAAATCCCTGGACTGATGGATTTAATCATTAAACATCCTTTTCAGAGATATTGCGGTAAGGTGTCCTCGGCATTTAAAGGGTGTTCCAGGCAATTCACGACACAGCGAAGCCAAACCTGTTCTCACCGTGATGATATCTCACACCGCCATCTGGTGGATTCCTCCAGATTTACATAAAGTACGTGCACAAATATAAACAGTAAAGTGCTTGCTCAGCAGGTGTCTCTACTAGAGCATGCGCCACGTCATGTGAAGTATAAACCCGGCCTAAGAGTAGGCACCACGCTAGACTTGCGTCCTACCCACAGTTGCTTCATGCTTTGTGCCAATTGCTACCAGGATGGAATTCGGCTTCATGAGACAGAGGAGGGGAAATATGGCAGAAGACAATTCTTGACAGATTTAGCCTGTCACACAGACCACTATAATTTGTCAAATTAAAAGTGAATATTGTCATTTTGCAGTATTTGAGGTTTATACCAATGGTATGTTACTTTGTTTTATTCTACCTCTTCTTAATAAACGTACGTAAACCTTCACTGGTTTGCTTGTGCACTAAGATGTCTTCTACAGTATACTAGAACGACCAATCCATGCACATTTAGTAGCAGTCATACAAATGATACATACATAGCATTAAAAGTGGACTTTGTGAAAACATCTGAAGTGAGGTAACTTGACCTCCACGCTTGCACTGAAGTGTTTTCAGGCTAATTAAAAACTCAAAACGTTTTGCACGGAGTGATTAGAGGTTATTTGGCCTCACAATTATCTTGCTTGCGTCTCAAAAACACAGACCGGCCAAACTATCTTACTACTTAATCTGTGTATCTCGGCAGCTGACTGCATACCTGCTCACTCCGCACCAGTAGCTGACTTTGATCTTTGTTCACCGTCGCAGTGCTTCCAAGAACCAACGTGGGTTATGAACGTAAAACAATACTACTTCTGAGGTATCCCGTTTCACGGGTCACCCACAAACAAACCACAATAAGTGACCAAACACACTAGAGGTATTTCAAAATTCCACCCCGAGAAGTGTGTGAAAATGTTTTGACTCAAATGTACACAAAATAATGAATCTAGCAAACCAAAATTTCAACTTTAAAGATTTACACAATAAATATTAACATGTCAAATTACTAACTAAAATCAGGGAAGTTTAAACAGACATATACTATTTTGATCTTCGTTTTCAGTTGTGAATATGTGAGCACAAATACTGGAAGAAATCCTAAATTCCAAACAACGGAACCACTCTCTAAACCAATCAGAAAACAGGAATGTGCTTTGCTCACGGAAATCTGAGAGGTCTGATATCTGGTAGAGCAAGTCCCAGTCTGCTGTACTATGCCTGCGTGCTAAAAGGCATTCACATTCTTGCAAGACTTCCTATGTGTAATGTACCTGTCTGCTGACATGGCCGCTCTTCTGACCTTTGTGTGATCAGCTTTGACTTTCCTTTAGAACATTCCGATTCCTACCAGACAGGCTAATTTGTGACAGGCAGACAGATTAGTTCAACGGGCACGGAGCTAATGGCAAGCTTGCAGCTAGGAGACTACAATTTCCAGTTTTTATTTTTTTATTGGTTTTCAGCACAAAGGACAAAATATACACCTGTCATAAACTGCCACTGATATTGGTGTTGATGATAAGCGACACTCCAATCAGAATTTTGTTTTTTAGGTCAACAACAATTTCATGTTACTAAGTTGACTCGGATTTCTCTTTTGTTTACACTAAGCTCCTGCATATCCAGATACATAGAAACCTTATGTTGTACTTTACAGTCTTAACCTTGGAATTTTTACAATTAAACTAGAGAACACAGGGGTCACATGATCATGTAAAAAAAATTAAATTCTATAGGCTTATAAAAATAATAGTAGCAATAATAAAGAATATGTTGTCATTGTACAATAGTGCAATGAAACTGAGATGCCATCCTCTAAAATGCTAGTCAACAAAATAAATGCAAATACTGTACAGGACATGATTGGCGAATGGGACCCACAAATGATGCGTGCATTGCAGTTCCAGAATGCGCTTGATGGAGCGATCGAACCATACAAAAGCCTCCTCGCGCAAATGAAAAGACAGCGCCAGCAACTGCCTATCACGATGTTTTTCAGCCGCGCACCCAGACACCCACTGCCTACTCCTAGTACTGCTTCAGCGGAAGAAGGCAGCGATGCACCTGCTGAAGATACTGAACCACTTTAAGACTCTCCTACTGAGGTCGTGCCTTCATAGGTTAGTGGTTGTGTGTAAGAACGGTGTGTGTGTAATTAATTGTACAGTACAATAATAATATTATATTTGTAACATCTAATATGTCTTATTTTCTCTTATTTTGTGTAATATATTGGGTAATACGCGTGTAATGGTGACTAACGGGTGTTTTTTCATGTCTAGAGGGCTCTAATAATGTTAAAAAACGTATTTAAAAGGTCGTAAACAGGTTTTCTATACTCTAACTGCAAAAATGTTCGATTTATAAATAAAGAATCCTACTTCGCGAAAATTCATTTATCGCGGTAGAGTCTGGAACGGATTAACCGCGATAAACGAGGGTTCACTATAATGAAAATAATGCCACCAGGATTTAAAAAAACGAAAAAAAACAATCGGGAATGGTCTCCCCTCGACTTTCTCGTAACAGGGGTCACATGTTCATGTAAAAAAAATTTTATTCTGTAGGCTTATAAAAATAATAGTAGCAATAATAAAGAATACGTTGTCATTGTACAATGCTAGTAAACAAAATAAATGCAAATAATGAAAATAATGCCACTAGGATTTAAAAAAAAAACAATCGGGAATGGTCTCCCCTCGACTTTCTCGTATAGTCAGATATGGGGATGGATATTTGAGGAGTAAACCACAAGACAATGATTATATTTTTATATTATGTACATCAGAGAACCATTAACAAAAAATCTAATTGATCATATATTGAACAATTATTATAAAAGTAAAGTTGAAAAAATTGAATTCTGCATCTGCAGGAATAAAAGGTAAAGTAACACTTCCGGTTAGCGGAAGTAGTTCAAAAGTTTGATGGAAATCTGCGTTTGGTACCTAATACTTGTATGCAAAATTTGGTTGACCTAAGTGAAAGTATACTCAAGTTATCGTGTTTACACACAAACACATATATATATATATATATATATATATATATATATATAATTCCAAAAAAGGTATTTTTGGATTCAGGGAGGTCTAAAATGTTGAGATTTATGAAAATCTCGAAATGGAAATTTTGGACGATTACAACACTTTCCCTATACTTTATATACAAAAGAGTCAGGGAGGTCTAAAACGTTGAGATTCATTAAAATCTTGACATTGAATTTTTCAATACAATACTTCATATACGAGAAAGTAAAAAAAAAAATCATAGTAAAGACAATTAAGGATAAAACTATACATCAAGTAAATAAAAATGAAGTACTACAGCTAGACAAGTAGAAATTAACAGTTGAGTACGTAACAGTATTACATACTATATAACATTCATGTTCCCATATACATACTGGATAAAGTACATTTATACATACACAGTACCTCAAATGCACATTAAAATATTTCTTCAAGAAGCTTACATACTTAGTGAAAAGCTAGCATTGTCTCATTATGCAGTCATTATTGCACACAGACACTGCACATAATGTGTCACTGTCACCATTAATGGGCACAATTTTACAACAGACATTGCATGGCATTGTCTACTAAAATAAATAAAAAAAACCTTGAAATGCATACTTTTTTAAACTAATAAAAAATGTATATAATATATTTATACATAAAAATATATGGGTTATTTGAAAATAAAATGATTGTTATAATTGCAAGCCATAACTGCAATAAAATGTTTATGAGATGGTTATCAAGAAGTTAAAAGGCAAAGAAGCTCCAAAAATAGACACATTTGCTTGTAAAGCTAACAAGCCCATTATTTACTAAGCAAACACATTAACTTTATTTATTTATCAATCAATTAATTGATTGGCAGTATTATCTGTCCTGTGAGACTATATCCTAGTTTTTTTGTGTTTTTGCTGCTGAATGCATCTGAATTTCCTCATGGGATTAATCAAGTCTATCTACTCTAATCTTAATCTTCGTTATTTATTCTGTTAACAATTTAAAATGTGAGCTGCTGTACTAAGCACAAGCTCGCTACATGTCCATACTTGGACAAGGATTGTTAGTTTTAAATAGAGAACACCACAAAACTGTACTCTCATTAGCCACTTCTCTTAATTTCTGCCAAAGACGTGTCTCTTTTTTCTTCTACTTCAAGCTCAGCTGTACAACAGTGACTGTCTGTCTTCCATGCACAGGACGACTCTTCAGATTCATTTCCGGTCAGGTTCCGGCCTTTTCTCTCTTCTAAAGGCTGCCTGGCTGCTCTCAGTTTATACGAAGTTCCATTAGAAAAACCACACACTCACATCATCAAGTACCAGAATATTCATTGCAAAGGAATACAACAGCTAAATTACTATACAGCTTGGAGAAGTAGATACGGAAAAAAACTTATGTTAAATTTCATTTCATTAAATTAAATTAGAGGATGTAGAATGACAGCCGATCGATCTGATCATCACTAATTATACTGAACAAGTGAAGCTGCTGACTTATATGAATGAACAAACCAAGTTTTTTGGGATGGTACTCCCAGTGGAAGGAACCACATAAAGATGAACTTATTGTAAAAATATGTGATTGTACCATACACAAGTGAGAGAAATTCCTTCTGTAGTAAGTGAACCTAACTGTTTTGTACCCTCAGTATATTTACCACTTTTTCACAAAAAGCATCTCTTTTCCACATAGAGCTGCAACATACATGGGGGGTCCAGATCTAATTATGCAGATCTAGATCGTCTGGATGACTTTGATTTATGTGGGGACGATTCCAGTTTGGCGCAAAGACGATTCTTCATGTCGTCAGTTCGCACACTTCTCGATGGTCTGGGATTTTTTGGGTGCTTTTCTATGCAATAAACTTACGTTACGGCATAAAGAAAATTGCACAATTAGATCTGGACCAGCCTATATATTCCAGTATAATAAAGAAATACAAGGGTCCAGACAACCATGACATTGAACTGAATTGCATTTCAGAAAGTAATAATATGTACTGTATATAACCACTCAACAGATTCTACGTGAATAAAAGAGAACAGACTCAAGATGCCGAACATGCTTGCTCATTCGTTAACAAGTACTAGGGGTTTTTGCCCCCTGCTCGCTTTGCTCACCATACCTCCAAACACACTCGAGCCACGGTAGGCCTCAGCCACTTTTCGGCTCTGCCACTCACGTTGTGATAGAGGGGTTTTAACGTAAGCTAAGGAGATGCGGATGGATCAGCTGCTGGCTTTCTGCTGCTGCTGCCAAGCTGTGTGCTCTGCTTGTCGAGCTGCGCATCCATCATTTAAAAGCCTGTACAGCAGCTGTCCTTTTGTCTCACTGCCTTCTCTCGCGGGACCCAAAGTGTCTTCCGAGAAGAACACATATCGACCCAAGATTTTTTATTATAATAGACAGGCAACTCTGCAGCATGGGTAGGCCCTGATTTTACATGATTGATAAGCGTATGCAGTCCCATGTATTTTCTTTATACAAATATAAAAAAACTTTGAAAGTTTTTCTGTAGGGTACATATTCATTTATGTTGACTCCAATCTGTAAAGCTGCATTTACCCCAAAAATATACTGCAAGTGAAATTAGTAAGTATATAAACAATTCTCATTATATTAAAATTGGAATTTGCGGGATTCAGTGTAATACAACCATTTATGAGAGACACTTTGACCATTATTATAAATATATCTTCACTTCGACTTTACTTTCCTACGGAGCTTTGTTCTCTTAAATTAAAAAAGGACAAGAAGAAAGGGTACAGCAGTATTAGCTGTTTCGTCTCTTAATAACATATTCGTATTGGTAACACAACGGCATAAAAATTATTACAAATAAAAAAAGTTTGACTAAAAAAATGATTAAAAACATACACACACAATGGCATCTATCAGAGCCACGGTTGTGGAGTCAGAAACAATTCTTGAGTTATTGGAGCTACTGTAAAAACATACCGACTCTAATTATATGTAAATTGTAATATAATGTGTTAAAATTTCCAATTTCACATATACTGATTTGATTAAACCATTTTCTTTTCCAGACTTTTGATAAAAGTCTAGCTTTTTTCATTTTATAAGTTTAGTCTTATGTTTAATATTACTCAGTGCTTGTAAGCCACGATAACATCACTACAGCCTTTAAACTCAAGGTTTAATAGTGCTAAAAAGTGGCCTGATGATTCACTACTTCTTTCGGCAGCTCCCATTAGGGGTTGCCACAGTGGATCATCTTCTTCCATATCTTCCTGTCCACTACATCTTGCTCTGTGACACCCAGCACCATCATGTCCGGTCTCACCACATCCATAAACCTTCCAATAGGCCTTCCTCTTTTTCTCTTGCCTGGCAGCTCTATCCTTAGCATCTTCCCAATAAACCCAGCATCTCTCCTCTGCACATGTCCAAACCAACACAATCTCGCCTGACTGTCTCCCAACCGTCCAACTTGAGCTGACCCTCTAATGTCCTCATTTATAATCCTGTCCATCCTCGTCACGCCCAATGCAAATCTTAACATCTTTAACTCTGCTACCTCCAGCTCTGGTCTCCTGCTTTCTGGTCAGTGCCACCGTCTCCAGCCCATATAACATAGCTGGTCTCTCTACCGTCCTGTAGATCTTCCCTTTCACTCCGCTGATACCCGTCTGTCATAAATCACTCCTGACACTCTTCTCCAGCCTGCACTCTCCTTTTCACTTCTCTTCTACAATCCCTGTCTCTGTACTATTGATCCCCAAGTATTTAAACTCATCCACCTTCATCAGCTCTACTCCCCTCATCCTCACCATTCCACTGACCTCCCTCTCATTCACACACATGTATTCTGTCTTGGTGGTCCTACTGACTTTCATTCCTCTCCTCTCTAGAGCAGATCTCTATCTCTCCAGGGTCTCCTCAACCTGCTCCCTATTATCGCTACAGATCACAATGTCCTCAGCAAACATCACAGTCCACGGGGACTCCTGTCTAATCTTGTCTGTCAACCTGTCCATCACCACTGCAAATAAGAAAGGGCTCAGAGCTGATCCCTGATGTAATCCAACCTCCGTCACTCCTACCGCAGACCTCACCACAGTCACACTTCCCTCGTGCATATCCTGTACAACTCTTACGTACCTCTCTGCCACTCCCGACTTCCTCATTCAATACCACAGCTCCTCTCGAGGCACCCTGTCGTACGCTTTCTCCAGGTCCACAAAGACGCAATGTAACTCCTTCTGGCCTTCTCTATATTTCTCCATTAACATCGTCAGAGCAAACATCGCATGTATCTTGTATTTTGTGTGCTTACAATCAATGTAGAAAATGTAGGAGTCCGTGGTGCCACAAAAACGGACAAGTCCACGTTGTCGCAAAAAATGACGAGTCCGTGGTGCCGCAAAAAATGAGAAGTCAGTGTCAGAGTGAAAGGTTTTGTGTACCGACTCCATAGCCCTGATCAGAGAATTCTTGACCAGTCACTGCACTAGTAATTCTAGTCCTATTCAAATGAATTAACCAACAAATACAACAAAAAAGCCCAATCCACAGCCATGCTGCTATACTTGACAGATGCAATGCTTTGTCACCATAGTAGGTTTCTACCCCACTCCCACCAGAAATGAGCACTTTTACTAGCATAAAAACAGTATTGTAGGCCTTGAAGTAAAACTGTAAGCAAAAGCTGCAGAGGAAGAACTGCCAGCATTGGCAAAAGAAAACTTTTGAAAGTCTCTTACAGAAATCTAATTTTCTACATTGCGTTAGAAAAAAAAGAAACAATGAGGCAACTTTTCCCCCTTAGAAAGGTGAGAAATACTGAGAGAGGTTATTAAACCATTATTCAGATGTAAAATGCATTACTGTCTCATCATGCACTAAAGAATGACGTGCATCGCTGTCTAAAAAAACAAAAGGAAAGTACAATTTTCCATTACTCTATCCAGAAACTTAAATCACAGAAACGTAAAGCAACACGAATATTACTAGCAATATGAAACGTAACCATTAGGAAACTACGGAGTTGGAAGTCAACAAACTTTCCCATTGCAAAATGAGCCAAGGTGACAATTCAAAATGCTGTTAGTGGGTAATCGTGGAGAAGATCACTTGACTCCTGATGGTTGTACAGCATGAAAGTGTGATTATATATTATTATACTGGCTGTTTCTCCTGAATAAAATAATTACTAACAGCTCATATGGCTAAGACTTATTGGGGAAAAAAAAAAAACAACTAGGGAATGTTCACTTTAAAATCCAAAGGACATTCACCCTTCAAGCGTGACACTTACTTATCAAGCGTGTCGTGAACCTTCTGCAGCCTTTGGAGCTTGCACATGTGTTCTTATCTCTAAATCAAGACTATCAACCTGCTTTCAAACAATATAGTGAAATGTTGAGGAAAGACCTCCAAACCATCTAGGGGTGCTAATGTCAAATGTCTCAGTATTATAACTGGTACATATCAAAGGAAATAAAATGGGTACGTCTTAGGACTTTCAAGCACAGGAACCCATTGTTTCCTTGCCGTTTCTTCTCTTTCATCTCTCTCTGTCTCACACACACACATATTTGTCTTAGCGCCTTTCATTTGGTCTGATAAGGAAACTTTGGTCAAAGGGCTGCTCCTTGAAACCAAAGGAGGGTGGTTAAATATTAAACTTTTACTAACAGATAACTAGTGAAAAGACAGGACTTTGGATTGTTTTTTGTCTCCTATTCATTGACTTTTGGCAGAAAAATTTACTAAATAGCCTGAACTCGCCAAAAAAAAAAAAAAAGGCTCACTTTTACTCTGAAAATCGGGTAAACATTAAAAGAAAATGATGCTTAAGGATGATGCTGCATTCATGAAAAAGCGTCACTTGAAAACCATTTAAAAATTTGTGATAATATCTTTATTTATATGCTGTGTGCTTATAAAGTGACTAGCCAATTCAAAATGGCTAAAGAATGTTTTAAAAAGTAAAAAAAATGAATTTAGAACGAGTTTTGCTATACATTACAAAAATACCCAGATTGGGGGAACTCAGTTACAGTCCTGGAGGTCCGCAATGGCAGCAGGTTTTCACTCCAACCATCTTTATAATTAAAAGCCAGGCCTCACAGATAATCACACTTGGTATTTAATTGATAATATGTTAGGGCTTTCCTTCTTTCAAGACAAAAACTATTGTTTCTGTTGGAGAAGTTTATGCATATGAGCAGTGGTCCTTCCCTTCACTCTCATTTATTGCAAAAGTTTTTATGAACAGAGATACTTCATGATTATATTATTATTTCTCAGAACTTCATTTTAGTTTAATCTTCATGCTCTGTATATTCAATTAATTACCATTACTATTCATGGTGACTCTAAAATCTGTACTAATCCCTGCTCTCTCTTCTATTTCTTTTCCCGGTTTTCTGTGGTGGCGACCTGCACCACCACCACCTAATCAAAGCACCGTGATGTTCCTGCATTGATGGATTAAAGACCAGAAGTCCACATGACCACCATCATCAAGTCCTTCCATGAGAACCCTAAATACAAATGGCGCTTTTCCACTGCATAGTACGGCACAGTACAGTTCACCTTGGTTCGGCTCAGTTTGCGTTTCGACTACAGTTTAGTACCGCTTTAGAGTGGGCGGGATTATTCACGTGTCGTTATAGTTGCGCCGACCTCCTGAAAAACTTTTTCATTCTGCGTCGCCCCATCCAGCTCTCGCTGGATCCGCCTCGCTACCAACGAGAGGAATGTCTGTACTTCCTCAATAGACCACGAAACAGCCATTTTTGGTTAAAACAAAATGGTGCGTCCAAACCTTCGCTGGCTGTGCTAAAAATCTAGCGGGTCTGTTGTGTCTCGTGTCGCAAGTTCAGTGACGCAGTAATGACAATTTTCTCCGGCCAATTAGTGACCAGCAGAGTTTACACGTCACGTTTTGGTAACGGTTCGGCGCGCTTGGAACCTCGGCTGAGGTGGTACTAAAAAAAGGACCAGGTACCAGGTACAGTTCCCAGTGGAAAACCCCCCAAAAGTGAGCTGAACTGAACCGTGTCGGGCCGTACTATGCAGTGGAAAAGCGCCAAAAGAGGACTGTTTCATTTATGTGAGGTAGAATGCCCAGAGGGGGCTGGGTGGTCTCGTGGCCTGGAACCCCTGCAGATTTTATTTTTTCTCCTGCCGTCTGGAGTTTTTTTGTGTTTTCTGTCCTCCCTGGCCATCGGACCTTACTTTTATTCTATGTAAATGACTATGTCTTATTTTAATTCTTATTTATTTTGTCTTTTTTTCCTTTCTTCTTCATGTAAAGCACTTTGAGCTACATTATTTGTATGAAAATGTGCAATAGAAATACATGTTGTTCTTGTTATTATTAATAACCAGTAACGGCACACTGCATAACATGCTGTGAATCCACTTGACTTGAGCATTCCTAGTTGCCATCCTCTTTCTTCGTTTGCTCAGAGGTTGATGCACTTGCTGCTTCCTGTGCAGCTTTTCCTTTCTCCATCCTAGCGAACCGCTTCTTCCCTTTCTTTCTTCGGCATCTTTTTTGAGTCAAAACTGATTACATCAGTGTTTGTGTTGCAATTACTTAGTACGTTTTCTTTCATTTTTCACTTAAGCGGGCACTTAAATCATTCTTGAGGCAGATTGAAGACTTAAGATATGACGAGGTAGAGGAAGTGACGGCGAAGGTGGTAGAGAATGAGAACGGTGCACATACGCATGTGCCGCACGACCACCCTGCTGGCCACTGCCGAGAGTTGATTCTACAATAAAATAAAATAAAAATTGAAAGAGGAATAACCCTGGAGGTCAATCACCACCCCGAAAGCGGACAGTAGACGCCACGTAGTGTATGTGGACCAAATTCAGGTCAATAGTTCAAATGGTTTGCGAGCTACAGGAGATTTAAAATCCTGGACAGACAGACAGCCAGCCACGGTAGTGTATTATATAAAAAGATGATAATGGTAATAATATTAATAAATTAAATTTATATAGCACCTTTCCTTTTTTAAACATTTTATTGAATGTATTAAAAGCAAGTGGGGCGGCACGGTGGCGCAGTGGTAGCGCTGCTGCCTCGCAGTTAGGAGACCCGGGTTCGCATTCCGGGTCCTACCTGCATGGAGATTGCATGTTCTCCCCGTGTCTCCCCGGTTTCCCCCCACAATCCAAAGACATGCAGGTTAGGTGGACTGGTGATTCTAAATTGGCCCTGGTGTGTGCCCTGCGGTGGGTTGGCACCCTGCCCGGGATTGGTTCCTGCCTTGTGCCCTGTGTTGGCTGGGATTGGCTCCAGCAGACCCCCGTGACCCTGTGTTCGGATTCAGCGGGTTGGAAAATGGATGGATGGATGGATAAAAGCAAGTGACATTCCAAACAAGCAAGTCAAACTTGACAAAACCACCCATGAGAAAGAGAGCAAGGCCAACAGCCACAGTAAAACTCTAAGAGTAGAGAAAGAAAAAAAAAAAGGGGGGTTGGGGGCGATCCTTTTCCAATTGAAATGTTTATTCTAAAATGTTATTAATCAGATCCTGCCAGGTTTAAAAAAAGTGTTGAATAGATCCTCTAATAAGGAATTTGATTTTTATCCAATTTCAAACAGTACATAACATCAGTTACCCACTGATTTAACAGAGGTGTTGAACAGGACAAGTCTACATGCCAAGAATGAAGTAACGGCCATTACAGTTTGTTTGCCCTTCTCCACTTTAAGCCCATCTGTGAGCCCACCCAACACAGCTGTTAGTGGATTAGGAGGGATTGTGACACCAAGGCTGTCTGAAAGGCATTTAAAGATTTTGGTCCAGAATGATGTTAATTTGGTACATGCCGCCCAAAACATGTGACCCAATGAGACTGGAGCTCAATCACAACGTTCACAGCGTGGATGTCGCCCTGGAAACATTTCAAACGAGACAGATGTGCTCAATAAAAAGATTTTAAGTTGAATAACTGAATGTTTTGCACATATGGAGCTCGAGTTCTTCCTGTGTGTGGCTGCCTTCCACTCCTTTTCTGAAATGTTGAGTAAGAGATCCTTTTCTCACTGTGCTCTGAGGTCTTTGAAAGGGACTTGAAAATGTTTTTATATATTACAGAAATGCTGTCTGAGCCCTTAAGACTGATTAATATCTCTTCTGGAATAGAAGTAGGAGGGAGGTGAGGAAAATTACATATAGCGCCTTTCCCATGGTCAAGATGCATGTGCAGGTTAGATGGAGAGCTGGTGGCTCTTTTGTCATTTGCACCTCATTATTAGCTAATGGCTGAAAATGAAAGAAGGCAACAATTAAAGCTGAAATGCAGCAGTTTAAATACAAAATCAAGGGTTCTGAATTGTTACAAGGAAGTTAACTAATACAAAGACCAAAATATAATTGCATTATTAATAAATAAATGGGTGCTAATTTAGAAACTGGTTAAAGCAAAACCTACAGCCACTGTGGACCTTCAGGACTGCAATTGAGTACCCCGATCTAGAGGATCTCTTTTTGTTGAAAATATCTAATATAAAATATATATATATATATATTTTTTACATACATAACTTACAGGGAAAACTTGGGGGTTGGTGGCAGGATTGGCACTCCTGCCACCGTAAAAACTGTTCCAATGTGGTGCTGAGATGTCACCCGCTGCACTCGGGCCCCAGTCCGAGTGGTTCGTTGTGTGGTGGGTGCTGCAACACGCTATCAGCGCATGCTCCCGACATCCTCCTATGTGTATCACTACTCAAAAAACACTTCAGTGACCAGAGAGCCACGCCAACCACCACTAATGTGCAGCGTCTACCTGAATGATGTGACAGCGGCCATTTTTGTGTCACACAGGAGTTGTTAGGTGCTGGAGTGGGGAGAGAGAGCCCATTTGAGACAAGTGATGATTAGGGGGCCAGAATGACTAGGCCAGGGGTGCCCAATGCGTCGATCATGATCGACCGGTAGATTGCGTTGTATTCAAAAAAAAAAAAATTTTTAAATGTTAGTCTATCATATGTCCTCCCTATGGCATTTGCCACTTGATTGACATACAGGGCGGCCAGTCTGAGATCTCTTTTTCTTCTAACACACTGGTCATCCCGCACGCACGATTAAACGCGCGAGCTACTGCAAAACTCTGCCTGTGATCTAGTTAGCCTTCCAATTTATATCGACTAAAGAAGGGATTTAAAAAAAAAATTGTTTGGGAGGGTATGGGCTGGATGTGGAATTGGAAGAGGATTGTTTTTCTCTCACAATGTCACAATCAAGTGCTTTTGTCTGACGTCCGAGGTTCGATCCCCGATGAGGGGTGCAGTGGAGTGTGTGTGCCTAATGAGCCCAAAATATGGCGAAACATGTGTTGCGTACTCTTTGCATTAATTTGACAGTTAACTATGTAACATTCTATGATCTGCTTCTCGCAACTGAGAGGGCACCCGTGGTAGATGTTTGCTGACTTACAGACCAACCACACGCGTTACCTTGCTGGTAACCACCCATACAATCAGATTGTGATTCAGACTTATATATATATATATATATATATATATATTTAATGTAGGTAGATCATTTCGACCTGGTCATTTTAAAAGTAGCTCACAAGCCGAAAATGTGTGGGCACCCCTGGACTAGGCCATGGTGGGCACAGGGTAAGCCCAACTCTTTACAAAGGATGCCCAGGGATCTTTTATAACAGAGACTCAGGACCTCGGGTTTTACATCTCATCTGAAAGACAGCACCATTTTTAAAGCACAGTGTCCTTGTCACTGCACTGGGACACTGGGATCCACATTCAGACCACAGGGTTAAGCGCCCCCTGCTGGCCTCACCAACACCTCTTCCAGCAGGAGCCCATATGTGACACTTAACCATTAATGCCTTTGCCCAAGCACAAAACCTGGTAGATGGAGCCATGAAATTTAATTAAAGAAATAAAACGGTACAGAGAGGCACAAATGTAAATGAATTACCTCACTATGAAATAAACTGAGCAGAAATCTTCTTGTCACAAACGCATGCAAGAAATAATACGGTGTGAAGTGTACAAAAATAGAAAACTACTTTTAAGTGGCAAACGGAATAAGCACAGCCAGACTAAATGTCCCGATTTCTTCCACCCACACTGGCCAGCTGAAACAGAACATGTCTGAATTTCCCAGCATCTGCATAAAGAAAAACCTGCAGTGGCTAAGGATCATTAAAGCTAATAAACAGAGCTCCGTACAAATTATTCACTTGCTGCCGCCAGTGCAGCTACTCAAGGACCTCACTTTGTCTTTTCTTCAAAGGATTTGCTAACTAAGCAGCACCTGTATTCTTTATGAAGAGCATCTCCACATCGGAACTAAGAATTCGACAAAAGAGACGCGATGAAGAGAGCTGCAATCGCTCACTCTTGCAATAAGCTGGAGTCCTTCACAACTTTGCCAGTTCTCTGTAAAGCACCACCAAAAATCAACATTAACTTTATTGCCAGGCATTGAAGCTTCTTGGAATTTCCCTTAACGTTACAGTCATGCACACAAAGTAAATACAATGAATAGCACAGAATATATGACACTATTATAACATTAACTAAAAATTCTTTACATTTATATGGCGCTTTAGTGAGTGGGGAGCCAACTCAAACAGCATCAACATCCACCTGAATGATGCAATGGCAGCCATTTTTGCTCCAGTACATGCAACATAGATGAGCTGTTAGGTGGTGAAGTGGTGAGAGAGAACCAGCCAATTAGGGGCAGGGGATAATTAGGCCATAGTGGGCAATTTAGCCAGGACATCAGGATACACTCTACTCTTTTCAAAGGATGTCCAGCATGACCACAGAGAGTCAGGACCTCGGTTTTACAGCTCACCTGAAGGACAACACCATTTTTACAGCACTGTGTCCCCGTCAATGCACTAGCGGCATTGGGATCCACATTCAGACCACGGGATAAGCGCCCAAAGCTGGCCTCTCCATCACCTCTTCCAACAGCAACCTAGATGGTCTCCCACCCAAGTACTGGCCGGGCCCGAAGAGGCTTGGCTTCAGGTGGATGACCTGTTCTGAACGTATACGTAACATATCACTCCACTACACTCCGCCACCCTTGTAAGTGTTACCAAGACCAAAAGAAGCCTCTCAATGTCTTATAACATAACCAGATGTGACTAATGGATGACCTGTTCTGAAGCTCAAGTGGAGAATGCTTACGACATTTTTATGTCATAATGAATAAAAATATATTGGGCAAAACACACGTAGATAAAACAATTTGACAATGCAGAATTGCACTCGGGTCTAGTACAAAATACTGCAGAATTTAGGTTGGATGGAGGAGTTTGGAGACTAGGAAAAGATGGAAATGAATCAGACACAGTGTTTGCCCTTAGTAACCGAAGTGGGAAGGGGAATATTTGTGCGTCTGGTAGATCTTGTTTTCAGTGTCAAGTTTCCTTGATGGTAATAACTGAGTGATGGCTCCCCGGGGTGACTGTAATCTTCTACAAGAACATGGGGACAAACTTGTTAAAGGTAAATTTCTCACAAAACATTAGGACATGGCGGCATAGTGGGTAGCGCTGCTGCGTCGCAGTTAGGAGACCCGGGTTTGCTTCCTGGGTCCTCCCTGCATGGAGTCTGCATGTTCTCCCCGTGTCTGCGTGGGATTCCAAAGCAATGGAATATTAGTGTTACATTATTGGCAATAACAACAATGGTTTGATGGGTTAAGAAGCCCTTCCCCCCTTTAAGACTGAGTCTCTTCGTAATTTTATGATAGGGTGTTTTTGGGGCTTCGGGAGTGCCTCAAACAACTTTGGTAAGTGTTTCTCTGCTAAAGTCTCTCAGTCAACCTCCAGAGGAAAGCCAGGGTGCCTAACAGGCAAACTTTACCTTAACATATGGTTTGGAGGGCCGGTGTGAAGGTGTTCTATTCCCCCATTGGTCTGAAGTATGGCTGTTTGGAACTATCTTGTATCAAAAGCCTTTCAGTACCACGACGCCCTATTGGCTGTAGGGGTTGAACAGAAAACCTATGAATTTGCTTGCTTTACCTCACCCTCTCACCAAACTGCTGAATGACCATCACACACCATAAACTGAAAAGGACAACACAATGAAGAGCACAGCTCGGCAGCCATATTGAAACAGGCATGTGGCCTGTTCTGAAGAAAGCGGACCACAAAATACACTAGAGACATTTTAAGTAACTAACAAGTCTGTGTGCCGCCTGAAGCTACACATCACCTTTTGTCAGGTTATATGGTTGCCAATATTCAAATATACTTTGCATATTGTTATTATTTATGAATATTATCAATAATACATTATTTAAATTGTAATTTAACTACTGCTTGTCTTTTACTACACCCAATTGCCTGAGGTTATAGATGTAGAAAGGAAGGTGGGGAGAAGTTATATGGTACAACACCTTATAAACAGTGGTAAGTCTGTGAGATTTGAGGCATTCTGACAAAGGCTATACAGTATATTAATAATACAAAAGGGGAATGTAGAGTAAAATATTATTCTACCAAGATGAAACAACATCTTTATATGATTGGGCATTAATATGGAGTTTCATCCAAGTTTAGATGGTGAGTAATAGTGGTGCCAAGAAACTGTAATGATTTCACCCAATTGCATTAGGGGACTAGAAGGAGTGTCTCCTAAAATCCATAACCATTATCAAAATTTTCAAAGTAAACAACAATCACGTTATTTAATTTACAGGATACTGTGTTACTGAGCTTTAACACATCTCTTGTCACAACGTTGCTTCCACAGGCAATTTGGAACTCTGTTGTGAGTGATGCCACCTGCACTATGAGCCTCGGCCTGTGGTGGTTTTTCAAACTAAAGAACAATCACAACATTTAATTTACAGGATTACCAAATGTTTGAGCTTTTAAAGACGATGGTAAGACTACGAGATACCCGATAGGACAAACCAGCACCCAGGTGTGAAAAACCACCAGGACAAAACAATGAAGTTTAGGAGACCCACAGAGAGACAGAAAGAGTCACAGCTCAGTAACGATCAGTAAAATACTAGAAACCATCATCAGCTGCTTTAGAATTAACTGGTGTCACACACGTGTGCATGGGAGGCAGCAAAAAGGACCAAAAGAAGGTAATTCCACGCCAGGCCAGCAGGTGGCGGGGTGCAGTAATCCTCTCTCTTTTATCCCTGCAGACCAAACACGGGAAATTCTGCCTGGAACTTCTCACTTCCGGTTTTCTGGGCCTGATGACGTCACTTCCCCTGCCTTGTCTTAAAACCAGGGCTGTGGAGTCGGAGACAATTTTGGGTACCTGGAGTCGGAGTCGGCAAAAAGTTAACCGACTCCTACTAAATTTAAATGGGAATTAAAAAAGTAAGTTGAAATGTCACAATTCACAAACAGTCATAATGAACTACTTCTCTGCTGTAAGAATAAAGCCCAATGCATGCAGTGCATAATGTTACCACAAAACGAACATGTCAAGTAACCATGAAGCATGCTTTTCATTGACTGTATGTGTCACTATATGGGATGTAATGCACAGGTAAGGTGCGGCACCGCTTTCCATTGTGTCGTGTTCCACTGTTACAGGGAACTGTGCACCTAGCTAGCCTAAAGCCCACTGATTTTAGATTGCATTTAAAGGGAACCCGAGGTCAGAGGAATATCGAGGCTGCCATATTTATTTCCTTTCCTTTAACTATAACTGCATTCCAAGTTTAATATAGGTTTTCCAGATATTGTTTTTAGTTCATATAGTAAAGCTTTTTTTTTTTGTTTTAAAAGTTAAAACTACCAAAGAATGTGGTTTGTATTTTTGAACCAATACATTTCCTGTTCCTGATTTTTATGCCTGTTATTACTATCCAGACACTTGTTTAAAAAAAAATAAATAAATAAACAAAACCCTGTTTTCATTGTGTTTGTCTTTAATCTGGCATTATAGTAGAGTGTTGGCTTCCTAGCCAGTAGTTCTGTGGTGACATGACATGTATGTTGCCTTCCTTTCCTTCAATGGATGTAGAAAATACATTAGCTTAGTATATACATACAGAGGAGTCGGAGTCGGGGAGTCGAGTCGGAAGATTTAGAAACGGAGGAGTCGGAGCATTTATCTACCGACTCCACAGCCCTGCTTAAAACCCAGCCAACTTCCTTCTGTGGATCAGTTCTGCTGTGGACTCAAGCTGAACAATACCGTACCTTCAATTTTCACTTGTTGCTGCCTTTATTCAAGTATACGGGTGGCTGCACCAAACCATTTTTGACGTTTCAATTCGTATCATTTCACACTGATTATAGATCTTAAACAACCTGGCTTAGACTCCCGTTAGCAAGGGTACACTAAAAAGAAAGACAAATGTGGTCCTTCACTTTCTGAAGAGTCTTTAAGACAAATAAATTTTTTTTTGAATTTTCATTGCTTCAGTACAGGAAACATCCCAGTTTGCCATGTCAGAGGACTGTGACAGCTGCACAAAATATAAAAATCAGCGGGTCAAAGTTACTTCTAAACAAAGATCCGGGCCAAATGGCAACGCACTAAAAAGCCTGCGCCATAAAACAGGAGACTAAATACAGGGAGATTCCATTGGGCCCAGAGTTACGATGTGTTACTCGCGTAATAATGAAGTGACAGAAACAAAATAAATACAGTGCAAACTTTGAAAGATGTCTAACCAACATGGAGTATATGAATTTCCCCTTGGGATTAATAAAGTATCTTACCTATCGATCTAAACGATCCAATCATATTCAGTGTTGGAAATGGTCACCGCCTTCTTGTAAACACAGATCAACAAGGCGCTCCATATTGGCAAAGGTATCTACAAGCATTGTAGGGGTGACAACGGCAATTTCCTGTTCAGTGTTTTTGCTGTGATTGTTCCAGTGTATGAGGGTGCTTATCCTACACTTTTCAGGTCCGGGGAACGTGGCCACAGTCCCTTTGAAATGACCCGATTGGCAAAAAAAAAAAAAAGATTCAATTAGTGCCATGCTGTGAGCTGACGTGTGGCAGGTTTCCTACTCCAACTTGCTGGAAATAACCAACACTGATCTCACGGTCATACAGCTCATTCACAAATAGGTCAAAGCATTCTTACCCTTATCCAGGAATATGGTGATCTTTACTTCGCTTGAATCACTTCATTAATAAGACATTAATATTGTAGAAGAGAGGTGAAAAAGAGAGTGCAGACAAGGTGGAATGGGTGGAGAAGAGTGTCAAGAGTGATTTGCAACAGAAGGATTGCAAGAGTGAAAGGGAAGGTCTACAGGACTGGAGATGGTGGCACTGACCAGAAAGCAGGAGACGGAGCTGGAGGTGGCAGGGTTAAAGATGCTAAGATTTGCATTGGGGGTGACGACGATGGACAGGATTAGAAATGAGGACATTAGAGGGTCAGCTCAAGCTGGACGGTTTGGAGACAAAGTCAGAGAGGTGAGATCGCACTGGTTTGGACATGTGCAGAGGAGAGATGCTGGGTATATTGGGAGAAGGATGCTAAAGATAGAGGTGCCAGGTAAGAGAAAAAGAGAAAGGCCTAAGAGGAGGATTATGGATGTGGTGAGAGAGGACATGCAGGTGATGGGGGTGACAGAGTAAAATGACGAGGACAAGAACATATGGAAGAAGATGATCTGCTGTGGCGACCCCTAACGGGAGCAGCCAAAAGAAGAAGAACTCCTCAGAGGGCCCCACCCATTAGAATCACCCTGTACTCTACTGTACAGGTGACACGAGTTTCTAAGGGTGTACTCACATTGGCATTTCGTTCTGTACCCAAGCACATTGGACCGCATGTAACCCCACAAAGTCCAGTGCTTTTTTCTAGTATGCTCTCTCTATGCCTGGCCAACCTGGCCCTGCTTGGAAGAGGTGGGCCCGAGTGAAGTTCAGTAGCACTTGGGAACAGTGTGATGGCTAAACGTGCCCGAGCACGGAATACAGACATGATGTGACAATTCTGATTTCATTCAATACAATTTGAGCTTAAAACGGGTTTTTATTCTCACCTTACACATTAGCGTGAATTGTAGCTGGCAAGAAAAGCTGTAAATTCCTCCCTTAACCTTCTTGAACATGCAGCACGATTAACAGCAAAACTCTGCGCTGCACACTCAGTAAATCTGTAAGAGGGCAGAGTATCATCAGGCCCTACACGACTCCAGAACAACCACAAAATAAGGAAAATCATTTTGGGCACGCATGCTGTCACTCCATGTCCGGGTCTTGTTTTGGCTTTACACAAAGTCACACAGTTCATGACGAAAGAGGTCCCGGGCCCAGAGCGTTAAACACGTAGGGGGAAATAGGGAGGGGGGCACAATCACGCTTGGGCACGGTACACCCTTACAGGTGGAAGTTGTATCAGCACCTGCTCCTAACCTAGAACTCCAGCCAGCACATTGCTGCACCCACCACATTCCCAGATTAGGACCCGAGTGCAGCCCTGCAATGGGGGACACCTCAGCACCACACTAGTTCAGATGGGATGGAACAGTGGGAGGGTTTTTATTTTTTATTGATTTTTTTTAATGGTGGCTGAAGTGACAATTCTGCCACCAATGCCCAGGTTTTTCCCTACCAGTTGGAGGGCCTACAGTAACGTCGTACTCATGATGGAGCAATTGCAGGTTAAGGGTCTTGTTCAAGGGCCCAATGAAGTAGATTGTGAATTTCCCCTTGGGATTAATAAAGTATCTATCTATCTATCTAGAGTCACTTTTGGTGTTTTATGGGATCTGAACCAGCAACCTTCCGATTACCAGTACAGATCCCTACCACAGAGCCACCAGACCGCCCTGCAAGTTGTAGTTTTAGAAAGCATTTTATTCACAAGTAGTAAATAAGTCACGGACAAGGACAGCACCTTAACTCTCCAACTGTTTTAACTGACAGGTTGATTTTTGAAGCCATGTTTTTCCCCAGTGCTACTTCACACATTGTAGAACGTATGACTGCAGTTTCTTTTTACATTAATTATAAAGATAACAAGTGCCAATAAAAGTCCCAATGTAATGGTTACATATGGTGGGCGGCACAATGGCACATTAGTTGGCACTGCCACCGCACAGTTATAGTGACAGAGGTCGAGATCTCAGCCTGGACACCATCTGTGTGAGGTCTCAACATAATCCACATGCTGGCACTTCAATCAGAGCTAACTTGAATTTTAATAACTTTTTCACTTCTTAGAAGAGCGTCAGGATGACTAAACTTTATTTTATTTCTTTATTAAACGTTAGTAGTTAACAGTCTCAGTACTGTAAGACAGTTATAGTATATTAGGGTTCTTCAAAATGCTTCCACACTTCATTTTTCTCTAACATTAAGTGTTTGAACAATTCCAAAGGTGTTATTATTCCAAATAGTCTCCCTGATTTTCAGCATAATAATAATGATACGTTTTGTTTATATAGCGCCTTTCCCATGCTCAGTGTTAGTCAGTCATTCACATGCTGTTATTTACACTACTTTACTTGGACTATTCTTCTTTCTTAAAGCCGCTCAAGTCACATAAGGATGGTGCCGTGGTTTTTCACTTTTATTGTTGACCAAGTACAAAAACCCTGGCTCTGCCATTAATGAAAACAACATGCATTAATTTAAGTGACAGGCTTGGGGGTTAGGGGGGTGTAGTGGTCAAGGGGTTTGACATGACGTGATCACGAGCAAATATGGCAACTACTTACAAACTGTACAAACAAGCAGTGAGTCGTGACGAGACTTCAAAGTGGCCGGACCCTCATTCAGTTCCAGGCTGGGCCGTCTCAGCTGCTACTTCTCCACCTGTTTGGATGAGTTTCCCCTTCGCCAGTACACTCAGAATGGCTTTAGACTGACGACTGAATTTAAATGGCCTTGTCATAGCTGTATGCCCGATTGTATCCTTGTGATGGACCGATGGATCCTTTCCAGGCGCATTTCCTGGCTGGTGGCTTTCGGACATGATGGGCCATCTGGCTTTCTGCAGCCCTCACCAGGAGTCAGTGTATTCAGAAAACGGCTAAGCAGATTTAGAAGTTCTTCTAGTTTAAAAAAAAAAAATTGTACTTTGGCACTTTGGGATTGCATTTACCATAAACGGTATTGTGGTGTTATGGGTCCACAGCTCGTTGAGAAAAGGCCATTCATTTTAAATAGATAATCACCGCACCCGAGGCGGCTTCGTGAGGGGCGTTGTTGTAGCGAGCCGCGGGGCAGTCGTCGATGTGGGCGTTTCTCACCGTGTGCACAGGTGAGGAACTGCCCACATTCGTGATTGCTCCCGTGGCTAATGCTACAGCTGTAATGGCCCCTCACGTTTTAAAAAGAAGCGCGAGTCGGTTTTAAAGAGGTGTAAAAACGATCGGAGAGAAAAAGGAAAGAGAGGACGGAGGTTACAGGGAGCGAGGAAGCATGCGGTGCAAGAGACACGGACAGGCGGTGTGTGTGTCTGGTGAGCGCACGATCGAGCGCTCGTGGGCAGCTGCGAGGAAGCTGGGTGTTCGGCCGACACCCAGGCGTTTGAGTTGAGGTTGCTCCCGCTGAGTGAGCAGGTAGCGGGAGTGCCTAGAGGAAAGCGACTGGCCGCATGAAGGCCATGGAAAGGCAGCGGAAGTCGGAGACTTGGTGGTGGGAGTCCCCAACGTGAGCGACCTGGCGTTGTGGGAAACCAAGTTCTCGGGACTGGGATGAGTGCCATACCGAGCCAGGGTTCGGGAGGTCTCCAGTCTCGTGCGTGTGTTTCAGGAGGGCAGCTGCAGAGAGCGTCTTGCCTGCTGCTTGGCCCAAACGGGATTAGCAGGTGAGACGCTAACAGAAGAGCACCGGATTTGTTTGTTGGTTTTTAAGACTGCTTCCTGATCATTTGAACCTCCGATTTTAAGGATTGTTTTTTCTATTTATTGATTTTTAACCTCCACGTGTTCTTTTTATGGATTATTTATTTAATGAACATTGAAACTGCACTATTTATTTGAACACTGTTTTTGTTGGATTTAAATAAAAGCACTACTCATTTTTGCACCACCCCTTGCTCAAGTGTTTATTTGCCTCCACTGACTAGCTCACTCGGTAACATTATCGACGGTGTTGGGTTCAAGGGTTCCCAAACATCAAAGGGAGTGTGGAGCCAGAACCCACATCGTCACAGGTATAACATACAATAAAAATGGCTTGTTTGGGGTCTTCGTACAGGAAGATTTTAATGGTCAGGGCCTGACAGCCCGTGTTATGATGCATTACTAATACAGTAATGAAGCGACAGAAATGAAATAAATACAGCGCATGCCTTGACAGATGTCTAAACAACAACATTAATTTATATAGCACGTTTTCATATAAATGACATCGCTCAACGTGCTTTACAGGATGAAGAAAAAAACATATAAAAATAAAATTAGGCAATATGAATAACCATAGAATAAAAGTAAGGTCTGATGGCCAGGAAGGACAGAAAAAAACAAACAAAAAAACAACTCCAGATGGGTGGAGAAAAAAAAAAAAAAAAACAAAATCTGCAGGGGTTCCAAGGCCACAAGACCACCCAGCCCCTTCTAGGCATTCTACCCAACATCAATGGCCGCAATCAGTCCTCATGGTTTTCAGGCTCCACGTGGAAGAACTTGATGATGACGGTCATGTGGACCTCTGGCCTTTAATCCATCAATGGAGGGACATCACGGTGCTTTGATCAGGTGGTGGGGGGCATAGATCACCACCACAGAAAACCGGAAAAAGAACAGCAGAGAGAGTAGGGGATGGCATGGATTTTGGAGCCACCATGAATTATAATGATAATTAAATGCATATACAGAATATCAGGATTGAACTAAAATGAAGCTATGAGAAAGCCAAGTTATAATAATGAGTTTTTAGCATTTTTTTTTTTTTTAAAGTGCTCCACCTTATCAGCCTGGTGAATTTCTATCGGTCAGCTATTCCAGATTTGAGGTGCCTAACAGCAGAAGGCTGCCCGCCTCACCACTTCTTGTAAGTTTAGCTCTTGAAATTCAAAGCGGACACTCATTTGAAGAAGATCTAAGGTTACGATTTGGAGTGTAAGGTGAGAGACATTCTGAAATACAGGATGGAGCAGACGATTGAAATTAAAATCAATTCTAAATGACACAGGTAACCAATGTAGTGATATCCCATTCAGTGTTGGAAATGGTCACCTTCTTCTTGCAAACACAGATCCACACGGCACTCCATATTGGCAAAGGTATCCACAAGCATCGTAGGGGTTGATGGCAGTCAATTTCCTGTCCAATGTTTTGGTGTAATTGTTCCAGTGTTCCTTGTTCTTGTACACTTTTCCTTTCATCGCTCCCCAGGGGAAGATATGCAGTATATGAGGTGACAGGTCCGGGCAAGAAGGTGGCCACAGTCCTCATCAAAAAAAAAAAAACGTTTTAGTTTGTGCCACGTTGCGAGCTGACACGCGACAGGATGCCCCATCTTGCTGGAAATAACCTTCAGTGATCTCACGGTTCATTCACAGATACGTCACAACGTTTATCCAGGAATACTGTGATCTTTATTTCGTATGGATTACTTCATTATTAAGACAGTAATACGTCTTAACTCAGGGCCCCAAACATTAGAATCACCCTGTATAACAAAGAATGTCAAACTACATTGATGTTTTATTTACTAAAAACAAAAATTGATGAATGTAATAAACTAACCAGTTCCAAGGCTTCAATCACTTAAATGAGGTGCATTTAAAAACAAATTCTCTCTATTATATAAAAAAAATCCTGCAACGAGACGAGACTTTTTTGAAGATTTTTTTCAAGTCCCGTGAGACTTTGGCCATGAGAGGTTTTCAAGTCCCGCCCTCCTCTCAACCATATTTAACCACACCCACAGTCCTCTCACCTCTCATTCGTGTGAATGCTTATGTCAGACACAGTTCCTGCGCACAGTTCCTGCGTTTTCCTCACTTTAAGTTCCCAATAAAAGAAGACTTGTTATGTCCAAATCTTATTGAAGAATTTCATCACAAAGGGTTATCAACAGAAAAAATAAGTACATGGACGATCCTGGCACCAAGAAATGATGAAGTCAAACAAATTAACGTCAAAATTGTCCATCGGTTACACGGCAAATTGGTTCAATGCGTATCAATAGACTCTGCTGAAACAGTTGGTGGTGATGGTGCAGAAGATGAAAACATCAACTTACAATATCATCAAGAATATCTACAACCGTTAACACTGTCAGGTCTTCCACCGGCTGAATTACTGTATGCAAGAAAGGTAATGTAGTACATCTTCCATGGATGACATTACACAACAAAGGAGATCTTGATATGCCATTCACATTAAAACGTTTACAGTTTCCTGTTAGAATAGCTTTGGCAAAGACAAATCTCAGAGCCAAACTTTCGAAAAAGTCATTTTATTTAATAGAGAGAAAGAAACGAAATTCACTCACGGGCAGTTATACGTTGCGTGGTCACGATGAAAGTCCAAACACGGAATCAAAACTCAATGGGATATTGACGAAAATTTCATTCAAAAAATTGTTTTTAATTTAAGTTTTACAGTAAAAGTGTAAGTTTAAAAAAATATTTGCATGTTAATTTCAAAGCCAAATAAAACGAAATCATATTACGCAAGGAATAACATAATGTACTTTCAAATCATTAAGTTTTACTAGTTTTTAATATGGTTTAATTACTTGCTGAAATGTAAAATAGTTCTATTATGCATATGTAACATAAAAATCTGCTTAAATTGTACATCCACTTCCCCATACACTAGCGACAGAACTGCAAAGTGGCTAGCGTGTAGTGCAGGCCCGGGGTTTGGCGAGCAAAGCAAGCAGGGGGCAGAGCCCCTCTAGTAATTACATAAGAGAATTACCACATTATCCTAACTATGGAATTTGCCAAAAATGTTATAAATATGAAAGTAAAATCAAGACAGTGAACGCACATCTTCTATAAAGGCAGAAGTGTTTAGTTCAAACAACCAGCAATATTGGTCTGTTTCACCGCAGCGATGTAAATTTAATTTTACTTTGCTACAATGCTTTCAAATAAAGCCATTAACAGGTTTGAACTCCCATCAGAAATGTACTCAAAATGCTATTACCTTGAAAACAATACCTGGCTGTCTGGCTTTTAACCAGTTTTCTCCCACCACCAACCCATAAACACAGAAAGAATAAACTTCTAAAGTAACTGCTGATCTGCAATCCAACTTACTGTACCAATTATACTTGTTGTTATTTTTTATTTCCTGCCTGTCGTGAGTTTCTCGCAGGTTTCTCCAATACTGCCTTTATGTGGACTGGCTGAGTGAACAAATATAAAGGTAAGTGAACTGCAATTCCAGAAGGAGCCTGCTAATAAAATGCAGCAAAACAATTTCTTTTTTTTAACAAATTGCAGAAATCAATAGACACTCACTGAGCAAAGTATTAAGAGCACCTGCTTATCTGTGCAATTACTTAATCAGCCAATCACGTGGCTGCAGTGCAATGCACAAAATTAGGCAGACGCAGGTCAGGAGCTTCAGTTCACGTAACTCTGTGTGTGTGTATATATATATATATATATATATATATATATATATATATATATAGTGGAACCTCGGTTTTGCGAGCATAATTCATTCCGGAAATGTGCTCGCAATCCAAAGCACTCGTATATCAAAGCGAATTTCCCCATAAGAAACAATGGAAACTCAGATGATTCGTTCCACAACCCAAAACTATTCATATAAAAATGATTAATACAAAATATAAAGTAAAAATACATAAAACAAATTAACTTGCACTTTACCTTTAAAAAAAATTATGGCTAGTGTGAGTGGTGTGAAACTCATGTGGGATTCCACCCAACGGGCCGACACGCAGAAGAGCGTCCCAAAGCAATCGCAGTCTCCCAGCGCTGCAGCAGTTTACCGTATAAGCGCATCCAAAAAGATTGCAGACATGCTATAAGCGCTTGCTGTCAATGGGTGATACAAGGAACATTATAAAGATCCCGCTACAATAAATAACAGCGCTGTTGCTGTTTCAAGCTGAATAAGGCTGGTGGTGTTAAAGTACTGAGACTCAGCTTGCGCTTTTTGGGGTGCAAGATGGGGACTCGCACTTCACAGCACACACACACACACACACACACACAGTCACAATGCTGCAGTAAACAGTATAGCCTCGTACGGATGTTGACTATATGAGTGAGGCCCACAGACTCAGACAGAGAATAGGAGACGATTGCCTGAGAGAGAGAGAGAGAGAGAGAGAGAGAGAGAGAGAGAGAGAACCATCAGCTCAGTTGTGATCACATGACGCTCAGCAGACAAAGTGTATCCATACTACTCGTATTGCAAGACATCGCTCGTTTATCAAGTCAAAACTTATTAAAAAATTTTGCTCGTCTTGCAAAACACTCGTAAACCAAGTTACTCGTAAATATATATATTACATAGTTTACTATCAAATAATGCAAAGAGTACACGACACGCGTTTCTCCCTTATTTGGGCTCATCAGGCGTACACACTCCACTGCACCCCTCGCGGGGATTGATCCTCGGACGTCAGCGTCAGAGGTGAAGCCTCATTACGCTGCGCCCATGGTGTGTGGTTCATTTATTTGACAGCCTGGAGATCGGAGTAATTACATTCATAGCAATTGTAGTCCGAGTCCCGATCGGACTGCATGGGTGGTTACCTACCAGGTAACGCATGTGGTTGGTCTGCCAGTCGGCAAACATCCACCACGGGCCCTCTCAGTTGTGAGAAGCAGATTAACTCAAAAGACTACGAATGCTATGAATGTAATTACTCCGAACTCCAGGCTGTCAAATAAACGAAGCATACGCTGTGTCACGGCTTCACCTCCGAGGTTCGATAAGTGTGAAACATGTGTTGCATACTCTTTGAATTATTTGACAGTAAACTATGTAATTAATTATATATATATATATATATATATATATATATATATATATATATATACAGTAATCCCTCCTCGATCGCGGGGGTTGCATTCCAGACCCCCCCGCGATAGGTGAAAATCCGCAAAGTAAAAACCATATGTTTCTATGGTTATTTTTATATATTTTAAGCCCTTATAAACTCTCCCACACTGTTTATAAATATTCCCCGCAGAGTTATACAGCATAATCCCTTTGTATTCTCTTAGATATTAGGTAAGATTCATTGAAATTATGTATATAAACACACTGTTTATATACAGTAAAACCTAAATATTATTTTAAAGATATTGAGTGTCTCCGATAGCACATATGTTACAGCCATTACGATAGACAGGCCAGCAGCAATAAATACGTACAATACAAGAAAAATAGTATACAGTAAATGTGTATTGTGTAGCACTGCCGTTGTTCTTCAATCCAAATCCCTAAAGCAGATTCCATCCAGACTACTGCCTTATTACCTCCACTTACAACTCGTTTTGCACCCTGGTTAAAAGGACACTGCGGCCGTAGATCTTATATTCCTTTCATACTTTTTAAATAAAAAGAATCGTAGCCTTCAACAAATCCAAAACGTTTACCTTTTCGGCAATCATTAACATCTTCCGTTTGCGCTTGGGCACGGCCCCTGAAGCAGTAGCAGATCGTTTTGGAGCCATCATGAAGGGCTTGACTATCCACAAAGATAAACACAAAAGAGCACAACTCTTTACACAGCGAAACACGTTGATGCTGAATGAGCGAGACGAGACTTCCTGGTTAACAGTGCATTCAGCAGGCAGGAACTTAACTGCGTGCTCTGATTGGTTAGCTTCTCAGTCATCCGCCAATAGCGTCCCTTGTATGAAATCAACGGGGCAAACCAACTGAGGAAGCATGTACAGGAAGTAAAAAGACACATTGTCCACACAACCCGCGAAGCAGCGAAAAATCCGCGTTATATATTTAATTATTTCATATAAAATCCAGCGATAGAGCGAAACCCTGAAAGTCAAAGCGATATAGCAAGGGATTACTGTATATATATATATATATATATATATATATATATATATATATATATATATATATATATATATATATATATATATATATAGAGAGAGAGAGAGAGAGAGAGAGAGAGAGAGAGAGAGAGAGAGAGAGAGAGAGAGAGAGAGAGAGAGAGAGAGTAAATTTTATTATTATTATTAAGAAGCTTACAGAATTACATTTTTTTGGAAATGAACAGATGACCCCTGTGTTCTCTAGTTTAATGATAAACCTTCCAAGATTAAGACTGTAATGTACAACATAAGTCTTCTATGTATCTGGTTATGCAGGAGCTTAATGTAAAGAAAACAGAAATCCGAGTTGACTTAGTAACATGAAATTGCTGTTGACCTAAAAAAAAAAAATCCTGACTGGAGTGCCCCTTATTATCAATACAAGTTTATGACAGGTTTATTTTTTTTTGCTTTTTGCTGAAAACCAATAAAAAAATTAAATTTTACTGTTATGATAAATATTCAGTATATGATTTGTTGTTGATGGTTCTTTAATGTACATAATATAAAAATATAATCATTGTATTGCGGTTTACTCCTCAAATATCCATCCCATATCTGAGTATACGATATAAGTCAAGGGGAGACCACTCCCAATTTTTACTATTTATTTATTTTATTTTTGTTCATTCTCCTTGCTTTTATAATGATCTTTAACAATTTTTACTGATATGTTCTGAGCTACTGGACGCCTGAATTTCCCTTAGGGGATGAATAAAGCACCTATCTAGTTAGCTGTCTAACATTTTTAACAAGAAAAATCATCAAAATGCTTTATAAACTGGCAACAAGTATGAAACAAAAAACAAACAAAAAAATAAAAGATAAAATCTCAACAGGAAATTCTACCTTCCAGCCTGGTGCAGTTTCATAAGACAACACAAAAAAGATTATTATGTGCTACCTTTACACACACAATGCCCTTCCTCTTTTAAAACCAAAGGCGGAAGCTACAGAGCCAAGCTGAGCTTGGCACAGCAGGAAAGACACAGAGCCTTTTTCACAAACCCAGCTACAGAGATACAATTACAGAAGGCATCTGGCACGCACACTGGAACACGAAGCAGATGCCCTACCACAACATACACAACATACTCGCACTCCTGGAACAGATAAATTGATTTTGATGTGAATGAACGTTCTCTGCACAAACCCACTCCATCGAGCGGCCACTCTTACTCATTTCATCTATTTAGAACACCTTGGGAATGGAAGATGCCAACAATTTGAAATTTATTTAAAGGTGTCACGTCAACACAAACAGGCCAAAGTCACATGTAATCCCTGCTGCAAAAAGCATTTGTATTTTAGAGCAGCATCTTAACTCGGAACTAACGCCTGACATTGCCTTTAAGCACAAAATGTACCTCAAGTCATCCATGAGGGATGTCCTAAAAATAAATATTTTACAGATATTGGGGATAATGCACTTCCTACAACATTAAAATATTGACCTGAGACTTTAATCCAAAGTGAATTACAAGTCAGTCACACTGTATCTCTATAGCATGAGGACTGACTTGTTTGGAGGGCACAGAAGGGGGCAGTAGTGAGGAAATGAAGCAGCACTCTTGAGCTTTGGTTACAACAGAAGCACACAGTTTATCACACATTCCATGACAGGCACGGTCTGTCCAGGGTTTGTTCCTGCCTTGCACCCTTTGCTAGCTGGGATAGGCACCAGCAGACCCCCTGCGTCCCTGGACTAAGCGGGTTATAAAATGAATGAATGAATAAAGAAATTCCTCACCTATTTAAAAGATGGCTGAAGATCTGACACACTGCCGGCAAAGACATTTCCAGAGATCTGTCAAAAAAACTAACCCTAATTGTTTCATAAGGAAGCCATCTCTGTGGGGGTCCTTCAGTAATTCCACACTCATTAAATATGATGATTTACAGTCTCCAAGAGGTAACCGTAATCTTCTTCCTGTTCATCTTTTCCTACTTCTATGTGGGCCGATGTGCTTGATCAACTTTCCCCAAGCGGCTCGGTCCTGCCAGTCAGACCCACTTCCCTTCAGATCTTCTTTTACTTTAACCATTCATCTCTGCTTTGGCCACCCTCATCTTCTCTTCCCCTGTACTTCCATTCCCAACACTCTTTTGCCCACAGATTCATTGGTGTCTCCTCATCACATGGTCCTACCACTTCAAGCTTCTTTCCTGTGCTTTTCTTCGATCCCTCTCCCAGTTTTGCTGCACCTCTGCTTGTCTCATACATAATCTGGACAGCCCTCACTATACTTCTCTGGTCCTCCTTTCTATGTCCTGCACCTCCAGACTTCTTGACGTGGTGCTCTATCACAGGCCTTCTTCACATCTATAAACATCCCATGCAATCCTTTCTGTTTTTTCTCAGTGCTTATCTATGAGCAGCCTCCATGAAAAGACTGCATCAGTTGTTCCTCTCCATGGGAGGATTACAATATTGAAGCTTTTGAGGAGAAGTTGCAACTTGTAATCTGTTCAGTTAGCTAATAAAAGGTGTCATTTTGCTTGACTTCTCATTGCATCCATAATGGCTAACACAGTACAACACCTTAATGCTACAACAAACTGCTCCTTCCCCAAGCCTTTTCTCCATAACCCTTTCCCAAGTTTCTACTGTGTGTAAATATGTCGCCTTCTTCTTCCTTCAGCTCCTCCCGTTAGGGGTTGCCTCAGCGGATCATCTTGTTCCATATCTTCCTGTCCTCGTCATCTTGCTCTGTGACCCCCATCACCTGCAGGTCTTTTCTCACCACATCCATAAACCTTCTCTTAGGTCTTCCTCTTCTCCTCTTGCCTGGCAGCTCCATCCTTAGCACCCTTCTCCCAATATACCCAGCATCTTTCCTCTGGACATGTCCAAACCAACACAAACTCGCCTCTCTGACTTTGTCTCCAAACCGTCCAACCTGAGCTGACCCTCTAATGTCCTCATTTCTAATCCAGTCCATCCTCGTCACACCCAATGCAAATCTTAGCATCTTTAACTCTGCCACCTCCAGCTCTGTCTCCTGCTTTCTGGTCAGTGCCACCGTCTCCAACCCTTATGACATAGCTGGTCTCACTACCGTCCTGTAGATCTTCCCTTTCACTCTTACTGATACCCGTCTGTCACAAATCACTCCTGACACTCTTCTCCATCCACTCCACCCTGCCTGCACTTTCTTCTTCACTTCTCTTCCACAATCCCTGTTACTCTGTACTGTTGATCCCAAGTATTTAAACTCATGCACCTTCGCCAACTCTACTCCCCTCATCCTCACCATTCCACTGACCTCCCTCTCATTCACACACATGTATTCTGTCCTGGTGTTCCTACTGATCTTTATTCCTCTCCTCTCTAGAGCAGATCTCCACCTCTCCAGGGTCTCCTCAATCTGCTCCCTACTCTCGCTACAGATCACAATGTCATCAGCAAACATCACAGTCCACGTGGACTCCTGTCTAACCTCGTTTGTCAACCTGTCCATCACCACTGCAAATAAGAAAGGGCTCAGAGCCGATCCCTGATGTAATCCCACCTCCGTCACTCCTACCGCAGACCTCACCATGGTCACACTTCCCTCGTACATATCCTGTACCACTCTTACATACTTCTCTGCCACTCCCAACTTCCTCATACAGTACCACAGCTCCTCTCAGTCACCCTGTCATATGCTTTCTCCAGGTCCACAAAGACACAATGTGACTCCTTCTGGCCTTCTCTGTACTTCTCCATTAACATTGTCAGAGCAAACATTGCATCTGTGGTGCTCTTTCTTGGTATGAAACCATGCTGCTCATCACTAATCATCACCTCCTTTCTTAACCAAGCTTCCACTACTCTTTCCCATAACGTCATGCTGTGGCTCATCAATTGCAGCCCCCTGTAGTTACTACAGTCCTGTACATCCCCCTTATTCTTAAAAATCGGCACCAGTACACTTCTTCTCCACTCCTAGGGCATCCTCTCACTTTCCAAGATTCCATTAAACAATCGGGTTAAAAATGATGTAACAGTAATAATTATGATTATTTTTACTACCACTTCGTATTTGGCTGATGCCCTTATCCAAGATAACGTACATGATCCGAGATATGAGGGACTTTCAAAAGCTTCCGCACCTTTATATTTTCGTTGGAAATGGTGAAGACGGGAAGAGTAGTAATTGGCCATTAAAAAGTTGGTATGACGCTCGGAAAAATGTAGAAAAGTGATATAATTTGTTTTTGAAATTCTTAATAAAGTGCTGAAACTTTTTGAACATCCCTCGTACAATTGGCTACATTTTTCTTGTTTTTCCAATTGGAGCGCGGGCAGGTGCAGGGACTTGCTCAGGGTCACACATTGTCAGCAAACAGAATTTGATTCCCACAACCTCAGGGTTTGAAATGCAAAGTTTAAAGCCTTAACCGCCGTGCCATGCTGCCTAACCTAAAGGAAATCAGTGGGTCAACTTTATCTTTCAGAAGACTACAGCACTACACCGGTGTCATACACGTGCCAGTAGGAGGGAGCTGTATGGACCAAGTGAGGGTAATTCCATGCCAGGCCAGCGGGTGCACTAAACCTTCTTCTGAACCTCAACAGATCAAACACAGGAAAACCTGTCTGACTCATCCCTAATGACATCACCTCCGGTTCCGGTGCCCCAGAAGGAGGTCACTTCCGGTTGCCTTACATCACTTCCGGTCTTGGCATTTAAAGCCGCCACCTTAACCACTATTCATCAGTTCTTGTTTGGACTCCATCAAAGACACTACTGTCTTATTCTCAAAGCCCATTGCAGCCAGGGATAATATACAGGTGGCTGCCCCAAACCTTTTTAAGTGTGTCGAGAGTCTGATCTTTTCACACCCTCACACTCGCGTCCAGCTTTCACAATCACTTTTACATGCCCACAATGCCGTTAGTGTTTTGTTGTTTTTAGGCAAGGCAGATGAATCAACATCTTCTTATACGCAGGTGGCTTACACCGTCACTATTGACCTCTGATCCATTTCTACAGTGCACTTCGTTCTCCTGCAGTGGCAAAACTTGAAAAGTCACTTGAGGCCCAACCCATGTTTTTCTTTTTCTCCTCCTGAAAGTCACATGTCCTGAACTAAAGTGCAATTTGAAAAAAACAAAACACGGTTTAGAGTTTAATCTGATCCTGAGGAATGTCCACATATTTCCACAGATAACACTTTCAACACAGGAGTGGTACTTTCACTCCAAGCCGAATCAATTTTTTTCCATTTCCCTAACACTGACTAATTTCATTTTAGGAAGTCCTAATTTATTGTTTATAATAAAAAAAAAAAGGGAGGGGCATTAAAAGGACACTTTTTTCCACAATTGCAAGCTGTGTGGCATCCTGTGGCACTAAAACGTGTAACTGCTCAAACAAATAAAAACGGATGTACACAAGCTTTATTCACAAACTGGCTGATTGCTTCCTTAGTATTCATAAAAGATTATTAATTAAGAAAAAAAAAGAAAGAAAAAAAGGTCAATTTTCTAAATTCTTTCTCTAGTTCTCTTAATAATCCACAGATGCCTGTTAATGTCTTCACCAATTCAGGAGTATTTTTCCATTCTAACTAAAGCAATCAAATTTAAATAAAGATGAGCACTGTCTGGACAAATTCACTGCTTACTGCACAATTCATTTAACTACATCTCTCTGTTTAACGTGAGTGATTATCAGTATGTATTATGGTCACATTTGTCAGAAGTACGGTGGGTACAGAAAGTAATCGCCCCCTTTGAAAAAAAATGTTCAGCCTAAAATGCAAACACACATATAAATAACTCTTCCAGCTTTATGTACTCAATGCAACTTATAACATCCAAGGCAAAGATATAACAGCAGCAGTTCAAAAAAATTATAAAAAAAAATAGGGGGCTCAGCCCCCCGCTCAATTTGCTTGCCAACCCCCAGGGGCATCTCACGGCTGAGCCACTCTAAAGGCACTGGCGTGTTCCTATGTTACAGAATGCAGTTTTATTTAAAGAGTTGGTATACAGGAGGAAGATGGTTTGGTTCTTAGTAACATTGCTATATATTGCCTTTGATTCTTGTAAGTCTAAGCATTATCCTCTGATGAAGACCCCTGGCAGGGGTTGAAAACTCAGGAATAAAAACTACTTTATGATACGTGAATCATTTTCTTCCTTTGTGGATCTCCAGCTGCAAATAAATAAATAAATATATATATATAGGCAGTCCCTGGGTTACGTACAAGATAGGGACTGTAGGTTTGTACTTAAGTTGAATTTGTATGTAAGTCAGAACAGGCCCATTATTTTAATAAATGCTATTGCTGACCGACTGTAACCAAGTGCTCTGCCAATGCATGATGGAGTGTCACCCTCTCTGACCTTTTTCTTATTTCTACTTTATTTTCAATGGTGATGGTTCTTCTCTTCTTTACCGTATCACCAGCACTTGCATCAGATTTGCGTTTCAGAGACATTCTTGAAGGGTGAAGACAAAAGGTTAAGATGAGCTCTTCTGCACAGCACTGTCCACGCGATCACAGCAGGAAGGCACCCGTCGTCAACACGTCTGATGTACTGACAAGAGACAACTTCCTGCTATGTACGTAACAGTACGAGCAGGCTTGCTATTGAGAATGACTGGGGGCAGCAAGAGGGGGGTTCATCACACGCCCACCACACAGTCACCTCCACTACAGTATGCTGCCTGTGGCGTCCGCCCACCGAGAACGAACACGGTGTGGCCAAAAGGGGGTAATGAATCGCTCAACCCCAATTCAACAGGCAGCCATCTGAGGCACACTACAATGCTACCCCTGCTGCAAAGTTCAACCTCAATGGCCTCCGTTCAGCCATAACCAGGTCACTGCTTGCAGCATTACCAGGCGTGTGTAATGGGCAGGCAGTGAAACGCCCCCCTCCACTCCATCCAGTCTGCGTCCAGTCGGAAGCAGTAGCTGCGGCGGTGTAGTGGGCGGGCAACGAACCATCGTCCTGCACCAGAGCGATAGCTGTGGACCCCCGGTGACTATGCCTCCAGAGTGACACTACACTGCACGAGCATATATATATATATATATATATATATATACATACACTCACCTAAAAAATTATTAGGAACACCTGTTCAATTTCTCATTAATGCAATTATCTAATCAACCAATCACATGGCAGCTGCTTCAATGCATTTAGGGGTGTGGTCCTGGTCAAGACAATCTCCTGAACTCCAAACTGAATGTCAGAATGGGAAAGAAAGGTGATTTAAGCAATTTTGAGCGTGGCATGGTTGTTGGTGCCAGACGGGCCGGTCTGAGTATTTCACAATCTGCTCAGTTACTGGGATTTTCACGCACAACCATTTCTAGGGTTTATAAAGAATGGTGTGAAAAGGGAAAAACATCCAGTATGCGGCAGTCCTGTGGGCGAAAACACCTTGTTGAAGGTAGAGGTCAGAGGAGAATGGCCTGACTGATTCAAGCTGATAGAAGAGCAACTTTGAGTGAAATAACCACTCGTTACAACCGAGGTATGCAGCAAAGCATTTGTGAAGCCACAACACGCACAACCTTGAGGCGGATGGGCTACAACAGCAGAAGACCCCACGGGGTACCACTCATCTCCACTACAAATAGGAAAAAGAGGCTACAATTTGAACGAGCTCACCAAAATTGGACAGACGAAGACTGGAAAAATGTTGCCTGGTCTGATGAGTCTCGATTTCTGTTGAAACATTCAAATGGTAGAGTCAGAATTTGGCGTAAACAGAATGAGAACATGGATCCATCATGCCTTGTTACCACTGTGCAGGCTGGTGGTGTAATGGTGTGGGGGATGTTTTCTTGGCACACTTTAGGCCCCTTAGTGCCAATTGGGCATCGTTTAAATGCCACGGGCAACCTGAGCATTGTTTCTGACCATGTCCATCCCTTCATGACCACCATGTACCCATCCTCTGATGGCTACTTCCAGCAGGATAATGCACCATGTCACAAAGCTCGAATCATTTCAAATTGGTTTCTTGAACATGACAATGAGTTCACTGTACTAAAATGGCCCCCACAGTCACCAGATCTCAACCCAATAGAGCATCTTTGGGATGTGGTGGAACGGGAGCTTCGTGCCCTGGATGTGCATCCCACAAATCTCCATCAGCTGCAAGATGCTATCCTATCAATATGGGCCAACATTTCTAAAGAATGCTTTCAGCACCTTGTTGAATCAATGCCACGTAGAATTAAGGCAGTTCTGAAGGCGAAAGGGGGTCAAACACCGTATTAGTATGGTGGTCCTAATAATCCTTTAGGTGAGTGTATATAGCAGGAGGTGGATATGAAAAAGATTTCAAAAGCTTTATCAATCCCTAGGAGAACAGCAAAGCCCCTAATCAAGAAGTGCAAAGTAGACCTTATCCAGATCAGACCGTCCCCTCCAAACTGGATAGAAGAACAATGAGGGAACTGGCCAGAGGGGCTCCCAACAGGCTGTTGGCAACTTTGAAGGAGTTACACGACTTTATGGCACAGTGACCTGCTCCAACGTGCTGGTGGTATGGCTGCTGGATATCCCAATAGACTCAAGAATGAAATTTAAGCAAAAGGCCAATCCACAAGGTACTGACATGGGGTGGGGTTCTTTAATCACTCTATATATAAAATCCAATGTCTGCCTGTCTGTATGTTTTTTACGAGGGCTACTTAACAGATTTAGATCGGGTTTTTTTCTATAATTTGCTTGAACGTTCCGGTTGATTTTGCGACTTCTTTCATCGCGCTAAGTATCCCAGTTAGCTTGCGGCACCAATTTATTGACGCAAATCCGAGGGAGACGCAGCAAGCCAAGGGGAGGGAGAGGCGGGACCCTCCTTACTCACACGCCAGCCTCAGGGTGGGTACCTTACAACCGCTTAACAGATTTAGATAAGTTGTTTTTTTTTTTCTAGAATTTGCTTGAACATTCTGGTTGATTTTGTAACTTCTCTCATTGTGGTAAGAATCAGAGTTTGCTTGCAGGAGCGATATATTCGCACTAATCCAAGACAGAGGCTGCGGGTCAAGGGAAGCGTGACGTCAGGAGTGGGGAGCCAGGTGGGGCCCTACTTGCTGTCCTGTTTCACTACTCCACAGGAGAAGCTGCAGGGGATGGCTAGTAATAAATATATTAAAAAAAACTGATAAAAGTTTGAATTAATATTTTTCTGAACTGTTGCTTATTCAACTCTGACTCTGATGTTATGGGTTGCATTGATTAAATAAAGCTAATAAAATGTGTGTGTGTTTTCATTTTAGGCTGTAAAGCAACAAAATGTGGAAATCTTTTTAAAACAGGGAGATTCTTTTCTATGCCCACTATATATACCCCATGGTGAACTGTTAAAAAAGGTGTAAAACAAGACAACTCGATTCCTGTGAAGAATTTGGAAAAGGATTCCCAGCCAATTTATACCACCATCGCAGGTGGTCAAACAAATAGGTTACATTTATGACCATCTTTAAAACTATCCATCTTTAAAGCTATTTACTTCTTCTTCTTTCGGCTGCTCCCGTTAGGGGTCGCCACAGCAGATCATCTTCTTCCATATCTTTCTGTCCTCTGCATCTTGTTCTGTCACCCCCATCACCTGCATGTCCCCTCTCATCACATCCATAATCCTCCTCTTAGGCCTTCCTCTTTTTCTCTTCCCTGGCAACTGTATCCTTAGCACCCTTCTCCCAATATACCCAGCATCTCTCCTCTGCACATGTCCAAACCAACACAGTGACCAACTGACCAAACCAACTGACTTTGTCTCCCAACCCTCCAACTTGAGCTGACCCTCTAATGATCTCATTTCTAATCCTATCCATCCTTGTCACCCCCAGTGCAAATCTTAGCATCTTTAACTCTGCCACCTCCAGCTCTGGTCTCCTGCTTTCTGGTCAGTGCCACCATCTCCAACCCATATGACACAGCTGGTCTCACTATCGTCCTGTAGACCTTCCCTTTCACTCTTGCTGATACCCGTCTGTCACAAATGACTCCTGACACTCTTCTCCACTCACTCCACTCTGCCTCTTTTTCACTTCTCTTCCACAATCCCCGTTACTCTGTACTGTTGATTCCAAGTATTTAAACTCATCCACCTTCGCCAACTTTACTTTCCTCATCTTCACCATTCCACTGATATCCCTCCCATTCACACACATGTATTCTGTCTTGGTGGTCCTACTGACCTTCATTCCTCTCCTCTCTAAAGCAGATCTCCACCTCTCCAGGGTCTCCTCAACCTGCTCCCTACTCTCGCTACAGATCACAATGTCCTCAGCAAACATCACAGTCCACGGGGACTCCTGTCTAATCTCGTCTGTCAACCTGTCCATCACCATTCCAAATAAGAAAGGGCTCAGAGCTGATCCCTGATGTAATCCCACCTCCGTCACTCCTACCGCAGACCTCACCACGGTCACACTTCCCTCGTACATATCCTGTACCACTCTTACGTACTTCTCTGCCACTCCCGACTTCCTCATACAATACCACAGCTCCTCTCAGTCACACTGTCATATGCTTTCTACAGGTCCACAAAGACGCAATGCAACTCCTTCTGGTCTTCTCTAAACTTCTCCATCAACATCCTCAGAGCAAACATCACATCTGCGGTGCTCTTTCTTGGCATGAAACCATCCTGCCGCTCACTAATCATCACCTCACTTCTTAACCGAGTTTCCACTAGTCTTTCCCATAACTTCATGCTGATGACCCCTTTTATTGGCTAACTAAAATAATTACAATATGCAAGGTTGACAGGCAACTTGCCCTTATATCTTTGCCTGAAGAAGGGGCCTGAATCGCTTTGAAAGCTTGCATATTGTAATCTTTTTAGTTAGCCAATAAAAGGTATCATCTCGCTCGACTTTTTACTACATCCATAATGGCTAATACTGTACAACACCCCACTATTACAGAGAATAAAAATAAAAAAAAACCAAAACAGAACCATTCCAAAGCTTGGCCGGACTTGCTAACCAGCTACTTCACACTTGACAATACCAATTCCAGCCACGCCAATTCATTCTAAATCATGGGTGTTGAATTCTGGGACTGGAGGGCCGTAATGGCTGCCTTTTTCCTAATCGGTGAGCAGTTTTTATTGCTAATTAACTCCTTTTCCCTTCATTTGAAATAGCCCTGATTTTAAGGATTCAGTCATTTGAATGGATTCTCTGCTTCATTTAATGGCAGCCAAACAGAAATGAGATGTGAAACAAGCCAACAGATGACACTGGTCTACAAAGAAATATTTTTTGTTTGCTACTTGGAACTTCAGACCAGCTCTCTACTCAATTTTTTACACTGATTTCATGTATGAAATCGTAATTAAGCTAGCACATCAGATTTTTGAGCTACATATCATTGCTGTTTTGAGTATCAATATAATATACTAGCCGAAGCCCGTCGTAGCATACGGCGGTGTAAGAATAGGAACGGAATACGGTGAGAAAGGAATTCAGTATAACAAAGGCTTAGGAAACAATCGTTGTAGTATAACGAAAATAGCAAGGAGCGAAACCAATGCCAATGGTCAAGAGAGTACCTTCCTGTAGCAGGCTACGGAAAACATAAGACATATATAGATAGACGCCGCATTCACTGTGTTGCCCAGTCGACACGATGCGTCAGCGTGTCCGCCATATTGCGACTGGTAAAAGTGCCATTTAAACTAATACAGGTAGACGTGGAAACCGGGTTATCTGATTAAAAAACAAAGTTTTAAACAGTATCGTTTACATACAACAGATTTTGGCGAATTGTTTACATGCAATTATTTATATCAATTTATACACTAAATGCGTGCGTATCCCATGGTCTTAGAGTTGGTAGGCTGGGCTCTCTGTCTTGCTTAACCTTAGTTAGAGTTGGTGGGCGGGGCTCTGTGAGTTGGCGATCGTGGCTCTCTGTCTTGCGTGTGCTTTCTGTCTTCATTGCCCTTACTTAGAGTTGGCGGGCGTGGTTCTCTGTCTTGCTTGCCCTTAGTTAGAGTTGGCAGTCGTGGCTCTCTGTCTTGCCTGTGGTGTAAAGTCAACGTGGCTCAGAGGTGCATGTGGACTTTTGCACAGACGAAAGCGACCGAGGCTGTGTTTGGTGAGTTATTGCGTGCCTCGAGAGCGACGCTGGACTCGGGAGGACGGTTACAGTTGGCGTGCATGGCTCTGTCGTGCGTATCCCATGACGCGGTAGGAGGGTTAGAGTTGGTGGGCGGGGCTCTGTCTTGCGTGCCCTTAATGTCTTGCTTGCGCTCAGCGTCTTGCGTGCTCTTAGTGAATTATACAGGGTGGGCCATTTATATGGATACACCTTAATAAAATGGGAATGGTTGGTGATATTAACTTTCTGTTTGTGGCACATTAGTATATGTCAGGGGGGAAACTTTTTTCAAGATGGGTGGTGACCATGGTGGCCATTTGGAAGTCGGCCATTTTGGATCCAACTTTTGTTTTTTCAATAGGAAGAGGGTCATGTGACACATCAAACTTATTGGGAATTTCACAAGAAAAACAATGGTGTGCTTGGTTTTAACGTAACTTTATTCTTTCATGAGTTATTTACAAGTTTCTCTTTGTTTACAGCCATTGACATGTCGCAGAGGTTAACACGTGAGGAGCGGATAGAAATTGTGTTGATGTCTGGTGAACGCAGTAACCGGGTCATTGCAGCAGATTTCAATGCAAGACACCCTACGAGACCACCCATCTCCCATGCTACAGTTAGCAAACTGCTTGCTAAGTTTCGTGAAACTGGTTCAGTGTTGGATTTGCCAAAATGTGGACGCATGAAAACTGTCACTAATGAAGAAACATCAGTGGCTGTCCTAGCTTCATTCAGCAAGAGCCCACAGCGTAGCACTCGCCGCATGTCACTGGAGAGTGGCATTAGTCGAACATCCCTTCGGCGGATATTAGCTACTCACAAATGGCACCCTTACAAACTCCAGCTACTGCAGCATCTCAACGAGGATGACCCAGATCGGCGCACTGAATTTGCAGAATGGGCAAAACAAAAATTGGAACAGGACCCTCAGTTTACGAGGAAGATTTTGTTCAGTGATGAGGCAAACTTTTATGTGAATGGTGAAGTTAACAAACAAAACCACCGCTATTGGTCTGACACTAACCCACATTGGATAGATCCCTCCAAGACTGTTGGAACAAAAAAATTGATGGTATGGTGTGGTATATGGGGTACAAAGATAGTGGGGCCATTCTTCATCAATGGAAACCTCAAGGCCACTGGATATGTGAAATTGCTACATGATGATGTGTTTCCCTCTTTATGCACTGAAGCTGGCACGTTCCCGGAGTTTTTCCAGCAAGATGGTGCACCACCACATTATGGGTGTCAGGTCCGAGCATTCCTAGATGAACAGTTTCCTGGAAAGTGGATTGGTGTCGTGGGCCAGTTGAATGGCCCCAAGGTCTCCGATCTGACCCCTTAGACTTTTATCTTTGGGGTCATCTGAAGGCAATTGTTTAACTATGCTGTGAAGATACAAGATGTGCAGCACCTGAAACTACGGATACTGGAAGCCTGTGCTAGCATTTCTCCTGCGGTGTTGCTATCAGTGTGTGAAGAGTGGGAGAAGAGGGTTGCATTGACAATCCAACACAATGGGCAGCACATTGAACACATTTTATAAGTGGTCAGAAACTTGTAAATAACTCATGAAAGAATAAAGTTACGTTAAAACCAAGCACACCATTGTTTTTCTTGTGAAATTCCCAATAAGTTTGATGTGTCACATGACCCTCTTCCTATTGAAAAAACAAAAGTTGGATCCAAAATGGCCGACTTCCAAATGGCCACCATGGTCACCACACATCTTGAAAAGTTTCCCCCCCTCACATATACTAATGAAGTTAATATCACCAACCATTCCCATTTTATTAAGGTGTATCCATATAAATGGCCCACCCTGTAGATATATATAGATTAAGACAATATTTATAGTTTGGACTCTGTCCCACCAAAATTGTTTGAATGTGTTTATTCTAAAGATGATACCAGAGACACTTTAAAACATGTTTATGTCAATTTACCTCAATATAAAAGCGAGGTCAGTGTGCTCAAAATAGTCCGAGGCACTCGCTTTGCACTTGTACTGCACATTCACCCCTCTTTGCATGAACCAACAGTAGTCACCCATCATGCCCAGAGTAAATTTTCCCCGATATCGGTTTTCCATCACCTTTGTATCTTGATGAAATCTTTCCCGATGCTCATCTCCGACATCGCTTAGATTTGGTGGAAAAAAGTCGAGATGAGAATGTAGAAACTGCGTCTTCAGTGACATTCTGGCTCCCGTAAGCTAATAAACATTCAGCAGGTTCTCCACAAGCTCAGCATTATGGTCTGCTATGTGACTGGCAAGAAAATTCTGGACAACCCGCACGAATGAGGGTGCCAATTCAGGGGGCTTCAGTTTCCTTTTGAACTCCTCGTCAAGCATCATCAGTTCACGGATTTCAGGGCCAACGAAAACACCTTCCTTAATTTTGGCTTCACTTTTCTCGAGACCAAACTTGTTTCGTAAATGCTGAAACCTAGTTGAACTAGTTGTCCAAAACCTGGAACATCATAATTAAAAAACGGGAGGTGCTGGACGAAAACGGTTTTCAGATTTAAGAGTCAGAAAGTGAAATTTGTTAAAGTAGAGGTGAAAGAATCCCAGTAGCAAAACACTTGTTGACGAGTGTGATCGGCTAAAACGGGATTTCAAACTCCAACCAATCTCTTAATGAGAAGCCGATTCTTGCTCTTCATTAAACCCGTTATTTAATTCCACGGCTTGTTGCTGCTCTCATTCTGCCATGGCAGACATTTGCAAAACTGCTGTTTTTTCTAAGAACGCTGTCAAAACGTTTCGGTGACCTGAGAGATCAGCCTTACTGAGACCTTCACCTTCCCTTTATATTCAGACATTGTGTGATGGGCACAGTTGAGCTGGTCAAGTGGCGGATTGTTTTGTGTCTCATTATTGTTTGGCTGCTAATTAAGGAAAAAAGGAAACAACTAAGGGGGCCTGAATCAAGTTAATTAAAACTAAGGCAAAAAAAAAGTTAATTAGCAGCAAAAACTGATCACTAATGAAGAAGAGGGTTAGAATGAAATCCTGCAGCCACCACAGCCCTCCAGGACTGGAGTTCAACACCCGTGTTCTAAATAAAGAGAATAAAAGCCTTTTGTTTGGTGCCGGGCCGTCAGTTTGTAAATTAGCAGTTCTGATGATGTTCAAATTTGCCAAACTAACAAATAAAAACATTCAGGGTGAAGTGATGGAAGTTAAATCTGAATGCAGATGAAAAGGCCATTTTCAGTGCGGCAAGCAAATGAAAAGGTAATGTTTATTACAGTCAGTAAAATCAACTGATGCTAAAAAAAAAAAAGAGGGTCACTAATTACATTGGCAAAGGATTCAGAAAACTAAAGCTAAATAAATAAATCAGCCTTACTGCATCAGACAATAAAATGCCTACAACCCAAGATCAAGCTGCATCAAATTATCTTAACGACCAGCACATGCATTTACTGCGCATTTCGGTTCGGTTTTGGCTACCCGCGACCCCTCTAACTGGAATAATAAAATTAGTGGATAACATCTAATCAGCCAGAATGACTGCCCAACACTGGAAATGTTCACATTTACTAAACATGTGAAACGCATTCAGGGGGAATTGCTGAAGCTTAGCCAAAGACGTATAACCAGCAGACATCTGAATCGTGTGCTAAAACTGAAAATGGGTGCCACGCCAATTCCCGGGTTGCCAAACATGCAGGTTATGTTTACAACGGCCTATAAAACTGTCTAACTCTAAAACTATTTAACTGTCAACAAGCAGGACTGAGAGGCGAGAGGCAAAAGTAGATTTCCAATGGCCAGCGTGTTTACTTATTGTAAAGAAAGCCTTTGCTGAATGACACCTTATCAACTTAAGCTATTAGCAATGTCGGCAGTCATTTTTTGCCAGCGACACAAGAAAATCCCGATGATAAACTGCTGAAAGTGAAGCAAACTTGTATAACCAGATTAAAAATCCCAATGTGCATCTCAAGACGGTTCCTATCGCCCACACGACTTTCAAAACAAGCAGGTTATGTTTATGACAGCTTATACAACTGCTCCAGTCTAAAACTAAATGTCAACGAGCACAATGCTGAAAGACTTCCAGAAAGCAAGGTCACGTGTAGTTTAACCGAGTTCAAACACAAGGTTCTTCTTCACTGGGCAAAAAAAAAAAAAAAAAAAAGGCAAAATTTCAGTGATCTAAAACATTATCTGTGCTACAAGGTCAAACCAACATGGCTTACATCACCTGGCTGAAAGTCTTATTAAGAGAGAACTCCTGGGTGGAAGTTTACACTAAAACACAAACTAAAAAAAGCTATGGTGCGTAGCTTCGAAGGTTAAGTCTACAGAAAACAATAAAGACCTTTGTGACGATATTCCCCTGAAGGACTTTATGTAAAACTAGCTGTACCCTGTGGCATCGCCCACATAGTAATGAAACAGGACAAAACATTAAAAATCAATAGACATTGGCACAACATCTGATCGTGTTCAGCTCTGTCGGGAGAGCGTTCCCTGCTTGGGGATAAAAGCACATGGCTGTGACATCTCTGCCAATCGGCAGCTACCCTCTAAAACACACGGAGCTCTGATCTCTCTCTGAAAAACGTCAAGCGTTATTCCATAACAAACTGTAGATGATAACGTCTGTTGAACAAACAGGTATCGCTGGCTAAGCGGACACAAGGTGCACTCCAACACGTGGCGAGATGTAGACCAACTCAAACAGAGGATGGCGAGTGAATGAGGAAGGACACCAACCCAGCTCCAGGCCCAGAGCCACTCTCTTGGTTTTGCATAAATAAATTGTTACCGTAAGAGAACTAAGGTACTTAGCAAGATTAGAGAAGTCGCAAAAATCAACTGGAAAGTTCAAGCAAATTATAGAAAACAACCAGATCTAAATCCGTTAAGTAATTCTCTCGTGAGAAGTGGACAGACAGAACGTGCTTGGACCATGAAATTTTTAAAACCGTTTCTTAGCGGGCACCTATGGGCCAAGGATAATTTACATTCTAAATTTCAAGACCCAAGTCCTCGTGGTTTGGGAGATTTCGTGATGAGTGAGTCAGTGGTATTTGGCTTTTATATTATATATACATACACACATATTATATATATATATGATAGCAACACAACAGAAGTAATTGAGATCTATCAGTCTGGTAAAGGTTATAAAGCCATTTCTAAAGCTTTGGGACTCCAGCGAACCACAGTGAGAGCCATTATCCACAAATGGCAAAAACATGGAACAGTGGTGAACCTTCCCAGGAGTGGCCTAGTCAAAGTCCTGACCTGAATCCAATTGAGATGCTATGGCATGACCTTAAAAAGGCGGTTCATGCTAGAAAACCCTCAAATAAAGCTGAATTACAACAATTCTGCAAAGATGAGTGGGCCAAAATTCCTCCAGAGCGCTGTAAGAGACTCATTGCAAGTTATCGCAAACGCTTGATTGCAGTTATTGCTGCTAAGGGTGGCCCAACCAGTTATTAGGTTCAGGGGGCAATTACTTTTTCACACAGGGCCATGTAGGCTTGGATTTTTTTTTTCTCCCTAAATAATAAAAACCATCATTTAAAAACTGCATTTTGTGTTCACTTGTGTTATATTTGACTAATGGTTAAATGTATTTGATGATCAGAAACATTTTGTGTGACAAACAGGCAAAAGAATAAGAAATCAGGAAGGGGGCAAATAGTTTTTCACACCACTGTATGTATATGTATATATATATATATATATATATACTGTATAACACACACATATGTTACGCTTGCACTGATTTGTGCTTTTTGTATCTCACACCCTCATACACCTTTATCATAAGAGCATCCCTTATCTACGATGGAGTGTTTGATCAGAAGAAAATATAAAGCTGGTTTTAAATTAAACATCATTGAAGTAGCGAAAGAAATTGGAAACTAAGCTGCTGCAACAAAATTTGATGCGTCTGAGAATCTGGTGCAAGACTGGAGGAAGCACTTTTGAACAGGCGTAAAAGTCGGGGTCTGATTTTATGATCGATTTTTCGGGTTTCAAGCCCCGGCTTACATGCCAATATATACAGTAAGTGTTTAACGCAAAAGTAGAAATATTTCTAAATGTCTTATAAATGTAAAAATCATACTTCTGTGCTTTTCTAAAGGCGGAATAAGAGAAGGGGAAAAATGACCAGCTAAATAAAATGAGATCAATTATTATCACGAATTGTGAATTTGGCTGGAATAGAAACCTGCAGCCACAGTGGGGTCCTCAGGACCGAGTTTGAGAACCACTCATGTAGACTGAACGGAGGTGTTGAACTTTAGTGGTTGGTTTACCTCTTAATTGATCTAAAGAAGGGTCTCCAGTAGCCTCTTAGTCAGATCGTAGGGAAGTAAACACTTCTAAAGAAGCAGATGATTTGATGTTCATTATAAGTAATGCATCACAGGATTTCACAGATCACTTAATATATAAAACAAAGTTTGTTTTACATAAACACTCCTCAAAGTATAAGGTGCTTTACAAGGTCCATGCATGTTGGTCTTCTTTCAGCTGCTGCTGTTAGGGGTCGCCACAATGGATCATCTTCTTTCATATCTTCCTGTCCTCGTCATCTTGTTCTGTCACACCCGTCACCTGCATGTCCTCTCTCACCACATCCATAAACCTCCTCTTAGGCCTTCCTCTTCTCCTCTATCCTTAGCATCCTTCTCCCAATATACTCAGCATGTCTCCTCTGCACATGTCCAAACCAACGCAATCTCACCTTTCTGACTTTGTCTCCCATGCTTCCAACTTGAGCTGACCCTCTAATGTCCTCATTCCTAATCCTGTCCATCCTCGTCACACCCAGTGCAAATCTTAGCATCTTTAACTCTGCCACCTCCAGCTCTGTCTCCTGTGCCAGCGTCTCCAACCCATATTACACAGCTGGTCTCATCACTACCGTCCTGTAGGCCTTCCCTTTCACTCTTGCCGATACCCGTCTGTCATAAATCGCTCCTGACACTCTTCTCCACCCTGCCTGCCCGTCCTCTCTTTTTCACTTCTCTTCCACAATCCCTGTTACTCTAGTGTTTAAAATAAGTGCAGGTTCTACAATACAGAAATGCTGTGACCACAATGGGACGCCACTGAGCCCCAATCACAGACACAATGTCAGCCAACACAATTCAAAGAGGTTTTTATTTGTTACCAATGCTTTTCCAAATAATCATCAGCCAAAACACACCAGCATAATTAAAGATTCTCTTCCTCCTTCCAACCTCCTGATGAGCGTCACCCGCTGCCTCCCGACTCTGAATCATCAAGATTCAGAGTGGCTCCTTTAATCTTACAACATGGTCCACTGGAAACACTTCCGGGTAGGGCAGCAGTCCCACAAAGTTGGGATTGTAAACCTCTGAAACACTCCCTGGTGATACCCACAGAAACCAAGTTCCCAGCATGCCCTGTGGGTATCTGCATGGGTATGGAAGCCCAGGGACGCTGCCATGTAGTTTACCTGGGGAGGAAAATATTCACTAAACAACATCTTCCATTACATTGGCCTCCAAGTTGGGTAAAGGTCCCTGCTCAACCCTGGCCAGCGTGCCAACCCATATGTGCGCCATCCATTACAATGTCCACCTTACATGAGCAAAAGTATTTCAGTTAAAAGAAAAATACGTACTCAGTGCATACGTCATGTAACTGACGTCTAAAGAAATGCGATTACCACATACAGAACATGTCAGCGTCACTGTGTAAGAGAATTTCAGAAGTGAAAGCCCCAGGACATTGCTAAATCAGCTCAATACTCTTAGGGTACAGTGCACTGAAAAAAACTAAACTAATAAGGTAATCCTCTCTTGCTATATGGTTGCGAGACATGGACGCTATCCGGTAACCTGAGACGAAGACTGGACTCCTTTGGTGCTCTGTCTCTCCGGAGAGTCCTTGGGTGCCGCTGGTTTGACTTTGTGTTGCTCATGGAGTCCCGAATGAGGCACATGACCTGCATTGTGAGGGAGCGTCAGTTACGGCACTGCGGCCATGTGGCGCGTTTCCCCGAGGGTGATCCAGCTCACAAGATTCTCATTGTCGGGGACCCGAGTGGCTGGACCAGGCCAAGGGGTCGCTCACATAACACCCGGCTACGGCATATAGAGGGTCATTTCTGGAGACCGCGTGTCTGCCTGGGGGGTTGCAAACCAGGACCACAACCAACCCCCCGAGATGTTTCGTCGTGTAGTGGGTGCGCCAACACGCTGTACCAGTGCATGCTCCCCAACTTGACTGGAAGGTAATCCCCAATACTCGTTTCCAACCCTTGAGACTAATAAAGCCCCGTCTATTGAGTCTGCCTATCTCTTTGCTACTATAAATCAAAACCGTGCGGAAACAATACCAGTTTGGTTCCCATTTTTTTTCAATCACAGATCTGGGAACTACCCGTGACATTTCACTTCCTGCTCAACGTGACAGGGACTTCCCTACACGGCACCGTTCACATTACAATTACCGACTGGTGGGACATCATTAAACCACCAACTTTCTACATTTCTGACACCGCACCCTGTCCAACAACAAGGAAGGATCTGCACCCTGCATTGTAACCACCACTCCTCAAACCCCCACACCATCTTCTCTCATCTTTGGGAATGGAATCTCAGCCTGGACCCCCCTCAATGTGGAGTCTGTGCATTTCTCAGGAGTAGGTTTGCCTCCAGGTCCACGGGTTTTAACTGAAGATCCCAAAAAGCCTGAATGTTAACTGGCAGCAATAAATTGTCCTTGTATGAGTGAGACATGACTGGTGACTCTTCCTATGAAGTCAGTAGACGGATTGGGAGGGCATGGGGGGTCAGGAGTTTGCTGATAAAGGGGTGTGTGGCACTCCCGATATCTCTACAAACGGACGAAGGTGCAAGTCTTCAGAGTCCTGGCGCTTCCTGTTTGTCACACATGGACGCTATACAGTGACCCGAGACGAAGACTGGACTCCTTCAGCACTGTGTCTCCTCGGAGAATCCCGTTGGTTTGACTTTGTGTTGCTCACGGAGTCCCGAATGAGGCACATGACCTGCATTGTGAGGGAGCGTCAGTTATGGCAATACGGTCATGAGGCACGATTACCTGAGGGTGATCCGGCTCACAGGACCCTCATTGTTGAGGACCCGAGTGACTGGACCAGGCCAAGGGGACGCCCACATAACACCTGGTCAATTCCAGGGGGTGGGTCTGCCTGTGGATGCCAACTGGAATCCTGAGCTGTTTCGTCATGTGGTGGGTGCGGCAAGGTGCTGTACCAGTGCATGCCCCCCAACTTGACGTGTATGAGTGAGGACTGCTCTGTCCTGCAGTGGATTAGCACCTGAGCCAAGGCTGGTTCTTACCTTTTGCCCGATGCGGACAAGAACGAATATTCAACCAATTTGTTTTAAAAGCCCTTTCAGCTGAGCCATAACCTTTAAAAGCGAGAAGTATGGAAATAAGCATACATTACATTTGAAGAAATCCAATATATAAATAATATCTCCTTTAGGGCGGCACGGTGGCGCAGTGGGTAGCGCTGCTGCCTCGCAGTTAGGAGACCTGAGTTTGCTTCCCGTGGTCCTCCCTGCGTGGAGTCTGCATGTTCTCCCCGTGTCTGCGTGGGTTTCCTCCCACAGTCCAAAGACATGCGGGTTAGGTGGATTGGCGGTCCTAAATTGTGTGTGCTTGGTGTGTGTGTGTGTGTGTGAACTGTGGTGGGCTGGCACCCTGCCCAGGATTGTGCCCTGTGTTGGCTGGGATTGGCTCCAGCAGACCCCGTGACCCTGTGTTCGGATTCAGCGGGTTGAAAAATGGATGGATGGATGGATATCTCCTTTAGCTTTCATTCTTATAATGAAGACCCACCTGTAACAAGGCCATCAACCAGGATTTGGTTCCTTGAATTACAAGATGACAGAATAAAGGCTATGAAACCTAAACACAATTACAGTACGGCAAAAAGACAGAACAGAGACGGAGCCGAGATTCTTACTGTCGTATAACGAAACACTCCACTCACCCCCTGCACCTGAAGCGCAGCCCGGTCTTTACTTACCAAGGTATTACAAATTAAAGTGTGCCAAGCTAAGCCTTAAACCTTCTCACCTGAAACCTGCCACTATGGCCGAGAGACAAACGCCGAAGTGTCAAATTACTGAGCCGTAAAGGCTAACCTGTTGTTCACAAACACGACTCACTGGTCACCCCGCTGCTGGTGTGCATGAGTCACCTGCCAGTCTGTAACACAGTCACCGGTCACCCTGTTACCGGAAACAGCGAGACTCAAAATCTGCCGCTGGTAAGCATGACGAGAGGGACAACTTGCTGCTACTAAACCGTCGACGGCTTGTCACCAAGGACTTGTGTGTACAGACTAAACTGTCATTGGGAGGCAACAGACATGGGGGGACATCTAGCAAGCCTGTTCTTGGTGATTACGAGCTCCCTGCCAACCAGTTATTGTCCTTTAACAGAACATGACCAATCTGCTCCTTGCCAGCAGGATTTACTTGCTACCCTGCTACTGGCTTTGAGGTTAGGGATCTGTGCCAGCAATCAGAAGGTTGCCAGTTTGAATCCCGTAAACGCCTGAAGTGACTCTTCTCCGCTGGGCCCTTAACCTGCAATTCAATCGTCCTGGTATGGCGTGACTCTGCAAGCAGGTACCCCGGCTTACCAAGGAAAACGTGAGAGTTAGTGGCAGGACTGGCACTCCAGCCACCGAAAAAAAAAAAAACCTCAAAGTGTTGTACTGGGGTCCCAATCGTCGTGTGGCGGGTGCGGCAAAGCGCTGTAATCAGCACGTGCTTCCAACCTATGCCACTGGTCCACAAAGAAGGACTGGCACATCCTATTTAGAGGTGCCAACAGGCATGACCGCCTAATTCGGGTTAAAAATCACCGATGCCTCAGTCACATGACAACAATGACGTCTTCGCTCATTACCATATTAAGCCACATGTTCAATTCTTGTTCCACACAAATGCCTTGTAATGGGCACTGCATATATTGGGGTCACCACTTTTTTTTTTTTTTAATAAATGTCATTAGTTTTACTTATAGAAAGAAAACATAAATTTTATTGGATTAGCAGGGGGGCATAGATGACAAATAAAAGTGAAGCTGAAGCCACATTTGGTGGAAGTGCGGACCAAGTAACCATGCGAATTCCCTGCCAAGCTGTCCTATCACTACATCGACAACAATGCGTTGCTCCATCGGTGGTGGCCACCAGGCAGGAGTCGGCCCCAAGTGGACCACCTCACCACCAGTATGCAACAGCGTGGGTTAACTTTTGACTGATCAGTAGAATTCGTTTTTAGAGTCATTATTGTCACGTGTACAGGGTAAGCGCTAATCAACATGCCACACAACGCCACTCGCCAGAGCCACGATTCCTGAATATCTTACCTCAAAACATCCACATTGGGGGAAAAAATAAATGGATCCACCTTAATAAAAAGATAAGGGTCTGAGTGTCCATCCTGTTGCTATGTTTCTGTCACTCCAAATGATGGCGTATCACAAACATTTTTTAGTAATAAAATGCATTGCATTTTCCATTCTAACAGATGGCACATCACAAACATCAACACGGCGTTTACGAATCCCATACCAAGTGGCATGTAGCAGTGACGAACACCAGGGGGTCCCCAACTCTAAGCCTAGGAGGGCCGCAGTGGCTGCAGGTTTTCATTTTAACCCTTTTCTTAATTAGTGACCCGTTTGTGCTGCTAATTAACTTCTTTTGAATTCATTTTAATTGATTAAATTGGCCCTAGTGTGTGCTTGGTGTGTGGGTGTGTTTGTGTGTGTCGGCACCCTGCCCAGGATTGGTTCCTGCCTTGTGCCCTGTGTTGGCTGGGATTGGCTCCAGCAGACCCCCGTGACCCTGTATTCGGATTCAGCAGGTTAGACAATGGATGGATGGATGGATGATTTGCTCTTAATTAGCAGCCAAACAATAAGGAGATACAAAATGAGCCAAAACATGAGCAGCCAACTGTGTCCATCATACAATATCTGAAAAGAAAGAAAGATGAAGGCCTCAGGAATGCTGATCTGCTCAGGTCCACAAAACATCTTCACAGAGCTCTTAGAAAAATGAAAATCAGCAAAAATCAGAAATGTCTGCTACTGCACAGTGAGAACAGCAACAAGCCGTGGAATTAAAGAGCGGGTCCAAATAACGGCAAGACTCGGCACCTAATTCAGCAACTGGCTGGAGTGAAACTAGTTGGTCTTCTGTCGGCTCAATCCCTTCACATCTCATTTCCTTTTGGGTGCCATTTAAGGAAAGAAATGAAGCAATTCAGAGCAACGGTGAAGAGATTCAGGGGGACAAATCTTAAAAGCAAGTCAATTAAAATGAAAGGAAAAGGAGTTAATTAGCAGCAAAAACTGGTCACCAATTAAGAAAAGGGTTTGAATGGAAACCTGCAGCCACTGTGGCCCTCCAGGACTGGAGTTGGGGACCCCCGACATATGCATTGCATGGTGCACTGCCAACATTAATGATCAACTTAAGACTTCAACCCATCTTAGACGGGTAGCCCAGCTGGCACATCATAGATGTACTAGTCACTATGTGTCAGCTGCCAGGATCAAACGTACAAGTCATCCAGTAGCTGATCACCTCCACGGGCAGAATACCAAGACACGGTGGTCACTGGTCATTCCTTATAAAGCACCCGCTGTACTCTGAGCATTTGGATTTTAATCACCAGCTGGACAAACTCCAGTGGTCTTCAGGTTCAGTACGGGCAGGTAAAAGGCTCTGACCAATGGTGTGCTCATCTGTACGACTCACTGCTGGTCAGCAACAGCCACCTTTAGCACCAATTACAGTCCCCAAAAGGTATATGCCCGTGTCCCACAGAAGGCAGCATGGCGCACTGGTTAAGGCTTTGGACTTCAGACCCTGAGGATGTTGGATCAAATCTCCCCACTGACACTGAGACCCTGAGCAAGTTATTCACCTGCCTGTGCTCCAATAGGCAAAAACAAAAGAAATGTCCCCAATTGTATCTCAAATATGACAAGTTGCCCGAAGACGGTTGCCTCAAAAGTTTGCATATTGTGATCTGTTCAGAGGGAGGTTAGAAGCACGCGCCAATTACAGGACGTTGCCGTACCCCCCACGTGCCGGACTGTGACCCGAGCGCCTCAGGTGACACCTCGGCACCACACTGGATCGACTGGTGTGAGGTTCTTTTTGACAAATCCTGCCACCAACCCCCAAGTTTTCCCTGCAAGTGGGGAGGACTTGCTTGCAGGGCTGGGCACAGGTTCACGTCATACCGGGACGAAGCAATTACAGGATGAGGGCCCAACAGAGCAGAGTCACTTACTGAATTCGAATCAGCAACCTTCCACACGTCCTTAGCCTCAGAGCCACCACTACACACCAATCTGTCCAGTTAGCCAATAAAAGGAGTCATTTTGCTGGACATCTCATTGCATCCATGACGGCCAACACGGTAACAACACCCTACTACTGTCTCAAATGTTGTAAGTCACTTTGGATGCATAAATTAGGTTAGTTTTCCAACTACCATCAAGAATCACAGACCAAACTGTTAAACATTAGATAACGTAGATACTGACTGGCCTGTCAATGGATACGAGTCAACGAACGACTTCCTGATTTGCACTTTTATCACTTCGCAGCATGACAAGTCACATGCCATCCCATCAATAAGTTAGAAACCAGTAGAAGACTCGCAGTAGCAGACCATCTTTCTGAACCGGTCAGATACAATCTGATTTAGGGGTCACTCCATGACTTATCAGCAATAATCCCCCCCAACAAAGACAAGCCATCCTCTGGTAAGTTGGACTGCAAATGACAGTTGGCCAATGGCAGTCAAAGTTCATAAGCTCATCGGAGTTTAAAATTGGAGGGTTAAATCAAATGCATGGAATACTGATCCCATATCATTAGTATCTAATCATTCGGATGGTATCTAGAAGGGCTGGTCAGTTCAGAGGAATGTGTTCTCACCCATTAGACACCTCGAGTCCAAAACGTTCATGTCGGGGATGGACTGTGCTGCACAAAAACCCAATCAATTAGTCCCTGAACCCAGCAGCTCGTCGCTCACCAAGTCGAACACATTTTATTGTCTTTTTAACGCATCCCCGCAGTTGAGACCCCAAGAAGACTGTAGGACCAGTTTCACACACATCAGCTACGGCCATCTCGAGCCAGGCGGGAACCCCTCGGTGCAGCAAAACCGACGAAGACCAACTCACCTGTCCCGAGCAGCGGCGCTCCTTCGACCAGCCGCAGAATGCCGGTGAGCAGCAGAAGAGAGCCGAGTCCGAGTGGAGCCTCCATCCGGCGCGCCGCTTCGATTTCAGACACGGCTTGGCGTCACAATGGGAGACAAGGTGCTAGCATCCTTCTGCTCGTTAATAGTGAAATATAATTTACCAGCAGCTAGAGACACCGCTCCAGTCAACCTGTAGTGTCCTTCTGAATCCCCCTCCCAAAAAGACAAGGGCCCGTTACCTTTCCTGGACGACTACCTTGTCTGCAATGCAGGCGACAGACATGTTTGACTATCGAAACGACAAAAAGATACACACAAGGGAACGAGGAAAGGCCGGCGTTGACATCGACAGAGAAATCAGTTGGGCACAATTAAACAAACAGAAGCATTCCCCGACAGCGCCATGTTTGCTACATCGTCATATCAGAGGGCGGAGCAAATAGCACAATCGAGAGACACGCCCTCCGCTGCAGAGATGGACAGTAGGAGGCTCCAATCAGAAAGAAAAATGCTTTCCTAGCCGCTCGTGTGTGTTTTCTGTTCCCTGGTTTTCCTTCAGCCAATAAAACATTTCTAGGGTGTTGATTGTACCCGCCTAGTTCTCTTGGTGTCGCGGCTTTGTGAAGCAATGCGCGTTCTCGCGGCAATCTGCATTTGGATGCGACTTGGTTAGGTGCGGTAGACGGACTTTAACCTGCTCCTAGTTTTTCTAAGCGCTTCTCTGTTTATCTAAGATTATTATAAACAACTGCATAAATGTCTTTATCCATCTATATTCTAACCCATCCAAACTCATTCAAGGTGGCACAGAGGCACAGTGGGTAGCCCTACCACCTTATGGATCCTGCAGTTAGGGGCTTGTGTCTGATAAGGGTCCGTGTAGAAATCGTACATTCTTACTTAGTCTGCGTGAATTTTCCTTTCAGGTGCTCCAGATAATAGCTGGACTTGTGTTGGGGTTTGTGTGAGTGGACTCCACTATGCACTGGCATCTTGTCTGCTCTTGGCTCTTACATTGAGTCCAGTGCTGCTGTGATGCTGAACTGGATTAACATTAAATAATCAGTTTAAGAATTTTATTTTGTACACTTTTGGCTCGTAGATAGCTGTGGTCTGTCCCAGCAAAACTGGACAGAAGCCAATCAACTCTGGATGTCATGGCTATCTTTTACGTTTTAGAGACACCTAAAGACATTTCTGTGTTAATAAAGTGCTTGATAGAGAAAACAGTAAAAATCTTTCCAAGTATATTAGAGAAATGTACAGGAAACAATTGTGTATCTGTCTATCTATCTTTTATAAAGTGCCTTTCCCATCTATCTATCTATCTATCTATCTATCTATCTATCTATCTATCTATCTATCTATCTATCTATCTATCTTTCTATCTATCTATCTATTTTTTCAGTGAACTGCAGTTTGCCATCAAAATTGACTTCCTTCCTCTTCATGTGCTACCATCAATAATAACATGACATTTGTTTTTAAAGCTCATGGTTTCCATGTTGACTGACATCTGAAACAAGGAACATATACATTCTAAACTACAAATTCTAGAGAATGTAATGGTCCTATGTGTAACTTGCACAATGTACACATGATAACAAACTTAAACTCGAATTTCCTTATTCCTCTGGCCTCAGTCCCACTGTAAGCAGATCAGCTGCCCATCAAAGAGTGGAGTTCCTCCTTTGGCCGCAGCTTGCATAAGAGGTGACAGCCACACTTCTAGCAGCTCCTTTTGAAGGCCCTTCGCCGGTCACGTAGCCAAGAGAGGTTGTCCTAGACAGGCATCTTGTGGATCTCTTGTCCTGTATCATCAGGAGCCTCCTTGGTGTGACTGACCCCTTTGAACTGTCTTACAGTTGTTAATTTTTGAGCCCAGGATTTCTCTATCAGCTCCTAGCACAGATATCACCAAGAGGTGGAGCGATTAGCTGTGACCGAGTCTACATACATATTTAGATACTTTATTAATGCTTAGGGAATTTGAAAAGTCTAAAGTAAAAACAAAGTGCCTTTGTCTCCTTTATTTATTATGGCCTCCAATGAAGGACTCCAGGAGGTGAGGTGGCCAAATGGGATTTGAGGACTGAGTTGGGGGGTCTTCACTTGTAACCACCTGACCACTGGCTCACATGCAGAGACCTTTTGGTGGGTAGTAGTTCAGCATTTCATTTGCCAGGCAGGATTTGTTACATCAGAGTATCCTGGGCATAAGCCGGTGCCCACTGGTATTCCTTTGTGTTTTAATTTCACAGGAAATTTGGGTGTAACTTTGGAGGCTTAATAATATTCATAGCTTTGACAAAAAAAGTTTGATTTCTTGATTAACAGACAAAATATTCCGCCCGCCCTTACTGAGTACATGCTTTATTTCCCTGATATAACACATCTTAACAAAATTCCGATAAACAAATTCCTATTGAATGGCACGCAATCTTAAATGCAGTCTCTGACGAGCGGGAGTACACATCATAGAACAAAGATATTTTTTTTTCCTGAAAGGGCCAAATATTAAAGAAAACTGTAGACATTGTCGATGTCAACCATTCTCTCTTGTGCATTAGACTTTCAGCACGGAAACTCAAATGTTGATTTCACACATACGGTATGAGACAGAATGGAGGATGAGAGAACGAGGGAGTGTGCAAAAACACACTGATGGGGACAAATTGGTTGGTTCCTCTTCGAAGAAAGAAGAACCCACATCATAACACAAATGAAAGGATGACAATGATGAGACCCTTAACTTCGTATTTTGCTGCACACCCTTTAGAGTTTGTAGTCATTACACACATGCGATTCCTGGAGGTCTCCATGAGACTTCTGCACTGTCCACAGGGTGTTCGGCCCACTCGTTTTGAGCAAACTGCTCCAGACAATGTCTTCTCCAGACAGCATGTTCACTTCTTTCCATGGATATTTGATGGGATTCAATCAGGGCTCCCAGAAGGCCACTTCAGAACAGTCCAATGGTTTGTTCTTAGCCGTTCTTGGCTGCTTTTTCTTGTGAGCTTTGGCTCCTTATCCTGTTGGGAGATCCATGACCTGCGACTGAAGATGGAGCTCTCTGACACCAGGCAGGACGTTTGGCTCCAGAATGTCTTGATGGTCTTGAGATTTCATTATTTCCTGCAAAGACTCGAGGCCCTCCACCCATGCCAGATGCATCCAAGCAGCCCCAAAACAGCACCGAACCTCCTCCATGTTTCACAATAGGTATGGTGGCCTTTTCTCTGAACGTTTATTTTTATCAAGCTGATGTGACTTCCCAGAAAGCTCCAGTTTTGTCTCATCTGTCCAAAGGACATTCTCCAAGAAGCGTTTTGTGGGTTTGTCTATATGCATTTTAGCAAATTCCCATCTGGCTTTTTTATGTGGAGTCCTATTGGGATCTTCTTCCATTGAGCCCACTGTCACTAAGAAAGCAACAGATGGAGCGATCAGACACTGATGGACCTCAACTTTGGGGTTCAGCTTGTATCTCTTTGGAAGTTGTCCTTGGCTTTTATTGTCTCACTATCCCTCTGCTCATTCTGGGGTCAATTTTCCACTTGTGTCCGTGTCCAAGGAGGTTGGCTACAGTCCGATGGACTTTCACCTTCTTCATAAAATTTGCATCTGTTGTCACAGGACCATCAAGCTACTTGGAGATGATAGTCTTCTAGCTTTTGCCTTTCACATGCTTGTCTATCATTTTCTCTCTGATCTCCTCAGACGATTCTCTCCTTGGCTTTCTCCGGTCCATGTTCAGTGTGGGACACACGAGGACTCCAAACAGCCGAGAGATGACTTTTCTCCATTTAAATGGACTGAATGACTTAGTGCACGATTGGAGACACGTGTGTGATACGAATTCAAGGAAACAGCAAAATTTGAAAAATCACTCAAATCCAATTATTGAGGACCTTTTCTGGGGGTCCCTTCAAATGTGTCCAGGCAATTTTTCGAAGATCTTTGTAGGATAAGCAACACTTGATGTCTTATCACACATGCTTTGCTTTACTCGATCACATAAAAAAAGTCATGCAGGGGACAATTGCTTTTTGGGTCATCGATTTTCAAGAGGCATACAGCACTTTGTCAATGAGCTATAAGGGGACCAACACGCCTGTACCCTTAACCTGGCCTGAGTACCATAGCTATATGTAAAAGCCAGCCCAAAACCAAAGCAGGCCTCCACACCACTACCTAGCTAGCTAAGTAGCCAGACAACAGGATTGAGGATTATTTGTGCTCTTTGAGGATTACTTGTGTTCAGTTCTATGTATTGTACTTCCCTCTTTTTTTTGACACCCACTGCACATGCATCCTACCTGGAAAGGACTCTTTGAACTGCCTTTTCCAAGGTTTCTTCCATATTTTTTTCCCTACAAATTTTTCCTTGTCTTCTTAGAGCAGGGGTGCCCAATAAAATGTTAGTCTATCAAATATCCTCCCTATGGCATTTGCCACTTGATTGACATACAGGGCGGCCAGTCTGAGATCTCTTGTCTTCTAACACACTGGTCATCCCGCACCCACGATCAAACGCATGAGCTACTGCAAAACTCCGGCTATCTAAGTGATCTAGTTAGCCTTCCAGTTTATATCGACTAAAAAAGGGATTTAAAAAAATATATTGTTGGGTTTGGGGGTGTAGATTATGGGCTGGATGTGGAATTGGAAGATGAATGTCACAATCGAAGGGCGTTTGTCTGATCTGTCAATCTATCATTGCTATTCCAAAGAAGGAAAATGTGGAAAGGCACTTTCAAACTGTTCATAAAAATTACGAAACTGACTTCCTTCCAAAAAGCGATCTGAGAAAGAGAAAGGAGAGGGAACTAAAATCGCAGTTAATCGGACAAGCCGTCATTTTTCACTCGGCTGAATTCAAAAGCAAAGGCAGACACACCGAAGCATCGTTCTGGGTGAGTCACTCGATCATTAAGCATAAGAAGTCCTTCCAAGATGGAGAGATGATAAAAGAGGCCTTCGTTAAGGCAGATGGCTAGGGAGAAATTCCTGCTGCGATTTCAAGACCCCTGGCCGGAGAAAAAGGAGTTTCTCCTTGTTATTAAACATGCGGAATACAAGCAACTTAATAACGATCAATGGCCGCTAGGCTTGGCATTTTTTTCCGATCTGACCAACATGTTGAATGAGCTTAATTTACAGCTGCAAGGAAAAGAGAAAACCAATATGGTCAATATGATTAGCTCAGTTAATGCTTTCAAACGAAAAATGCAACATCTGTCCTCAAAGCTGCAGCACCTTGATTTGGGGAACATCCAAAACCTCGCGTCAGAGCTGGAGACGCAATGGAAGGCGTGTGTGCAACTTGACAGCATACGCTACACAGTGCAGATTGACTTTGACAGACGGTTTATATATTCCGCTGCTGACTTTATATAATCAGATTTTGGTGTTATAAATTCCGAAGACTGACTTTATATATTCCGAAAATCATTATATTTGCCTGTTTGGCACCCCATATAAAGTATACTCAGTATACGGTATACATATGTATATATATTATACTGTATATATATATATATAATATATATATATAGATAGCATTGTTTTACTGTCAAATAATGCAAAGAGTACGCAACACGTGTTTCGCCCTAATTCTAGGCTTATCAGGCGTACACACTCACTGCACCCCCTCTCAGGGATCGAACCTCGGACGTTAGTGTCTACCTACTTGCAGACCAACCACAAGCGTTACCTGGTAGGTAACCACCCATATAGCATTTTTAATGTAGGTAGATCATTTCGACATGATCATTTTAAAAGTAGCTCGCAAGCCGAAAAAGTCTGGGCACCCCTGGTATGGAGAGTCAAGGCTGTGCTGTCAAAAGGCAGGGCCAGTTAAAGCCCATTGCGGCACTTCTTGTGTGATTTTGGGCTATACACAAATAAATTGTATTGTATTGCAACAGGCTTAAAGTATTTTTTAAGTTCAAGTTTTGAACAATTGTGACATGACAACTGTGACAACAAGGTCACAGGATGGGAGTCGAAAACGTCCCGTCTCTCTATTATAATAAAAATATTTTGGATGGAGACGTGATTTTCTCGGAGACACTTTAACATCCCGCGAGACAAGGACAACAGGTACTGTACAGGCTCTTAAATGTTTGAAGTGCTGCACGACTTGCAGATCACACAGCACGGCACAAGCAGCAGCAGCAAGCCAGCTGATCGAGCATAGAGGAGGTAAAGAAATGTATTTGTTTCCCATTGTATCACCATTTAGGAGGGGGTTTCTGAGGAGCAACTGCATCTCCTTAGCGTGCATTCAGCCCCCCTCTTTACAATGCCAAAGGCAAAAATGTGCAGTGGCTGGCACGTAGCGCGCCCCGGGGTGGGAGGAGGAATAACTTATTCACTTCAGCTTTATTACTGGCAAATATCAAGAAATAAAAAATGAGTGAAAATGAATGAAATGAAAATAACCATCTCTTTAAATTGTATATTTGGTTAACCAAACTCAGGGATAGGTGAGCAAAGCGAGCAGGGGGCAGAGCCCCCTAGTCAATAATTAAAGTTAAAACAGTGGCAAAATGAAACTTGCCATGATTAACTGGGATGTAAGTTAGGCATCCAGAATAGAAAACACAAAAAAAATAAGAGGGTGGCACGGTGGCGCAGTGGTAGAGCTGCTGCCTCCCAGTTAGGAGACCCGGGTTCACTTCCCGCGTCCTCCCTGCGTGGAGTTTGCATGTTCTCTGTGTGGGTTTTCTCCCACAGCCCAAAGACATGCAGGTTAGGTGGATTGGCGATTCTAAATTGGCCCATTTGTGTGTGGGTTGGCACCCTGCCCGGGATTGGTTCCTGGCCCGTGTTGGCTGGGATTGGCTCCAGCAGACCCCTGTGTTCGGATTCAACTGGTTGGAAAATGGATGGATGGATAAAAAATAAGAGAAAATACGCTTAACTTAATAAAAGAATCACGCATACTCGTACACACTTACAAGAAATTTGACTCTGGTTTTGAGGACTCTCCAAGTATAAGTTACATAATCGACATACACACAAGTGTTAATTACACTCCTTGAATAAAAAACAAGACAGACAACATAAATATACACTCACTTTCCACTTTATTAGGTACACCTTGCTAGTAGCGGGTTGGACCCCCTTATGTCTTCAGAGCTGCACTAATTCTTCATGGCACTGATTCAGAAAGGTGCTGGAAACATTCCTCAAGCATTGTGGTCCATATTGACATGATGGCATCATATCCATGATGCGAATCTCCCTTTCCACCACATCCCAAAGGTGCTCTACTGGATTGAAATCAGGTGACTGTGTAGGCCATTGGTGTCCAGTGAACTCCTTGTCATGTTTGAGATGATGTGAGCTTTGTGACATGGCGCGTCATCCTGCTGGAAGGAGCCATCAGAAGATGAGTACTCTGTGGTCATAAAGAGATGGGCATGGTCAAGCAATAATACTCAGGTAGGCTCATTTGGTACTAAGGGGCCCTGCTTCATCAGGCTCACACCTTAACCTGGAAGCCTACAGGAAAAATGAAGTGCTCCTGGGTATTACCTAAGAGCCAGCTGCCACTGTTCCAGGAGCCAGAGTCAGGAGGTCGAGGAGAAAGCTTGCTGGAGGAGGAGTGGAACCGGATAGAAAGAGAGAAGGCACAGAGAGTAAGACAAAGCACTATGTGTGTGTCATTAGTGCTGTTTTTACTTTGTACTGTGCTGTGGGAAACGCTTGCTGAGAAACTATTTCCACACTGAGTAAAGCCCGTGTGTCGTGCTGCACTTGTGTCTCTGTCTGTCTGTGTCTGTTTGGGGAACTGCAGGCCACAATGTATATCTACTCTCTGTATATAAAATCCTAAGCCTAAAAGTGCAACGATTTTGTGCAATGATTTTACATCACGCTTCAAATCAGCTTACTTTAAAACCTACATATACATGTTTGGTATCATTCTTTTCAGAATGTATTAAACGTTAATGTAATGTTATTAGATTTTCAGATTCTTATTCTGTTTTTTAAATTACAAACTAAAATATCAAGAACTCACATCGCGTGAGATGAGACTTTGTGCCAAGAGATTCAACCACGCCCGGGGCCGGAAATAAAAGACAAAGAGTAGGACAGCTGCTGTACAGGCTTTTAAATGTTCAAAGTGCTGCGTGGGATGCAGCCCACATGGCACGGCAGCAGCAAGCCAGCTGATCGAGCAAAGAGGAGGTAAAAAAAAACTGTATTGGTTTCCCATTGTATCACCGTTTAGGAGGGGGTTTCGGAGGAACGACCGCGTCTCCTTGGGGTGTGTTCAGCCCCCCTTTTCACAACGCAAGCGGCAGAGATGTAAAGTGGCTGGCTAGGGGGCTTGGCGAGCAACGTGAGCAGGGGGTAAGCCCCCTAGTTATTCTATAATGCCTGGCCACTAAGAAGTTCACAAAAGTTGTGGCCTGCATGTGGGGAGTCGGTGATGATTTTCCCTGACCGTTACATGACTATAAAATAATACTGATCCTGTAAAGTGGGCAGACTGGCACCAATGATATTTTCGGCAGACCTGACTATTCGTTGTGGCCTGTTTTTATCAAGTTTATTCACTGATCTGAACCACACTGTTATGGAGGAGCTGAGAACAGGCAGAAGGACTGCTGTGTAGAAGTGAATCCGCAGCTCCTGCAGAAGGTGGAATGTCCTCAGCTGTCACAGGAAGTACATTCTCCATTTTATGGTGGACCCTACATTGGTCTCCCATTTCAAGTCCTTGGAAGATTACAGATCCCAGAAACGTGAAGGTTTTCGCAGCTGTATAAAGTATGGAGAGGGGAGATGGTGTTGTGGGACCTCTCCTAAAGTGCTCTGTCCTCCCCACAGTTTTGAGAGTATTCAGCTCCTAATAGTTCTGATCACTAGCCGCTCAACCTCTCGTCTGTATGCAAACTCATCACCATTCCTGATTAGCCCAATGATGGTGGTGTCGTGCTCATATTTCATGTTTAACAGAGGGGTCCTTAAAGGTGCAGAGGGAGAAGAGCAGTGCGGGGAGCACACATCCCCGGGTCGGGGGCCTTTGTTGATCGTATGATAGCTAGCTGTGAGTTTCCCCATTTTCACCTGCTGTTTTCTATGGCTCAGGAAATTGGTGGTCCATTGACAGGAGGAGGCAGGGATGGAAAGCAGTTATTAATTATTAGTATTATTGGTGCCCCTTATTACACAGACCACAGCCTGGTGTGTTCGTTGGTTTTCAGGCTTAGCCAACGTGAATGAGAACGGTCAGAGTGCTCAGTCCAACAGCCTTGCAGTCCTTCTCACTGCGGCCATTTCAAGTGTTTAACACAAAACCCGCGGGTGTGGATGCCTACTTTGCTTGATTGTGCAAGTTCTTGTAATAGACAATGAGGTGGTCATTTGTGCTCAGAAGAAGCCGTTTAGGTTCTAACCGTACATCCGTATTGAAACAGAATTATAAAGCGATAAAAAAATCCACATTTTCTACCAGCAAAAATGGCCACTTGGGCCAATGAGGGCGAGGGGTAAATGGCCACCCTGCTCTGCACATCCCTAGTAACAGGACCTCTTCTGAAGACCTAAAGAAATTTATCGAGGAGTCTGGTGGCAGCTGGCAGCGTCATCTCTACACCTGTGGTCTGCTCGACCTTTCCCAATACTCACAGTGAGATGGGAAGGCCTACTGGCCCACGCGGTCTCCCCTCAGAGGCGCAAAGCTCCATGGTGGTCTGTTTTGCGTATTCACACAAACTGATTCTAAAACCAGAATGCTGAAGCACACGGCAGGGTTAACGCAGCTGATTTCAGAAGAGAGCTGCAGTGCAGCCCAAGGAGATGAGTGGGAGTCGCCTGTTCTAATCTTGTCTCTCGCAGCTGAGAGAGATAGATGGTGGGAGGAAGCGTGCAGTGGGATGTCGGCCCTTGTCTGCCGGCGTCTTTGAACTCTCTGCTTGCTATTTAACTGCTTGCAGAGATGTGTGTGTGCAAATTCCTCTAAATGCATATAATCACACACACATACACATACACACATATATAAATTGTTTTTTCTTAAGGGTTGCAACGTGGCCTGTAAACCCCTGGTAAATATTTTAACAACCCTAAATCCAAGTGCATGTGCTCCCGTTGTGCTCAGCCCCAAAACTGTTCTACATCGTAGAGATCCACACAGCCCCCAAACATACCCAGTTAGTCAGTTAGTCCAGTCCAGAACCATGGTCGAGGGGGCTTGGGTCATTGCTCAGCTTTAGGCTCCAGGACAGGAATGCACTCTGGGTGGGATGCCAGTCCAATCACAAGACACACTAACTCAGAGAGGACCAAATTAGGCTCATCATTATTGTGGCCTGTAGGAAATCCCGCTCAGGCGTGAGGACAACATGCAAATGAAGTGGGGGTCTGTAAGGTCCAATGGGACAAAAGGACCAGACTCCCAGAATACACCCGTTATTGGCTATCAGATCACCTATGGAAGCCTGCCTTATGAGTTTGGGGCTAGGCTGCTAAGGGTGAGGCCCAGATCTGTAAAGAGAACAGTCCCCATTTTTTACCAAGCATCTAAGGGCCGGGATATACTTGACGCTACACGACGCAAGCAGTGTACTGACTATACTCGTGCGCATACTTGAAGTGAAGGTGGAGGATTCCACCAGGTGGCAATGCAAGGTGCCGTTGTGTAGGTGCAAAAAAAAAAGATGGCAACATCAACACACAAGACGGTATGAGAGACCCTTGGACAGATCGTGCCATTACAATGGGGAATATGCAACGATTGTATTCCCTATGTGAGAAATGGAAGAAGAAAATCACCACAAATACTTTATGTCAGCATTTTAAGTTTGCTTCAGCATATTGAACCATTCATCAAATATAAAAACACACGCACACTGATCCTGCTGGAGCTGCAATGCGGCTTGCCGTCACACGGAGTTATCTTGCAACGGCCAAATCTCTACTTCTTTTCTCAGACATTTTCCTATTTGTTTAATCAGTTTCAAATTTGCTTCCATTTCGTCTTGCACATTTCCACATTCACTTGCTGGCGGCTGTTCTGACAGGTGTGTTTATGACTATGCAGATGTTGGTAGTTGGTACCACAACTCAAACACATTTGTGGCCCCTCAGATTTTTGATGGTACTGCAACTCATTCACACACTGTGGTCATTTCTGATGACGCGTGCTGCGAGGACGCGTGAAAAGAGCACTGGCAGCCATGATGCGTGTGCTTAAGTGTTCTGAGCGTCAAGTATAAACCCAGGCCTGAACAATCACTGGCACCAAAAGTCAGACCAGGATAAGAATCTGGGATAAGACACGAGACATAGTCAAGACGCCTGCTGCACCCGCTCCCTGTGAGTGCATGTTGAGGATGAATGACGTCACGATTTTACGGCATCCCCAGCCATAAACTGGCACTCATGAAGACATTTTTGTAGTTTTCTTGGAGAACATGATGACACTTTGTATTGTTTTAGTTCTAAGGCTACCACAAAGACAAAAATAATAATAATAAAAATAATAATAATATTCAAAGAAAAAGAAGGAATACATAATACAGAGGATATCACATTAAGCTGCACGTAATTATACTGTAATGGGCATTTAGACAGAAACACACACACATACCAAGTGAGAATAAATCTTGATATCGGACACATTAATTTAACAAAGCCATACTTTGAGAAGACTCACCATCCCACTTTTATGGTCACGGGAAACGCCTTGCAAAGTGACCTGTCCTTAGGGCACCAGTGACTAACTGGGACCCTTTTGTAAATCTTCACAGGCCCCTAATCACTCTTATATTGACCGTTAATGAATCGTTATGAACAACAACAACAACATTTATTTAAATTAGCACATTTTCATACAAAAAAAAATGTAGCTCAAAGTGCTTTACAAAATGGAGAACAGAGAAATAGAAGACACAATAAAAAATAAAAATAAGTCAACATTAATTAATATAGACTGCGGTGGGTTGGCTCCCTGCCCTGGATTGGTTCCTGCCTTGTGCCCTGTGTTGGCTCCAGCAGACCCCCGTGACCCTGTATTCGGATTCAGCGGGTTAGAAAATGGATGGATGGATAATTAACATAGAATAAGTAAGGTCCGGTGGCCAGGGTGGACAGAAAAAACAAAAAAAAAACTCCAAAGGCTGGAGAAAAAACATAAAATCTGCAGGGATTCCAGACCACGAGACCGCCTGACCAGTCCCCTCTGGGCAATCTACCTACCATAAATCAAACAGTCCTCTTTGTAGTTAGGGTTCTCATGGAAGTCTACGTGACCATCATCATCATCATCATCAGGTCCTTCCATGAGAATCCTAAAACAAATCTGCACCAAATTGGCACATTTTTGTGAACCGGACCCCCCACCAAACCCACCCCCCGACCCCCATCTGTTCGATTGACTGTCACTGTCACCATTAAAACAGTACCTCTGGTATTTGGGTTCCACTTCAAGCACTTCCAGTCGAGAAAGTGGATGATCCTGTCAGTCAGAGGTGTTATTATTTTACACAGCTGGTAGGTCCTCAGTTAAAATGTGAGCAACGTGTTCTGGGTCACCGACAAAAGCCAGCATGTGTGAAAACTCCAAGAAGAAGGGCATCCTGGTGGCAGTGAAAAGGCCCTTTAGGCCATTGCTCAGGCCGAATGAGTTCTGTTTCAGATTGTGCAATGAACTGAGCACAATTACCATCAGAAGTACTTATGTTATGTTCAATTACCCGGCCTCTGGTCAGACGGCTGCTTTCCTGCAAATGAACGTGTGGTGTGTCCGTCTGGTGTTGGTTGCCACCTTGTGCATGGCACCTGCAGCACTGAACTGAACAAGCCATTTAGAAGATGGATGGATGGCATTTCCTTTTTGTTAAAGCTCAACGAGAAACCACTGCAGATCTGAGTGGCCTGGTGGATTAGAATGTAATTCAGAAATAACACAAACAGTTTTAGGTACGCTGAACAGTTTCCCCTTGCTTATAAATTTATGAGCTTTATTTCCTACTAGCTGTGCTACCCGTCTACGAGGGGTTGAAATCTAAATAATCAACGAAGACCTTGGCGTTAATGCTTGCAGTGCACCATCTATTGGAATGTATTGAGTGCATTGCATTTGTCATTCCAACAGATGGCACATCCCAAACATTTCTATTAGTAAAATGAATTACTGTAAATGTTTTTAATGCGTCATCTGTTGAAATTACAGATGCAAGGCATAGATCTCTGTTATATGTCAATTGGTATGAGATTTGCAAGAGCAGGAGATGCATCCACCTGCAGAGCTGCAGCACCAAACGTCACCACAGGTCTCTGCCATCAGTTGTAGGCCAGAAGTTTCAGGATGAAAGTGACGTCACCACACATCTAGACCGGCTCTTTGGTGGTAGAAGTTTATTGGTCAAAACAAATCATAATGATTGATACCTAACCTTAACAACACTGACCCCTAAAATTAAGTCTTAGCCATTTAAAGCACACGCTAAACACACTACTCGATAACACTAACTTCCATCCTGAAAATGCTGGTTAAAACTGCTGACACAGATCTGTGGTGATGTATGGCTGTGTGGCTCTGCAATTAAATAGCAACGTTAATGTTTCAAATGCTGTGCATTTTATTACTGCAAATGTTTGTAATGTGCCATCTGTTGGAATGGCAAATGCAATGCATTTTCTTAGTTCAAATGTTTGTGATGCATTGCATCTGTTGGGAAGACACTTGCAATGCATTTTATTACAAATGTTTGTGATGCATCATCTATTGGAATAACAAATGCAATGTTTTTTATTACTACAAATGTTTGTGATGCACCACTTGTTGGAATGACAGATAAACAGACACATGTCCTTTTATGAAGGTGAACAACGCCTTCTACATGGAACACTGTCACAGTGCCCTTTAGTTTTGTTTGTATGTTCTCTTTATGTCCACTTGAGGTTCCCCTCTGAGGATTTGGGTTTCTGCCCACACCCCAAAGACATGTTGGTATGTTATTTATTACTCTAAGTCGACCTGGAATGAGTGAATGGGTGTAGTGCCAACCTGCCTTGAACCTGTTGCTACCACTGTAGGTTAACTGCTTCTACAGTATATACTGTTCGAAAGAGCGAGGAAAATGGTAGAGGAATGTGCCAGCCGTCTGATTTTCATCCTTTCACTTCTAGACCGCCACACAACCTTTCTTCAACTCCATTTCCCCTTTTTCTTTTCTAGTGACACAGTATAGTAAGGTGTTCAGTAGTACATATGGTTATTGTAACCATTTAATGTTTTTTTTAATGTTATCCTGTCCATGTACCAAGCTGACGTTTCCTGCCTTTGCTGCCAGGGTGTCCTGTCGCTCTTTGTAAATCTGTATTAGGAGAAGCGGGACAATTAACTCCAAGAAAGATGAAATAATAAACACTTGTGCGTCTTCTGAAACAGCTTTGGCAGTTTTAAACAAAATGAGGATTCGTACGTGTGCTCTTTTTCCTGTAAAGGTTTTCAGCTCGTCCGATCTTCTCAGCGAAGAAAAAATGAAACGAAATAATAGTCGCGGTGATTGCTTTCGCTGAGATGACTTTCGCCATCTAGCGGTAAAACTCGGAAACGAACTGACATTTTCACCGCGCAAATCTGAAACGAACAGTCCCGCTTAAAACCCAATCGACAAAGCTGCGTAACATCAGCTGCGCTCCAAAAGCTCCGCTGCAGTGAGACAAGATGGACAACTGCGATCCGCCTACAGCATCACCGCCATGTCGTTCGCAATTAAATGGAGGTCGAGGCGCAGTGCAGGTTCGATTTCAGGCCCCCTCCTCTAATTGGAATAAACCTAATACGAAAAGCGCTGAAAGATGAAAGGAAGGAAAGCATTTTTATTTATTTTTTAATTTTTTAAGCTGCTCTTGACTTGTCCGGCCAATGATTTACTCCACTCGCAGTTTCCTGCGGGTCGTGGGGCCCGTGCTTGTCTCGGCCGGGACGCCATGGGATTTTCACTCTGACCAGTAAAGTAGCTAATCAGCCCTGCTTTGGGCGAAGGACAGAAACAAAAGCAGGGAAAAGAAAAACGTGGGAGCTTCACATATGATAGGATTTGAACTCGGGATTATTAAAATGGACGACAGCTGGCCAAAGGTGCAGTCCAGTCTCAAAAGAAAACCATAAAAAAGTACAGAATATACACTTCATATCACACAGACAGAAACATCAGCTTTAACAGTACTGAAGTGCACTGAAAAATGAATGCACCTCTACGGAATATACTAAGACAAAGCACAGGCTTCAGTTTATTAGTTTAATGTTAGAACTACCCGCGATTACTACTACTACTATTAATAATAATAGCATACTGTATATAAAATACTACTATTACTACTACTACTACTACTGCTAATAATAATAATATACTGTATATAAAATACTACTACTACTACTACTACTACTACTACTAATAATAATAATAATAATATACTGTATATAAAATACTACTATTACTACTACTACTACTACTAATAATATACTGTATATAAAATACTACTATTACTACTAATAATAATAATAATATACTGTATATAAAATACTACTATTACTACTACTACTACTAATAATAATATACTGTATATAAAATACTACTATTACTACTAATAATAATAATATACTGTATATAAAATACTACTATTACTACTACTACTACTACTACTAATAATAATAATATACTGTATATAAAATACTACTATTACTACTACTACTACTACTAATAATAATAATAATATACTGTATATAAAATACTACTATTACTACTACTACTACTAATAATATACTGTATATAAAATACTACTATTACTACTACTACTAATAATAATAATATACTGTATATAAAATACTACTATTACTACTACTACTACTAATAATAATAATAATAGTATACTATATATAAAAAAACTGCTTTTACTACTACTACTACTAATAATAATAGTATACTATATATAAAATACTACTACTACTACTACTACTACTACTAATAATAATAATAATAATAATAATAATGGTCTAGGGTATCAATGTGCTGTTACTCTTTGTTTCTTGATTTAGCCAGCAGTACTGCTTGTGACATGTGATACAACAACAGCAAAACAAGTTTAATACTACAAGTGTTAATAATAATAAATATAATAGTATAAAATACTTCTAATAATAATACAATAAAACACTAAAATAACTCAACTTGATGTTATTTTGGAAGAATTAAGTGGATAGGACTGGCGACTTGTGTTGGGCTGAATGTCCGCCTCTCTCCAGCTTCTTCTGCCCTCTTTAAACTCCTGGTACTTTAATGGCGCTTTATGGTTCTTTACTGGGTTGTGTGGTGCCATTCTATTCTGGGAAGGGTTCTTTGTATGTGAATCTGGTTCTTTGTGTTTTAGAAATCTTCAAAAATGTATAAAAAAACCTGAAATATTTCATGTATGGTGGGCTACCTAGAAGGACACAAACAAATTAAGAAAGCCTGAACTTGGCCTGTGTTATTGTAGGTAACGAGGGTCCTTTTAAAATCAGGAGCCCACTGGTATTTCACAAATGTGTTGCCATCTGTTTTTGCTTATTGACCGTGTGGAGCCTGTCACAGATCTAAATAAATAAAATTTTTTTCTGGACCCTTCATGTGGAAGTCTCCTTTGACTAACTTAGAGCATCACTCTGAAGAGCCACTCTAGCAACTTTATTTTTAAGAGCGTATAAGGTGCTACTGAACATGCTTAATAAACATAATGCAGTCAGAGTTGACTATTTAAATATTTTAAAAAATGACATTTGAATGTATCACTATTTATCTAAAGTACATTTTGTCCTTCCAGTGACAGCAGATGACAATACGGCATTCACTAAATCAGTACATTTAGCTGCCAATCAAGTGAACCAACTGTTGGAGTTCATCTGATTGGATTGCTCTGTTTGGATGTCGTAGTTGCTTTTCCACAGTTCCACCATCAATTAACTCATAAGCCAGAGAGCCGTCTGTGTGTGTTGGTGACATTTTCAAATGTGTCCTCAGTGTAACAACACTTCCTATATCACCTAACGTTAGCGGCTTTTCATAACTGCATGTCAGCCCTGCCACCAAAGGATCTGCTTACGTCACTTCAGTGGTCCTCTCACTAACTCAGGTGAGACAAGGATGAGGCTGGATGTCACTCCGTCACACTGATTGAGTTACAATAGAGAGGTGAAGAAGACTTCAGGGCACCCAACAAAGTCCAGCAAGTGCCAGGACTGACAATCTCCTAAAGTTGATTCAGCTCTGGGAACCACCAGGGCAGAGCTGGCTCAGGAATGGCAGCAGGCAGGTGGGAGTAAGGCAAAGATGTTTGGAGGATGGCCTGGAGAAGGGCAGCAAAGAAGCCAAGATAAACATCATGGACAGACTGATATTCTGGGGTTGGACTGCTGAGGTCAAGTCATTTTCTGTGATGAATCCCCATTCTGATTGTTTGGAACAACTGGAAAAAAAGAAAAGGCAAGCGGTGCTACCATCAGTCCTGTGTCACACCAACAGTAAAGTATCCTGAGACCATTTAATGTCAGCCATGGCTCACTCACAATTTGGCCTAAGAACACAGCCAGGGATAAAGAATGGGACCAAAACATCCTCTGAGAGCAACTTCTGCTAACCACCCAAGAACAGTTTGGTAACCAACAGTGAACAATCCAGCATGGAGCACTGGGCCATAATGCCAAAGTGAGAACTAAGTGGCTCAGGGAACAAAACATTTGGGGTCAATGGCCAGGAAACTCCCCATTGAGAACTTGTGGTCAATCCTCAAAAGGCGGGTGGGCAAACAAAAACCCACCAATTCTGACAAACTCTAAACAAAAGACTAAACCCAGGAAGCCCTTTTTTAACAAAAAGAGATGTGGGAATCCAAAACCAACTACTGAGACATGGAGCTGAAACAGACATGAGGACTTTTAAGAAGAACCTGGATGAGATACTTGGACAACTTAGCTCTTAGCCAAAAAATTAAAAAACGAGCTTGATGAACTGAATGATCTCCTCTAATTTCATTCCAATTCATTTAAACGGTATCTCGAAGAACTGCGGCACCAGAATTCCATTATGAATTAAACTGCAAACAACTTGAACTTGATGTATGGCACCTAAACAGGATATTGAGCCGTAGACGCTTTGTGTCGCTGCCTCGCATTCCCTGTAGAGGGCGACAGAGGGACGCAGCCACTGACTCTGCCGCATTTGAAGTCTCGCGGCCGCGCTTCGGTTCCTCTTACAGCTGATGCGCTTAGTGGGGTTTAGTGGGTCCCGTCACGGAAGCATTCCACGCCACTCAGGTTTCCTTTACACAATCCAAAGGCACGATTTCACTTATAATCACTGGCTATTAAGCAGCTGATGTTGACATTTAACACCAAGATCGAAAGCCAGCCTTTACTTATACTAAAAATACCCCAAAATCACAAAGCCATAACAAGCAATATTACTAAAATAAAGCAACGAATTCTACGTTTAGTTGCAGCCTTTCTGCCAGAATAATTTGCGAAATGAATAATTTGTGTGTCTGCGTGGGATTTCTTCGGGGTAAACCTGTTGCATCCAAGTCAGCCCCCCATCCTGGCAAAAAACATCAGTCAAACCTTAAAATCAGTGACGTTTCACGATCAGGGCTTGTACAGCAGAAATCAACACTAAACCACTCCCTTGAAATTAAGTGATTCGCCTTTACAAAACCTCCGACCGCAGCGAGGAAACCCGCGAGTACGCGCATTTGTGCAGCTCATTCACAGGTGACACTGGCGTACATAATGCTTGATTCTTTTAAAGTGTTGAGACCATTAACTTTTGTTTCTCCCACAATGCAAAATCGTGAAGGTTAGGTGGACTGCTGATGCTGCTGGCCCAGTGCTGTGTCAGTGTGAGTGTGTTCACCCCGTGGTGTGCTGGCGTCCTGTCCAGGGATTGTTTCTGTCTGCGCTCATTGCTTGCTGGGATACGTTTCAGGTGCCCCACACACCTATCCTGGATAAGCAGGTATGCTGTAGAATACGGATGGATAAGGTATGGAGTTTTCAGGTTCATGACCAAATTTGGGCTCCCTGACTGTTTGCCCACACTGGCCTTACCCTGACGCAATGTCACTTTGTTTGCGGAAAACTGGGTAGAGCTGTGAAGACCGACCCTGGCACCTTCATTTTAAAGAATGTACAATGCAGTGCAACAGCTTTGTCGCCGTACGGCGTATTCGCTCATTATGAACATATTTATATTTATTTCACCATTAAAAAGATGTCGAACAATACCCATTTTGAGTCTTATTTTATTGACACTGTGCATCCGTTATGGGGGAGGCGGCAGGCCCACTCTTTAACTCCGGTCGGATCCTGCAGGGCTGCAGCAGGGCACGGGCACCACGCCACCATAGAGGCCAAGTGGGCACACGCTGGCATTTACACCATATACTGGATTAAATAAAAAATATAATGTGCATTGTTTTGCAGGAACAAATCCTTAACCTGATTTGGTAAAGAATTTAAAAAATTGCTTGAGATAATAAGCGTACTTTTTAAAGAATAAACTGCATTTTTACGTTGAACGGCGGTATTTTACATACACAAACTCTGCTCGGCAATGGTGAGGCTGAAGAGCTGCCGGATGTGACCCTGTTTTCCCCGCTTTACGCTCTTTAAAATATTTTATTTCTGTTCTGAGTGTTTAGAATAAAGTTGTCTTTTTACACTTCAATGTAGAAACCATAAAGCTAATAAGTTCATAACTTTGTATCAATATATCCATCCATCCATCCATTATGCAACCCGCTATATGCTAACTACAGGGTCACGGGGGTCTGCTGGAGCCAATCCCAATAGGAAAATTGCCAGAAGGTACAACAACCGGTCGTTTAGGAGGAGAAGAAGAACATTCTGTCCGCGCTTGCGACGCGAAATCGGATCAGGGGTTTGAGACACGCGAAGCCCGCCGCTTTATCAGAGGTTTGCATCAAAGGTCGTCCATCAGTTCAGCCGTTGATTTGCTTTCGGCCGCAGTATCCGAGCCAAAGGAAGTTTGCAGCCCAGCCTCATTTTCATAGCGCAGCCACATCCGCCCCATCAGGCACAGGTGTGTGCGCAAATAGGGGATTACGTCACTTGAAGCCGAAGGTGAAGCTGAAGGTGTGACAGGAGTAGGACGTGTCCTTACACCACCTCACAGCTCTTATGGACCCCGACTTCAGACCACGGCCCGGCGAGGAGTCTCCTCATACACCATCATTTGATAAAAAATACTAATGCATTCCTTTAACTGACAACCCCCTCATCCGAGGTTTCTCCTTGCCAGGCATGAGACGATATATACTCTTAATACACAGTATTGCTATACAGGCTTCACTATGCAGTGCATTCTCTGAACAAACAAAAATAAATACATACTAATTATAATAATATTTTTCCATTATATAGCGCTTTTCTACACATTTTAAAAATAATAAGCGAAGATTAGCTTTAAAAAAGAAACCGCAAAATTGGCATTAAAAACAATTCGAATGTTTAATGTGGAACTCGTCCGACAGGCTGGTTGAAATATTTGTGTTCGGCGCAAACGTATGTGACTTGACAGACATTGCTGGTGTCTGACTCTTTAAACAGACTCGAGAAATTTTACAAAATGGTATCAGCAGAATATCTGCAATGCGCTATGTATGAGAATCGACCTGTGAAACATTGTTGTGGTGAGGGCAAAAATTATAGGATACAGCAATAAAATAATCCGATAGAAATAATCAAAATACCAATCCTCAAATTGGCGTCGATAGGAGACACAGAGAAGGCAAAGTCAAATTAAAAAAGGACTGCAAATATAATATGGATTTTAAAATTTTTAAATATCTCTTAAATGGGCTTACATAAAAACTTGCACTAAACTAAACAAATCCCGTCCTCCGTTTTCTAGCACCATTAGTACTCTTCACATTCGCTTATTGTCCTGCCATTCTAAAACGTTTCTTTAAAGCTAGAAAAAGTGACGTCATGCATTCATTGGATAATAACATTGCCTTCTTGTTAAGGGTCAACTCAGAGATATGCAGGTGGATGAGCCAGTGGTGTCCTGATGACAGACTGTCAGGCAGACTGCAGTTTGTGAGGCTCAAGGACTTTGAGAGCAACATGGAGTGCCACAAGGAGCGGGCCTGTCTTCTTCTCTCATCACTCTGTATCCCTCAGACTAGAAATAAAACAGCAGGTCAGGTCAATGGCAGAAATTCTCAGATGATTCTGCACTTATAGTACAGGGATGAGACAGAGGAGAGAGGAGTCAGGGGGAGAAGTTTGTTTCTTGGTATACAAAGAGAATGGTCTGCATCTGAACATTAACAGAATCAAGGAACTGCTTATTGACTTTTGCCTCACCAAATAGCCTCTATGTCTGGTTACTATTCAAGTAGTGCATGAAGAGCTGGTCCATTCCTACAAGTACTTGGGGGTCCACCTCAATGAAAGGATGGACTGGTCACGGAACACAGAGGAATTAAGGGCAGACCAGCCTGTTTGCTATTCTTTAGGTGACTGTGTTCCTTTAATATAGGAAGTAACATCTTTCCCATTGTCAACAACTCCATGATGGCCTCTGTGGTGTGCCGGGCTGGCAACATGACTTCAATAGGGGACCACCGAATCAACAAGCTAAGGAAAAGGAAAAGGACAGGCTCAGGGATGGGACATACTCTGGACCCTCCTGGAGGTTGTAGAGAAGGACAGAATGAAAACAAAACTGAATGCCATTATGAACAAATCTGCACATCCTCTCTCTGACACACCAACATGGAGGACTTTCTGCCAATGAATTATTCAGTGGAAGGGTGTTGAGAAACACAATGAGGGCTCCTTTATTCCAACAACAATACTCCTGCATAATGCCTCACAGGGACAAGTCAGAAGTTTTTCTTTTTTTTTTATTTTCTTGCTTTATAGTCAACAAGTGTGTGTTCGGACTAAAGTATACTCACCTAAAGGATTATTAGGAACACCTGTTCAATTTCTCATTAATGCAATTATCTAATCAACCAATCACATGGCAGTTGCTTCAATGCATTTAGGGGTGTGGTCCTGGTCAAGACAATCTCCTGAACTCCAAACTGAATGTCAGAATGGGAAAGAAAGGCGATTTAAGCAATTTGGAGCGTGGCATGGTTGTTGGTGCCAGACGGGCCGGTCTGAGTATTTCACAATCTGCTCAGTTACTGGGATTTTCACGCACAACCATTTCTAGGGTTTACAAAGAATGGTGTGAAAAGGGAAAAACATCCAGTATGCATCAGTCCTGTGGGCGAAAACGCCTTGTTGATGGTAGAGGTCAGAGGAGAATGGCCTGACTGATTCAAGCTGATAGAAGAGCAACTTTGACTGAAATAACCACTCGTTACAACCGAGGTATGCAGCAAAGCATTTGTGAAGCCACAACACGCACAACCTTGAGGCGGATGGGCTACAACAGCAGAAGACCCCACCGGGTACCACTCATCTCCACTACAAATAGGAAAAAGAGGCTACAATTTGCACGAGCTCACCAAAATTGGAAAATTGAAGACTGGAAAAATGTTGCCTGGTCTGATGAGTCTCGATTTCTGTTGAGACATTCAAATGGTGGAGTAAGAATTTGGCGTAAACAGAATGAGAACATGGATCCATCATGCCTTGTTACCATTGTGCAGGCTGGTGGTGGTGGTGTAATGGTGTGGGGGATGTTTTCTTGGCACACTTTAGGCCCCTTAGTGCCAATTGGGCATCGTTTAAATGCCACGGGCTACCTGAGCATTGTTTCTGACCATGTCCATCCCTTCATGACCACCATGTACCCATCCTCTGATGGCTACTTCCAGCAGGATAATGCACCATGTCACAAAGCTCGAATCATTTCAAATTGGTTTCTTGAACATGCCAATGAGTTCACTGTACTAAAATGGCCCCCACAGTCACCAGATCTCAACCCAATAGATCATCTTTGGGATGTGGTGGAACGGGAGCTTCGTGCCCTGGATGTGCATCCCACAAATCTCCATCAACTGCAAGATGCTATCCTATCAATATGGGCCAACATTTCTAAAGAATGCTTTCAGCACCTTGTTGAATCAATGTCACGTAGAATTAAGGCAGTTCTGAAGGCGAAAGGGGGTCCAACACCGTATTAGTATGGTGGTCCTAATAATCCTTTAGGTGAGTGTATGTGTAAATGTATTTATTTTTTACTTGCATAGCTACCTATTTATGAATTTATTTATTTAAAGAGCTATCTATTATATAGTTCTTTTTATATCTATCATTTGCATACATTAGCAACAAGGTGGTGTAGTGAGAGAAACGTAGAAGACCCAGCCCCAACTCTTGTGCATGTCTAATGTACCTTTGTCATCTCTCCACACCAAGGACACAAGGCGGGATCTGCCCAGGACGTAGGACTCATCTTATTGATTTATCTGTCTATTATCGGAGCCACTTACTGTACGTGTGGTCTGGCCCATGAACATTTGCCAGGTGGTCCGTGGGGTAACCTACAGTCATCTTTCTTAGAAGAACTTTCTTGCTGATAAGGCCAAGACCCTGAACACAGAACACTCCGTCTGACTTTGTTGAAGACACTGACATCTTTTACTTCTACACGACTCCTTCCTGCTCCCATCGTGTCCTCCGAGCCAACATGGCTGCTCATAGAGTAGCAATACAAGGACTACAGTGGACTGCAACAGTGAAAGAGATGGAGGAGCAGTACAAGTTTTGCACAGTTGATTTTGTTCTGGCGCATTATTGTTTTACTAAGTTTACCGTTCAATAGCGGATATAATGCAGGTACTTAAAGTGAGGAGCCGCTTTCTGATAAACATATTCATTCAGGTTTATTGCACAGGATTTGAGTTTGTGTGCCAACTCTTCTCCTTAGCACCTGCAAAAGAGAACAAAAGATAAAGATTTGGGGCAACACTGCAGCCCCATATATTGTAAAGGCAAAAATAATAAAGCTTTTCTTTACAAAAAGGAGCGTTTCTGAGGACGCGTGTGTGAAATTAAACTATCAAAGATGGCAACACTTGAGATTAAATACAGGCCAGCAAGGTAGAGGTGGGTCCAGGTGGACAGAGTCTGGAAGTGAAGTCAGAGATGGTGAGGTTGTCGATCATCTGTTCTGCAGAGAGAGGAAGAGGAGAGGTGTTACAACACAACGGTGACCGAGACTGAAGGGGCAGCACTCATAGGAGCAGGCAGACCATTCATCAGCTTTGGGACCCTGATACTAAAAGCTCGACCTCCCACTGTTACTTTATTAATCCTTGGAATCTTAAGCAGGTGGACATCTTGAGATCTTAACGTGTACTCAGGTTTGTATGTAGTAATAAGTTCAGATACGTAAGCAGGGCCTCGGCCATTTAAAGCTTTATACAGTAATCCCTCCTTCATCGCGGGGGTTGCGTTCCAGAACCCCCTGCGAAAGGTGAAAATCCGCGAAGTAGAAACCATATGTTTGTATGCTTATTTTTATATATTTTAAACCCTTATAAACTCTCCCACACTTTCTAAATATTCCCTGCACAGTTATACAGCATAAACCCTTTGTATTCTCTTAGATATTAGGTAAGAGTCATTGAAATTATGTATGTAAACACACTGTTTATATACAGTATTATTTTAAAGATATCGAGTCTCTGATATCACATATGTTACAGCCATTACGATAGACAGGTCACCAGCAATAAATACGTACAATGCAGGAAAAATTGTATACAGTAAATGTGTGTGTACAGTGACACTAAACGTACGTACATGTACTAAGTACTGTAAGTAGAAAATTAATTACGGTTACTCACCAACAATGACACGATGACTTGTCAGATAACGATGAGTTTAATTTTACTGCACAACAAAGGAGAGCATCGCAGCTCTTCTAAAGGAGCCACTTCAGGCGATTGTGTAGCACCGCCGTTGTTCTTCTTCTGGCAGTCTTCAATCCAAATCCCTAAAGCAGATTCCATCCAGACTACCGCCTTATTACATCCACTTACAACTCATTTTGCGCCCTGGTTAAAAGAACACTGCGGTCGTAGATCTTAGATTCTTTTCCTACTTTTTAAATAAAAAGAATCGTGAACTCATTGATGCTGTAATGGCGTCCTGCAGTGGTGTAGCTTTTCCCTTCCTTCAACATATCCAAAACTTTTACCTTTTTGGCTATCGTTAGCATCTTCCATTGGCGCTTGGGCACAGCCCCTGAAGCAGTAGCAGTATCAGATCGTTTTGGAGCCATAATGAACGGCTTGACTACGCACAAAGATAAACACAAAAGAGCACAAAAGTGAACTCTTTACACAGTGAAACACATTGATGCTGAATGAGCGAGACGAGACTTCCTGGTTAACGCAGTGGAATCGAATTCGGCGCTCTGTCACTGAGCCAGTCAGCACACAGGAACGTAACTGCGTGCTCTGATTGGTTAGATTCTCAGCCATCTGCCAATAGTGTCCCTTGTATGAAATCAACTGGGCAAACCAAACTGAGGAAGCATGTACCAGAATTAAAAAAGACCCATTGTCCGCAGAAAACCATGAAGCAGCGAAAAATCTGCGTTATATATTTAGATATGCTTACATATAAAATCCGCGATAGAGTGAAGCCACGAAAATCGAAGCGTGATATAGTGAGGGATTACTGTATGTGAAAAGGAGGACTTTGAAATCTGTCCTAAATTTAACTGGGAGCCAGTACAGTGGAACCTTGGGTCACAAACGTTTCGGACCACGTACAAATCGGGATACGACCTAAAAGTTCACCAAACGTTTGCATCTGTTCACGACTACACACTCAGATGACGAACAAGCCAGTTTCCCTTCCGGTTCGTACGCGCCGATGATTTCCGCACGTGTTCAGTCTCTCCCTGTACTGTACATTGTTCTCAGTGCAACACGCAGAGACTCTCCCTCAAAACTGTAACCTCCTCTCAACCCAGCTTCTTCCTGTGGTATAACGGTATAGAGAGAGAGAGCGAGTGAACGAGTGAGCGAGAGAGAGAGAGAGCGAGCGAACGAGTGAGCGCAGCAGCTGAGCAGGGAGCCTGGGTGTTTGTCTCAGTGTTAGTCAATGTTTTTACATTTAGTTTACCATTACACTGTGCATTCTATGGTATAATTAACTATTTTTGTGCTTAAAAATCTTTAAAGAAAATATATTTACATACAGTTCATACGATCTGGAACGGATTAATTGTATTTACATATAATCCTATGGGGGAAATTACTTCGGGTCACGACCAGAGTTTTGGAACGAATTATGGTCGTGATCCAAGGTTCCACTGTATAAGGATTTAAGAACTGGAGTGATGTGTTTGTACTTTCTAGTTTTTGTAATAATTCCTGACGCAACATTTTGAATGAACTGAAAGCTGCTTAAAGAACGATTTAAATGACCTGCGGACACCGCACTGCAGTCCATCCTACTAGAAACACTGTAAATGCATGAATTAATTTCTCAGAATCCTCCATATTAAAAAAAAAAACCACATTAACTTTCCAACATTTTTTAAATGGAATAAAACGTTTTAGATATTTTTGTAATGTGTGCTTCCCAATGAAGGGTCAAAAGCGGCCTGAGTGGTCCTTGATTGGAGTCACGGGGGGACATATTTTGTTTGCCAAAAACTACAGACTGGGATATCCTGCAGGGGTCACAGAGTGAGAACATTGAGGAGGTTGTTGACTGCACTATGGACTACATCAACTTCTGTATGGACATTGTAGTTCCAGTAAGAACAGTATGCTGCTATGCTAACAACCAGCCATGGATTACAGGTGACATCAAGGGCCTTTTGAACCAGAAGAAAAGGGCTTTTAAAGGAAGTGATCAGCATGAGCTCAAGCATGTGCAGAAGGAACTCTGAGTCTAGCTCAGGGCGGCAAAGGAGAAGTACAGGAGAAAGCTGGAGTAGAAGTTGCAGAATAACAGCATGAAGAAAGTGTGGGATGGGATGAAGATCATCACTGGCTGCAGCTCGAAGCGGGGTGCCACCATCGAGAGAGACGTGGAGAGAGCAAACCAGATGAACAACTTCTTCAACAGGTTTGACCACGCTAACCCACTCTCACCTTGGAGTACCGCACCCTCCACCCATCCTTCTGCTGATGCCAGCATAGGAAAGACATCCCCACCCATAATTACAGCAGTGCAGGTGAGCAGAGAGCTGAGGAGACTTTGCGCCAGCAAAGCAGTGGGTCCAGATGGCCTCCATTGAAGGCTTGTGCGTTGGAGCTGGTTGAGTCCTTTACAGCACATCTTCAACCTGAGCCTGGAACAGGGGAGAGTCCCGAGGCTTTGGAAAAAATCTTGCATCACCCCAGTCCCAAAGGTATCACATCCTAGTGAGCTGAACGACTTCTGGCCTATCGCTCTGACGTCACATGTGATGGAGACCATGGAGCAGCTGTTGCTTCACCACCTGAGGCCGCAGTGCCGCCACGCCCTCGACCCTCTGAAGTTCGCATACCAGGAGAAGGTGGGAGTGGAGGATGCCATCATCTATATACTACACCGATCCCTCTCCCACTTGGACAGAGGCAGTGGTGCTGTAAGAATTATATTTCTGGAATTTTCTAGCACCTTCAACACCATCCAACCTCTGCTCCTTAGGGACAAGCTGACAGAGATGGGAGTAGATTCATACCTGGTGCCATGGATCGTGGACTATCTTACAGACAGACCTCAGTATGTGCGTCTCGGGAACTGCAGGTCTGACATTGTGGTCAGCAGCACATGAGCGCCACAGGGGACTGGACTTTCTGCAGTCCTGTTCAGCCAACATTCATCGGATTTCCAATACAACTCGGAGTCCTGCCATGTGCAAAAGTTTGCAGACGACACTGCTATTGTGGGTTGCATCAGGAGTGGTCAGGAGGAGGAGTATAGGAAACTAATCAAGGTCTTTGTTAAATGGTGCGACTCAAACCACCTACACCTGAACACCAGTAAAACCAAGGAGCTGGTGGTGGATTTTAGGAGGCCCAGGCCCCTCATGGACCCCGTGATCATCAGAGGTGACTGTGAGCAGAGGGTGCAGACCTATAAATACCTGGGAGTGCAACTGGATGATAAACTGAACTGGACTGCCAATACTGATGCTCTGTGCAAGAGAGGACAGAGCCGACTATACTTCATTAGAAGGCTGGCGTCCTTCAACATCTGCAATAAGATGCTGCAGATGTTCTAACAGACGGTTGTGGTGAGCGCCCTCTTCTACACGGTGGTGTGCTGGGGAGGCAGCATAAAGAAGAGGGACACTTCACGTCTGGACAAACTAGTAAGGAAGGCAGGCTCTATTGTAGGCACAGAGCTGGGCAGTTTGACATCCGTGGCAGAGCGACGGGCGCTGAGCAGACTCCTGTCAATCACGGAGAATCCACTACATCCACTGAACAGGATCATCTCCAGACAGAGGAGCAGCTTCAGTGACAGACTGCTGTCACCGTCCTGCTCCACTGATAGACTGAGGAGACCCCACACTATGTGACTCTTCAATTCCACCCGGGGGGGTAAACGTTAACATTATACAAAGTTATTGTCTGCTTCACCTGCATTGTTATCACTCTTTAATTTAATACTAGGCTGACCTGACTTTTAAGGCGACCGACTTTTAAGTTGACCACTTCTGACGGCAATTCAATCTGTAGATCAATTTGATATTTTATACAAACTCATTAATTTGGTTATATTGAATTTGAGCGGTATTACTTTAATACTCGTAGTTTCTGTTATTTTTGTGATGAAATTTAAACTTTTTTTCTATATTGAGGTCGTCCTTTTGAACCCCCCTGATATTTGTACTCCATCAACATGAATTATTTCCAGAGACATAATTTTGTCTATTTTTTCAGCGCATCGCGCACAAAAGCAAGGAACCGATGGGAGCACCAGAACTCTGCTCACGTCATGTCGCTTCGTACCACAAGCTGCAAGTAGTAAGTCTGTGATAAGCGGAATACCGCTACGCTTTCCACTCACGGGACGGAAGGACAATCCTAACTGCTTTTAAATAGTAAGAAAGAAGAAGAAGATAGATATCGCACAGTCTGGAGTAGAAAATCATCTGTTACCTGGAAAAAGAAACTACAAATCCCATCGTGCATTGCAAAATGGACGGGGCGTGTGTGAAACTCTGTGCCTGCGTAGCACTCACGGGACGGAAGGACAATCCCGACCGCTTTTATATGGAAGGATTGTTCTTTATCAGTATGCTGCTTCTGGAGTATGTGAATTTCCCCTTGGGATTAATAAAGTATCTATCTATCTATTGTAAAAGATACAGACACAAACAGCATAAAGGTTTGGGGTTTGCCGGCCTCGTATATTGTAGAAATTCCACAATAAATCAAAACTGGTTAAAATATAAACAAAACAGTTCATATGCGCGACGCCTTCAGAGGCGTCGGCGGCCATTTTATAGAGGAGGGGCCGGAAGTGCAGGAATGCTGGGAAGGAACCGTGAGGGAGCATGGGATTGGTGACTTCAGGAAAGATGGCGGAGGAAGGGCGGAAGTGGACGTACTGCGTGCAGGCTATGATGACGGAGCGTCTCTTTTCCTGGAAGACAAAGGAGAAAGGTTAGTACGCCGCCACACCCAGCCGGCAAACGTCTTTCGAAGTGGTGTAAGATCCGTCCGCGGCCTCCTACTCGCGCATGCGTGACACTATCTATCTAAAAGGCTTAGGCTCCCGTGACCACCCCAATGTTCTCAAGCTCCACCCCTGAATCCCATTTCGTCATTCTATTAATGATATTAAAACTCCAAAGGCAGAACAAATGCTGATTGACCCTGTGAGATTCCAAGGGGATTTGTCAACCATGGGGGGCTAAGACCTGAAGCTAGCATTGCCCCTGATCTATAAATGAAGGTGCCAACGTGATTCTTCAGAGTGATGTCATAGTGGAAACATTTCCGGTTCCCATCCACATGAAGGTTCCGGAAAGACCATTCATTTATTTAGATCTGTGATACATTAAATAACCGTGAATTGATGGTAACAGATTTGTGAAGTACCAGTGGGCTCCTGATTTTAAAAAGCACTTTCGCTGCATACAATGACACAGGGGCTAAGCTCAGGTTTTCTTAATCTGTTTGTGTCCTGCTAGGTAACCTACCAAACATTAAAGATTTTCTTTGTTTTTTTTTTTTAATTATTAGGGTTAGTTAGTTTTTCAAAGCCCAAAGAACCAACTTCATATGCAGAGAACCCATCCCAGAATGAAATGGTGCTTTGTCAAGCAATGGAAGCACACAACCCAGTAAGGTGCCATTACAGGCCTGTCATTGTCAAGAGTGTCGTGCAGGTCTCATTATGAAAAACACTCTTTAACTTTACTTGATGTATCCGTCCTTATATTTTAGTATATTAAAACACTAATGTAGAGTAGGACTGCATTATAAGGCGCCTAATAAAACTGCGATTTGGGTTCTTTTCCAACGTGCTTTACCAGCTGTAGAGGCGATAAGCCCACGTTAGAATTAGATGACACCAAACACAGAATTACTGCGGTGGGCTGACGCCCTGCCCGGGGTTTGTTTCCTGCCTTGCACCCTGTGTTGGCTCAGCAGACCCTATAGTTAGGATATAGCGGGTTGGATAATGGATGGATGGATTAAACACAGAATTTACATGATTAGGACCCTCATACTTAAACTTTAAACTCTGTCAGAGACCGTGATATGTTACCCCATCCCTCCCAAAGTAAAAAAAGAGTAAAATATAAAGCTTGTTACAATAATGCGAAAAATAAAATAAAAGTAGATCTGACTCTGTTCTGATTCTCTGTGGCACAGTTAGTTATGTAATGGCATCCTTAAAAGCCATCAGCGTATTATTCACATATTTATGATACTTTTATAACACAATTCACTGCTTAACACCCAAACACTGCCAAGCCCCGGTCCACGCCAACGTTGTAATGTGTTTTTGTTACAAACGCCATGTATGTTTATGTGTAACAAAGTTAATTGCGCATGCTATTAATACCCAAGTGTTGTGGCAATAACCTGGCAAACCTGGCAAACACACTTAAAACTAAAGGTGCAAGAGCGGTGCCCTGGAGCGATGCCACAGGGGAATCATTTTTAGTTCTGGAAAGAACCATCCAAATGGAGTTCCACAGAGAACCTGAATTTATTTCAGTCCTTAACAGATTCCATTTCTAACCACGGACATGAAGCTTCTTTAAACGACTCCTGCTGAATACAAAGGTGGGCTGTGTTTGAGTTTTCTTCATTAAAGTTTTTTGCCTAGGAAACCTTTTCAGTGGCCAAAGGAAAGCCCGTCGTGGAATGAAATGGCGCTTAGTCAAGCAAAGGGTCAACGAGGAGCCACATAAGCCACAAAAGTGCCATTAAGGAAATGATAATAATCCATCCATCTATTTTCCAACCCGTTGAATCCGAACACAGGGTCACGAGGGTCTGCTGGAGCCAATCCCAGCCAACACAGGGCGCAAGGCAGGAACCAATCCTGGGCAGGGTGCCAACCCACCGCAGAATGATAATAATAATAATAATAATAATTTGTTACATGTATATAGCACCTTTCTCACTACTCAAAGCACTTTACATAGAGGGGTACCACTTCAACCACCACCATTATTGTGCCAGTATGCTCGCCACACATTAGATATTAGGTGGTGAAGAGATAAGAGGAAAAGCCAATGAGGGACAGGGGATGGTTAGGGGGCCTGAATGGATGAGACCCTGATGGACAGTTTAGTCAGGACATCTTTACAAAGGATGCTCAGGGATCTTTTAAAACCACAGAGACTCAGAACCTCGATTTTACATCTCATCCAAAGGACGGCACCATTTTCACAGTACAATGTCCCCGTCACTACACAGGGACATTGGGATCTGCACACAGACCCCCAGGTAAGTGCCCCCTGCTGGCCTCACCAAGCCCTCTTCCAGCAGCAGACCAGGCTTTTCCAAGATGGTCTCCAATCAAATTGTTAGCCGGACCTGAGTGGGCTTAGCTGCAGGTGGATGACCTGTTCTGAAGCACAGGTGGGATGGCTGCCTATGTTACTAAGAGTGCCCCCTGCAAAAAAATATGATGCTTAAATGATTGGCAGCTCAGTTAACTGACAAAAAAGAATTCAATCAGTGACGGGTTTGCAAACAGTGACGTTAATGCAACCAACAATTAACATTTTATCAATATTTGATACAGTACTCCGCATACATATTATTATTATTTTTTGTTTTCAAGAAAGTACTACAGTACACAATCAAGAAGATAAAACTTTATAATAATTAGGAGGCTCTGCCCTCTGCTCGCCAACCCCCAGATGGGCGCTATGCACTAGCCACTTCACGTATGGGGAAGCGGATGTACAATTTAAACAGATTGTTATTTTCATGGAAATTGTTACATATGCAGAATAGAATTAACTATTTTACACTACAGCAAGTAATTAACCATTCTAAAAAATAGTAAAACATAATTGAAAGAAAATTATGTCTCGTGTTACGTTAGGCGTTTTCGTTCTGTTTGGCTTTGAAATTAACACGCAAATACTTTTTAAACTTACACTTTTACAGTAAAACGTCAGTAAAAACAATATTTGGAATTAGTCAGTCAGTCAGTCAGTCACTATCCAACCCGCTATATCCTAGCACAGGGTCACAGGGGTCTGCTGGAGCCAATCCCAGCCAACACAGGGCACAAGGCGGGAATAAATCCCCAGGTAGGGCATCAGCCTACCGCAGGGTACACACACACACACACCAAGCACACACTAGGACAACGTAGGATCGCCAATGTACCTAACCTGCATGTCTTTGAACTGCCGGAGGAAACCCACGCAGACACGGGGAGAACATGCAAACTCCACGCAGGGAGGATCCGGGAAGCAAACCCTCAGGTCTCCTTACCTTAGGTTACCACTGCGCCACCATGCCACCCATATTTGGAATTAACTTTTCGTCAATATCGTATTGAATTTTGATTCTGTGTTTGTGCTTACATCGTGACAACGCAACGTATAACTGCCCGTGAGTGAATATCGTTTCTTTCTCTCTAACAAATAAACCAAGTTTTTCGAAAGTTTGTCTCTAAGATTTGTTAATTGTCACAGCAAAAGCTATTCTAACGGGAAACTGTAAACATTTTAATACGAATGGCATATCAAGATCTCCTTTGGTGTCTCATGTTATCCCCTGAAGATGTACTGCATTACCTTTCTTGTCGCCTGTTAAAATTTTACATGTCAGAATTGTTCAACCAATTTTCAATACAAATAATCCTGTCCTATTGCATAGCCCATCACTCATAAATAAATTATGCAATAACATTACGATACGTCCTTCGGACGGTGTTAACGGTTGCAGATATTCTTTGTGATATTGTAAGATGATGTTATCATCTTCCGCACCATCACCACCAACTGTCTCAATGGAGTCTATTGATACGCATTGAACCAATTTGCCGTGTAACCGATTGACAATTTTCGCGTTAATTCATTTGACTTCATCGTTTCTCGGTGCTAGGATTGCCCGTCTACTCATTTCTTCTGTTGATAACCCTTTGGGATGAAATTCTTCAATAAGATTTGGACATAATACATCTTCTTTTATTGTTAACTTAAAGTGAGAAAAATGTAAAAATTTATAAGAGCTGAGAGTTAAGGAACTGAGTCTGACGAAAGCATTCACACGAATGAGAGGTGAGAGGACCGCGGGCGTGGGCCGTGAACCGGAAATGGTGGAGAGGAGGGCGGGACTTGAAAAAAATCTCTTTGCATTAGTCTCGTCTCAAGATTTTATTTTATAATACAGAGACAATAATAAATAACACATTACACTCACCTAAAGGATTATTAGGACCACCATACTAATACGGTGTTGGACCCCCTTTCGCCTTCAGAACTGCCTTAATTCTACGTGGCATTGATTCAACAAGGTGCTGAAAGCATTCTTTAGAAATGTTGGCCCATATTGATAGGACAGCATCTTGCAGTTGATGGAGATTTGTGGGATGCACATCCAGGGCACGAAGCTCCTGTTCCACCACATCCCAAAGATGATCTATTGGGTTGAGATCTGGTGACTGTGGGGGCCATTTTAGTACAGTGAACTCATTGTCACATTCAAGAAACCAATTTGAAATGATTCGAGCTTTGTGACATGGTGCATTATCCTGCTGGAAGTAGCCATCAGAGGATGGGTACATGGTGGTCATGAAGGGATGGACATGGTCAGAAACAATGGTCAGGTAGCCCGTGGCATTTAAACAATGCCCAATTGGCACTAAGGGGCCTAAAGTGTGCCAAGAAAACATCCCCCACACCATTACACCACCACCACCAGCCTGCACAATGGTAACAAGGCATGATGGATCCATGTTCTCATTCTGTTTACGCCAAATTCTGACTCTACCATTTGAATGTCTCAACAGAAATCGAGACTCATCAGACCAGGCAACATTTTTCCAGTCTTCAACTGTCCAATTTTGGTGAGCTCGTGCAAATTGTAGCTTCTTTTTCCTATTTGTAGTGGAGATGAGTGGTACCCGGTGGGGTCTTCTGCTGTTGTAGCCCATCCGCCTCAAGGTTGTGCGTGTTGTGGCTTCACAAATGCTTTGCTGCATACCTCGGTTGTAACGAGTGGTTATTTCAGTCAAAGTTGCTCTTCTATCAGCTTGAATCAGTCGGCCCATACTCCTCTGACCTCTAGCATCAACAAGGCATTTTCGCCCACAGGACTGATGCATACTGGATGTTTTTCCCTTTTCACACCATTCTTTGTAAACCCTAGAAATGGTTGTGCGTGAAAATCCCAGTAACTGAGCAGATTGTGAAATACTCAGACCGGCCCGTCTGGCACCAACAACCATGCCACGCTCCAAATTGCTTAAATCACCTTTCTTTCCCATTCTGACATTCAGTTTGGAGTTCAGGAGATTGTCTTGACCAGGACCACACCCCTAAATGCACTGAAGCAACTGCCATGTGATTGGTTGATTAGATAATTGCATTAATGAGAAATTGAACAGGTGTTCCTAATAATCCTTTAGGTGAGTGTGTATTTATGTATAACACAACTTATTTTTTGAGTAACACTCTTCACTAAATGCATTTGCCTAACGCTGTGAACAATTCTCCGTAAAAATGCAAATATCAAATATACCAATTACTAAATACAAAACTGGCACAAATATAAAATAAAGATTTGTTCAAAGGCACAAAGAACAAAGTAGAAACTGATTAAACATAAATGGAAACCAACAATATCTGTCCGTGAATTAACTGATAAATTATGGCCAGTTGACAACGGTGGAGATGAAAATTGTAAAAGAGAAGGTGAGAAAATAAAGTCCTGGAGAGCTCGGCCAAGTGGCCGCCTACTTGCTTCTGGGTCTTCTGTCGTGAAGTCTATGCTGGCCATCCAATCAGATGAGAGAATCTTTCCATCCAATGATTCTGATGCTCCTTTAACGGAGATGACTTTTCATTTTGCAGTTGGGCAGCCTGGCAGTAGAGGGTTGGCACCAAGTGCCACATCCTGATGCTGAGAAGAGAAACTGAATGGAGGAGGGCCAATAACAGTTCAAAAATACTGTCACACTTATATTTCTTTATGAATGACTAACAATCAGAAGCGTAGCTACTCAGCAGCTCTAGTCAGGGTGTGCTGGAGTAAAGTTCTGAGTCTTCAGCCTGAGACTGAAGGCAGGCCAGTCATTCCACAGCTTCAGGGCCCTGTAGCTAAAATCTCGACCACCCACTGTTACTTCATGAATCCTTGGAATCATAAGCAGGCTGGCATCTTGAGATCTGAATGTGTGCCCTCTGGTTTGTAAATAATGATAAGTTCAAATAAGTAAACGGAGCCATTTAAGGCTTTATATGTTAAAAGGTGGAGTTTAAAATCAGCACTAAGCTTAACTGAGAACCTCATAACTGGAGTTACGTGTTTATATTTTATAGCGCCTTTAACTACCCCAAGCTAAGCAGGACTAAGCAGTTGAGGAAAAAGAGAAATGTTCGTTGAAAAGGAGTCTTTAAATCCGATTAGAAAGTAGTGAGGGAAGTGTAGTCACGGAAAGATCGGGGAAGAGAATGACAGAGTTCAGGGGCAATGGCACTAAAGGACCCGAGTCCCAAAGCGGAAAGTCTGATGTACGGGACAGCAAGTAGATTGTGCCTAGAAGACCTACAAGAGTGAGAAGGGGATTAAGAAATCGAGATTTCAGTAAGGGAAAGAGCGCAGCAGAGTTACGCAGGACTTTGAAAGTTAGAAGCAAGACTTTGAATATGATACAGAACTGAGCCGCTAGCTAATGAGAATGGGGGTGATGTGAGCAGAACGCATCATGCAGGCTGCAGATTTCTGAATTTAACTTAACAGGAAGGCCAATGAAGAGAGAATGACATACTGAAAGCACAAACCAAAATATGTGCATCATTACTAGTGAGAAACAGGCAAAGACAAGCAATGAAAGGCAGGTGAAAGAATGGCAGTCTTGGTGAGGAACTTGATATGCGGCTCAAAATTAAGTAATAGGTCAAATATTACGCTAAGATTTCTGACAAAAAGAGAACACTTAGCAAACACGCCATCATATTAACAGAAACATCACATGATTACATTATAAGGATTTAAAAACCAAGGTCACAGATTGGTTTTTCAGAGTGATGCCATAGGGGAACCATTTATTTTACCATCCACATGAAGGTTCTAGAAAGAACTTTTATTTATTTAGATCCATAACAGGCTCCACATAGTAAATATCCATGAATAGATGGCAACAGATTAGTGAAATACCAATGGGTCCTGATTTTAAAGGGACTCTTGCTGCCTACAATAACAGGCCAAGTCTGGGTTTCTTAATCTGTTAGTGTCCTGCTAGGTAGCCTGACATACATGGAAGATTTCACTTGTTTTCCCCATATTAGAAAGTTTTTCAAAGCACAAAAAAATAACTTCTTATGCAAAGAACACATCCCAGAATAAAATGGTGTTTGGTCAAGAAATAGTTCTACAATAAACCACATAACCCAGTAAAGAACCATAAAGTGTCATTAAAGAACCAGGATTTTAAAGAGTGGGACTATGAACTAATTCAGATCTTTTGCACTCAATTCTGACACCCACAAAACAATCATTTTTATACATGGAAATAATTTTTAATGTTGTTGAGTGGAAAAGGATTCAGTCTGTGATGTATGGTGTGCTATAGAAAGCAACCCACAGAAAATCCACTCAGAGAAACGATTCAAGTTTTTGTTACCCACAATGCAAAGATGAGCGGATCGTAAGTGACAATTTGAGTCGTTACAGCAAAGGGGGCGTTGCTTATGCAAATATACGCACTTCATGCAAATATAGAATTCTGTGCCATTGTGACTTTACAGCAATACAATCATTCTTAAAATAATCTTGCACGTTGAAACAATTAAATGATACTGAGAGCGAAAACACTATTAAAATAGCACATTCATTTGTTTAAAATCAGTTTTAATTATTAATTGTATTACAGTCTTTTTTTACTGTGAAAATAAAAGTTTAATGTAATAGATTCGTACGGAGATTTGTTTCCAGCGCACACATTTAAAACGAGCCTTTTAGCATCACCCTTGTGTTCTTTTCAGTCTGACTTTCTCATCTCCGAGCATGAAGATCACTGAAGATGATCAATTCGTTATCTGACAACGCATTTTCTGAAATTCACGGTCGTCAGCCTTTTAATCCGTTAGGAGACATAGACTGCCACACACACACACACTCATAAACGTGGGGGAATCCCATCCTAGGGCTCCATATGGGACAACAGCCGCATTCACTTCACATGTGAAGTAAAGACCGACTAAGGTGTTAATCACCCTTGCCTTTCACTTCTCCATTATCGTTCATAAACGAAACTTCAGGGAACACAATCGCTGGTTTATTTTTCCCTGAATCGACAGTTCTTACAGTAGTATGACTCACGATATTCAGTTATCATGAATATTTAACCGAGGCGTTACATCCAGTATATTTAATACTCTTTGACTTTCCTAAACTCTCAAGTCATTTAATACTGTATTCCTTTTATCCGGATTAACAGTTTTGTTTCCATTGAAAATACCAGATGTGTTGCCGAGGGATCGGAAAAAAAACTGTGGTGTTAGTCAGTAAAGCGACGTAACAGAACACCTGTAGTGACCCGCCCTAAAATAGCGTATATATAGGGATACCGTAGATACAAAAGATCCAGCAGATCAAACACATCAGACAGAGGCGAGAACAGCTCAGCCGCCACCTCCTCCATCCTCATCCGCACCGCTACAGCCGGCCCTGCTCAACACCGTAAGTGAAGCGTGGGGTCGCGTGTTGTGGGCAAAGGAAATAGGTTCTTGTATTCGTTTAATCAGATGGTGATCTTTAAAGCGGTATTGGTTGTTTCTAATCCTCTTATTACAGATATAACATGTCTGCTGTCTCGCCGTACGGTCTGAAAAATATAAAGCCATTTAATGGCACTTTATTGTGTTCCGTGGTTAACAATCAGAGTGATGCCATAGGATAACCATTCTTTCTTCAGTTCCCAAAAGAACCATCATCATTAAGGTTCGAAAAAGAACCCTCAGATTAATAATAGGGTCCTTAAATAATCGCAATAATAATTGATTTGTAAAATTCAAATGACCTCGTGATTTTGAAATGAGAATAACCCGGGATGATAACATCAGGTTTTCTTGATCTGTTAGTACCCTGCACTGTACACTAAAGATTTCATATTATATTTGCTGCTTGTTATCCGGCTAACATTTTATCCAAGGTGACGTCTGACATTGGAAAGATTCAATTGGTTATTGTTTTCTTTTGTTTTGTTTTTCCAACTGGTGTACAGGCAGGTGAAGTGACGTGCTCGGGGGTCACACAGTGTTAGAAGTGGAATTTGAACCCACAGCCTCCAAAGTCTTGACCGCTAGGTCTGCCTAATATGTTAGAAACCTTTTCAAAACCAAAAGAACCAGTTAAATAAAGAACCTTTCCTAAAATGAATTGTCTTTATTTATATCTACTGATTGATTGGTTGGCTGTATTTTATGTCCTGTGAATCTGTATTCGTGTTTTTTATGTTTCTGTTGGTGTATGCTTCTGAATTTCCCCATGGGATTAATAAAGGTTAATATAATCTAATCTATAACCTGATTCAAACTATAATGTAAAAGGAAATGATATTTGTAAAGCGATATTTCAACGAGGATCCAGAAATGCCATTAAAGAACCGTTATTTTTAAGAGTGCTGTTCAGATCTCACTTTATAGTTATACTTCATATATCTGCCATTATGTTTTATTGTTTTAAAACACTAATGTACAGTAGAATTACACAATAACACGCTTGACAGAGAACCATTTCATTCCAGGGTCCTTTGCATCTTGCTTCTTCAAGATTTGAAAAGGTTCCTTAATATGTGAAAAAAAAAAACAAAATCCTGAAACAAATGTGAAAAAAAAATCTTTCATTTATTGTATAAGCTACCTAGCAAGACTAACTGATTATGAAATCCTGAACTCAGCCTGCGAGGGTCTTAAAAATTAGGAAGTCGGTGGTTTTTAAAAAATCTGTTATCATCTGATCATTGTTATTTATATGGAATCTATAAATAAAAGTTCTTTCTGTAATCTTCAAGTGGACGGTTCTCTTAGGAACCAAAATTGAAGCACCCCGTTGGCACCTTTATAATAGCGTATAGTCATGATAATCTTCATTGTTATTTGGATTTTGTCTGATGTATTGTTATTATCATTATTGTTATGTGCTACTGTTCAGGATGAATTCATGAGTTGATCCCATTGATATCCGGGCACTCACCTCTTTGTGATAGGAGGACTTTGAAACAGCCCAGAATGTTGGCACTTCAATCTTCAGGCGTTTAAAAAAAATGGGTACTGATGCTCAACAGAAGATGATACTATAAGAAAATTGCAAAAAAAAAAAAAATATTGAAAAGAAATAACATACATAACACAAACCCTTTTCTTTTCACCCCCAAAAAATCACGCCCGTACTTTTTCAATACGTGGCTGCATAAATTTGTAACATTAAACGATATCTCTGCGCCATTACTTTTTTTTAAATACTATTGCAGTCTTATATTTATTTTCTAAAATCAGTGCCTACATGCAATCTACCATAGATGTTTGGCTCCGTGGCCGTTTGACGATTTCTTAAAAATCAACTTTTCTTCTGTTTGAGTCTTCGAAGGAGGTAAAGGCGCACCTGCGGGTGACATCTATAGATGTACAAAGACATGAGTGCACGCGATAATGGAAAAAAAAGGACAGAAAAGGCGACCGGAATCCGACCAAAGCTCACCTGCTTCTTTTTTCTTTTTCTTTATCCCGAAGCACCAACATGACCATGACTGATGTGCTGTCAGCTGCGGACATTGCGGCAGCGTTAAATGCTTGTCAAGGTAATTATTTAATTACATTTTCTACTTCAATACATACATCTGAGGATACTGACAGGGTGTAAAAGTAATAATTATATTCTCAGTTGATCTAAAGTTGACTAAGACCGATAAAAGTGGCTGTCATGGAACAGCATCCTATCACGCGTTACATTCGTTGCACATACGTTGTACTGGAAATTTGAAAAAAGACGTAAATAAACTCAAACAAACACACAAAGGCATAACGGTTTTCCAGAAAAGCTCAAATTGTTTTACAATCAGGTCAGAATTTCGTTCCTTTTTATTTAGTTTATAACACGCCTTCCTCGTTATACCGTTCTACAAAACTAACGAGTGGAAATATTCAAAATGCGTGTTTATATTATAAGCAGTAGCGAAGTATCGATATTATGGGCTCTTGGGAGAAGATGGAGGAAATGTGCAAAACACGCCGGAAAAAAATATGAGGCTAAACAGAAAAACAATAAAGGGGTCGCGTAGAGAATGAAGTTAAACTACATGGGCACGATGTCAGATGGCTATAAAAAAGTAGAGATTAGCCCCCCAGAAATCGTCTGTGCGAAGTCTGCATGCTCTCCCCGTGTGCTTCAGGATTTTCTTCAGCACTTTTCCTCAAATCTCCCAGAGACGTGCAGTTTAGGACTTGCGTCTGAGATATCGAGGATAGGGAAAGAGAAGATTTGGGAAACAAACACAGTAGATTCATGAACTTATGAAAACAAAAGTACGCAAATGGTTGGATTTAAAAAATACCCGTCCTGCATGTGTCCATGACACTTAAGTGGGTGCTCTCTTTTAACCTCGGCTCTCTTCCTTTTATTTATTGAAGATGTCGGCTCCTTCAACTACAAGTCTTTCTTCGCCACGGTTGGGCTGTCCAGGAAGTCACCAGCAGATGTCCAAAGAGTCTTTGATATCATTGATCAGGACAGAAGCGGCTTCATCGAAGAAGAGGAGCTGCAGTAAGTCAAGCGAAAACAAATAAAACGCAAAAAGCCTCTTGCCGTTTTAAAGCACACCCTTAGAATGGTGCGCTTGTCCTTTGCACAGGATGCGCCAGTGACAAAAATCAATATGTAACACAGTATTATGGGGTTCCAAAAAGGCAAATATATTGAATAAATATTAAATTATTTATGAAGTTAAAGCGAGTATATAAAGCCAAACGCTAGATATTCAGTTTGCCTTTATATACTCACTTTGACATTGAATCTTCAGAAATGACTTTATATATTCAGACACTGACTTTTATTCAAAATGGGAGTCTGCATATATAATGTCATAAAGTCAGTCAGAATATATAAAATGAATGCCTGAACATATATAATAACATCTAGAAATATTAATTCATTTTTTAATATATAAAGTCAAATCTGAATGTATAAAGCCACTTCTGAATATGTAAGGTCAGTCTGAATATATAAAGTCAGTATCTGAATGTATAAAGTCAAAGCGGAAATATATAAAGTCAGTTTGAATATATAAAATGAACCTCTGACTATAAAGTCAGTCTAAATGTATAAATGCACTTCTGAGTATATAAAGTCCGTTTCTGAATATGTAAAGTCAGTCTGAATATATAAAGTGAAATTCTGAACATATGAGTGAAAGGATTCCATTCCATTTCTAAGTCAGTGGGTCCTAATACCATTTTGAAAATTAAGTTCACTGAAGAATTATTTCGATTGATGTGAATTTTTTTGTTAAAATGTGTTCAACATTATGCATGTACCTAATCTTTGTAGACCAGATGTATTTATTCTGTGGCCAATTTACCGGACATAAAGCCGATAACCTCTATGATATTTTTGTGTTTTCACACACTGACTTTAAATTTAGAATTGACTTTACAGATTCAGATGCTGACTAGGCCTATACCTGGAAATTACTCAGATACTGTCTTTACATATTCAGAAATTACTCTATTTATTCCGACTTTAGCTTTATATATTCATAAAGGGCTATATATTCAAACGCTATAAATTCAGAATTGACTTTATTTATTCCGAATTTGATTTGATACATTGAGACGCTGCCTAAGAGACTGATTCACCAAGTCCAGTGCTGCCTGTCACAGCATGGCTTTTTTTGGATACCAAAGCACATATATGCTATTTTGTTCTTTTTGTATTTTTTATACACATAGGAGAACCTTTCAAGCATTTTTTATCTAGAGTTCCGATCACTTGGGTGTGATAACAGAACTGCACAGGCAGTCGCTTTATGCAGTTGAAGAGCGCAGGGTGAGGAGGGTCAGACCCAATCCATTTATTCACACACAATTACCATTCATCGAAACACACACATCACTGGTGATATGGGAGGAAAACAGGAGAACCCAGAAAAAAAAACCCCACTGAGACACGACATCAATGTCCAGTCTTTAAAGACAACCTCGGCTGTGGTGAACCTCGTCCTACGTCAGTGAGTCTATCTTAATGGCACTGCAAGATAACAAAATACTTTATTAATTATTATTATTAATAATAATGATATAATAATATTTCCTTCTAATTCCCCCTATACTACAGTGATACAGTATAATAAATGTACAGTAACCTTTCAGTAAATCACGACAACGATCGCAGTGAAGTGCTATTTTGGTTAACGTACGCTTTTTAACGTTTTACACGCTTTATCTTTATCGTTCTGGTGTTTTACAGAATCATGAGTAGCAAATCTTTTTGTCATTAAGATTGTACCGACTGTTTTATTTATTTATTTATTTATTTATTTATTTATTTATTTTTACTTCGGTATGCAGGTTGTTCCTACAAAATTTCTCTAAGAACGCAAGAGTGCTGACAGTTGCCGAGACCAGAGCTTTCCTCAAAGCCGGTGACTTGGACAACGACGGAAAACTCGGGGCAGAAGGTATGCCAAGAAGATTTATGTACGGTCCCCATTTTGGTACCGGCTTGTTTATTTCGGGGTAATGGTCAGTGCTGCCCAGTTACGGATCCCGTGTCCTGAACTCCAAATATTTATTCAGTTTATTCGAGAGTGTGGGCGCGTGCCAGAGAGGAACCCGCGTGCATTGGCATCGCTTCCTGCCTTGTGTTCGGCGCTGCCTGGATATGCTCAGCCCAGATCACAATACGCGGGTTTAATACGGCTAGAAAAAACGATTCAATTCAGCGCACCGATGCAGAGGATCTTAGGTCATGAAATGGCTCGAGGACAGAGTCGACACAGTGACGCCCATTGCGGACCCAGCGGCCAGTCGAACTTCCCAAATAAATCGGAGACCGTGCCGGTTTGTTACAATTTGGTGGGGGGTGGTTGGCTGGTTGGGACACCGGTGGCGTTAACAACAACCACATTTATTTCTATACCACATTTTCATGCAAAGTATGGACAAGCTTAAAAAAAATAAAAGTGCCAGAGGGGGTTCTTCAGAGCGATGCCACATAGGGGAGCTATCCACATGAAGGTTCTATAAAGAACTTTTTATTTATTTAGACCGGTAACAGGCTCCATACAGTAAATAACCATAAATAGATGGTAACAGATTTGTGAACTACCAGCGGCTCATGAGTTTAAAAGGACCCTCGGGGTCAATGCCTACAATAACACAGGCTAAGTTCAGATTTTCTTATTCTGTTTGTGTCCTGCTAGGTAGCCTATACCATACATTAAAGGTTTTAGGTTTTTTTTTTTCTACATATTAATTAGTTTTTCAAAAGCACAAAGAACCAGCTTTCCAGAATGAAATGGTGCTTTGTCAATAAATTGAACTATACATTTCTGGACCATGTGGTGGGCTGGTATGCTGCCCTGGGTTTGTTTCCTGCCTCGCGCCCTGTGTTGGCAGAGATTGGCTCCAGCAGACCCCCGTGACCCTGTAGTTAGGATATAGCAGGTTAGATAATGGATGGATGGATTTCTGGACCACCTTGAATGCGTCCAAAGGTTCCTGAGTCTAAGAAATGTGGTGGCATGCGAACTGGACATAACAAATGGCTAGCTGGATGTGTAAATGCACTCATTTCTAATTTTTCTCAGCAACGTGGTTTATTGGTGATTACTGACTTGCTGACCTAATTTGTCTTTTTCTTTGTTCCTTTTATTTTGTAGAATTCACTGCCTTAGTGCACACTTAAATCATCAAGATGAGTGGAAAGTGCAGCTGGACCTGGCAGTTGTGCCCGGGCCTCACAAACCCGTTTAACTGAACTGCAGGTTCTGAAGATTGCTCATTATTGCCTCCTCTTCCCTTTTCTGCCATTTTACATTTCCACACAACCTGTTCTCTCTGCATGTGGATGGTTATGAAGATGGCACTTAAGGTGGCAGACAAGGATTAAATAAAGATGCTGCAAAAATATGTGAATATGTGTATGTGATTGATTGTTTAGTTTTGAAACTTTAAACCCAAACCAGCTTTGTGGGTATAAAGCCAGGCTCCCCACACACTTTTTGTCACTCTCTATCAACATCAAGTGTCCTCTTCAGGTGTCAATATGGCCACATTAAGTTAAAAATGCTTTGGGCACTAATCCATCCATCCAACATCCACATCCAGCTGAGTTCACTTTAATGGTCAATGGGGGCATACCACCTGTGCTTCAGAACAGGTCATCTACCTGAAGCTAAGCATGTTTGGGCCTGACCAGGACTTGGATGGGAGACCATCTAGGAAGAATCTAAAGTTGAGGAGGTGTTGGTGAGGCCAGTAGGGGGTCTGGGTGTAGATCCCAATGCCCCAGTGCAGTGACAGGGACACTGTGGAGGAAACATGGTGCCGTCTCTCAGATGAGAAGTAAAACCAAGGTCCTGATTCTCCATGGTTATTAAAGATCCCTGGGCATCTTTCAAAAAGTGTAGGGTGTACTCTGATGTCCTAGCTAAATCACCCATTATGGTCTCATCCATTCTGGCCCCATAAACATCTCCTGTCCCTTATTAGATAGATAGATAGATAGATAGATAGATAGATAGATAGATAGATAGATACTTTATTAATCCCAAGGGGAAATTCACATAATCCAGCAGCAGTATACTGATACAAAGAAACAATATTAAATTAAAGAGTAATAAAAATTAAAAGAATTAAAATAAAATTAATGTTAGCATTTACTCCCCCGGGTGGAATTGAAGAGTCGCATAGTGTGGGGGAGGAACGATCTCCTCAGTCTGTCAGTGGAGCAGGACGGTGACAAAAGTCTGTCACTGAAGCTACTCCTCTGCCTGGAGATGACACTGTTCAGTGGATGCAGTGGATTATTCGTGATTGACAGGAGTTTGCTTAGTGCCCGTCACTCTGCCACAGATGTTAAACTGTCCAACTTTAATCCTACAATAGAGCCTGCCTTCTTAACAAGTTTGTCCAGGCGTGAGGCGTCTTTCATCTTTATGCTGCCACCCCAGCACACCACCGCGTAGAAGAGGGCACTCGCCACAACCGTCTGGTAGAACATCTGCAGCATCTTACTGCAGATGTTGAAGGATGCCAACCTTCTCAGAAAGTATAGTCTGCTCTGACCTTTCTTACATAGAGCATCAGTATTAGCTAACTGCCTTAGCTCTCTCAAATACTGGTGAGCATACTGGTACAATGATGGCTGCCATGGCATCATCCAGGTGGGTGCCACACATTGGTGATGGATCAAATGGTTCCCCTCTGTTCGTGTTGTGATACAATAAAGAGGCAAAAACCCAGAAAAGGAGTTGGGGAAGCTTCCCTGTACAGATCTAATTATGTAATTTTCATTACACTATAACTTATTAAGTTTATTACATAGAAAATCACCCGAAAAATCCTGGACCATCGAGAAGTGTGCGAACTGACGACATGAAGAATCGTCTTTGTGCCAAACTGGAATCGTCCCCGCATAAATCAAAGTCATCCAGACGATGTGGATCTGCATAATTAGATCCGGACCAACCTGTATAACGTCCGGCATGAAGAGTAGTCGAAAAAGACTGCTGAATTGGTGAAAACTTGAAAAAAAAAACATCCAACAACATGGCAGAGAAAACCTCACTCACGCACCAGTCTCGGGGTGTGTATCTTACCTCCGCTTAGTGAGCGAATGAGAGAATTACTTAATGGATTTAGATCTGGCTTTTTTCTATAATTTACTTGAACATTCTGGTTGATTTTGCATCTTTTCTCATCACACTAAATCATAGTCTGCTTCATTCATCCATCCATTTTCTAACCCGCTGAATCCGAATACAGGGTCACGGGGGTCTGCTGGAGCCAATCCCAGCCAACACAGGGCACAAGGCAGGAACCAATCCTGGGCAGGGTGCCAACCCACCGCAGGACACACACAAACACACCCACACACCAAGCACACGCTAGGGCCAATTTAGAATCGCCAATCCACCTAACCTGCATGTCTTTGGATTGTGGGAGGAAACCGAGCGCCGGAGGAAACCCACAGACACGGGAGAACATGCAAACTCCACGCAGGGAGGACCCGGGAAGCAAACCCCGGTCTCCTAACTGCGAGGCAGCAGTGCTACCACTGCGCCACCGTGCCGCCCTCATAGTCTGCTTGCAGAAGTGATATATTCGTGCTAATCCGAGACAGAGGCTGCAGGCAAAGGGGAGGGGGAAGTGTGACATCAGGAGTAGGGAGCTGGGCGGGGCCTTCCTCACTGTCCTGTTTCACTACTACATGGGCGGGGCCAAGGGGGACGGCTAGTTTCAAATAAGTTAAGGTAAGGGCTTGTGCCATCAGGTCTTTCCAGAGACTTCTTTTTATGCCCTCCATTAGTAAATATTTACCTCTAATTACGTCACTGTTTTAACTTTTCATTTTTCTTCTGTTGCTTAGGTGTTCAGATTCAAATGCTATCATAATCGTGTTTTCTGTGTAAAGTGATGATGGAGGACATGCGGTCAGATATGATGGTGAACTACTTTAGGTGGTACTGAATGTAAATGCGAGTCTGCCATCCCGTCCAAGGCTTTTCTCTATGCAGCTTCCCTGAATTAGATTTACGGGGAAATGCAGTAAGCATAAATCAATTTAAAATGGATGACAATTTGCGGTGTGTTGTAGCTGTTAAGGCTTTGGACTTCACAAAACAATGCTTACCATTATGTGCGAGTCAAAACGGTTTGAAATATCCATAGTGCAGATACTTGCCACTATACAGCCTTTAGAAATGGATCTGGTAGCTGAACTTTGCTTCAGATGTCCTCAGCAGTCCTGCACTAAAATACAACAACAACAACGTTTATTTCTAGAGCACATTTCCATACAAACAATGTAGCTCAAAGTGCTTAACATGACAAAGAGAGAGGAAAAAATAAATAAGAATTTAAATTAGGGAACACTGATTAACATAGAATAAAAGTAAGGTCTGATGGCCAGGGAGGACAGAAAAAATAATAAAAAAAAAAAACCTCCAGATGGCTGGAGAAAAAAAAATCTGCAGGGGTCCCAAGGTGAATGAGACCACCCAGCCCCCTCTTGGCATTCTACCTCACATAAATGACCTCACAATCAGTCCTCATGGTATTCAGGGTTCACATGGAAGAACGTGATGATGATGATGGTCATGTGGACTTCTGGCCTTTAATTCATCGATGTAGAGACATCACCGTGCTTTGATCGGGTGGTGGTGGCGCAGATCACCACCACAGAAAACCGGAAAAAGAACAGAAGGGAAAGTCAGGGTTAGTTTGGATTTTGGAGCCACCATGAATGATAATGATAATTAATTGAATATAGAGAGCATCAGGATTAAACTAAAATGATGGTGTGAGAAAGCCATGTTAAAGTAATGAGTTTTCAGCAGTTTTTTAAAGTGCTCCACTGTATTAGCCTGGTGACTTTCTATCAGTCAGCTATTCCAGATTTGAGGTGCATAACAGCAGAAGGCCGCCCGCCTCATCGCTTCTTTTAAGTTTAGCTCTTGGAGTTCTAAGCAGACCCTCATTTGAAGATCTCAGGTTACGATTTGGAGTGTAAGGTGTAAGACATTCCGATATATAAGATGGAGCGAGATTATTGAAGGCTTCGTAAACCATAAGCAGGATTTTAAAGTCAATTCTAAATGGCACAGGTAACCAGTGTAGTGACATCAAAACTGGGGTGATGTGCTCGGATTTTCTATTCCTAGTTAAGATTCTAGCAGCTGCATTCTGCACTCGTTGCAATCGATTGATGTCTTTTTTTGGTGGTCCTGAGAGGAGTGCGTTACAGTAATCTAGTCGACTGGAAACAAAAGCGTGAACTCATTTTTCAGCATCTTGCAATGTTATAAGAGCTCTAACTGTTGCCATATTTCTTAAGTGAAATAAACCATAATATGAGAAAATCCCATGACACCCAAAGGTGAGCTGCCAGCTTAAGGCTGATTACGCTAACTCTACCAATCATGACTTTATTTTATACAACACCACACAAACTACATCACCACAAAGTGCTTTGTGGGTTTAAATCCTGCTACTGACACTGTGTGACCATGAGCCAGTCACTTCACCTGCCTCTGTCCCAACTGGAAAAAAATACAACAGGAATGTCATCTCAAATTTTGGAAGCATGGGCGTCATATTGATGGGGGAGTAATGATTACCGAGGGTCCAATGGGTGAGGGGACCCTCAAAGCCTGGAATTTAAAGGACATGTGACAGACATGGGTCAAGAAGAAGGGGCCCACAGAGACTGCTTACAGTTAGGTCCATAAATATTTGGACAGAGACAACTTTTTTCTCATTTTGGTTCTGTACATTACCACAGTGAATTTTAAATGAAACAACTCCGATGCAGTTGAAGTGCAGACTTTCAGCTTTAATTCAGTGGGTTGAACAAAACGATTACATAAAAATGTGAGGCAACTAATGGATTTTTTAACACAATCCCTTCATTTCAGGGGCTCAAAAGTAATTGGACAATTGACTCAAAGGCTATTTCATGGGCAGGTGTGTTCAAGTCCGTCGTTATGTCTTATCAATTAAGCAGATAAAAGGCCTGGAGTTGATTTGAGGTGTGGTGCTTGCATGTGGAAGATTTTGCTGTGAACAGACAACATGCGGTCAAAGGAGCTCTCCATGCAGGTGAAAGAAGCCATCCTTAAGCTGCGAAAACAGAAAAAACCATCCGAGAAATTGCTACAATATTACAAGTGGCAAAATCTACAGTTTGGTACATCCTGAGAAAGAAAGCAAGCACTGGTGAACTCAGCAACGCAAAAGACCTGGGCGTCCACGGAAGACAACAGTGGTGGATGATCGCAGAATCATTTCCATGGTGAAGAGAAACCCCTTCACAACAGCCAACCAAGTGAACAACACTCTCCAGGGCTTGGTCGGGTATCGATATCCAAGTCTACCATAAAGAGAAGACTGCATGAAAGTAAATACAGAGGGTGCACTGCAAGGTGCAAGCCACTCATAAGCCTCAAGAATAGAAAGGCTAGATTGGACTTTGCTAAAGAACATCTAAAAAAGCCAGCACAGTTCTGGAAAAACATTCTTTGGACAGATGAAACCAAGATCAACCTCTACCAGAATGATGGCAAGAAAAAGTATGGAGAAGGCGTGGAACAGCTCATTATCCAAAGCATAGCACATCATCTGTAAAACACGGTGGAGTCGGCAGTGTGATGGCTTGGGCGTGCATGGCTGCCAGTGGCACTGGGACACTAGTGTTTATTGATGATGTGACACAGGACAGAAGCAGCCGAATGAATTCTGAGGTGTTCAGAGACATACTGTCTGCTCAAATCCAGCTAAATGCAGTCAAATTGATTGGGGGCGTTTCATGATACAGATGGACAATGACCCAAAACATACAGCCAAAGCAACCCAGGAGTTTATTAAAGCAAAGAAGTGGAAAATTCTTGAATGGCCAAGTCAGTCACCTGATCTTAACCCAATTGAGCAGGCATTTCACTTGTTGGAGACTAAACTTTGGACAGAAGGCCCACAAACAAACAGCAATTGAAAGTAAAGGCCTGGCAGAGCATTAAAAAGGAGGAAACCCAGCATCTGGTGATGTCCAGGAGTTCAAGACTTCAGGCTGGCATTGCCAGCAAAGGGTTTTCAACCAAGTATTAGAAATGAACATTTTATTTCCAGTTATTTAATTTGTCCAATTACTTTTGAGCCCCTGAAATGAAGGGATTGTGTTAAAAAATACTTTAGTTGCCTCACATTTTTATGCAATCGTTTTGTTCAACCCACTGAATTAAAGCTGAAAGTCTGCACTTCAACTGCATCTGAGTTGTTTCATTTAAAATTCATTGTGGTAATGTACAGAACCAAAATGAGAAAAAAGTTGTCTCTGTCCAAATATTTATGGACCTAACTGTATGTATAGAGTTCATTGCTACACCCCTGGTTGGAAGTCACCCTGGTTAAAGGCGTCAGATGAATAATAAGTACATAAAAAAGTGGAATTAGCATACACTGCCCTAATTCGAGGAGTTCATAACAAATGTAAGGATTCACTTCATGGACTAGAAGTGCATAATAAACAAGACGAGTTGAAAGGCATATTTGAAATATTAAAATGTGTGCTTCCGTTTTAATGTTTAAAGTCTAAATTTCCTCGACCATTTCGCTTGCCAGGTCCTCCCTGTGTGGAGTTTGCATGTTCTCCCCGTATCTGCGTGGATTTCCTTTGGGTGTTCTGGTTTCCACCGACAGTTCAAAGACATGCAGGTTTAGGTGCATTGGTGACCCTAAATTGTCCCTAGTGTGTGCTTGGTGGGTGTGTGTGTGCCCTGCGTGACCCTGTGTTAGGATATAGCAGGTTGGACAATGACTGACTGAAGACCATTCCCGACCACATTGGAAATTGATCATTTTTCACCATCATCCACAGAGGGTTATGTCCCTAGTAATGGCTCAAAAATCAAAACTAACCTCAGATTCACACTCAGTGACCTTGAAATAGTCCAAATCAACACCCCACATGCTTATGTTTGAAATTTGCCACTTTTAACCTTCTGGGAGTGGCCTCTTCGAGGGTTCGGACCACCAGCTAAGAATTAAATATCATAAATACGATCATATTCATGATCAGCAACCTTAAGATCACACTAGCCTATAATACCAGTTCCCAATTTTCAAAGTTTTGTGAAAACGAGTAACTTTGACCCCTCATATCCGATTAGCGGGTCAGTTAATGTGGCTTGCACAACTTCAAGTCCTTCTGGTCATTTTTGCTGAAGACACCTGTTGGCTTACTCTTTATCATAAGGAGGTCATTTTCCTGCACAAAATCAGGTCTAAAAATAACCTAACAATGAGGGTCAAAAATAGAGGGCGGGGGGTCCCCAAAAAACTCAATGTTTTGCATAACTAAACCAGTGGCGATATTATGTCCTGTCCAATGCACTTAGGTTTCCATTCCCTTAAACACAACGCCGCCCCAATGTTTCCTGCCATTTCGACATTCTGTTAATGCTTGTTGAAAGACGGCAAAGGCAGAACAAATGCTGGTTGACCCTGTGAGATTTCAAGGGGATTTGTCAACCACAGGGGGCTAAGCCCTTAATAAGTGTTGAAGTTAGCATTGTCCTGATCTATAAATGAAGGTGCCAAAGTGGCCCTTCAGAGTGATGCCATAGGGGAAACATTTCTGGTTCCCAAAAGAACCATCCACATGAAGGTTCTGGAAAGACCCTTTATTTATTCAGATCTCTAAATAAATGTGGATAAATGGTAATAGATTTGTGAAGTACCAGTGGGCTCCTGATTTTAAAGGCACTCTTACTGCACACAATGGCACAGAGGCTAAATTCAGGTTTTCTTAATCTGTTTGTGTCCTACTAGGCAGCCTACATATAAAAGATCATTTTTTTTTTTCTACATTATTAGGAATAGGGTTAGTTTGGCAGCATCCTATATCTCGAATGTTTAATTTTGTCCACATATTAAGAACCTTAACCTCAAAAACAATTTAATATGGAAAAAAAAGCCTTCTCAGAATGAATCGGTTCTTTGACAAGCAATGACTCCACGAGGACCCACACTGTAAAATGCCATCAAGGAACCGTTACTTTCAAGAGTATGGACATCAAGACGAGTCAAACGGCGTTTCACATGTGTGGGTTTACTCGTCGTGAGTTACAAGGCACCGGACAGAAAAACCGGAAATGATTTCAAAGCGATCATAAGTCATTCTTATGAAGACAACGGTCACGCGTAGTAGCAGATGACTGAACTGCGCCGTTTCTGTTTAAGTTGGGTGAATTTCATGAGAGGAGATTTAACAGCAAGGGCTGCGTCGTTGTAGTGCGCGCGCCGCTACAGCACCTTGGTGGTCGCCTTGCACGCGCAAAAGGACGCGCGACGGCCTACCGCAAAGTTGTCCACGCTGCTGATAAATAAATGGGCTGAGCAAAGGTCGCGCCGGCCGCGGTCAGAGGTGGCCCAGCAATTGGAAATGTTTGATTTGAAAAGGCAAACTTAGGCGCTAACGCCGCATATCTGCGCAGCCCGGTCTACTTGTGAGGGGCTTTTGTTTATCTGTATGGCACCTGTTTTTGCTTATGCTGTAGTTTCTCGCAATTTGTTGTCCAGATGCCGGGACATATCCAGTTTCAGTACACGTGTAGTTTTTCCCCCCTATTTAGTGCAAATGGAGACCAGAAAAAGTGCGTATAAGCTTCTGGTGTCGAGCACTGTCTAGTGATTTAATCATCGAATTCCCAGTCCCCTGCGGTGGGCTGGCGCCCTGCCCGGGATTTATTTCCTGCCTTGCGCCCAGTGTTGGCTGGGATTGACTCCAGCAGACCCCCGTGACCCTGTAATTAGGATATAGCGGGTTGGATAATGGATGGATGGATGTATTCCCAGTCCCTGTGACTTGCCTTGGCTGCGAATTAGTCATTTACATTTAATCACATTTGTCTCTGAAGAGCGCTTTTTGCAGCACATTAGCTCTGCAAGTGGTGACCAGACATTACGTTTTTATCCCATGCATTGCTTTAATCAGCTGGCCATGTGACCATTGCGCTCGAACCTCGAAGAAGACGCATAATCTTCGAATATATATGTATATATATTTATTTTATAACTCGCAGGTAACTATAACGGGGGGACCCCTACCACACTTGTTGGATTAATGAGTTGTGTGCCATTTTGTAAATCAGTTCATCCTAACCATCTGAGATATTTATAAGGAAAAGAGAGGAACAGTTTCCATGCCACCCTCAGATTAAAAATAAATGATTTTTGTAATTGAACATGTCACATATGGTAATGTTAATTATATCCGGAGGCAACAGAAGAGAGGAAAATTAGGCGCTTTGGAGCAATTGTGCTTCGTTGGGTTAGGGCTGTGGACAAAACTTTTCAGATGACCTTTAACTGTAATCTCATGCTGTGAACAATACAGGTCAAGGTATTTTGCAGCATCCTCTTATAAAAAAAAACAATATATTAAATAATTAAACGGCCATGCTAATCTTAATGGCAACATTTAATTTTCGTAATCATCGCCATCCCAGAGCCTTTGACAAGAACCGAACATTATTAATTTCACGAATATAAAATGACTCGTCGAGGTGTGGATAAAGGACTTTTTAAATATAATTGAAGATAGATAATGTGGGTTAATAAAAGGTCTCTGCTATTTCTTAGTAATGAATGAAAATTATGCTAGGAAAGCAGGCGTCGGCCTGTGGAACTAACGAGCTGGACAATGAGCGACGGAGGCGCACTCTCGTCTGGATGCTATTTTTGACGAGGATAGAATTAGGATGTAAACAGCGCTAAATGAGAACACGATGCATCCTGCGACAATTTTACTTATATGGGGTGAGGACAGAGGCCCCTCACATTCCTCTGACATATTATTTGAACAATCTGTTTAGCTGGCATGTCTTGAAACCAGAGCCGAGCACCCACTCGAGAACAGGAGGGCTTCCCAAAGCACATATAAGAGGACCCCCCTCCCAGCATGCGCACTCACAGGACAGCTTTCTGAAGTCTGGGTCCCAACTCTTAGGACAAGCAGTCTCTCGTAAATCTTCTTCACTCTCCCTTTCTAACCGAAGGTGAGTCGGAATATCTGCCATCAGGGTGGGCTGCTTGAACGGACCAAAGAGGGTCCAAAAGCAGATCAGTACAGCTAACGGGGAAAAAGGGGCACGTTATAATAAACAAAGGAAATGCAAGGGCAAATAAACGAAAGGGTAAAACTTTTATCTTCATGAAGAGTACTTTTGGTATAGTGCTTAGTTTGCTGGTTTTGTTCAAAATGACAAAAATGACGAAATTAAGTATGCGTAAAATAAAAATTGAATAGATGTCAGCCATTGACCTTTAGCGAGAAGGAAAGCATGATCTAAATAATATAATGCGTTATGCATATTGACTTGCGGCTTATTAGACGCCTGCCAAAAGATGAAGTTAGAGACAGCTGCGTGAATGTATTGATCCTGCCAATGTGAGCGAGCTGACCAGAGGTGGCGCTCCGCATCTGTTGAGGCTTATGAGAAACACCTAGGAATGAGAACAAGTGCGAAATCTAACAAAATCTATCTATTAGTTATCTCCTTTCATGCACGTTACTCTGTTTATTTGTGTAGCATAGCTATCTAATAGGGCCTTCTGTCAAATCTATTCATTATACTGTATATGTTTTTAGATAGATGTGACAGGAACTTTATAATGTTTATCTATTGAATATCTTTTTTTTCCATGCAGTGACTTTAAGATTTATCTGTTTTTATACATCTGTCTATCTATCTATCCAGCCTCGTTAGAAATATATAATTATCTTTCTTTTTAGACGACTCAGTCAGAATCAACTTTGTTAGAAACGCACGAGAGACGGCAGCAGGAAATGTACTTATCATTAAAGGCTTTAAATATATAACTATAGAAATTAATTTATAATTACTTCTTACTAATAGATACATCAATTTATTAATCGCTTCCAAATGATAACTGTAAAAATTGCTTCAAATTGTATCTTCATATCGACCTTTTTCATACTGTGTTTCATATCTATCTATTATATAGTGCCTTTCATATCTGTCTCATAGTGTCTTTAACATCTACCTTGAACTTATAGCAGTCACATAAATGATGATTTCATATCGTATCTTTCATTGATTTATCTTTTAATATTGTCTTTTATATCTCTCTATCTATTATATGGTGCCTTTTCACATCTATCAACTTTTGATAGCCATATAAGTGAACGTCTTTATCTTTACGTCTTTATCTCTTTGAAATTGTCTTGTCTCATATAGTGCCTTTCACGTGTATATCTATCTAAGACCTTACGACTGTCATATCAATGATCGTTTCATACTGTACCTTTCCACAGCTGACAGACCTCCTTTATTTGTAATTTCATTTCCTTGCAGAGTAAGCATGGCCTTCGCTGGACTTCTAAAAGACGAAGATATCGCTGCTGCAATCAAGAATTGCCAAGGTAAATTCTGGTTTAATTAGAGTCGTTTTTTGCATTTTGAACTTGGATCAGCTCGTTGTACTTTATATTCTGGCTAGAGTTTCCTATTCCTACATCTTACCTGAAGAAGGGGCCTGAGTTGCCTTGAAAGCTTGCATATTGTAATCTCTTTAGTTAGCCAATAAAAGATGTCATTTTGCTTGGCTTTTCTGGACGATATTTAGAAGAAATAAAATGGCGAAGTATCGGGTACCATTGACTATAGCTATCAGTTTACCTGGATTCCGCCTCGCCTATACTTCTCTTTATTTAGAAGTTCGTTTCTTAATGAAACTGGAAAAGGATAGGCTTCCTAAGCATGGACGTGGCTTTTTGAATATAAAAGAGAGTGTATGTGACGCGTGTCCTAAAAATGTAGCAGTTTTGAGGAAGGCAAACACGTAGCAGCGTGTCTTCCATTTCACTCCTGTAGCTGAAAGTATTAACCCCAAAGTTTATTCGGACTCTCTATTCTAGACAGGTTCTATACATTTGTTATCTGTGAGTCTTATAGACTCTGGTTAAACGTTTCAGATATTTAACGCCTTAGTAAGTTTACTTAAGTGACGCCAAACGCGTGACAGCGTGACCCGGTCACGTGACGCTCATTCCGGCGCCCTCAAAGTCTCTAAAATGCGCACATTTTTTCCCTCGCTCTATTCTTGTCTTGAATTGCTCCTTCCCTTAAAGTAGATCACGTTCTGTGCGCTGCTCTAACAAACAGCTGAGGTGTCCTCTTCAAAAGAGGCCTTGAAAACCAAAACCAAGGGTGTCACCATATTATTGTCTCTTTCCTTTGCAGCCGCTGATTCTTTCAACCACAAGACCTTCTTCTCTCAGGTCGGCCTGGCCAACAAGTCTGCAGCCGACGTAGCAAAAGTCTTCAAGATCCTGGACCAGGACCACAGCGGCTTCATTGAGGAGGATGAGCTTAAGTAAGCATGTGTTGGAGGGATTTGGGGTTCACATAATACATGCAACGGCAATAACAACTACCCCATTGGGCACAATAGAATGGCTAATGATTATCAGCAAACAGACAGCTGCCGCCTCATAGCTCAAAAGTTCATGATTTAGTCACCTAGACGACTATTGAGATCGATGATCGTGTGCCGAATGAAGCCACAGTAAGGGACTCAAAAGACACAACCAGATCGAAAGTTTTTCTCCTTTTTTCTTTTCATCTAAATTTATTCGCGCTCAAGCGCCTTCTTGGAGAAAAAAGAGCATGCCTGCTCAAGGGGCTTTCTTCATTTTTGCAGGCTGTTCCTCCAGAAACGTCCATTCAATGATTTTTATAAAGGTGCCAGCTATCTTTAAATGTATATAGTTACGCACCAATGGAAACAATTTATTGCTCATCACACCTGTAGGGTGATTTGTTTTTCACTCTTGTCAAGTCTGCCATTTGATTTCGACAGAGCCCCCTAGCGCCTAAAGTGTCACACTGCAATCCTCGACATCTCGGATCGAGCGACTTCGCTTCAGCTGCCTTTAGTCTTGTTCCACCAAAATGGTAATACTGGGTCGTGGGAGAAAGCATCCATCCATCCATTATCCAACCCGCTATATCCTAACTACAGGGTCACGGGGGTCCGCTGGAGCCAATCCCAGCTAACACAGGGCGCAGGGCAGGAAACAAACCCCGGGCAGGGCGCCAGTGATTTCAAAATACAGGAGTGCTATTTCAAACAAATTCTGGAAATTTCGGACATATTCTGGAAAGATGAAAAGGGCTGATTTGCTATTAGGGTTTCAGGCAAAAAATAAATTTAAATTGCAGAGGGAAGGATTCCTTTATTAGTCCACAGATGACATATGTGTTTGTGTGTCCATTAAAAGTTTTCAGTATCAACTGGGCTTTGCTTTTAGCTTCTTTTTGTGTATGTTATATTGCCAGAAATGAAAGCTCATCGCCATATTTCCAGATATCCCTTTAGGACTCTAGAGAGCCTAAAGGAGAAGAGCGGAACAACGAAATAATAAATAATTACTGCAATTTTTACAAGTAAATTGCACCTCAACATCGATAGTGTCTTTCATTTAATAGAAATGTTATCAGAGAAGAAACACATCGGTGGCGGCATGGTGGCGTAGTGGCAGCACTGCTGCCTCGCAGTAAGGAGGACAGGATTTGCATCTCGGGTCGTCCCTTCGTGGAGTTTGCATGCTCTCCCCGTGTATGCGTGGATTTCCTTCCGCTGTTCATACACTTGCAGGTCAGGTGAATTGGCGACGCTAAATTGACCTTAGTGAGTCAACTTCAGTGGCTCAAGCCGAAGTACGATGTTTGTTAATCGTTTACAACTGCCAGACTCGTATGCAGTGAAGCTGAATCAACTGCTGCCAAATTTGGGTCACGCGAGGTACATCCTATAAATAGAATGGTGAAATGATCAGTGGATCACCAAAACATTCACCCCTTGATAGATAGATCGTAAGAAATAGTCGGATCATTTTACACGAAAAACCGCATTTTGTCAAACGGGTAAAGCGACATCTTATCATGTCTGTATATCAAATTCGACGCATCCGACCCTGCGAAGACCGCTTTCTGGCGACTGCTAAGTTTTTTTAACGCAGAAAATCATTTCGAAGAACTCATTATAAATTCACCTGAGCATGCCGGTGGTCTGATTTGGTCACCTACGGCTATTCTGAGGTCGATGATCGTGTGCCGAATGAGAAGACACAGTAAAGAACTCGAAAGACCGAACCAGATCGAAATGGCCAGCTGCCAGCTTTTCTCCTTTTTGTTTTCTTTTCATCTAAATGTATTCGTGCTCAGGCGCTTTTTAGAGAAAAAAAAGTATGCCTGCTCACGGGGCTTTCTTCTTTTTGCAGGCTGTTCCTCCAGAACTTCCAGTCCAGTGCTCGAGCTCTAACTGATGCCGAGACTAAAACCTTCCTGGCTGCAGGCGATTCAGACGGTGACGGCAAAATCGGAGTAGAAGGTAACCATCGATTTAACTTCATAAATGCGGCATAACAGTAAACTGAGGATCAAAATGAAAAGAATCCACCTGTTACCTCTAAATACAGTATTCAGATCAATCCATACTAGAAAAATGGAAAAAAAAAAATCCAACAGAAAAGTTTAGTATAATGTTTATAATAAACAGAAAATTTATATATTCTCATCTATGCCACTCATCTTTTGCAGAGTTCCAGGCCTTGGTGAAGTAAACTTGCCCGCTGCCCGACTGACACTTTCTAAGACTGAAGACCCCTATTTATTTATTTATTGACTAATTGACGAATTGTGCTTTTTTGTACATTAAATGACATTTGTAAATGTCGCTGCTTATTGTTTACAATGCAAATAAATGAATAAACCAATAGATAACGATCTCGTGCGAGTCATTTCAATGTACTGCTTTTCGTTGTTCCTGTGAGTGCATCTGAGCTCGTACGGCACAGCAGAATGCGGAGGGGACACCAGCAGGGCTTAGACGTGCGAGTCATCCACTCGCTCCATATAAATGACGGGGGGCCAAAGCCCACATCTCGGCAGCACCGGGCGCAAGGCAGGAACAAGTCAATGGCAGGGCATTCAGTGTACAGTAGAGCCACGAGTAGACCCACAAAGACACCAAAAGAACATGAAAACTGCACATACACATTAAGGAAGCTAAAAGTGTTACACCGGCACTTGAGCTAAGAGGCGGCAGAGTTGTACGTATTATTAGGTGTTCAGTTGGAATGAATGTCTGAGTAATTAGACTATTATGGAGATCATGATCAACCTGTGCATGTGTTACTATATTCTGCATGCTTTGTCAAACATTCACTATATTACTTCGATGCCAGTTCGTGAAAATATATGGATATAGTACACATATAAATAATGATCTGACATTTGGTATATTTTTATTAGACTATCTCATTATATTTTACTATAATGATTTGAACTTGCCATTTAAAATCTATTAAACAGTGCCTTTTCTATCCATCTAGTATGTAGTGCATTTTCTATCTGTTTATTTAATAGTGCATTTAATCTGTCTTGTCCTTTTCTATGTCTGTCTGTGCATACATCTATTATATAATGTATCTATCTGTCTACGTACCAAACTATTACATATTGCCTTTTCTATCTATCTTATATGGAGCCTTTCTACTTATCTACCTAATTTTTGATTTCTTTGTTTTTTGGGTGGTACAATGGTTTAGTGATTTTTACTTAAATTAGGGGTTGCCATTCCAGCCTAGCCATTGCCTGAATGAATTTTGAAGGTGCATTTAGGTTAGCAGGCCATGTTGGTAGTGAGTGAGTATGGATGAGTCTGTGAATGAGCGGAGCCGAGATGAGCCATCCTGCTTCTATGAAAAGATCATTATATAATAAGGGCATTTTAGTGATAATGCAATAGGGCCTCAGTGGTATTAGGACCCCATAATGTCTTTTATTTTTTAATAAATTCTTGTGATTCAGGGTGTAGGCAAATGGCAATGTGTAGCCTTTAAGTTAGACCCGCAAGTAACAGTTTCACTTTCCTTATGTGATGATACTACTATTTCATATCATTCAGAAGCACATGATTTGAGGTGGACTGTGACCCTCTTCAGGTTTGCTCCTGTTTTGTACCCAGTGCTATCAGAGCTGGCATCAGCACTATACAGTATCCAAATATGATCAGTGATATATTAATTGATTTATGAAGCATCACATTATGAGTCCCTTATACATAAAATCAATTCATTTTAAGGCACTGTAAAAATGTTCTCACTTTTGTACAATACAAGGACAGGCTGCAGATTAAGTCTTTCACTCAATACATCAGTGGTGGAATCCACCTTAATAAAAGAATAAATGCCTGTGTGTCCATCCTCTTGCTGTTTATCTGTAATTCCAACAGATGGCACATCACAAACTTTAACACTGTGTTTACAAATCCCCTAACAAATGGCATATAACAGAGACTAATGCATTGCATTTGTCATTCCAACAGATGATGCATTAAAAATATTAGCACTGCTGTTACACATTCCATACCAAATGGCATATAAAAGAGATGTATGTCGTTCCACTGATGATGAGTGGTGGGAACTGTTGACAATAGGGTCCACCATGGAGTCTACTAGAATGCTGAGTGGGAGGAACATGAGCTGGACCTTCCAAGATTAGGGGTTAGAAGCCTAACTTCATTGGATCGGTAGGCAGGAAGGTCCTGAATGACATGGGGCTGGATGCTTGAGATCAGGGACTAAAGTTCAAGAAGCCCAATTCCATATTGGCACAAGTCACGCACCAGTCCTTCACAGGATGAACTCACAGAGACACACATGGATCAGGGGCCAATATAGCACCATCAATACACCTACCTTGCATGTGTTTGGACAGTGGGTGGAAACTGGAACATCCAGAGGAAACCCACGCAGACACTGGAAGAACATGCAGACTCCATGCAGGGAAGACCCATGACATGAAACCCAGCCTCCTTAGTGAAAGGCAACAGAGCTGCCACTGCATTATCATGTTGCCATAATATTCATGATAAAGTAAATAAATAAATATGCAAGTAAATAAAAGTACCACAAAATGTGACAATAAATTACAAGTTTAAAAAATAAAGCATAATCTAATAAAATCTAATCTTACAACGTGAAATGTAAGCATGAATGATAAAATGTGTCAAGAAGTATATCCATCCATCCATTACCCAACCCGCTATAACCTAACTACAGGGTTACGGGGTCTGCTGGAGGGCGCAGGGCACAAGGCAGGAAATAAACCGCAGGACACACACACACACACACACATACCTCGTATATATATATATATATATATATATATATATATATATATATATATATATATATATATATATATATATATATATATATATATATATACACCCATTTTCTAACCCGCTGAATCCGAACACAGGGTCACGGGGGTCTGCTGGAGCCAATCCCAGCCAACACAGGGCGCAAGGCAGGAAACAAACCGCAGGGCACACACACACACACAGATACCTCATATATTATATATATATATATATATATATATATATATATATATATATATATATATATATATATATATATATATATATATATATATATATATATAATATGCTATTATTTAATTATTTCTGTTTCTTTTTTCATGGACACCACACGCAACATGAAACAAGCCCCGAAATGGAAACTGTCACTTCCACTCGTCAAAACTGAGAAGGCGGGCTCTAGAGGGTACAGTTTTTCTGATTGGTGAATCGTCCGCAGAGAGGCACTTTGCTTGCTTTGGAACTCTAGCGGCTCAAAGTTGCGACTGTGCGCATCAGACAAGAATGCAAGAAAAAGACACCCAGAATGACTGACTGTGCAAAGCGGCGACTGTAACTAAAGAAATTTCAAATTCATCGTTAGGAGCCTGAAACTGAAGTGTCTGCTGTAAAAGTGGCGCTTGATAGCCGAAGGTGTACGCTCGCGCTACTGGCAATTCACCAACCAATAAACAGAACTCACTGGAGCCCGCCCTCTCGACTTTGAAAGGTGGAAGTTCATTTTGGGACTTAATAAAAGTTGGGTGCGATGGCACCTAACAGTTAAAGGAAGAAATAACTAAATAAACAGAAATAAGAAACATGAAATATGTTGGGACGCATTTAATGATTTGTACTCACCTTTCTTACTCTTAGATTAGATACACCAATCTATTTTAAATACAGTGACATATTTCCATTAATTATGCTTTAGTGATATTTGTGGTTCCTGGGATGCAGTGCTATTACACCTTACATGTGAAAAGTTAGAAAATTACTGTCAATTGGAAATAAATTATAAATGTAATTCAAAAGTCAGAAGCATACTTCCATATAACAGTAGTACTGGTTACATCTTGCCTGAAGAAGGGGCTCGAGTTGCCTCGAAAGCTTGCATATTGTAATCTTTTTAGTTAGCCAATAAAATGTGTCATTTTGCTTGGCTTTTCTCTACATTCATATAACAGTAATTGTATGGTCCGGTTTACTGTGAAGTTCCTGAAACATTTTTGTTACTATAACATATAGTAATTACAGTAATTATACCGTAATTCTTGGGGCATCACAGCATAAATACTATAGGCATTTAAGATAAGGAGGTGCTTTCTGGTAGAGCCCTGTTCATTATTTCAGCCATTGTGCCAACTCTTCTTTTTTGCACCTTGGGTCGTTACAGTAGTTTTCACATGTAGCAGAAAAGAATATGTTCTAACACAAATAATTTATAATAAGTGGCTGTTAGGAATAAGTGGTACTTCATATCTTTGACTTTGACAAAGTGGTCCCTGGTCCAAAAATCTTGGAGGACGACAATTCTAAGCTTTCACTTTTGCGTGATGTCGATTTCAAAAGTGAAACAGCGCTGAAAGAGCTGCGGGGTTGTCTTAGATAAAGATTCCTTCAACTTTCTCCATATCTTGTATGAAATGAAACACCCCTCCACACACACACACACACACACAACCCTACACCCCCGACTCAACTCAACCCAACCCTCACCGCCCAAAATATTGATCTTCTGACTCTGCCTTTTGCAATAAAGCTGCAGAATTTCGAGTCGCTAAGAAATTTAAGTCGCACGCACGCATCTTCTGGATGAGAAAAATAAGCTGACGGAAAGCACCAGACTTCAGGCTAAGAACACGTCCACATTACTTTTTTTTTTTAAGCATCAAGTCCCGAATATTAACAATATGTCTAGTTTGTTTTCGTTTTGGGCTTGTCGAGAAACGAAGGAGGGATCATCCCGTCCCATCCCGCTCGCGTTTTGGAAGAATGAAAATCTGGTCAGTCTATACACGAGAGACTCAGGATGTGCTGCAGGTCCCCGGCGCTCGACTGTCTCCTAACTGCAAGGTTTAAAGTCTAGAAACGCCCCGTCCCTCCGTCCACGCCCTGCCCCTTTTTTATATTAAAAAGCGGATTAGATAAAACGTGGGAGCCACTGCCCTCTGCTAGCGAGACGGGAGAATGCCAGCAGGCACTTATTCCTAGCTTTTTAAATGATATTTGATCTAACGATAGTCATAAATATATATGTCATTAATTGCGACATAAGAAATATTAACACTTTTAAGGAGCGCTTTTTAATTAATGTAATCACGTGAGCAGAAATATGAAACACCAATCAATGATTTTATTAAAGACATATACAAATTTTTCAGCCGTGTAGCTTATTGGAAAGCATATTTATAAGTTAAAAACATCTACAGTATGTTTTCACCAACATGTTACACTTTCTTCAGTAAAAGCAGGTTTTTGTTCCAACCCAGTTTCCTAATCCATTCATCCGTCTATCCAGCTGTCTAACTGGCTTACCTACAGGGTCACAGGTCTCCAGCAGCCATACCAGTTGCACTTCAGAACTGGTAATCCACGTAGAGCTAATCCAGTACTTGTATGGGAGACCTCCTTGGGAAAACTTGGCTTGCTGCTTACCCTGTAGTCCATGTGTGGATTCCGATGCCCCAGTGCTGTGAAAGAGACACTGTCTGGCAAATATGGCGCTGTCTTACAGGTGAGATGTAAAAACCGAGGTTCTGATTCTCTGTGGTCATAATAGATCCCTGGGCATCTTTATAAACGAGTAAGGTGTACCCTTATGTCCTAAGATGTCCCATCCTGGTCATTCCGTCTCCTAATCATCCCCTGTCTCATAGTGGCTAACTCTCTCTCTCACCCCTCACCACCCAATAGTTAATGCGTGGTGTAGCATACCACCTCAGGCATGGAGGCTGTGACATCATCCACACTCTTAAAAATGAAGGTGCCAAAATGATTCTTCAGAGCGACGCCATAGGGTAGTATTTTCCTTTTTTTCTGTTGTGGCACACTTTCTGTAACCAAAAACATCTCAAGGCACATCACTATTTTATTAGCCATAAACACATTGTATCTCAAGCACATGTTCAACTGTCTTGAAGGGGTGAGACTACTGGAGAAGCCGGTATAAAAAAGCAGCTCTGACATCAGTATTCACAGACACAGCACTTAGTGAGCACTTTGGTGGCATCTCCCAGCTGGTTTGTCCATCTCTGCCTCAGAAGTAACTCATATGCTCACTATCCACCAGACATATGAGGCTCACTGGCATCCACACACCTAGACAGGTGGACTCTAGCAGCGAGGAGACGCATCCAAAGTGGTCTAACATTGTGATCATGGAGCTTCCTTTATCTCCATGCAGTCCTGTCCTCCTCAGAGAGGTCTCGACCACTTGCAGAGATTGTCCCTCTTAGGTTCAGACTCAGGTGTGTTACACTATTATTTCCATGGCACACCTCTGCTGATTGAAAACCCTGCCATAGAGGAACCATTTTTGGTTTCCAAAAGAACCATCCTCCTAAAGGTTCCAGAAAGAGCATCTCATTTAGATCCCTAACATGTTCCATAAACAATCACGAATAGACAATCACCGATTTGTGAAATACGCGTCGGTTTATGATTTAATTTAAATGGACTTTCACTGCATACAATAACACAGAGAGCATTCAGGATTTCTTGGTATGGTAGTATCCTGCTAGGTATCCTACTGTACATTAAACATTTCTGTTTTGTCCAAATAGTAGGAGCCTTCTAAAAGCCCAAAGTATATCAAGAACCCTTCCCAGATTCCTCTGTTAAACTGCAGTTGAGTTTTTCTTGGCTAAACGTACCCGAGTCCAATTGACTGGCAAAGCTGGCACTTTCCTATATTTAATGAATGACATTTACTCTGGTGTTTAATGGCCACTATGAACTGTTAAATGATGTTGGGAACCCCAGATTTTCAATTTTGTGACAAGACAGACGTCTTTGTTAAATTACATCTGGTTTGTCACAAAACTGTGAAAATGCAGGGGGCCTAAATTGATGGAGCTCATTTAAACCTATGCAGGGTAAAATGTGAGAGACTTAATTTTTTTTGTTAACAACAAATAGATTTTAATGACACAAATCGATATAAATGTTGCAGAGTATTTTCTCTGGCTGTTAACTTTAAATAGGGTGATCCAGATCTAATTATGCAGTTGCAGATCATCTGGATGACTTTGATGTATGTGGGGACGATTCCAGTTCGGTGCAAAGACGATTCTTCGTGTCGTCAGTTCACACACTTCTTGATGGTCCAGATTTTTTCGGGTGATTTTCTATGTAATAAACTTAATAAGTTATAGCATAATGAAAATGGCATAATTAGATCTGGACCACCCTATACTTACACAAGCTGGGTGAATCAAGAGCTGGCTGGAAGTTTAAAGGTAGCCAGCCAAAGAAGTAACTGCCAATAAGGAGCCAACCCTGTTAAAATGGTTTGCTCTGTGCTGGCTTAGCTTGGATAAAGAATCGATTCCAACTCTGTCCTCCGTCACGTCATAATAGGCTTGGTGCCAGAAGACTGAAATGTTAAGTAGATCTGATCCTTTGATTATTGCATGAGGTTACCTCAATCCAGGTGGTTCATCATGTGGTGGGTGCGGCAACACACTATCATCGCATGCTCCCAACCTCAACCTAAAAGCATTAGAGAGATTCCTGTTGCAGCAATTGATTAGAATGTAGACTTTGAGTTATGAATGCTGAAAACAACCTCCACACTAACAGGCTTAATCGTGTGAGTGGCATAGCCTAGCAGCTAAGGTGTCACACTATGAGTTTCATCATTTCTGCTGGGGACACTCTACAGTAAGTGAGACACTTGTCCTTCCGGTACTCAAACTGTTGAAAAGCAAAAAACAAACTCATTGGAGCGAATACTGCCTTGAAATTGCAGGAACGACAAAAGACATTTTATATCAACCTTCATGAATTTGTCACCGTGATAAAGTCCCCTGTAAGAGTCAACAAGTCACATGTAATCGGGCCAGTGAGCCCAACATGCATCATAAATTAATGGAAACAATTAAGGAGAAGATCAAGCAGCGAACATCTAGGACAGGCGTGTAAGTGAACAGTCAGCATGGGTTTAGACAGGGAAGGTGGTGATTTACTGATATGCTGGAATCCAATGAAGCAACAAAGCAGATGATTAAGAGAGATACACATGATGTGACTTATCTTCATTTTCAGAAAAATAAACTCTAAAAAATAAGGGTTCCTTAATGGCACTATACTGGTGTGACTTCTCGTATAGAACCATCTCATTCCGGAAAAGTTTACTTGCACGTGAAATTCCTTCTTTTGGGCTTAGATAAGTTTCCAACGTGTGGACAAAGCAAACATCTTTAAGGTCTAGTAGGCCACCTAGCAGGATACGACAGATCAAGAAAACTTGAACTTAATCTGAATCATTGTGTTCAGTGAGTCGTGTTAAAATCAGGAATCTATTGGGATTTGGCTCATCTGTTATCGATTCGTGGATATTTATAGGACCTGTTATGGATCTAAAGGAATAAAGTGAATGAATGAAAAATAAATCCAAATTTTATTATGTGATCATCAACTGTTGAATCCTGCTCTGTACTTGTAATATTTCTATCACACTATTATACTGTATTGAGGATTCCTTGTGTTCTGTTCTGTCTATTGTATTTATTGACCCCCTTCTGTTTGACACCCACTGCATGCCCAACCTACCTGAGAAGGGGTCTCTCTTTGAATTTCCTTTCTCGAGGTATTTTTTTCTATTTATTTCCCTACAAGGGTTTTTTGAGGGGAGTTTTTCCTTGTTTTCTTAGACAGTCAAGGTTGGGAGGCTGTCAAAAGGCGGGGCCTGTTAAAGCCCATTGTGGCACTTCTTGTGTGATTTTTGGGCTATGTAAAAAATAAATTGTATTGTATTGTATAAAGGATCTTTCCTGGACCTTCATATGGGTGGGTCTTTTGGGAAGCAAAAATGGTTCACTTATGTCATCTCCGGAGAATCATTTTGGTACCTTTATATATTTTTAAGATTGCACCTGAAGCTAAGCATGTTTGAGCTCAGCCAGTACTTGGATGGGAGACCACCAAGGAAAAGTTTGTTTTGCTGCTGGAAGAGGTGTTGGTGAGGCCAGCAGGGGGTGCTTACTTCCTCAAGTCCAGACCCCAGTGCAGTGATGGGGCTACCATGCTTTAAATATGGTGTATCCTTCTGGTGAGATGTAAAACCAAGGTCCTCACTCTGTGGTCATTTAAGATCCCTAGGTATTTTTCAAAAAGAGTGGAGTGTACCCCAATGCCCTGGCTCAATTGTCCATCATGGCCTCATCCATTCTGGCCAACTAATCACCCCCTGTCTCCAACTATCTCTCTTTCTCTCAGCACTTCATCACCTAATAGGTAATGTGTGGTGACACAAGGCCTGATGAGTGCATGGATTAATGCCGTTGACCCTAACATCTGTGTGCCACAGCAGAAACTGAGATTCATCAGTTTTGGTAACCTTGTGCCCACTGCTGCCTCAGCTTTATGTTCTTGGCAGACAGGAGTGGAACCTGATGTGGTCTTGTGCTGTTGTAGCCCATCTACATTAAGGTTTGATGTGCTGTGCATTCTGAGATGCTCTTTTGCTCACCACAGCTGTACAGATTGGTTGTATGAGTTACTGTGGCCTTTCTGAATCAGTCTGGCCATTCTTCTTCACCTCTCTCATCAACAAGGCATTTCTGTCCACAGAACTGCTGCTCACTCGTCGTTTTTTTTTTCTTTTCACACCATTACTCCTGAACATTGGGTGCAGGTTTTCATTCTCACCATCCTCTTAAACAGTGACCAGTGTTTGTCTCTAATTAACATCTTTTGTCTTCATTTTAATTGACGCCTTAATCATTTAGGTGCTTAGGTCCACAAGACATTTTGATGGTGCTCTTAGAAAACATTAAATCAACAGTTTTGGAAATGTCTGCTGTGGCAGAACGAGAGCGCCAACAAATCATGAAATTAAATAAAGGGTTTAATTAACAACAAGAATCAACTTCTATCTAAGAAACCAGTTGACGTTTGAGGCCTTGGCTTAGCTGGTCATCTTTGGGGTCACTTCATATCTCATTTCTATTTGGGTGCTAAAGACAAAAAAAAGAAACAATTCAAAGGGCTGAATCATAAAAAAAAGTCCATTAAAAGGAAGGGAAAAGATGTGAATGAGCAACAAAAAATGGTCACTAATTAAGAAAAATGGTCAGAATGAAAACCTGCAGCCACAGTAGCCTCCAAAACTGTTGTGCATGAAATTTCTGGGAGATCAGCAGTTGCAGAAATACTCAAACCAGCTTGTCTGGCACCAACAGACAGGCCACAATCACGATCACATTTTCTCCCCCATTCTGGAGTCTAATGTGAATATGAACTGAAGCGCCTGACCTCTGCCCATAGGATTTGTGTGTGGTGCGCAGCTGCCACGTGATTGGCTGACTAGATCATGGCATGTATAAGCAGGTGTACACGTGTCACTAATAACTTGCTCAGTAAGTGTGCATGTCGGAGAATGATGCTGTTAACTTTGAATAAATAACTGCATCTGTGAATAAAAGTAGCTGTCTGGAAACGAATAAGTAGCTCCGCTAATTTAGAGCCATCAGTTATCTCAACATTCAACTCTTTCGAAGCAGAGCAACGCCAGCTGAGATTCGAACCCGAGCCCATAATTATTTCTTCAATGCAGTAACACCGCATAATCACAAAAATGAAACTATCTTCTCTTTTTTTTTTTTAAGAGTAAACGCACTTTTGCTTTGAACGCTTTAAACCAAATCGGCACAATCTGAAAAGGTCCGGCGCAGGTTGAGTGACCCGGCCCTGGTGCGCGCTCCCGCCGCGCGAGATCTGCTGACTGCTTGAAGACGCACATGTGGCAGCTTTACATTCTGCCTGTGAGACTGAAATTCAATCTATAGAGAAGCGCACATGGACAGGCGTCTAGAAATATCTGCCCGACTTTCAGATTAATCAAGATCTTCAAATATAGACCGAGCCAAGCGTGCTAAAGTATTTTCATGTTAAGCAAAGTAACACAAAGTACATTCTGTTTTTTCTTTTTTTCTTATGAATCCATTTGCCGTCGTTTTACTTTTTAACCCAATGTCAAAAGACCCCGGGGATTTTGAATTCTACAGCCATGAACAGTAGCCCTGGTGGCACTCTTCCAGGACTAAGCATGATGTGAAATGCTGAATATTATAACACGATAATGTATTCAGACACTTCGCCTGCCAACATGTGCTTTAAGTGTATTCATTTATAAGGATAAATATAGACCTATTTGACTACTGGACACATTTTTTAGAAACGGATCCTATCCAGTGCGTATGGTATCCATTACAGTGCACTCCCAATTTCTGTAAATGGCATGAGAGGTCCTATATAAGAAGCCCGTGGGGTCCGGCTGAGTGACTGCAGTTGCTCGATCAGCTTCCTTTGGTTTTTCCCTAGCCTTCAGGAGAACTAAGGTGAGTGGAGAGGGAGAGAAAAAGCGCCTCGGCGGTTGCGACCTTTCTCGTCGCTACTAGGATGAACTTCTAATCAACCTGAACCCACTTCAGCACTGGAATAAAAAAAAAAAAAATTGATGTAAAAAATGTAAAAAACTTAAAATGGAAGAGGGAGAAAAGCAGGAAAAACTGTTCACGGACTTTTAAAAATGTGCAGATTGATTCTGGATACATTTACGAAGACTCACTCAAATCCCGGATTGGAATTTATAGCACTTATTTGATAATTTGGTGCAAAGTGTGGGGGGGAAATATTCGTGTTGATCTGCAGGGATTTATTAATTTAGGCATTTGTATAATAATAATAATCAACATACATTTTTAAAAGCAAGCGTATTACCGATTTAGAAAATGCCAAAATATTTTTTTAAACTCTGCATAAGATATGCTGATTAATATTCTATAGCTAACCTCACATCTTGTGTTTTCTTTCTTTCAGCTAAAAATGTCCTTCGCAGGTGTTCTCAAGGACGACGACATTAAAGCTGCTCTGCAGGCATGCCAAGGTAAAAGCGGCTTTATTGGGGCGACGGGCTTTACAGCACAAGTGCATATATAGAAAAACTGTTACCATATATACTCTTTTAAGGGTTACTTTAATACTCTAAGAATTAATATACCATCATACTGATAAGGAGATCTTACATCTAATTTAAATTGTTACATTCCATTTATTGTACGCACTCGATCTTCAGAATGCCTCTTTATTTTTTGCTCACTGAATAATGGACATCTTCTGTCTCTTGTAGCACCTGACTCTTTCAACTACAAGACCTTCTTCGCCAAGGTTGGTCTGACCGGAAGGTCTGCAGAAGACGTGAAGAAAGCCTTCGCTGTCCTGGATCAGGACAAGAGCGGCTTCATTGAGGAAGATGAGCTGAAGTAAGAGACAATTTAGATGATAATAAAGAAGACCATTAAGCTGCACTGCATACCAGTGCAAGTAACTAACCCACCATACACTGCTGTGAATGAAGGGTCTTAACGCCCATTCACTTTTTTAACTGTCTATAAACTATGCACTTTGTAGTCAATATATGTAATATTCCTTGTCTAGTAGTTAGAAGTGTAGTGTTTTATAGAAGCTCACCTAAATTAAGAATCTGTAGTTGTGTCGTAATGATCTTTCAGTTCGCGTTGCCCTTCATCAGCAGTTCACTCTTAAATATATATTTTAACATTTATTCACTCACATTGCATGCTGTTTTAGTGTCATTTGCACCTTATCGTTGCTTATTGAATTATTTAGACAGATAAACCGTTACATTTATTCGGCGCTTTACACATAACTTGTCTAGTAAAGGAGCTATAGACGATGTGAAAAAATGCAGAACGAAATTAAACAGGTGTAAATGTTTAGACGTTAAAATCTGTAAAGTGATTTGAAGGAACAGTACAGCAGTTCTCTCAGTCCTGCTGCTGAGTACAGTATTCTAATTATAGCGCCGTCCGCCCTTTTCTTCTTCTCCTCCCCAGACTGTTCCTGCAGAACTTCCAGTCCGGTGCAAGAGCTCTGACCGACAAGGAGACCAAGGCTTTCATGACCGCTGGGGATTCTGATGGTGACGGCAAAATCGGAGTTGACGGTAAGGAGGAGGAAAAAAAAGTTATTGTGGGAGATCGAAAATCGGAGCAACTGCTGCCTGATGCAATGCCATCTTTTTTTCTCCTTTACATAGAGGGGTGATGGGAGGTCAGGAATTCAACTGCACATTTTACAGCAGCCTTACTGGCGGCTTGCATTACGCAGTCAGAGGCGTGTAAGTCAAGTCTAAGTGCACCAGAGTTCACCAGGCTCCCTTCACCCCGGCACAAAGCACCTGTTCCGCGCAGTTCAGGGGTCATTACGACTGTCTTCCACTAGAGGGAGAGCTGAGTTCTAGCTCGTTGTCTCTTAATTTGCCTTTCATTTCTATTCATGAATTCTTTCATTTAAGTAACGATTTCGGTGTTACTTCGAGTATATGATTTTTGAATTTCTCTAGCTCAGCTCCTATTAACTCCCCATGCATGCCCCCTATTGTTCATCCCAGCACATTGCTTCCATGTCCAGGCTTTTAATTTTAATGTTCTACTCTCGTTTAATAAAGTTTTCTCTCTTCCTCTCTCTTTCCACAGAGTTCGCTGCCCTCGTTAAGGCATAAGTACCAGACCAAGTTCAACACCACTTCTCGCTTTCAAGGAACAATGAACAACTCTGTCCAAGATCTGCTTCTCGAATCGGGATTATAAATACCTTTTTATACATTTGCTTTATAGAATGCCTGCAGAGAGTTCTCCATTCGAAACATCTATCAGTCGGAACCCAAATGTAAATGCTGCTTGGCTGTAATTTATGCCTGACATACGAACTGTGCTAGAGTAAAATCTTTCATGCACTTTTTGGAAAGGAGGAGAAACAAAATAAATACAATTTTGGCATACACTGTCTTGAGGGTCTTTTTTTTCTTTCGTGGATTAGTGTGGCTGGCGAATGGAAGAGTGTCTACATTGTGCAAGTGTGTGAAAATGTTAATTCAGTTTTAATATAGCGCACTCAAAGCAGCTAAATAAAGCATGATAATATAGATAATGTATGTTGATCTAAAAATCAATCCATCTTAATCATAAGGTGCTTTACAAAAGAAAACAAGTTAAGGGTTGCAAAGCACTGTGAGAGAGAAAGGTAAACTACAATATAATCAATCAGCATTTATTTGACGCCGCACCATTCACAAGGCGAGTTACACAAATCTTAAGGTGACAAAATCCATTCATTCATTCTTTCATTCATTCACATGGAGGCACTGTGGCGCAGTGCTTAGCTTCAAGCTCATGGGCTCTGTGCATTTTCTACGCTCTCATCGCGGCTGCGTGGGTTTGGCTTCCTCACACGTTCCCAACGTAACGCACGCCCATTTGATTGGAGGCTCTGCATTGGTTTCCTTGGGCTCCGTATGGGCGTGTCCGCCTTCACCCTGGAATGCCAAGTGACAGCCTTGAACTCCAATGGTGCGAATACCTCAATCCCGCTACAAAGAACTGAATAAGTGGGGAGGAAAATGGATTAATTAATTAATTAATTCATTCATTCATTCATTTAATCAATCAGTGCACTGAGTTGATTTCTAATCCAGTCGGTCCAATAAGGGTTTCATACTTCAAAAAAAAAATGTGTCGGCTGTTGAGCCGATAGCTATATTTGAAAAAGGGCTCAACGCTGACTCCATATTAAAGCGAGAGCATGCCTTCATATAGTCAAGCTATAGAAACGCACTCCGTCACACTAATGGGATGTTGCCATTTTCCGTTAGCGCTTTACTGCTGACATATGGATTTCGGCCGGCGTTTGAGTGGCATCTCCCTATGGCCACCCGTTAAGTGTTTCTAAAAGTTACAGAAGGCTCTTCCTCCGGAGAGTGATGTCACCTTCTGAGACGCGTTTCCAAAATAAACAGACCAAATATACGATTTCCATCGTGGGGGGGGGGGCGATTTTAACGGGATGAAAATAAGTAAACGAAAACAAATAGAAAACGCCTTCTATTCTTTTCAAATTACTTGGCGATGTCAACGATACGCACTGAAAAAAAATGTGATGATTCACACTTAATATTTTCAATCTGAACCAATATAATTCTTTTTAACTTATTGATGCCACAATTTTTAAGTTGAGGCAAATCATTTAGAGTGATTGGATGCAATTCACTTGTTTTTTTTACTGAAGTAAATCTATTTTTTAAGTTGTTCTTCTTTTTTGGCAGTTGGAAAGCCATCAAACTGGAAAGTTCGACCGAAAGAATATACAAATGGCTCCTCAAACACAGCACATGAACAACCTAAAATATTAAGTTAAATGAAATAGGATTTTTACGTTTATTCCCTCCACCATAACTTAATTTGGTACAAACAATTTTTTTTAGTTTGATTGAGATCTGAAACCAAATATTTCAAGCTGCAACACTAAATGACTAATCTTAAGTTGCTTGAAAGAGAAAATTTACGTTGAATGGACAACATCAATGTTATACTTTTTTCAGTGTACGAGGTGACGATTGAAAGAGACCTCTAGAGTTTAACTTGTGCCTGAGCCCTCTGTGCTCCAGACCCACCAAATCTACATAAATATTTGATGTTAATGATTTATAGTGTATCAATCAAACAGTTTAATAAACGTAGTTTATTTGAACTTTCTTAAAGTAGCCTATAATTAACGTTACGCATATGTGCATTTAGGTGATTTATGATTGGCTGAGGTGGAAAAGAAAAACGTGTGCCAAAAACACTGTAAGCCGCACCCATCGAAATGCATGCATGCTCAGGTCTGTGGTTCTTGGTGTATACTCTGTACAGTATACGTACGTGGAAGTTGAGTGGAAAAAAGGAATATGGGCGATGCGATGGGGGCAAAGATTCATTAGAATAGGAGTTTGCGCAGAGCGAAAACAGCGAGTGTGTTTACCAACACACACATATCAGGATTAATGTGAATAATTTCGGTTAAAGCAGAAAACTTTCAAAAATACGCTTTAACACGGGCAAGTACTCTTCTGGACTCCTTCTTTATCAAAGCGCTCCGTCGTCAATAAACTGTGGAAAAAAAGAGTTTTAAAAGTCATGAGACCAACGTGAATCTGAAAATGGGCATGAAGCCTGTGATCACGGTCTTGTGGTTTATAAATATGTTTAGTCAAACTGACATTTTATTTATGGGTTTATGTTAACAGAAAACACGAATCGCGCGCTTTTCTGCCGAACATTTGAATCTCGAAGTTTATATTGCGGTGCAACAGTAACGCTGCTGCCTCGTAGTAACGAGAGTCCGCGTCCCGGGTCTTCCCTGTGCGGAGCTTGCATGTTCTCCCCGTGTCTGTGTGGATTTCTTCCCTCAGTCCGAAGACATGCAAGTAACGCAGACAATGTGTGCGTATCATGTGTGTTCACCCTGCGGTAGCCTGATGCTCCGTCCAGGGATTGTTCCTGTTTTATGCTTTTTGAAGGCGGAGCGGATTTGGGGGCTTGACGTCCGGTGATTTGGACCCAGATCTGAAGCATCTCCTCCTTAATTATCCCTTAGTGTGTGTTTGGGGTGTGTTGGCCCTAAGTTGGACGGGCGCCCCATCCAGGGCTTGTTCCTGCCTCGCGTCCTGAGTTGGCTGGGATAGGCCCCAGTTCCCACCACGACCGTGGTCCGGATTAAGCAGGTTATGATATGAATATGGACGGTTCCACTCGTGGCAGCACAAAACGTGCGCGAAACAAATAAATGCGCAGACTGATGAAGTGCAACGGACATGCACAGACTACAAAAAGTCCTCAACAGTATATGGCCACACAATCAGAGAACATCTGTTAATCAGGTTTCTCAGAGGACAATAACCCGATTTATCTGGGATAGGGGTATATAGGTACACACGACATTTTAGAAATCAGGTTTCTGTAAACAGCCGGCTTATTGAAACTCATGTAAACACACTGAATGAGAGTTAACATGTATGACCAAATGATTTAAGCGTGCGAGCACACGTGTAAATACGAACGATATCACGTCTGTTACGCTAATGACGGAACCGAACGTTAACAGCACTGCATGAACAAAAGAAGCACTTGAGATCTCTGAACTGAAACAACAAAACCAATTAGTTCTGAACCGGTCCTCTTTGAAGTTTAAAACTATGGTGGAAAAAATGTGTGCAAGAATTAGTGCAAACAAAAAAGGCTTCTGAATTCGATTCGCCCTTTAAGTTCAGGGACCAGGAGCGCCAAAACCAAAACATCGACCCCGCATACAAGTTGGAAAAGATGGAGAGAAAGAAAAAGAAAGAGAAGGAGATAGGGCGCAATTCTGAATAGACTAAAATGTGCAATTGATTTACAATCTTCAACAATCTTTACAGCGTACTGAGTGGCGTGGGGGTTGCAGATCGCTGGGATGGACTTTAGAGGCTGAAGCCCTGCTCTTTTCGTCGCTTTGTTATTTACTTACCCAGCCAGGCCTCAACAATAAATGTGCATCCTCAAACTCGAAATTCCCCTTAACCGTTTTTCAGTGTTCTATACGATCTTGAAACCCCAGATCAAGACACATATAAAGGGGGAGAGGGAGATAAAGACCCTGACACAAGCAAAACTTACACGTAGATATGCTCTTGACTCAGTGAAGCAATGCACTGAAATGAACGGACATTTTCCTTTATTTATTCATCCTATAAAGTAACGTATCAACGAATGTACTGAAATGCAATGCCCCACTGCTGCCTGCATGGCTTTCCTCCGGGTGCGCCTCACTTAACCTTCACAGTCCAAAAACAAGCGGGGCAGGTGGATTGGCCTCTGATGTGTGTGGGCGTTTATGCTGCTAAGGACTGGGATTGTGCCTGCCTTGCATCATGTGATTGATGGGTTAGGTTCCAGTTGCACTGGGATACAATCTGGATAACACTTTTTTTTTTGTTCTTTATTTCGCCTTATACAATTTCTCATATTAGGAATGTGTTCGTTTTCGCATACCCTTTGGAGTCAGTGCGCAGGGTCAGCCATTGTACAGCGCCCCTGGAGAATTTGAAGAGTAGGGTCTCTTTTTTTGGCAGTGACAGGGATTCGAACCGGCAACCTTTGAAATACCAGTGCAGATCCTTAGCCTCAGAGCCACCACTCTGAGTATGGTTGGATTTTTTTGTGACCTACAGATTATTTTAGCACATAATTCTGAAATTGCTCTGAATGTGCACAACGTTCGGCCATTATAACAGCACTTTGAGCTACACTAAGTGAAGAGCGCTACGCAAACATAAGCTGTAATTGAGGGAATTAAATTTACATCATTTATTCTCCTATACTAAAGCAATGTATGAATGAATCTATATACAGTATTTTATGGCGCCTTTCACTCTCCTTTATTTTACAAAACGACTTCCAAAGCTCCCCGTGTCTGCCTGGATTTCCTCCCACAGTCCAAAGACATGCAGGTTAGGTGCATTGGCGATCCTAAATTGTCCCTAATGTGTGCTTGGTGTTGTGTGCCCTGCGGTGGGCTGGCGCCCTGCCCGTGGTTTGTTCCTGCCTTGTGCCCTGTGTTGGCTGGGATTGACCCTGTGGGTTGGATAATGACTGACTGACTGACTGACTTCCAAAGCAAACAATAATATAATTTAAATGCAACACAAACTAACAAAGCAACTATTTTATATAGTGCCTTTCACACAATTAAATTAGAATACACACAACAGAGAATAAAAAGGAGGGAATACAAGATCCCCGGTGAAAGATTGACATTCTGTACCAGTTTGGTTCTGTCGGGACAAACGCCACTCTCTGCGACACTAAACGGGTCATATATTAATAGATGGATGGGAATCACGGCAATCGGGTAATAAATTGATCCAAAAAATACTAAGAATGCAGTACACTCTTTAAATTAAAGGCCCCTTAATGGCACTTTACTGTGCTGCATGTGGTTCCAGGGCCATTGCTTGACAAAGGGCCGCTTCATTCTGAGAATAGTTCTTCACGGATTTGTCATCATATTTATGGAGCCTGCTATCTAAATAAATAAAATATTCTTTCTGGAACCTTCCTGTGGATGGTTTTATGGGATCCAAAAATGGCGTTTCTATGCGCAAGGCATCGCTTTGAAGAACCGCTTTGGCACCTTGATTTTGAATAGCGTACAGTAACATGAGGTATAACGCAGTATGCAAGATCATCCCAAGCAATCAATTTATCTTTAACATAATGTTAACGAGAAGGCTCACGAAGTGCTTTAAAAACAGCAATAAACAAAAATTTTAGAGCTAAACAAATAAATCTGGGACGACAGGGTGACGCTGCTACCTCGCAGGAAGGACCTGAAGGTTCACGTCCCAGGGCCAGAGTTTGTATGTTCTCCCAGTGCTTCCGTGTTTCCTCCACTGTTCAAAGACATGCAGACTAGGGGAATTTGGTGACGCTAAATTGGTCTTAGTGTATGTTTGTCCTGCGTCGGACTGGCGCCCTGCCTATAGAGTCTGTTCCTGCCTTGCATCGTGTGTTAGCTGGGAAAAGCTAAGCCCCGCACTAACCCTGGCATGGAAGATGATATGACACACTATTAGTATGGGAACGAGAGGATCACCCCGCAGCTTTGAATTGGATTGAAAGGAGATTGTCGCTCGCTCTTGTACAGAAAGCGCAAACAAAGAAAAGAGGGCATAAGCAAATAAGAAAGAATGCAGCAAATCACAAAGTTCAGGAAAGTAACCAAGAATACGAGACATTACAAGTGACTCAGTTCAGAATTCAATCACGCATCTCCCAGCAGGACATTCTGGTTGCGCGCCTATAGAGATCCATGACGGCAACGGACCTTTCCATTGACCAGCGCTCTTTTAAGCGATTGTATATCCGCGAGTCGAAACAACCAAAGAGGGATCCAATGAACCAGAGCCCCTATTCTGATAGCAAACAGAAACATAAACAGGCATCAGAAGCCAGTGCCCCGTTGTGTCCATACGTTAAGATGGCCTTGCGATGAACGAGCAGGTGTTGAAGCGCTGCACTGCTAAAAGTATGATCGGTTTTCTGTTGAGGAGCTAAATCACCCCGAATTCGCAAGCAAAGCAAACCTTAATTGCGGAAATAATAAGATTCTGTTGAGACTGGGAAGAGTAAGATATACGTTCACTGTTCATTCAACACATTAATTAAAAATGGCAAAGATCTACCATTAAACTTCCCAGCGGTAAACAAAGTGCTGTACGGCGCTCAGAAAGCTGAGAACCCAGCTTTAATCAAATTTGGAAAAACATAACTCTACCGCCACCGTGTGGTCACAAAAATGACGCTCTTCCCATTCAAGGTAATTCTGAGTTTGCCGTCATTAGGTTTCCGAGGGTGAATTCAATCGCGTCTTTCCGTTTGGTGACAGGTGATTTTATGCTGCAGTGATTAAAACATTTTCTGTCTTAAATCCTATAGCAACGAATAGGTGATGCTTAGTAGTCCAGTTAAATTCCGACCTTTTTCGTTTATTTGGATACAACGAAAGACTTTGTGATCGGTGTTCTAAAGAAATGTTTTGTTAGGTACAGCAGGGACATGCCATGCTCACAAACCTTAATTTCTAAATGACTATCAGTAGTCACTCACCTTTGAATATATAGTTATCGGAAAAAATAATGCGTTTTAATGGTAACCTTTATTCTACTATCTGGTTATTGAATTATATCCTGATATCTATAAGACCAGAAAAAAGCAATCACACTCTGGCATATGTGCACATGTCTCCTTCATCCATTCACAGAATTCCGTCCTTGGCGGGACGCTGCTGCTTTTGAACTGGGTCCACGTTCTGATTTTGGAAAAAGGAAGTTTCACACTCACATCACACCAAACATTCCGGGTCAGACATGAGCAAACCGCAAGCCATCACGCGCTAGAGCGTCCTGATCCATCCATGACATATTAAGTTTCTAGAAGATTTAAAGCTGCACAGAATCCGTATCAATGCAAGAATGATACAAAATCAAGTTCAGCTTTATATAAAGAGAATACTACACAAGGCGAGCAGTTCATAAAAGTCATGCTTTGCTCCAAGTTTCAGATATTAAAAAAATAAACTGACAACCGACCTTTTTAAAAAGAAACCGGGGACTGAACTCGAACGTCAGTCGGAACGCGTGTATCCGACCGTGAAGAGAGTCTTCTCCGCGCGTTTAGTGATTTGTTCGTTTGATTGCTGCCGTCCAGTCGTGTGGGAAATGTGGACTTTTGTATATCGAGGTACTCCTGGTCCTGGACCAACAAACACTTTTAAAAAGAAAGGTGCCAATGTGGTTCATCACAGTGATGCTATATGCAGGATCGGTTTTGAGTTCCCAAAAGAAACAAACGATGGTTCAAGAAATAAATTTCATTTAGATCTGTAAAAGGATCTATCAATAATCGTGAAATGACGATGAGAACTTTCTGAAATACCAGTGGGTTCCTGGTTTTAAAAGAACTCTTACTGCAACAATCACAGGGCCCGACTTTGTATTGTGCTAGGTAGCCAAATGTATGTTAAAGATTTCTGTCTTGTCCTTCTCAAAGCCCAAATACCCAATTTCATAGGCAAAGAACCATTCACGGAGTGAAATAGAATCTCACAACCCAGCAAAGTGCGATTTTAGACCCAGTGCAGGCGAACGGGCCGCTGCAAACTGGACGAGTGGAAGTAACTTGCCCAGTTTTTAGAATGGCATGCCGAATTTGCCCTCCAGTGCGCCATGGAGATCTAGAAAATGAACGCATAGATATAATATTCGGCTCACCAGGACAAACACTTGTAAAATAAAGCACGCTTTTCTGTTTCTCGTTCAGGGATTCCGTTAAAGGTTTACACGGCAGTTCAATGCAGGACACACCCACCCTTACGAGTGAAATGGACGGAAAAGTTGTTTTCCGGAATAACGCGAGCACGGGGAAAGCGGGGCAGACGGCACATAGATACCAGACAGTAGACTAACTCGGGTCCAAGGAGGTACCAGGAGCAGCACGATTTAAAATGTTTCCAGGTGTCTCACATATTTCTATGCCGTTACCAAATATGAACCGTCTAATCAAATACAAGTCTTGTCGTCATGTGAGTGAGTGAGTGATTGAATAAGTGTGTCGTGTTATGACTACCCTGTATAAGGTTTGTTTCTGGGATGCATAAGCTCTGGATGACTATATTAAAATGAAAAAAATGTTAGAGGAAACGGATGGATAGCAATATACATTTTATATCCTGAGCAGGGTCGCAGGGAAGCTGGAGCCTACCCCATGAGCATAGGGCGCAAAGCAGGAAGAACACTAGCTGTACAAGATTACTGTCACTCAGCCCTCGAGATACCGAGGTGCATCTTCTGTTGGACTCTTTGGTTAATAGCACCACTTGTATTTTAGATTCCACATTGCCAAAATTAAATTTAAACGACCTTTTAGTGGCCCGGCACCAGCTCTATAGCCGGGATGACAATTTAACACTTTTAGTTAGTCCCTCCGTCTCACTCGTTAAATATAACGGCTTTCACATAATTATGCATCTCTGTGATATGAAAAGGATGGGGAGCTGCAGGGAAAAACTCAAATCAACATAAAGGAACATTTGCCATCTTCCCCAGAAATAAGAAGGGATGAATGAATAAATAAATAATGACTTCAATGCACCCTGACGTACTGAATGTGTGTGTACGCTCCTAAAAATAAAGTTGTCAAAGTGGTTCTTCAGAGAGATTCTCGGCGAACAATTTTTGGCTCCATAAAGAACTATCCGCGAAGGTTCCAGAAAGAACCTTCATTTATTTAGATGTATAACTGTCTCTATAATGAACCATTATGTTAACAGATAATGTGAAATAGCACTGGGTTTCTGGTTTTAAAGGACTCCCGCTGCACACAATCACACAGGCTGAGCGGGTTTTCTGGATTCGTTGGTATCGCTAAACTCCTTAAAGATTTGTTTGTCCACAGACTATAAACCCTTTCAAAGCCCAGAGGGATAATTTCATATGCAGAGAACTCTTCACACAATTAAGTAGTTCTTTGTCCAGCAAATGCGCTGTTAAGAACCCCACAAACCAGTGAAGTGCCATTACAGAGCCAGGATTCTTAAGAGTGTAAACAGAGGTTTTCCGTATAGTTAGTGTATTTGCCAATAGTGATTTTCTAATAAGGCGATGTCAGGTCTATGGCACTGATCGATTTTTATTGCAGATCCTAATAGATAGATAGATAGATAGATAGATAGATAGATAGATAGATAGATAGATAGATAGATAGATAGATAGATAGATAGATAGAAATCACAGCTTTCTGCTTCCCCAAGCACATGCTTCGTTATGTTGCTTTAGGAAATGTGGCTATACAAGGGTCGTTTTAGGCGTAAATGATTTCAAGTTTACATTACCCATCAGAGAAAGTCTCGTCTTCTCGAAGGAAACGTCCTGTAAAGCATGGATTCCTAAGACTACTGCCTGCTGGAAAACTGTCAAAAGAGGAATATCCACCTTGTTCAACAGCGCAAAGCTGCAGTGATGGCTGGCGCACGTCCATAGCGGAGAGCACACTGACGCGTGTTGCTCCTCAGTCCTAAAGTGTGATTGCGTCAGATTCACCAGACAGCATTGTCAACTACAAAATAAATCTCGTTTTATCGTTACTTATCAATCATTTTATCTCGATGCCTTGTTATATAGAGCAGCATGGTTGCACAGTGGTTAGCCCTAGTGTCTCATTGCCCCAGCAGACTACATTAACATCCCGGCTCAGTGAACTCCCTTGTGGACTTTGTACGTTCTTTCAGAATCTGCTTGCTTTCCTCTTTCTGGGTATCTCGGTTTTCACCCCAAAGACACGGGTGTTATGTTGACTGATCCAGAATGAGACCGTGCTTGAATATGGCCTGCGATAAAGGCTACTGGAGCCCCGTCGAGGGTCCCGGCTTTTCACTACTCTAAATTTGGATTAAGTGGGTGCAAGAAATTGAATAGCGAGGGCAGGTTACGAGCTCTACTCGAGTTTTAAAATAAGACACAAACTATCATCCATGATTATAGCCATCAATTCTTACTTTTGTTAAATTGTATATGACGATACAACTATTGTGCAATAAAAGTTAAAACAAATCCAGCAGACTTTGATCGTTAAAGGCCAGTGCCACTTTAAACAGTTTTCTGCACAATAAATAAACAGATCTAAAAAGAAGTAATCTTTGAAGGATTTAAAACGACCCATACAGATTTTCCCAGTACACGTGTGGCAGATGCACACACAATTAACAAAATGTACAGATATGGTGTCGCAGAAAAGAAGTCCCCTGTGGTCAACCCAGCCCTAGTTTTTCGCACTGTGTATTCATTGGGCTGTTTTCTGTTCTCGGACGTTTAACCAAAAGGAAAAATGAAAACTGAAGCCCGATTTTTTTTTCTCCAATCAGCAACGAGTATTCTTAGCAACACAAAATACTGCGAGCTTTTGCTAACACGCGCCTTTTATGCATCTTCATTTATGAAGACAAAAATAGCCGCTGCTGTCTGCTGGGCACATTTTTCAAAGCAACCCTACAGCAAATGGTATCCGTTACATTAAGCCTCGGATTCCAGCCGCTGGTAAATGTATATAAGGACTCGGAGATGCTCCTCTCATTCACACCAGTCGCTCGTCCCTCTTCTGAAATATCCATCCCTCCTGCCTCTTGAGAAAACGCGAGGTGAGTTGAAGCGCCATTGCCAGGGAGATGCGCGAAAGCAAAACTTAACGGAGGACCTTGCAAGACCGCTATCGGACATGAGCACCTCTGCCGACTCTGGGATTACCTTCGACTTGGGACTTTTTGATTTATTGAAACTTCACGATTTCAGGACTTCAGCGAATTGGATTTGTTTGATAAAGGGGCAACCTTATGGAGAAAGAACCAGTGGCTTTACAATGGGGGTAGTTAGCTGTGGTACCATCTACATCGAAAAAGAAAGACCGAACTACAATGCCGGGGAAACTTTAACGTCCAATGAAGACTGTTTGCTTGGGGAGGGGGAGGGGAGGGGAGAGGGGGCGTGGCAGTTTATAGGAAATGCGCTACAAAGTAAAACCCGACGGGGAACATGAGCTCAAGAGCGCAGCTCTAATGGTTGCTAGCCTTGCTTTCATGGTGTCTTAACGTGCGCTTTTTTGCTTTCTTGCAGTTTAAAAATGGCCTTCTCAGGTTTGCTTAAGGATGAAGACATTAAGGCAGCTCTGGAAGCTTGCAAAGGTACAAGACACTGTAATTACTCAGCCCACTACTTCTATCTCCCGTCACAGGGAGGCGCACTAGAGGAGGTGGCGGTCGTAATCATCGAGTTATAAAAATCTACTCGTGCATGTCAGCGCTGAAGTCCATTTTCTCCACTTTAGCTAACCGTTATTTTTTCCACAGCTCCCGACTCTTTCAACTACAAGAACTTCTTCGCCAAGGTTGGTCTGACCGGCAGGTCTGCCGATGACGTGAAGAAGGCCTTCGCCGTCCTGGATCAGGACAAGAGCGGCTTCATTGAGGAAGATGAGCTCAAGTAAGAAAGGGTCTTCTTAAAACAGTTTCGAGATGTTCAACATGCTGGAACAGCCAAATGATAACAAATAAATTAAATTTGATTTCTCACATATAATTACACACAGTAGAGAAATGCTTATTGCTAAACCGCATTAAAAAAGAACAAAACAAACTCTACAAACATCATATGCAATGGCAGCATTAGTGCGCCTTTTATTACTATCGTAAAAATATATAGAAAAAGAGGTTTAATACAAGCATGCCTATGATTCGGGGATCGACTGTTCGCTCACAATGTAACAATTACTCACAAACTCTTTGAATTTTTCACATCTCAACCCTCCATACACCTTTATTTTAGGCTGTTCCTGCAGAACTTCTGCTCCGGTGCCAGAGCTCTGACTGATGCAGAGACCAAAGCCTTCCTCGCTGCCGGCGACTCTGATGGTGACGGCAAAATCGGAGTTGATGGTAAGAAGCTTCTACTTCCAAATACAGCATCAAGTGTTCGAGAATGAAAGCAAATTAGCATAAAGTTGCCAACTTTGTCGGATGGGCATACAAAAAAGTCACTGAATGCCTTCTAGTGGTCCAGATATCTAACTTTTCCCTATTTGTCTCATTCCAGAGTTCGCCAGCCTTGTCAAGGCATAAAGAGTCCACCTCATCTCATCTTTGACCATCTCTCACCTCGCTACGCTTTTTATACCCAGAAAAACGCCTGCAGGCTGTTCTTTCGTTGACAGCATTATGTGAAAGTAATCCTTGTAAATGTTGTTCACACGTGTCTCATGTTAATTATTGATCGTGCTTACTGTAAAATATAAAATGCACTTTTCAGAAAAGGCGACGGGATAAACGACACAATAATAAAGATTCTTTTGGGATACAGATTGTTGTGGTTGGCATTCTTGGAGGGGGGTCTCGCCTTAATTCTGGCTTTCTTCTCATTAAGACAATTGGTATTCTGTCCTTTAAGAGTTCATTGGTTTCAGCTGGCTGAACTAATATTTGACATTTAGTAAATCCTCTTCTGGTGTAAATGTCACAACTGGTAATCATTATTCAATTTGAGATAAAAATGGTTATAAATAGGAACAACAATAACAAATAATAACAACAATAATAATAATAACAATAACAACAAAAATAAATGAAATATAGAGACCTTGAGATCGACGTCAAACGCATGCGGAACACGAGGACAAGAGCGGTTCCAGTAATCGTAGGTGCACTGGGAACCATCAACACCAGTTTCAAAGAGCAGCTGGACAAACTCCCATTGCGAAAAAGTCAAGAAAATCTCACGCCCAAGGCCCGCATTCTTAGAGGATTCCTTAGCTGAACAACAAGATGAGTTCAAAGCCTGAGAGGCCACCTGGTGGACTTCTGGCGAACGTATCCGGGTGGTGATAATAATAATAATAATAATAATAATAATAATAATGTCGGGCACGTGGCCGCAGTGGTAGCGCTGCTGCCTTACAACAAGAGCTCAGGGTTTACGTCCCGGGTGCGCCATGAACTTTGCATGTTCTCCTCATGTCTGCTTGGGTTTCTTCCAACAGTCCACAGGCAAGCAGGCATTAGATGAACCGGCATTGCTAAATATTCTCGTGTGAACACGCGCGTTCTTGTGCGCGTATGTGTGTGTGAACTCTACGAAGAACTAACACCCTGGACTGAAATTGCAAATGTGACTCCAATCTTCAAGAAGGGTGACAATGTTAATACTGGTAATTACACACCAATAATAAGTCTTCGCTTCTGTGCCATGCAAAATTATGAAAAGTATAATTAAGAAATACATTAGAAAAGTACATGGATGAAAATAAACGACCGATGAGAGAAAGATCTCACCAAACCAATCTTTTAGTTTTCTTTTATTTTTTTTTTAACAGACAACTGCAATAGTTAACAAGAGTATAAAGCATAAATTGACTTCGAGTTTCAAAAAGCATTTGACTCAGTTGTTCCAGGCACACCGGGGATTAATTCTGAAATTAAATTCTGAAGGCATCAGAGGCTGCGTGCAAAACTGGATCTCACGTTTTTTAACTGGCAGAAGACAGAGAGTACAGATAAGAGGAGAACGGGGTCGTCAGTGGAGTCCCTCCAGTGGCAATGCAGAGACTTGTACAGGGACAGGAACAAAACTCTTGGGCATGCACTATCTGGAAATTTAATTAAAGCCTATACTAAAACAACTTCATAGACTATAATGACATTATATTTGTATATCTGGTCATCTGCGGTGGGCTGGCGCCCTGCCTTGCACCCTGTGTTGGCTGGGATTGGCTCCAGCAGCCCCCGTGACCCTGTAGTTAGGATATAGCGGGTTGGACAGTGAATGGATGGATGTATATCTGGTCATTCTGGCCATTGTAGTAACCAGTCTTTGAACTGAATATAGCGACATAATGCACAAATGTTGAAATTAAATTAATTATTCTTATTTGTCTAACCATCAAAAGGTAATTTTTTCTTCTTGAAAACCTAAAAGCTTGTCTCTATAATGCATGAGCTTATAAAGCGAATTGTCACCAACCCTAATACCATGCAAAGAAAATAACGTTTGTTTCAGTTTTATTTGTTAAGCTGTTTCTGGATGTATAACAATTTTCTTCGTAGACAACACTTTAAATAAGTCCACCCATCCATTTTCTAACCCGCCGAATCCGAATACAGGGTCACGGGGGTCTGCTGGAGCCAATCCCAGCCAACACAGGGCACGAACCAATCCTGGGCAGGGTGCCAACCCACTGCAGGACACACACAAACACACCAAGCACACAGTAGGGCCAATTTAGAATCGCCAACCCACCTAACCTGCATGTCTTTGGATTGTGGGAGGAAACCCACGCAGACACGGGGAGAACATGCAAACTCCACGCAGGAGGACCCAGGAAGCGAACCCCGGTCTCCTAACTGCGAGGCAGCAGCGCTACCACTGCGCCACCGTGCCGCCCCTTTGAATAAGTCAAAGATTTAAAATTGATATTTGATGAGGTATTTCTCAGTGGATTGTAGGAGGAGGTCAGAAAGCCTCTCCTCATATTGCGCAGTTTTGATTTCAGAAGTTTCAGCTCTGAAAATGAGCGCTCGACTGAGGCTGTCGTGACAGGCAATGCTAATGTACATTTTGAGGAGTTCACTCAAACAGGGAAAGAGTTTCATCCTCATTCTGCTTTAAGGTTGTAACAGGGTTTTTCCATCACTCTTGGATAAAACAAATGAAGAGTGGAACACTCAGAGCACAGGCAGCAGTCGTTCCTCATCCATACTGCAAAAATCACAACCTTTTTTGACCATCAGGATAACTTCCTGATGTGATTTCTTGGTCTAAGTCAGGGGTCCTCAATCCCGGTCCTGGAGAGCCGCAGTGGCTGCAGGTTTTTGCTCCAACCCAGTTGCTTAATAAAAAAGCACTTATTGCTAAAGTAACACTTCTGCTCCACTTTAGTGATTTTGAGCCCTTATTGCTTAATTTTGTCTTAAACAGCTATTTGAATTGCTCCTTATTATCAATAACATGCAAATGACAAGAGAGAGCAGCATTTCTCCATTTACACCTGTGTGTATTTATCTGCACTATTGGGTTTAATGAAATACTTGGAAGAAAAATAAAGAGAAAAAAAGTGAAGGACTGAGAATTACTCGTCCATTTTAGCCTTCAAATCATTTGCATGATAGAAAGGGAAAGAAAATCTAGGATCTGAGAATGACCTGACATAGCAGAGTTCATTTAATTTCATAGCTTGTTAGTGCTTTATTGGCAAGAATTGCTTTCTAATTAAGCAACCAGGTCAGAACAAAAACCTGCAGCCACTGCGGCTCTCCAGGACTGGGATTGAGGACCCCTGGTCTAAGTGAAAAGACGAACACGGCTCACAAGACACAATCACCAGCACCCCAAAGCAGCCGCAGAGTGACTCACCTTTCAGCGTGCTGTTGAAACAAGCGGTCTCCTTGATATTACTATTTTTTTAACTTTATAATGTAAAACTTTTTATAGCAAAGGTAAACAACTGTAAAATATAAAACTGTAAAGCACTGTTTCAGTAACACGGAGGTGCTGAAATGAAATGTACCGACCAATATAATATTTTAACCCGTAAAAAAAAATTCTGTGAAAAAATGGTAATCCCTGCACCAAAAAAACAAGATAATTTCATCAGAAGGGAAATCATAAACCTTCCATTTTACTGCACGAAGAGGTTTAAAGAAAACAAAAATCTGTTTGTTGACTGTGTGTGGTTTGCTCTAATACACTCTCACATGGCTACCTAGAATATATATTCTTTACTTTAAACTGTTATCTTACATTAATTTATCTCAAAATGATCATATACGGGCAGCACGGTGGCGCAGTGGTAGCGCTGCTGTCTCACAGTTAGGAGACCTGTAGGTTCGCTTCCCGGGTCCTCCCTGCGTGGAGTTTGCATGTTCTCCCCGTGTCTGCGTGGGTTTTCTCCGGGTACTCCGGTTTCCTCCCACAGTCCAAAGACATGCAGGTTAGGTGGATTGGCGACTCTAAATTGGCCCTAGTGTGTGCTTGGTGTGTTTGTGTGTGTCCTGCGGTGGGTTGGCGCCCTGCCCAGGATTGGTTCCTGCCTTGTGCCCTGTGTTGGCTGGGATTGGCTCCAGCGGACCCCCGTGACCCTGTGTTCGGATTCAGCGGGTTGGTTAATGGATGGATGGAAAATGATCATATACACTTGCTTTAGCTGTTTCTTCAATATTACTTTTAATTAATGTGCACCCGAGGTCAAATACGTTTCTTTATGTGGTTGCCGTATAGACTATGATGACATTTTTCAAAACTTAAACATTTTCTGTTTTTTTTTTTTTTCTTGATTGCTAAATGTGCGTACAGTTATGATATTTGCATAAGAAACACCCCCTTTTACCATATTGTTCCTGGTGATCAGCATACCTTTACATTAAACAGAGTTAACAGACTTATTTTTAGCCAAGTACTGAAGGTTTTTTAAATATATAGAAGATAATTTATGGTGCGTAAACTGGCAAACCTGTAGGACACCATACACCACAAAAGCCAATATTACTTCTCCAAGAGTCAATGCAGCAGCTAAAGAATGATAGAAAAGAGTACTTCACTTTAACAAAATGGTGTAATTAATAATAACACACACTAATAAAAAGTTGACAAGTTTCCTTCAAAGTTTCTACTGTTGTATTTTAATGTACTTTGTTAAAACTGTTTATACTATTTGTAATCTGCTTAAACTACGTCTCTTCAATATGTTTGTATTGGATTTAATATTCTAAGAAAGCTGTGAGCCATCCATCCATTATCCAACCCGCTATATCCTAACTACAAGATCACGGGGGTCTGCTGGAGCCAACACAGGGCGCAAGGCAGGAAACAAACCCTGAACAGGGCGCCAGCCCACCACAGGGCACACACACACACACACCAAGCACATACTAGGGACAATATAGAATCGCCAATACACCTAACCTGCATGTCTTTGGACTGTGGGAGGAAACCGGAGTACCCGCAGTAAACCCACGCTGACACGGGGAGAACATGCAAACTCCACACAGGAAGTAAATCCGTGTCTCCTAACTGCAAGACAAGACCACTGTGCCACCGTGCCACCCAAATGTGAACCATCTAATAAAAAATGTTTGCCATTCATATTGGGTGGCATGGTGGCGCAGTGGTAGCGCTGCTGCCTCGCAGTTAGGAGACCCGGGTTCGCTTCCCGGGTCCTCCCTGCGTGGAGTTTGCATGTTCTCCCTGTGTCTCCGGGCGCTTCGGTTTCCTCCCACAATCCAAAGACATGCAGGTTAGGTGGATTGGTGATTCTAAATTGGCCCTGATGTGTGCTTGGTGTGAGTCCTGCAGTGGGTTGGCACCCTGCCCAGGATTGGTTCCTGCCATGTGTTGGCTGGGATTGGCTCCAGCAGACCCTGTATTTGGATTCAGCGGGTTAGAAAATGGATGGATGGATGCCATTCATATTTGTTTTGTCTTTTTTTACTGATGCCTGCTATACTGGTCTGTGCTTCTGATAGCATTTTTTGATGGCATATTTATTACATTGCATGGATTTCAGTTTATGGTTGAAGGTTCACTTCGATTGTATTGTGCTTTAAAAAAAAAAAAAAATCCGGTTATTTACTAACAAAATATACCGTAGACCGAAAAATATTGTCACCTTACTTTTTATGGTAAAATTGTGGCATCCACAGCTGCCAGTTTTTTACCGTAGTGTTAAGATTTTTATTTGACAGGATTTTTCTTAAATGATGAATCTGTGTTGTGCAAATGAATTATAAACTGTCAAAGTGACCATGTAGTTAGGATATATCGGGTTGGATAATAGATGGATGGATTGGTTCAGATTGAAAATATTAAGTGTGAATTATTACCTTAATTATTCTAAGTTGAATGGAGGTCATACTTTTTTCAGTGTAGTCTTACTCATGAAGATGAGTACTGGCAGCCTCCTGCTCCCAAAGGTTCAAGCTGTGTTTCCACTCAAAGTTGTTTTCAGGGTGATGGCGAATACAATACAATACAATTTATTTTTATATAGCCCAAAATCACACAAGAAGTGCCGCAATGCCACTGCCTTTTGACATCTCCCCAGCCTTGACTCTCTAAGAAGACAAAGAAAAACTCCCAAACCCCTTTCCAAGTAGGTTGGGACTGCATGGGTGTCAAAAAAGGGGGGTAAATACAATACACAGAACAGAACACAAGTAATCCTCAAGATTCATTTCTGATTCCTAAATGAGCCATCATGAAGGTTCCAAAGGACCTGCATTTATTTGATCCACAAAGATTCCATAAATCTACCATGTGTAGATGATAAGAGATTTCTGAAACTCCCTTGGCCTCCTATAATGACTCTTGCTATATAGTTCAGGTTTTCTTGGCCTTTTGTCTATACCGTGCATTAAGATTTATGCTTTGTTCACATATTATAGGGTTTTTTAAAGCCAACTTAGAATAAAGTGATTCTTTGTCAAGCATGCTCTTCGAGAACCACACGACTCGTTAAGATGCCATCTGCAGAGCCATTATTTGTGATGTGTGCGCGGATGTTTTCAATGGCAAAGCGCAGATTCTTGTGAAAACCTTCGTGCCTTTCACTTATTCCACAAATTTGTTGTTGATGTACTAACAACAAAAGTCTATCACCAATTTAGAGTTTTTGCATACACCTCATATAGAAGATACAAGGAATTCGTATTTTAAAAATGACATATGCACCCAGATTGTGCGCGTGTGTGTTTTAAATGCCGGTACGGATGTTTCTGAGAAAAAGACCTAGGACGATTGTCACATCTCACAGAAATTTTTCAATTATACCACAACACCACAGATGTTTTTTTTCTGCAGGTGTCCTAAATTCTGCTAAATAAATCATAACCTCATAAGAAATTAACATTACTGCTGAAACTAAAACTTAAATGGCATAAGAAAGTCCAAAGTTCTCAGACACACTAAAAGGTGCCAAAGTGGATGTTATGCCACGGGGGATTAATTTTTGATTTTGAGAAAATTTCAGAATAAGGGTTTCCGCAAGGGCGGCACGGTGGCGCAGTGGTAGCGCTGCTGCCTTGCAGTTAGGAGACCCGGGTTCGCTTCCCGGGTCCTCCCTGTGTGGAGTTTGCATGTTCTCCCCGTGTCTGCGTGGGTTTCCTCCCACAATCCAAAGACAAGTGATGAGCAGTGCCTGGTTGTCTCCACACACTGAGGTGAGGTAAAACGCATGACAGCCCACATGGAGTTTGCTAAAAGACACCTGAAGGACTCTAAGATGGTGAGAAATACGATTCTGTGGTCTGATGAGACCAAGATAGAACTTTTTGGCCTTAATTCTAAGCGGTATGTGTGGAGACAACCAGGCACTGCTCATCACTTGTCCAGTACAGTCCCCACAGTGAAGCATGGCGGTGGCAGCATCATGCTGTGGGGTGTTTTTCAACTGCAGGGACAGGACGACTGGTTGCAATCGAGGGAAAGATGAATGCGGCCAAGTACAGGGATATCCTGGACAAAAACCTTCTCCAGAGTGCTAAGGACCTCAGACTGGGCCGAAGGTTTACCTTCCAACAAGACAATGACCCTAAGCACACAGCTAAAATAACGAAGGAGTGGCTTCACAACAACTCTGTGACTGTTCTTGAATGGCCCAGTCAGAGCCCTGACTTAAACCCAATTGAGCATCTCTGGAGAGACCTAAAAATGGCTGTCCACCAACGTTTACCATCCAACCTGACAGAACTGGAGAGGATCTGCAAGGAGGAATGGCAGAGGATCCCCAAATCCAGGTGTGAAAAACTTGTTGCATCTTTCCCAAGAAGTCTCATGGCTGTATGAGCTCAAAAGGGGGCTTCTACTAAATACTGAGCAAAGGGTCTGAATACTTAGGTGCTGTGTGTACATTAATGAGGAAAAAAATTAATTTCAATGATTTTAGCAAATTGCTGCAATATAACAAAGAGTGAAAAATTGAAGGGGGTCTGAATACTTTCCATACCCACTGTGTGGGTTTGCTCCCCTCATTCTCCCTGGGTGGAGTTTGCATGTTCTCCCCGTGTCTGCGTGGGTTTCCACCCACAATCCAAAGACATGCAGGTTAGGTGGATTGGCAATTCTCGATTGTGTTTGTGTGTGTCCTGCGGGTGGTTCCTTCGGGTAAGACGTACGACCCACCCCAGACTGTACAGCGGTACAAAAACTAAAACATAATAAGTGCGTAGTGTTCGTGAAATACCCTTTATGTTTGATTTAAAATTCAAAACAAATACGTAAACGAAAACAGTTAAGCATACATCCATCCATCCATCCATTTTCTAACCCGCTGAATCCGAATACAGGGTCACGGGGGTCTGCCGGAGCCAATCCCAGCCAACACAGGGCACAAGGCAGGAACCAATCCTGGGCAGGGTGCCAACCCACCGCAGGACACACACAAACACACCCACACACCAAGCACACACTAGGGCCAATTTAGAATCGCCAATCCACCTAACCTGCATGTCTTTGGATTGTGGGAGGAAACCGGAGCGCCGGAGTAAACCCACGCAGACACGGGGAGAACATGCAAACTCCACGCAGGGAGGACCCGGGAAGCGAACCTACAGGTCTCCTAACTGTGAGACAGCAGCGCTACCACTGCGCCACCGTGCCGCGTTAAGCATACATGAAGACGAAATACATTGCCTGTGTCAATCAGCTTCTTTACTCTTCGAAATGGAGCGAATGGAGCGATGAAAAAGGAAACAATGGTCCCAGAATAGAACACAAAATAATGCGTTTCGTGTTCTGCAATGTATAACAAATAAATCATCATTTAATCAGTCAGCCCTGTTGGACTGCAAAGTGTCTAGAACACCTATCGAATATTTTGCCGTTTAACTTGAGTTCGTTACTGCTGTAACTTTGTAGTCGAAAGAGGTTGTGTTCCTCGCGATTCAGAAAGAACAGCACGGACTATTGGAGTCTGGGGTATTGAATTACATGGTAATCTCGAATTGTCATGATCGTAAGAAAAGCCTACAGTGCCAAAATGAAATAAATTAAAATGTCAATTTGAAATAATATCACATGAAAAAGTGCAATGATAAATAAGTCACTCAATCTGGAAAACATGCAAATATGCAGGTAAAGACTGAATGATTGGTAAACGACAGAACCTACGATCACGTTTTCTTCATCTGCTGTGTATCCTTAGCTCACTATTAAATTATTTCAGTTATTATTGAAAAGTTTTGTGTAACAGAAGCAACGCTCAGCGACCACCAAACGCACATCACTTATACCGCTATTTGGAAAGCCAATATGGTTCAAACTGCTATGTTGAAGAACAATATACCAAAAGCACTAAGAATTGCACAAAAACCACATGAAATCCCGGTTCGTCTCTTGTTCACAATCAGCACTATGGTAGCTTATGTGCGAGTCAACTCCGCAGCTGTTACCGAGAGGAGAAATCATTAATTAGATTGAAAATATGTATAAATTAGGCTTTTGAATAGCAAAGAATAGCTTGAAAAAAACTTTAGAAATATGTATCTAATAGGGTTATTTATTTAGATGTTTTAACCCACTGACGTGGAATAGTATCGTTTACAAGTTATAAAATAAGCTTAACTATTTTAACCTTTAGCCAAGATGGATGGGAACATTAGCCTGATTAATTTGCATTGATTATTGCCTACTTTTCTTGGTTCCGGTAATATCGGCTAATGACGGTTATAATGTCAGCTACAGTAGGTAACGTACACGTAATTAAACAACAACCACGTCTGTTTTGGGGTAAGTGTGAATTAGGTACAAGGAATCGAGCGATTATATTCTGTGTCATCTGCTGTTTAGCTGCTCAGACTTTTCTAGCACCTGCACAGTGCTGTTTCAGTTCAGATATCCCTATATGGACAACCGGAAAAGCTCCACGGTTAACGCATTCGTCGCCAGTAACCGGGCTGACCCAGTAACATTCTGTGTCGCACTCAGACCTGTACCTCGACAGCCTCTACGTTTCAAATGCGAACTTGTATTAGCAGATATTACTGTGTGTGTCGTTTAGTTCTCTCCACTGTGCGATGTGGCTTTTTTGAAATAATGGCAAGGATGACGTTGATGCAGTCTTATCGCGCCACACTTGTCCGTCTGCGCCGTTAGTGCAACAAGGAAATGAAACTCTTTCTCCGCACTTTATAGAGCTAGTACATATATGAGTGTGTCCCTAGCTGATTCAATATGGTGCACTGTTTTTGTATGTTCCAATAGGTGACGATCCCGTATTACAATGGACGAGTGAAGACCCCTATCAAGAAGCAACGCACGAAACGATCACGCTGTATTAATAGACAGGAATTCATTTGGCGCTGCTTCATGAAGTCCGAAGCGCGGTCACATTGAATTGACGCATTTAGAGGTTAAAACAGGTAATCGCAGAAATGTTTAACGCATTAATTGCACACGTTAATGGCCATTAATCATTACCTCTAAAAATTAAATCTTGCAATATAACTGTAAAATAGAACTCGATATTTGATAATATATACAAAAGTTCTAAAACACATTACTGCGTGGGTTGCGAGGTTCTTCACAGAAGCAAAGAACCGCAAAGGCATTTTTGCTAGTTGTTTCTTAGGGAATTATAAATTTTCCTAATATGTGAAAAAATAAGAAATCGTTAATATCTATATGCAAGCAGTTATTATTACTGTTGTCATCATTAACACCACGTTATTTCTTCTTTACAAAAATACGATACGTTGCGATTAATATGCAGTTATTTGATCTGTCGCAATTATTTTGTTACTTGAACAAGCAGCCCTAATGTGTGTATTTGAATGATAAATAATAACATTGGACCTATTTTGCGTTGAAATGAACACTTATTTGATGCTGTTTTAAGAATCAGAACGAGAGGCAAAGCTAAGCACTTAATATGCACTTAATATAAAAAAGATGTCACTTTTGTAATAGTATGATGTTGTATTTAACCTTTTCACAAGAAACTCTTAAGTCACATAAATTGGAAATTAACACAATTGGAAGCTAATTAAACAAAAGGTATTTTTAGAAAAAAGACTCATTCCACCCAGGGCGCCTGTTTTTTGTTTTTGTTCTTGTAAAGCAATAGTTCTACAAGGAACCACACCACCCAGTAAAGTGCCATTTTTAACAGCGCACTTTCTGAAATCTGCCATTCCATTCAGGGTTCTTTGCGTATAAAGTTGATTCTTTGCGATTTAAAAAAAAACATTCTAATATTCATAAAAAAACAAATATTTAATGTTTCTAGCGGGACAGTTTAAGAAAAGTGGGCATTAGCCTGTCCAACAATAATCTTTTTGAAATCCATTGGTATTTCACAAATCTGTACCATCATGGTTATCTACTGTATGCAGACTGTTACGGTTAAACTGTCTTTCTGGAACCTTCATGTGGGTCTTTTGGAAACCAAAAAATTGTTCCCCAATGGAATCGCTATGAAGAACTGCAATGGAACCCTTATTTTTAAGATGAAAAAGGTACATTGCCCGTGCAATTAAGATATTGTTTTATGTATTCGTTAACGTGGTCATTACAATACAATTATTGGCTCAACATGTTGTACAGATGCCAACAATGATGTGCACGTTTCGCTACGAGATATAATAAAAGAAGTAACAATCCATACAGTGAACAATGTGTCTTTCTGACTTGTAACCTTCATGGGTTTTTTTTTTTATCAGGGCGCAGCCAACACCTGATGAGCGGAAAAAGGGAGCGGTTTACGTAATCCAATGTTCGTGATAAACCGACGAATACGGACGTTTATATAACTTCTGCCCGCTTTTATAACGCTATGAAAAGGAAGGCACGGCTCATTAAGCAAACTCTGGAAGAAAAAGATCACCTAACAAAATGTGTGCGCTCTTATTGCACTGATGTAAAGATCTTGTTATATTGTTATTGTTAGTGATATTCTGCTTTTTATAATGGGTTTACATTTTGTTACGAATGTATTGTGGGGTAGCTGATTTTTGACACCATGCTCCGTTTCTGGGATGATTTCAATACATCCAATAATTACTCTAAAGAATAAACATTTACATTAATATTTTTAAAGCTTGACCTTCTAAATCATTAACATCGGTCCAAGAAGGAAGACCTCGCACAAGCAAATTGTTATTTACTGCCGTTGTCTGGATAGGTCCACTAATGTACTTCGTATCCCTTAATAGATAATTTTAGTGAATTAATATTTCACCTTGATACTTGTTGCTGAATTGTTTCCACGCTTCATTAATTCTATTAAGTCGTTATGTGGTCAGCCTTTCTAGTAAATAAATGAAGTCGACAAACGTGTATCGCACAATGCAATGCCTTACTCAGATAAAGAGGTTTCGTAGCTCGAGGTGAAAAAGGATGGTCTCAATTCAAAAATTTCAACTTGTTGATTGGCAGCTCTGTTAAGAAGCAACACGGCGTGCTCTTTGAAGCGGCGCTGAAATAAAGCCCACATACTTGATACAGTTATTAAGAGGGCTGATTATGAAGAGTCCAGACACGTGATGCGGGTCTATTACCTAGTAATCGCTCGGCAGGCTGAAGTCTTTACAGTTCCGCAGCAGCATAAATACTTCAGGTAATGAGTCGAATGAGAAACGCGATACCGCTCCTCAGGCTGGCATTTGATACGCCGCGAGGTAATTCAAGGCTCGTCTATTGTGCCGCCGAGCTGAACCTATATAACCCGACGCTGGGAGAGCTCGGCACCACAGCAGCCTGCTCGAGAACCCATTCGTTTTCTTTACCGGTGCAGTGAAGGCTCCCTGTCAGGTAAGTGTTGTCAGGAGCTGTCCCGTCGCTGTCTACCTCTTTGGTGCTGAAATGAATGCCACGCTTAGCTCTTTTTACCCAGAAGGCTTACTCCGTTATACGATGTCGCCTGAATAGCTAAATTACCAGATCAATGGGAGCATATGTGCAAGCTGCATTGGAATTAGTTGCATCATCGTTCCAATCTTATGAATTTTAGAACTTTTCGTGTTAATAGCAATTTTAGTTTGGTTATTAGTATCAGATGCTTTATTATTTGAATAAATGGGAAAACTATTTAACATTTTTGTTGCATATAATAGATTGAGTATTGTTCATTGTGTTTCTAATAGTGATACAACTCTTCCAAACTTTGCATACTAAGTATCAGTTGCCAGCAGATACTATACTTCAAAAATATGGTTCTAGGGTGGTCGGCACCACCATACCTGAGAGCGAGTCAAGAGCTGTAAAACACGGATGCCCACCACAGCATATCCTTCAACCCATTAGTTGTCAAAACCCGCTTTTGGCTTATGGGCACCTAGGCACATCCCGGTGTAATAATATCTTGAGATGAACACGATCTTTGTTTAGAGCACTAATACCAAAACAGGTTAGACAAGAAATCAACAGAGTGGCAGATGGGCAAGAGTGACCTAAGAACCGATAAAAAATCTGTAGGCGATTACTTCTGAACACATGCAAGAGTTAAGATGGAGCAGCACAAACCTGAATGCCATTTTAGATACCTTCTTGTTATTTTACCAGCAGCAATGTCTTTGATAGCAATTGAAGATTTTATAACAATGACAGCAGCAAACTAGCTTAATGCAGGTAGTATCTGTATTGCGTATCTTTGTCCAATTTTTAAAATGCAGAACACAAGAACATTTGTCTTGAAAGAACATTGTGTTTGACTCTTTATTAGGCTGAAAGCCACACTCGTCTGATTGAATATCCAGCTTCATTTAGTTGAGGTGTTCAGAGGCACCTTGATGCTTGAGGGCTGGTATTTTAATAGCAGTGCCAAAACCCTCTCTCTGTTTTGACTCTGGTGATACGCAGTGCAACTAAAGACTGTCACTGCTAGTTTTCCATGTTTGGAGGAGGACAAAACCAAATATAATGTAGTGTTTAAATTCAGGTCAGGACCCAGCAAGAAAGGAATCCAAGTGCTCTCTGCTAGCCCAGCTGCCTTTACCATCTTCAAACACTTCATCATCTCACAGTAATAACTCATCAATAACATGTTTCTTCTTCTACAGCACTAAAATGTCCCTTACATCTATCCTGTGTCCCGATGACATCGCCAATGCCCTGAAGGACTGCCAAGGTACAGGAAAAGATTTCATTTATTCAATTCATTTGCAAAACTGCATCTGACAGAAGTTAAAAACTATGTTTTCAAGGAAAATGTCTGTGCCAAAGAAAAAAAAATACTATGTGTGTATGTGTCAGCATGTGTGCACAGGTAAAAGGTGTCTCATATGAACTGAACCATGCAGGATACCTTTTGATGACTTTGCCGCAACAGCACATATTAGCATTTTTACTCTTTTCTCATTATATACTTATATGCATATAAAATACATATAACATAAATACGCAGTTACATCTGCATATGCACACTTACAGACATGCACGGTACATTTGCAGACAGGCATGAGCATTCACATGTATGCTGACAGACACAGACACAAGTGGTTATATATATATATATATACATATATACACACACATATATTCATATTGTTAGGGAAAACAAATCTTGATTCCAAATATATCTATCTCAATCTCCGGTTCAGTATGGCAAAACTACAGAAAGGTTCTCAGACTTCAGCAAGTACATAAGAAACTTATTTAACAAAGATATCTAAGGAGCATATCATGCAAGAATGTGGTCCTGTACTGCAATGACAGATATGCTAACAGTTCTTTGTTCAGACAAAGCTTTTATAGATTTTAATATGCTAGAGCATCTTTAGCATGTAGCTGATAGCATGCAAATCTTAGGCAAGCACATGTCCCTAAAAGGCAAAGAAGGATGATCTGAACCTTAATAATGGAATGTATTCATGGTGCTAAGAATCAATATCAGAGGCCGCTATCTAGAAAAGCACCAGCATACTCTAAAGTAGATTGACAAAAGTCATTTTAAGGCAAGTTTATTTGGTACTTTTAAGGCATTCTTTCAAGGATAAGCTGCATCTTTTAGAACAGAGGTCGCTAACAGGCGAACGGGTCCGGACCCAGACTTACAGCCAAAACAGAAGGTTATGATTTAAAACCTGACGGGGCGCTTCTATTTTATGCGGCGTAGCTTTTGTTGTATTTACGGTAACGTTTTAGCGGATGAGGAAATGCACAGACCAATCGTATGCGCGTTAAGCCAATTCACGTGATACCACTCGGCCAATCAAGTCTGTGGATTCTAAGTCGTCAACATTGCTTTGCTTTACTTTACTTTACAGCGCAGACAGATGAGAGAGTTAGAGGCGAGGAAGAGAGACGGTAGAAAGAAAAAGAAAGATAGCGATACGTGTAGAAAAAATAAAGGGAAAAATAAGAAAGTGAGAGATACAGATGACTGCGCTGTCTTATTCTGAAATGCAGCCCTACTTTTATGTAGTAAATTTAAGAACATTATATACTGTGACGGAACATTATACATATCTGCAGTCGTACATACATGTTCAGTTCTGTGTTACGTGACAATAAATATTGTCAAAACGTTTTTGAATTGTACTGAACTCATTTGATTTGAAAGCCTGGTATTGATTACATGCAGATGCTGATACAACTACTAGGCTACTTAAATATATATGATACTAAATAGTTAGACAACATGATCTTCCGGACCATTGCTTCAAGAAATTTTCTCTAATTGGACCTCTTTAGATTTTAGTTGAATACCCCTGCTTTAGAACAATAATTACTTATTTAAAACATCTATAAGATTTTGTGAGCATATAAGTCAACGATGATAAAGGGACATGGAAATTATTTTCTCTAATAGTATACACACACACATACACACACATGTACAGTAGTTTGTGTGTGCATAACGTTTGACATAAATATATTATTTAATTTTACATACGCAGAACTCCACATGGATACATTTATTTCTTTATGTAACTTTTTTTCTTGGGTATGTAAGTATGTCTGTCACTTCATTATCGACATTATCTACATACATAAATTATGGTCTCTAGAGGGTGCTATTGAGCCAAACTTAAATGTTGCTTGTGAGGCAAAAGTAAGTAAAATAAAAAATCAATTCCTTCATGCAAGACTTTTACTGGATCAGTAAGTAAGTGTGCCATATTACATATGTTCTATGTGATAATGTCAGGGAAATTACTACCTTAAATAAGGAATAGCCGAGATCCAAGTTACAAATGTTTAACACAACTGTATCTACACATCCCAAACCAGTTATAGAGCTTAAAAGTCTTTAGCACACATCTATATTTAAAGAGGAGAACCTTATATATAAATTGTTACTGAGAAGAAAATAAAACGTATTGTCATCTCATCATTCCTTTGGTAGTGTGCTGGGCACAAATGGTAAAGAATGTCTTAGTTAAACAGACAGGCACGGTCAGAAGTACACTTCACAAATTCATACAGAAAGCTTGCTTTCAACGTAGGTATTCGTGCAGAATGAGATGTGTAGGAGTGAATGAATTATACACATGCAAAGTGAATATCAGGGCGGAAAAAAAAACATTTGCATTAAATCAAGTTGGCTGTTGGCAGCAGTGGTAACAACCATCAATCAGTAGTAATTACAACACAACAGTACATTCTGGAATAAGCAATAGTTTCCCCAGAATACCATCTCTAATTCTTTGGTCCATGTTTCCTGTGTTGGGTAATTCATTGGTGTCAGCAAACACCTCAGCAATATATGAATCCAGAATCAGGACATTTTTTGCATGCTAGGGGTTTGACTAGCACATATTTAGAAGATAGATAGATAGATAGATAGATAGATAGATATGAAAGGCACTATATGATAGATAGATAGATAGATATGAAAGGCACTATATGATAGATAGATAGATAGATATGAAAGGCACTATATGATAGATAGATAGATGAGAACGACACGATAGATAGATAGATAGATAGATATGAAAGGCACTATATGATAGATAGATATGAAAGGCACTATATGATAGATAGATAGATAGATAGATAGATAGATAGATAGATAGATAGATAGATAGATAGATAGATAGATAGATAGATATGAAAGGCACTATATGATAGATAGATAGATAGATAGATAGATAGATAGATAGATAGATAGATATGAAAGGCACTATATGATAGATAGATAGATAGATTCCCAAACAGATATGCAAGTGTTCCAGCAGCAATGCAGCACATATCAATTACCAGACCACAATACATAATATAATAACACAATAACCTAAATATCATCCTCATGCCAACAAGTCCACATGTGCACCCCAACTCAGGCACACCCCTTTGTGACTCTGCATCTCATATTGTGACACACCTAACTCAGAGGGATACGTTCATGGACAGTTCACAATTTGGGTAGTTGATATTTATGATGTTTTATGCTTGGTGGAAGAAAATAAAACTTAAGAGGTGTCAGAAAGTTGTTCTATTCAGCTCAAGTTGTCTGCTCTTTGCAAAATACTTAGATTTAATGGTCAATCTCGGTTTTGCTTTTCTCTATAGCTGAAAACAGCTTCAATCACAAAAAGTTCTTCCAGCTATGTGGTATGACAAAGAAGAGTCCCAAAGAGATTAAGGAAGCGTTCGCCATCCTGGACAATGACAGGAGTGGCTTCATTGAAGAGGAAGAATTGAAGTAATGTTATTAATTTTATTACCTATATAATTTAAAGTGACCCTAATGCCAAAGTTGTTTACTATGTAATGGTAGTCACTGCATGAACAGTGATGGCTCCCTATGCTTATCGGGCTGAAGCATGACTAGGGAAAAGTGAGTTAGCTGAAAATGATTATCCAAAGTGCTGGACCTTCTGCATGATAAATTGCCAGAGCTCATCAATGGAAACCTTTCATAAAGTTGTCAGCCTTAGAAAATGTTTCAGTAAAGTTGGACAGCTGATTGAGAATTTATGTCAAACTGTGTCCTTTGGTTGTTGTGACTGATATGGCACCTTCTGTAAAAGACACCATATAAAATATAAAGTTATTTAACTGAATGTTTGACACCCCGGCTATCCGAATGGAAAGCAATAAACAGTGAAGGTAATTTTCTTTTGAAAGTTCACTTCATTTTACTAAGTACAGTTATATGTACAGTAATGCTGCCAAGGTCAATAGAGTTGGCCCTACAGGACTCTTTTGAAGACAGCTTGACACAACTGTTTGTGACTTTACACAAGGTTGGGATGCCCCGACACCTGCACCAGGGCAGTTCAAAAAGGCCTGCCATTTTTCTCAACTTTTAACACCTACCCATCCACAAAATGGGCATAATGGCATTTTCTGTGCATATGCTCCATAGGAGTCAATTGGCACTTCTCAAAAAGTACAATTCTAAGCACAACATCCTTACTAGCTCTCATATACTTTGTAAACTGTATTAGTGACATACTGTATGCATTTAAGACTGAATGAAATTGAAAAGGAAGTCAAGCCTCTGAGTTCAGGGTTTGGTGAATCACCATCACCTCTAGCACACGTGACACATGGGCCTCTTTATTATCATTACTTATTATTTGGCTGACCCCTTTATCCAAGATGACTGATAATGTTTGAGATACAATTGGTTGGTACAATTGTAGCACACTAAATGAAGCAACATGCTCATGGTCACACAGTGTTAGTAGCAGGATTTGAACCAGTAACTTCAGGGCTTCGAGTCCAAAGCCTTAACCACCAGAACACAGTGCCTGCCACGGCTCATTGAAATCTGAGGGCTTTTTAAACATAGAACTCTTCTCTATGTCTTTATAATACTACTCATATGTTGAACTCACTAGCTTACTGTGCGGTTGTGGACTTTCAGGTTTTTCCTACAAAGGTTTTCCCCTGGCGCCCGAGTGCTGACTGAAGCGGAGACTAAATCCTTCCTGGCTGCTGCTGACGATGACAATGATGGCAAGATTGGAGCTGCAGGTGAGGAATTGTTTGATGTCATTTTTGAAGTGGTGACTTTAATGATATGGACTACCATCTCACCTTCATTCCTCTAATGTACTACAAGGGTTATAGCACTGATGTCGCATAGCTCTAGAGTCCGACACACAGCCTGCTCATTGTCCGCATAGTTTTCACATTCTCTTCATTTGTCTGCAGACATCTGCCCAGTTCCTGGGATCTTGTTCAGGATTGTCTGCTGTCTTGTGTCCAAAGTGTTTGGGTTAATTCTGGTTTCACCATAACCTTGTAAAAGATAAAGATGTAATCTAATAATTAAATTCAAATTTATTCCTAAATATAGTATTGTAACCCAATGTAAAAGCTAAGAGCATTCTGTATGTACTAAATACATTTGCAAAAGTCTAAACTACAGAACTGTATTCAATATAAACAACAACAACAAAAAAAACATGCTGTATGATTATATAGAAATATAAATGTTAACAGGGTTATATACTGTACATAATTCTGTTATGCTCTGAGTAGACACTATAAGAGATTAGGAATAAATGGTAAAAATATAAATATATTTACATAATGCTGGCAACTGTGGAAATAAACACAAAATAGTCTATAGAGATTACATAATACACAGTAATTGGACAGGAGTGTATGTGGCAGTCCATCTGTATGTCTGAACCTCTGTAACTAGTAGATAAATAGATAATATAGCATAGTAGGCAAGATACAGTAGATAGATAGATAGATAGATAGATAGATAGATAGATAGATAGATAGATAGATAGATAGATAGATAGATAGATAGATAGATAGATAGATAAATGGCAAAGTAAACCAGTATATGTATAGTGAAAAGAGAACAACATAAAGCAAAATAAGAGCTGGGAATATGGATACCCCTTTAACCATTAATATAAAAAAGGTCCCCTGCAGCTAAACAGACAAAAGACAAAGAGGCAGGCTGCACAACCCAATTTATTGTCATCTAGCCGTAATTCGGAAAACTTCTGGGGTAGTTTCAGTCTCCTCCACAATAATTCAAGAATATTGCCCGGCTTTCCATTAAACATGACCATTTGAAGAGTGCCTGAGTTAATTGTAGTGAGATGGCTATTCAAATTTACCTACACACGTACATGTTTATACACAAAAGGAATGTTTTATTATTGAAAGACAATACAACACAGGGGAAACAGCAAATTACAATAAAACAGAAAATAATAAATGCCTCTGCCCTCTAAGCCTAGATAAACTTCAGTCTACTCTGTCACGTTTCATGTTTCTCACCTTTCAAGATTTTGGCTCTTTGTCCTTCCTCCCATTTGTCCCCTTGTCTAATGGATTTAGGGTATTTTAATATTTTGCCTTCTGGGTACCCTGCTGTAACCATTTCCGTGATATTATTAGTCTCTAATGTCTTACTGGTGGAACCCCCCTTCCCCATAGTGGCACATGGTATTCCTGCATGTTAACCTTAGGGGTATACTGGAGAGGGCCAGTTTAGTTTTTTTTTTTCAAAGTACGCCTCTGAGGAAATAACACATGATGTCCCCTGATGGTCAATAAGGGCACTGCTACCTTGACTAACTTCACTAAATATACGTGTGCGTGCACTTGTGTGTATATATATATATATATATATATATATCCATCCATCCATTATCCAACCTGCTATATCCTAACTACAGGGTCACAGGGGGTCTGCAGGACCCAATCCCAGCCAACAAAGGGCACAAGGTAGGAAACAAACATTGGGAAGGGCGCCAGCCCACCGCAGGGTACACCCACACACCAGGCACACACTAGGGGCAATTTAGAATCACCAGTGCACCTAACCTGCATGTCTTTGGACTGTGGGAGGAAACCGGAGTACCCAGAGTGTGTGTGTATATTATATATATATATATATATATATATATATATATATATATATATATATATATATTCAAGGCATTTGTAGTCTGAATCACAATCTGACTGTGGTTGGTCAGCAAGTCGGCTAACATCCGCCACGGTGCCCTCTTTCAGTTGCGAGAAGCAGATCATAGAATGGTTGAAATAGTTTTACTGTCAAATAATGCAAAGAGTACGCGACACATGTTTCGCCCTTAAAAACTATTTCAACCATATATATATATATATATATATATATATATATATATATATATATATATATATATATATACAGTAGGGTGGTACAGATCTAATTATGCAGATCCAGATCGTATGGATGACTTTGATTTATGCAGGGACGATTCCAGTTTGGTGCGAAGGCGATTCTTCATGTTGTTAGTTCGCACACTTCTCGATGGTCCGGGATTTTTCGGGTGATTTTCTATGTAATAAACTTAATGAGGTATAACATAATGAAAATTGCATAATTAGATCTGGACCACCATATATATATATATATATATATATATATATATATATATATATATATATATATATGAATATTTGTGTGTGTCAGTGTTTGTGTATATAAATGGGCTCAGGCAACAAAAAATAAAGAAGATACGAGCTATGAGTTAAGATCATTTGAGATTTCAGTTTGTGACTGTCTCTGTTTTATATTCTCAACAAAAGCTCACATTCTTACAAAAACTCTGTGCTACTTTCTTGACAGAATTTCAAGCCATGGTCCTGTCCTGAAGGTGCAGCCTGGGAAGAGCATGGACTGCTGGGGTCTCCACTGCATGTATGCCCGAAGGTGAAGGGAACAAACTGCACTTAAGTACATCCTCCATTTGCATCCATGCCAATAATTTTTGGAAAGACTTGCCCTGTGGACAGACAGCATGCAGGCTTTGAAATTCTATGCTTCTCTAACACCCAGCTTGTCACCAGGATGGTCTTTAAATATAATAAAAAAAATACAAAACCATAATCTTCTGCTGTGTTTTTTATTGTGGTGATCATACAGTATATGTTCTTACATTGAGCAGAAATAAATCAAGTTGGAGGGGTAGGTTGATGTGTACACAGAAGCAAACTTTGAAGTGAACTTCATCTGGAGTTTCTGCTGCCCTATCACCAACACTTGTCTCTCTTTCACTATAATACAACATTTTACGTTCATCCAAGTCATAACTCTGACCAGCCAGCTTCACAAGTTGATGCCTATGATGTTTCCAAATTTTCAAGCTGACAGAGGTATAGAATTTGATCATTTGAAGTATTACACTTCATCTAATTTAAGTTCATAAAAGACCACATTTCCATCAATGTTGGACTCTTCCTTGCTACTAAACTGTTCTTGATTTCGAATTCTACTCCCACCAGAATCCTGGACTAAAATGCTTTAGAGGAAGACACTTGTAATTATTCAGCCCCAAAAATGGCACAACTGTGTGCAGCTCCAACAAAATTGAAGATCACCACTTTCTGTCAGAAATGATCACAAAGCCCAACAGGTCAAACAGAACTGGGGCTACACCTTGATTTCGTGAAAAGTGAAATTCCCATTAGAATATGGCCGCAAGTCTCTCTTCACTGTTTTCAAACAGAACGTGCATGGTTTATGCAAATGTTACTTGGCACCCAGTTTTATAGAATTTATTTGGCTCTTCACATTAAGAGGTTTTCTTCCTTGCATTAAGAAGAAATGTTTTTTAAACTGGTGATTCTGAATGTAGTGTTTTCGAGGTTATACAAGAGCACATTAGTGGATTCTTCAATGGACGTCTAGGGTTGGTTCCTGTCTTGTACTTAATGTTCTCTGCAACACTCACATAGATTTGAAAATGGACAAAACAAACAGTGATATCTTAATTTGTTCCTGATAGTGCCACAAGAAATGGAGGAATATTCCAAACCAAATAAATGTGCAAGTAAATAATATTGACAAATGTGACAATAAATAAAAATATTATGCAAGTATAAATTAAATACATAATGAAATAAGCATACAAAGATACATTTGTTTATCCATCCATCCATTATCCAACCCGCTATATCCTAACTACAGGGTCACGGGGGTCTGCTGGAGCCAATCCCAGCCAACACAGGGTGCAAGGCAGGAAAGAAACCCCAGGCAGGATGCCATCCCACCGCAGGGCACACACACACACACCCCAAGCACACACTAGGGACAATTTAGCATCGCCAATGCACCTAACCTGCATGTCTTTGAACTGCCGGAGGAAACCCACGCAGACACGGGGAGAACATGCAAACTCCACGCAGAGAGGACTCGGGAGGCAAACCTGGGTCTGCTAACTGTGAGGCAACAGCGCTACCCACTGCGCCACCGTGCCGCCATGTCCTAATGTTTTGTCAGAAATTTACCTTTAACAAGTTTGTCCCCATGTTCTTGTAGAAGATTACAGTCACCCCGGGGAGCCATCTCTCAGTTATTACCGTCAAGGAAGCTTTACCAGTCACAGGCTACTCACTTGCCCACCATGCCGTGTATTTGTTTATTTTGGTGACACTGCATACAACATAAAATATGGCTATCATTTTCACCCATCAAAGCTGACAGGGAGGGCTCTAGCAACAAATGTGTTATGGTTGGTGTAATGTCAGTAGAAGGCTCATAACTTTTTGGCCATCAAGTGTTACATTATTGGCTGACACCACAGGACTCTTGAGAGGAAAATGAATTCTGGGCTTCCTGAATTAAAGTAGCCAAGCTGTGTAGTAATTCTGGACAGTTTTTTTATTATTTTTTTCCATCCAAGTCTGCTGTAATCATGCTCAGTCAGAACTTTGATCATGAGCTGTGCTTGCCTTGGGAATCAAGTGGCTCGAAGGATCACAAAAAGTTATGAGTGTGTGCATCCTCTTCAGATAACTCACCAATCAAAACACGGAATTCACTTTAGCCCACCCTCTCGACTTTGACAGATGAAAACGACAGTCTTCATTTCAAGCTGTGTTTTATGCTGTATGCGGAGTCACTAAAATAAATAAATAATTAAATGAGTATAAACTCAAATGAATACACAACACAAAAACATACTTCATGACACATAATTTATGCCTGCATATATTGTGTTTTTATTTACATATACACATCAATTTGAACATTTATTTTCTTATTTAATTTTTTTCGCCAATATATTGCTCAATAACACGGATTGTGTTACTAACTGCCACAAAATAAGATGTCATTGTCTGTTATGTCGATTTTCAAAACTACTGAAGGGTCTCAAGGAGAATCAGACACAAAATAACCCTAGACGTCCAATTGACAATCAACTCATTTGTACTTGCGCCCTCATGAAAAACCACCCCACACCCACTCCACTTTCACAAACATGTCTTTTTTAGTGATGGAGAGGTGTTTTGGGTTATTTAGCCGAGTGGAGTGTGACACCATGAGTCTACAATACTGAACTTTTTCACAATATCCTAATTTTTTGGTTTTCATTAGTTATAATGAAGCAAAACTTTCATAATGAAGAAAAAAAAAATTCCCAATTAATTCTGGGGTCCGTCAGCGGTGTGTTCTGCTCCTACTCTGTTCAGTGCTTACATGGACTGGGTGCTGGGTAAGGTCGTGGGGGCCAGCGGCTGCGGGGCATCTGTTGGTGAAGAAAGATTCACAGATCTTGACTTTGCTGGCGATGCTGTGATCTTCGCTGACTCAATGGAGGCTCTGATCGGGGCGCTCAAGAGACTGAGTGAGGAGTCTGAGTGTCTGGGCTTACGAGTGTCCTGATAAAAACCAAAGATCGGGCCTTTAATGACCTCTTGGGCACGGCCATCAGCAGTGTGTCTGTCTGCGGAGACAGGTTTACTTACCTTTGCAGTGACATTCATGACTCTGGTGACTCTTCGTATGAAGTCAGTAGACGGATTGGGAGAGCCTGGGGGGTCATGAGGTCACTGGAATGGGGTGTGTGGCGCTCCTGATATCTCAGCAAAAGGACGAAGGTCCAAGTGTGTCTGTCTACGGAGAGAGGTTTACTTACCTTGGCAGTGTGGACACTGAAGTCGAGAACAACAGAAGGCAGACACCAATTAAAAATAAAAAGCAATGTATTCTTGGTGGCAGAGGCTGCAGCACCTCACAGCTCAGTTTGTCACAGGCAGTCTAGCCTGCTAACAGGAAGTCTATCTTCCTTTATAATCAGCTTTGTTGACAAGAAGAAAAAAAGAAACGCGGCAGTGAGGTCACAGAGTTTGCATGTAGCTTAAGATGACACATTAGATCAATACAGGAGAAGTACACGGTAGTCTTTAGATAAGAGGAACTGTCTGCATATCCAAAATTCCAGGTTCCCTATTCAACTTAGGCTATGCAATTCCGCTATGACTTGCTTTAAAGAGACAGCACTTTGCAAACCATGTACTTCACTATTCTTCTGCACCATGAAGGTTACAAAACTTCAATGGCTATGTGGCAGTTACAATTGAAGAATCTTTTTTAATCTTATAAAAGGATTAATGTTATACTGTTGGTTAATGCACAGCACATAATAATTGACTATACAATATCAAAAGCTACCTTAAAAGTTAGTTTAGTACATTTGTCTTAAAAGAATACACTCTTACAGCTTAGTGTCTGTATTGGGTTACAATTTGTTTGGTTAGCTTAACACATCCTTATTTAATGCATAAGTGACACGCTTCTTATAGTTCTATTAGTACCATACTTTTGTTATTTTGGAAAGGCTGAAGCATCTAAATTAATATTCTTTCTCAGCTGTGACATTCACGTCTCTGGTGACTTTTCGTATGAAGTCAGTAGATGGATTGGGAGAGCATGGGGGGGGTCATGAGGTCGCTGGAAAGAATATTAGAACACTCTAGACGAGAACAGGCCATTCAGCCCAACAAAGCTCACCAGTCCTATCCACTTGTTTCCTCCGAGAAAACATCAAGTTGAGTTTTGAAAGTCCCTAACGTCTTACTGTCCACCACACTACTTGGTCGTTTATTCCAAGTGTCTATCGTTCTTTGTGTAAAGAAAAACTTCCTAATGTTTGTGTGAAATTTCCCCTTCACAAGTTTCCAACTGTGTCCCCGTGTTCTTGATGAACTCATTTTAAAATACAAGTCTCGATCCCTTAATTCCCTTCATAATTTTAAACACTTCAATCATGTCACCTCTTAATCTTCTTTTGCTTAAACTGTAAAGGCTCAGCTCTTTTAATCTTTCCTCATAATTCAACCCCTGTAGCCCTGAAATCAGCCTAGTCGCTCTTCTCTGGACCTTCTCTTGTGCTGCTATGTCCTATTTGTAGCCTGGAGACCAAAACTGCACACAGTACTCCAGATGAGGCCTCACCAGTGTGTTATAAAACTTGAGCAGAACCTCCTGTGACTCGCACTCCACACATCAAGGCGCTATATAACCTGACATTCTGTTAGCCTTCTTAATGGCTTCTCAACACTGTCGGGAAGTCAATAGCTTAGAGTCCACTGTGACTCCTAAATCCTTCTCATAAGGTGTACTCTCGATTTTCCGACCGCCCATTGTGTATTCAAACCTAACATTTTTACTTCCTATGTGTAATTCTTTACATTTATTGACATTAAATTTCATCTGCCACAAATCTGCCCAAGCCTGTATGCTATCCAAGTCTTTCTGTGATGATATAACGGATTCCAAATTATCTGCTAATCCACCTATCTTGGTATCATCTGCAAACTTAACCAGCGTGTTACTTATATTAATATCTATGTGAATTTCCCCTTGGGATTAATAAAGTATCTATCTATCTATCTATCTATCTAAATCATTTATATATATTTAGAAATAGCAGCGGCCCCTGCACTGACCCCTGCTGGTCACCACTCTTAACATCGGCCAGTTCTGATGAGGTTCCTCTCACCATCACCCTCTCCTTCCTGTGTCTCAGCCAATTCTGCAGCCATCTAAAAACATCACCCTGAACTCCCACTTCTTTTAACTTGATGCCCACCCTCTCATGTGGCACCTTATCAAATGCTTTCTGAAAGTCCAGATAAATAATCTCATCTGCTCCACTTTGATCGTATCCTTTTGTTGCCAACTCATAGAATTCCAACATGTTCGTAAAACACGACCTCCCTCTTCTGAACCCACACTGACTGTTCAGAACAACTCCTGTCCTTGCCATGTGTTGCTCAATCTTATCCTTAATAATTCCTTCCATTAATTTTCCTGTGATGCACGTTAAGCTTACTGGCCTATAGATGCTTGGATCTGCCCTGTCACCCTTTTTATATAATGGGATGATATTTGCCATTTTCCAGTCCTTCTGAATCTCTCCAGTGCGCATAAAAATATGTGTCAAGGGTTTATATCTGTACTCACTAGCCTCCTTAAGAACATGAGGATAAATATTATCTGGGCCTGGTGATTTGTTTGATTTCATTTTATTTAATCTGAGCAGCACTTCTCCCTCTACAATTTCCAAATCCCACAGTACCTCCTTAGTAGTCCCTGTTACCGCTCTGAGGTTATCCACTTGCTCACTTGTAAACACCTCAGAAAAATGTAAATTTAGGGCATCTGCTATTTCACTGTCTGTATCTTTTAATTCCCCTTTACTATTCCTGATGAACTTGACCTCCTCCTCAACTGCTCTTTTACTACTAAAATACTGAAAGAATCTCTTGGGGTCTTCTTTCGCCTTATCTGCTATATTCCTCTCCAACAGTCTTTTTGCCTCCCTGATATCCTTTTTAATGGTTGCCCTCATGTTCTCATACGCTATGTGATTCGCTTTGCAGTCATTAGTCTTATATGCCTTATACAGCAGTTTTTTCCTTTGCAACTTCTTTTTTAAATCTTTATTAATCCACCGTGGAGTTTTTTTTAGTTTCCTATTAATTCCAAATTTAGTTCTGTATCTGTCCTGCATTACATGTAAAATATTTTTAAACCTGTTCCACTGCTCCTCGACTGTCTCCACATTTAAAAGCTTATCCCAGTCTATCCTACTTAGACTTTGTCGCATCTGCTCAAAATTAGCCCTACTAAAGTTCAACTTAACAATTTTAGTCTTTGCATCTGCACTCTTACAAAATACTGAGAATTGTTAGGGGTGTGTGGCGCTCCTGATATCTACAGTATGCAAAAGGACAAAAGTCCAAGTCTTTAATGTCCTGGTGCTTCCTGTCTTGCTATATGGTTGCGAGACATGGACGCTATCCAGTGACCTGAGACGAAGGCTGGACTCCTTTGGCACTGTGTCTCTGTAGAAAATCCTTGGGTACCGTTGGTTTGGCTTTGTGTTGCTCATGGAGTCCCGAATGAGGCAGATGACCTGCATTGTGAGGGAACATCAGTTACAGTACTATGGCCATATGCCGCGTTTCCCCAAGGGTGATCCAGCTCACAAGATTCTCATTGTTGGGGACCCCAGCTAGAAACCTGGTGTGCAAATAAAAGCATAGCATTTGTGAACAATTGGGATGATTTTTGGGAAAGGCCTGGATTTTTCAGAAGAGATGGTCTTCATCCTAACTGGAGGGGATCTTATGTATTATCCCAAAATATGGCAGCAAAACTGCCTGGTTGACTGATTAGAGCACCATCCAGGCCGCAGTCATGTGATCTTAAATCACAGGCTGTTGTTTATCCCACCTGTTATTTTCCTGAAGCTGTTACCCATAATCCCTGTTGTGGGGCATCCAGTAAATTTAGTCTTGAAACAAACCATAAATTAATTGATAACCAAAAAATAAGGTGTATAATTAGACCAAGGGATAAAACCAGACACTCCACCAGGGGCATCTGTAATAGAAATTTAATTCAAATTAAAACAAAAAATATATCAGCAGTTCAGAAAGAACCATGCAGTTTTGAATGCTGTTTATTGAACATTCGCTCTCTTGGCACTAAAGCTGTTTTGGTAAATGATATTATATTAAGTACAAAATCTGATCTGTGTCTTCTTACTGAAACCTGGCTTAGTAAATGTGACACTGTTCCCTAGCTGAGGCGTCACCAGATGGATACTCGTTCCTTCATAAGTCTAGAGATTCTGGTCGAGGAGGAGGCCTTGGAATAATTCATTGTAACAAAATGCAAATCACTCCTAAAAATTTAGGCAACTTTACATCCTTTGAGGCATTCATTTTAAATATTAAAACAGATTCCAACACAATTATAGTGCTAGTCTACAGACCACCAGGGCCATATTCATTGTTCATGACTGAATTTAGCAACCTTCTGTCTGATTTGGCTATAAATTATGATCACGTAGTTCTGATGGGGGATTTTAATGTACACATTGATGTGGAAACTGACACTTTTAGCAAATGTTTTACTTATTTGTTAAATTCAGTAGGATTTTGTCAGATTGTCAAAGGTCCAACTCATAATCATAACCATACATTAGATTTAATTATAACTTACAAAGTTGAAATTCAAAATTTAAATATTACTCCATTAAATGTAGTTATTTCCGATCACTTCTTAATTACGTTTGATTTAGTTCTGCCCATGCCAGCACTCTCAGATTAAAACAAAGACAGTGCGACATCTAGATTGTAATTCTGCTTCAAAATTTATAGATACCTTGAGTAAGTCGAGTGTAATTGTGGAAAACCATTTAGATCAGTTAACATCAAATGTAAACGTGGAAAACAATTTAGATCAGCTAATATCACATTATAATGTGACCTTGAGAGATGCTCTGGACACAGTGGCTCCCCTAAAACAAAAGTGATCAAAGCACATAGAAAATCTCCCTGGTTTAATGAAAACACTCGAGCTCTTAAATTAGAGTGTCGAAAACTGGAGCGCAGATGGAGAACAACAAAGCTACATGTCTTTCAAATTGCATGGACAGAGAGTGTTAATAAATATAAAAAGGCCCTCTTTAAAGCTCGCTCAGAATACTATTCTACATTAATAGATAGCAATAATAAAAATCCTAGGGTACTTTTTAGAGCAGTGGCTAAATTAACAAATGGGAATTCAGATCAACAGTGCAAAATACCAACAGATATTAGCAGTACAGACTTTATGAACTTCTTCAATGAGAAAATTAAAAATATAAGATCCCAGATCTCAGCATCACAGTACAAACCAAATACTAGCTTAGCAGACCCTGTCTCACATTGCATTCAGCACTTTAATAATTTTAATCCTGTAACTGAGCAGGAAGTCTTAACTTTAATTTAAAATGAAGCCCACTACTTGTTCCCTAGATCCAGTGCCAACAAAACTAGTAAAAGTGCAATGGATGTTCTTGTAGCACCTATTCTAACATTATCAATAGTTCATTATTGCATGGCACAGTACCTGATGCACTAAAAGTGTCAGTCATTAAACCTTTACTTAAAAAGTCAGACCTAGACCCACACATACTAAATAACTATAGGCCTATTTCAAATTTACCATTTCTCTCTAAAATACTAGAGAAAGTAGTCGCCAGTCAGCTTCAGTCACACCTTACGCATTACAATTTATTTGAGAAATTCCAGTCTGGCTTTCGCACTGGTCATAGTACAGAAACGGCACTAACACGGGTTGTAAATGACATTCTGATATCCTCTGATGAAGGAAATTCCACTGTAATTATGTTGTTGGACTTAAGTGCAGCATTTGACACCATTGACCATTCTATTTTACTGCACAGGCTAGAAAACGATGTTGGGCTTACAGGCCCGTGCTCGCTTGGTTCAGTTCTTATTTATCAAATCGATTCCAGTATGTACAGAAATGTGCTGACAGTACTCCATCATTATACACAGAAGTTCAATATGGTGTCCCAGGGCTCAGTACTGGGACCTTTACTGTTTTCACTTTACATGCTTCCACTGGGATCTCTCATTAGGAAACATAATGTTAATTTTCACTCGTATGCAGATGACACCCAGTTATACCTTTCATTTAAATCAAATGAAGTTTCTCCGATGTTGTCTTTAATTAGTTGTGTTAGTGAATTAAAGGAATGGATGAATGAGAACTACTTGTCTTTAAATACAGATAAAACAGAGATGTTAATTGTTGGAGGGAATGACGCTGATCACAGCAATATTTTGTCGTCATTTAACTCAGTTGGAATCCCAATTAATTTTACTGAATCAGCCCGCAATCTAGGAGTTATCTTTGACTCTAGCATGTCATTTAAAGCATATTACAAAGTCGTCCAAAACATGTTTTTTCCATCTTAAAAATATTAGGAAATTAAGGCGCTTTCTAAATAAACAGGATTGTGAGAAATTAATTCATGCATTTATCTCTAGTAGGATTGACTACTGCAATGCGGTGTTCACTGGCTGTTCAAACTGTTCTCTATACAGCCTCCAGTTAATCCAAAATGCGCTGCAAGAATTATTACAAGAACAAGAAAATATGAACACATAACCCCAGTTCTTAAATCTTTACACTGGCTCCCAGTTAAATTTAGGGCAGATTTCAAAATCCTCCTTTTAACATATAAAGCATTAAATGGCCAAGGTCCGCTTACTTGTCTGAACTTATCATGACTTACAAACCTGAGCACATTAAGATCTCAAGATGCCGGTCTGCTTAGGATTCCAAGGATTAATAAAATAACAGTGGGAGGTCGAGCTTTTAGTTACAGGGCCCCTAAACTGTGGAATGGTCTTCCTGCTTCCATAAGAGATGTCCCCTCGGTCTCAGCCTTTAAATCCCGGCTGAAGACTCACTACTTCAGTTTAGCATATCCTGACTAGAGCTGCTGATTAACTGTACATACTGCATCTCTGTTGTTAGTCATTAGCACTATAACATAAGTAACATGATAATTATATTTGAATACTAACCCTCACCTATTCTGTTTCTTTCTCGGTACCCAAATGTGGCCATTGGTGCCACGGCCCACCTGCCAAGTTGTTTGCCTGCCTATGGTAAAGTCATCCCTGATGGAGGATCACAGGAATCATGGGAAAGAGGGGTCCTTTCATCGGAGCAATGTTTCAGCCGTGGCATGGCCAAATGGAGATGCAGCTAGATGGATGAGGTCTCCAGGACTCTAAAAATATCCAAACCTAATTATGTCATATCATCTACTGTTAAACCGTAATTCTAAAATTTTTATTATGCTGTCTTAAGGAATTGTTCTGTTGTGTATATTGTATTGTATTGACCCCCTACTTTTGACACCCACTGCACGCCCAACCTACCTGGAAAGGGGTCTCTCTTTGAACTGCCTTTCCCGAGGTTTCTTCCATTTTTCCCTACAAGGTTTTATTGGGAGTTTTTCCTTGTCTTCTCAGAGAGTCAAGGCTGGGGGCTGTCCAAAGGCAGGGCCTGTTAAAGCCCATTGTGGCACTTACTGTGTGATTTTGGGCTATACAAAAATAAACTGTATTGTATTGTATTGTACTGGACCAAGCCAAGGGGTCTCCCACGTAACATCTGGCTGAGACAGATAGAGGGTCACTTCTGGAGGGTGGTGTAGTGGGTGCGGCAACGCATTGTACCAGTGCATGCTCCCCAACTTGACTTGACTAGCTATAAGCCACAATCAGCAAAAAGAAAAGAAATAAGCACTTGAAATATATCACTCTGTGTGCAATGATTCTATAAGAGTTTCACTTTTTGAATTGAATTATTGAAATAAATTAAGTTTCCGATGAAATTCTAATTTATTGCACCTGTAATATTAATACAATTTCGCAGAACACTGGCCCCTGTGCATGAGAAGATTCATGGTTTTATATTCTGCATTGGGCATGGCTCCAAGTTGTTAATTGAATTTTGTATTATATCAGTGTGTTGCTGCTCAGCTCACTTCCCAAACATTTCCACTGTTAACCAGTGTGAACCTGGCCCGGACACAGACAGGCGGACATGTTGTTTTCCACCACCACACGTTTATTTTCCACAAATATTTACAAGGTAAATGTCACTAAGACACAGTCCGTGCACAAACACAAACCCTACACACAGTCCTGGCATCTCAATTCCTTCTTCTCTGGGCCGCCTCCAATCTCCTCTCGTGCCTCGTCCTTCTTCCACCCGACTCCAGCCTCAACTGACGGGAGACAGCCCCTTTTATTCATGTTCCGGATGAGCTCCAGGTGTTCCCGACACTCCCCCGTTGGCCACGCCCCAGCGTGGCGGAAGTGCCGGCTGTTCTCCCGGCAGCTCACCGGGTGTCCTTTTTAATCTTCCCCCCAGCACTTCCGGGTGTGGCGGAAGTGCTGAGGTAACAGGTCCCCAAGGCATTGGGGCGCCTCCTGGCGGTGACCACGGGCCCCTGCAGGGTGGGGCTTCCATGCCCTCAACCCGTGGCCCCCAAAGCAACCAGGGTGGTGGCCCCCACATGATCCAGGGTGAGCGCAGACCCACATCTGGTCCCTCACGGCGTCCCAGCCGGGTCGTTGCCCCTGGCATCCCCGACACCAGCTACCCTCCATTGTTTCAAGGACCAGATTGTAACTGGTGCTTTGAAAGGACATGGTTTCAAACCGTATGACCAATGACAGCTGCTAATCGAACTTGTTACAGATACTGCGGATTATGCTTTCAAATTTCCAATAGCAATCCTAGTTGAATATGCCTGTTGCATGGATTGGTAAAGTGACAAAGTGAGAATTTTTAGATTTAAAAAAAAAAAAACAAATGAAGGCACTCAGGGGCCTGTGAAATTTCCTGCCCACTCCACTATGCAGACATCAAGGTCATATCTGTGGGCACTGGGGCTTGGGTTTGAGAGTTGTCAGAAAATTGCCTTGCACCACCCAAACAACACATGGGCTTAAAATGCCAATGGGAAAGCCCAACGTTCGCGCTTAATTTGCACTGCTCAAGACGCCAAAGGGTACCTGCTATTCAATCACACTGCTTGAAATGTACCCCGCTATTTGATCTAACTGCTTGAGAGCCAGCTAATGGAAACCCCTTTACTCATGCTGCTGGAATCTGCACCACCACCCTAAATGTTCTAAAACTGGCACTGGTTGCTATGCCATTCCTGCTTTATCGTGGTTTTACAATGCTGTATACCAACACATTTACATTGCTCATACAGATGACAAATTAAAAGAACAGAACAAAACAAATCCAGCCTTCAAGGCCTATAATAAGATACTTAAAACAACCCGTTATTCTCTTGCTGGGGGCATATTACTACCTCTCAAAGCCACCTACAACCGTTTTGGAACAGTTTTCACATACGAGAACTTTGAATTAGAAAGTTCTACACTGCCACTAACACCTTATTGTATTTATCCTGCTACTTGATAATAACATTAAATAAACATTATTAATCCCAAGGAGAAATTTAGAAATGTAATACTGACAGTCCTGCGCTTAAGTAAATCGTGTCTCATTCAAGTACTGTCCTACTTGGTAGTACTGTTTTCGACGACTTCATATTTTTTTGTTATTGATATCTCGGCCTCCTCACAGGATAAAGAAGATCTCTACCTCCACATGTTTTGGCATCACAGGCTGTTGTTCTCGGAACCAGACACATCTGTTTTCAGAAACTGACATGCGCGTTGAAATTCTTAATTTGCCAAAGCGACAGATTAATCACCTGGGTAGAAAACGCTGTCTCAGAATTACGCGCCTTGATGCCGCGTTTGCGCAGTTCCCAGTACCTCTACTTGGCATCATAAATAACGGAAGTTCTGATTGGTGCGAGAGTGCATGTTTGTAATAGCATTGATTTGATTGGTAGTTTAATTCACCGACGAATGTACGCGCCAAAGCAGTCTTTCTACAACGACGTGCGTAATGCGTATACTGTAGTACACTGTTGATGAACTGGGAAATTAGTCTTGTTTAAATACAGAACAAACGAGGTTTAAAAAAAAAAATACATCGGCACACTGAAATTGAGCAACGACATCGGGACTGTCCCGAGAAATGCGGGACGTCTTAAATGTTTGTCAGGGTAGCTCCTGCTGTGTGCCATTTCCAGGCTTGCTAGCATTTCCACCCACTGGTAATTTCACGAAATGAATTATAGGGATATTAAATTGATTATCTACCGTTTGATGACAGTGGGTGAGTTGTTTTTAAGCACGGCTAATTATCACGGTCTAAATACTTAGAGGAATCATGAGAGCGCTCCTTAGTTGCCAATTATCAGCTCCGTTGTTTGCTCCACGTGTTGTGCCTTAGAATTCGCTTGTCCCCATAGCGCAACAGGTGGAACCTTAGTGATATGTAATTTGGATTATTTTAACCTCTCTGCGTTTTGCTGGTCCTTCGGTTCATTTTCAGATTCAGGGTTTGGTCTTCACATAGTGACCTGTGCTGAATGTATAGCATACCTTCGCAGGCAATGATCAGGAGATTCAGACGCTTGCCTGTTTTGATGCTGGTTTGTGCGTTACTTTTGGCAGGTGCCGTGTACCATTGTGTGCCAAACATTCTGTGGGCTCCTCATTTTGACAGGTAGGATTGATTAAAACATGCAGTTCTTGACATTCATGAACACTTTTCCTCATAAAATCACTTTTTCTTTTTTAGATGATTACAGTATTAGACTATATATCCAAATCTAAAGAACAGAAATGTGTTAATTATTGGAGGAAAGCGGGCAGGTGGTGATGTGATTAGGGCTGCTGTCATCAGATGGGGTTCAGATACCTCCATCTGATCTTTCCCTTTAATGACCTATTCGGCACAACCATCAGCAGTGTGTGTGTGTGTGTGTGTGTGTGTGTGTGTGTGTGTGTGTGTGTGTGTGTGTGTGTCTGTCAGCTGAGAGAATGTCGACCATATGAAAAGGTTCACTTACCTTGGCAGTGACATTTGCATCTCTGGTGACTCTTCCTAGGAAGTCAGCAGCTGGATTGGGAAAGCATGGGGGTCATGAGGTTGCTGGAACGGGTTGTGTGGTGCTCCCTGTATCTCTGCTAAAGCATGAAGGTCCAAGTCTTCAGTGTCCAGGTGCTCCCTGTTTTGCTATATGGTTGTGAGACATGCACACTATCCAGTGACCTCAGACGATGACTGGACTACTTTGGTACTGTGTCCCTTCGATGAATCCTTGGGTACCACTGGTTTGACTTTTTTTGGACTGAGCAGTTACTCACAGTGTCCCAAAAGCGGTGTATTACCTGCATTGTGAGTGAGTGTCAGTTATGGCACTAGATAGATACTTTATTAATCCTAATGGGAAATTCACATACTCCAACAGCAGCATACTGATAAAAAAAACAATATTAAATTAAAGAGTGATAAAAATGCAGGTATAACAGACAGTAACTTTGTATAATGTTAACGATTAAACCTGGGTGGAATTGAAGAGTCACATAGTGTGGGGTCTCCTCAGTCTGTCAGTGGAGCAGAACGGTGACAGCAGTCTGTCGCTGAAGCTGCTCCTCTGTCTGGAGATGATCCTGTTCAGTGGATTCTCCGTGATTGACAGGAGTCTGCTCAGCGCCCGTCGCTCTGCCACGGATGTCAGACAGTCCCACTCCATGCCTACAATAGAGCCTGCATGCCTTCCTCACCAGTTTGTCCAGGCGTGAGGCGTCCCTCTTCTTTATGCTGCCTCTCCAACACACAACCGCATAGAAGAGGGCGCTCACCACAACTGTTTGATAGAACATCTGCAGCATCTTATTGCAGATGTTGAAGGACGCCAGTCTTCTAATGAAGTATAGTCGGCTCTGCCCCCTCTTGCACAGAGCATCAGTATTGGCAGTCCAGTCCAATTTATCATCCAGCTGCACTCCCAGGTAGGTCTGCACCCTCTGCACAGTCACCTCTGATGATCACAGGGTCCATGAGGGGCCTGGGCCTCCTAAAATCCACCACCAGCTCCTTGGTTTTGCTGGTGTTCAGGTGTAAGTGGTTTGAGTCGCACCATTTAACAAATCCTTGATTAGGTTCCTATACTCCTCCTGATGCAGCCCACGATAGCAGTATCCTCAGCGAACTTTTGCACGTGGCAGGACTCCGAGTTGTATTGGAAGTCTGATGTATGTTGGCTGAATAGGACCGGAGAAAGTCCAGTCCCCTGTCGCGCTCCTGTGCTGCTGACCACAACGTCAGACCTGCAGTTCCTAAGATGCACATACTGAGGTCTGTCTGTAAAATAGTCCGCGATCAGTGCCACTACTACTCCCATCTCTGTCAGCTTGTCCCTAAGGAGCAGAGGTTGGATGGTGTTGAAGGCACTAGAGAAGTCCAGAAACATAATTCTTACAGCACCACTGCCTCTGTCCAAGTGGGACTATTGCCATGGGATGTGGTTTCCCCAAAGATGATTTGGCTCACAGAAACCTCATTGCTGAGGATCCATGCAGCTAGACCAGGTCAAGAGGATGCCCATGAAACCGCTGGCTGTGGTATATAGTTATTTCTGGAGGGTGGACCTGGACTGCTTGTCTGCCTAAGGGTTGCGTCATGTGGTAGGTATGGCAAAGTGCTATACCAGTACATGCTCCCCAACCTGACCTGATCTTTCCCTGCCCTGAGTGTATTTATTTATTTATTTATTTATTTATTGTCCCATCATCCTCTCCTGTCCCCAAGATGTATGTATTCAATTGGCTAATAATTATAAACTGGCCTCCTGTGAGTGATTGCTGGAGTGTGTGTGTGTTTGTGTACTGTATATGGTTGAGGAGTTGTCCTACCATCTACTTCATGCTTTGGGGATCAGCTTCAGGATCCTATAGCTCCTTCCATATAACCTAAAGTCAGGGTTGTAGTGTACAAGAAGAAAGAAGGAATTGGAAATTGTTACAGGTGGAAAGTGGCATAAGTGAAAGATGGGTGGAATTGGGTGGATAAAGTTTCTAAACATTAATAGTGTTATAATTTTTTTTATTTTTTTTTTGGTGGAGTATGTAGTTCCATTGGGTGAAGCATTTACTTTGGTAGGTGAATGCAGTTGCTGTTTCTTCTGTATTTATTTCACAGAGGAAAAGTGGAAGTGCACCAGTATGTTGTGATAAAGGGCATGGGCCCATTGAAGCACCAGGATGATCACAGAACACCAGTAATTATGCCGCTTGGGGATGAGTATGGCACTGACTTCACATACACCAATGGGGTAAGGGCTCTGAGACTGTAAAGTGGCAGATAAAAGGGATGTGGGGTATGAGATTTGGTTTGTGTTTTAAGAGGGTGTGTGCTGAAGCGGTTGACTTATCCCTGCCTTGCCCAAAATCGACTAGGAAGCAGTGGTGTCCTCTGTCTTCCGGGGCTTGAAGAGACCCCATCCTCTCTCATAGTTTCAAGGGTCCAGCCCCTGATCTTTGAGAGCACAGCCCACCCCTTCCCCCTCATTTTCTGTGTTCACACATACATGGTTGATGCATGTAGAACTCAATGAATACCTCATGTCTTCGATCTTATGATAACCCAAAGGGACCCCTCTCCCCACCGGTCTTTAACTCTTTTATGGCGGATGTCAACTTTTTCTGACAACAGGGGTTGAGAGGCAGAGAGCAATAATCGGCTGTAAATGTCGAGAAAACTCGCTGTTGAATTACAGGTAGACCCGCTTTGCTAGGAGGACTGTTAGACTCGTTGACTTGATGTCGAAACCCTGTATATGTGAACAACGTTTAGAGTGGCATTGACATCCAGCAAAAGAGCGAAGCAGATATGCAAAGCAAAATGCTCTATGCGCGTTCTTTTTATTTATTTATTTATTTTTTATGTTTTTTGTGTATTACTGCTGAATCGGACTTTGACTTATTGAACTTCAATTTTGATGCAAGCAATCTGAAAATCGAAAACAAGACAGGTATAAAGTGCCTTTTCAGCTTATGAGTGATGAGAAAATAGATATGCATTAAGTATGTGAATTTACATACTGTAGAGCAGGAATGCCCACACTTTTTCGTCTTGCGAGCTACTTTTAAAATGATCAGGTCAAAATGATCTACTGAGTATCCGAGGTGGGTAGTAACGAGTTGCATTTACTTGAGTAACTTAAAAAAAATATTGTACTTCTAAGAGTAGTTTTACTGCACCATACTTTTTACTTTTACTTGACTACATTTGTGAAGAAGAAACGCTACTCTTACTCCGCTACATTGGGCAATTGGCGGCCATTGATCGTTATTAAGTTGCTTGTATTCTGCATGTTTAATGACAAGGAGAATCTCCTTTTTCTTCGGCCAGGGGTCTTGAAATCGCAGCAGGAATTTCTCCCTAGCCATCTGCCTCAACGAAGGCATCTTTTATCATTTCTCCATCTTGGAAGGACTTCTTATGTTTAATGATCGAGTGTCTCACCCGGAACGAAGCTTCGGTGTGTCTCCCTTTGCTTTTGAATTCAGCCGAGTGAAAAATGACGGCTTGTCCGATTAACTGCGATTTTTAGTTCCTTCTCCTTTTTCTTTCTCAGATCGCTTTTCGGGAGGAAGTCAGTTTCGTAGTTTTTATGAACAGTTTGAAGTACATTTCCACATTTTCCTTCTTTGGAATAGCAATGATAGATTGACAGATCAGACAAACGCATTTCGATTGTGACATCGTGAGAGAAAAAAAATCCTCTTCCAATTCCACATCCAGCCCATAACCAACAAATTATTTTTAAAATCTCTTCTTTAGTCGATATAAATTTGAAGGCTGACTAGATCACTTAGATAGCCAGAGTTTTGCAGTAGCTCGCGCCTTTGATCGTGCGTGTGGGATGACCAGTGTGTTAAAAGAGAAGAGATCTCAGACTGGCCGCCCATAGGGAGGATATATGATAGACTAACATTTAAAAAAAAAAAAAAATTTGAATGCAACGTGATCTACCTGCACTACCTTTCCAATCTACCGGTCGATCGCGATCGACGTATTGGGCACCCCTGCTGTAGAGGCCCATGGAAAATAAAACGGACATTTGTCATAAATAAGACCTTTTTTATGTCGATTTACGTTGTGAAACCATTGCTTTGTGTGCAATTTAGAAAACATTTATTTTGAAAAAATATTCAGCCCAAGGAGAAAAGGTGAATAGTAATTAGCCCTGACAGAGTTAAATGCATGGCATTACCAAAGCGGGGGCTTAAGCTCTGAACATGCATTAAAGATAGCGATGCCCCCGGAGGGGTAATCTTTCAAAATATTTCAGTGGGAAAAAATGTTTAAGATGTTGACTATATACTGTAAGCAGGTCTGAACCACTCTAATGTGTTTTTGCTCCAATTTCTTTTATTACTGGACCTCCTTCAGATTTGGTGGCCATCCAAAAATTTTTCTCATAATTACATACACCCTTCCGGCCACTTTTTTATAATTCTTATGCCATTTTTGTCTTCAGCAGAAATGCACCAAAGAAATGGAAAGGGCAGCTCGCCAGACAAAGTGGCTGGGACATGCATTTATCCCGACAATTCCCATCCTGCAGTGGGATGTGCATGCCAGCAAGGCAGAGTATGAGAGGCTGCTGCCCTATGGGTCCTGCTATGGATATAAAGATGTTCCCTACTCCGGTGAGCTCGAGTCAGCCTGTTGTCTTTACAACTCAATGATGCTGATGGTGCCTGTATACATTGGCAGTAACTGACCACATGGTGTGCCAGCAACTTGACTGACTTTTGTAAGGGGCACTTCTGCATATGGTTGTGTCACAAAATGCCACAATTTATCTGTCTCTTCCCAGAATTGAGCACTACAAACTGTTCCCCCTGGAAAAGTGCTACTTAATGTAAGCAGGGTACTGGAAAGAGTGTACACTGTCCAATGTAGTGATGGATGGGTGTGAAAGGTGCTGCATAAACTGGCTAACTTTGCCTATCTGACCCAACCAGAACGAAAGTCAGCCACAGCTTGCTTTCTTGGCCCACACAGGGTAATGAACTTGTATTTCCTTAGTAGGGCATAATCCTTGTACTGACCCTGCACTGTGACCCCCCACATATCATGTGAAAAGACAAATCTCCCCAAAGGGAGATTAACAAAGTATATCAAAAAATTGTCTGAGTACATTTGAAAAGACACCTTGAGAAGTGAGAGATCATTTGGACTTGGGCCTGTGATATCCATGTTCTATAGTTCCTGTTTCCATGTCCAGTCTTGGGGGTTAAACCCCTGTGGTTGTGACTTTTCATTTTGATCAATTTCTAAACATATGCATTCATCTCACTGTTTTTGTTTTTTAAAAAACTGTCCTTTTGAAATTCTGAAATATTAATATTTTTGCAAAAAAATTAAACACTTAAGTTTCCTTTGCCATTTTCTTTTTAATCCACCTTTCTCTAAAGGGTTCGCTCCCTTCATTGTATCTGAATGCTAAATGGGAACAATGACTTCAGCTCCATATTGACAGTGCTACTCATTTGGAAGAAAAATCTCTAGAAAGTAGACAGTGTAACTGGGAATGGAGTCATTGCTTCTCTTCAGTACTAATTTGTTTGTAATTTTAGATTATATATTTAATTTATGTGTGTGTGAAATAATCTTTTTATACTAGATGTCCAGGAGGCTCTAGTGTTGTTGAATTCCACAGCCAACCGTCATATGTTTAGTGACTGGCATCACGTGACCTATCCAAGCCTGCCTGCCTGCATCCGTTGTGCTGTGGTGGGGAGCGGCGGGATTCTGAACGGCTCCAGAATGGGAGTGGCAATTGATAATCACACCTATGTGTTCAGGTGATGGCATCTGGAACTGGGAGAGGAAGTTGGGTCTTAATGTAAAGATGGGTGGTGCCCATTAGCAGGCAGCTCTACTTTGGCCCTAATGAGTTTTTTTTGGGTGGTGGAGTAAAAGCTAAAACCACTCTTCTCCCTTCTCAGACAAAGAAGTTGAGCACCCACTGCCTGAAGCACTAGGTTCTTATTGATTTATCCAATTTCACTTTCTCAGAGTAAATGGTGCCATCACTAGAGGGCATGAAGTGGATGTTGGAAAGCGGACCTCCTTTTACTTTTCCTCTACGAACACCATGAAGAATTCTTTAAGAAGTTACTGGCACCTGGGCTTTGAACTACCCTTGTCAGAGGCAGGTACCACTGTGGGTGAGGTCACTAAATGCAAGCTGACCACCATGTTTTCCTTGGATATGAATGAATTAAATAGTAAAGCTGCACACCTCCATTCCAATTAGGAGACGCGTTACGTCTTTATCCCTGACCACGTCCGTGACTATGTGATGCTGAGGGCTGTGATAACCAATTCACCCATCCTTTCTGGACCCGACCGCTCTGACAGGTAAGGCATAGCAGTTGGGTTTTTGTTTTAATTTTTTTTTCCCCCAATTGGAGCACTCGGTTGGTTTGTTTCTTTTATTTTTCTAGTCCATCTGACTTTTTTGCTGACCCAATACCAGAGAAGTTTAAGATGCTGCATCCCGATTTTCTGCGCTACCTGAGGAACAGGTAAGCTCTGTTAGGTGGTTTGTGTTGATTTGTAGGTTTTAATTTATTAAAAATGCCCACAGTGGAATCCCAAAAGTGAAATTGCTGGAGATCTGGTTAAAGGGATCCAAGTAACAGAATGCTGTCTCCCAATGCTCCAAGTGAGCTTGGTGCCTCCTAGTGGTTTTTTTATTCCAGTGATGCCAACCCATCTGCACTTCTTGCCAAATCTGTAAAATCAAAGCTGAAAATGGGACCGGTCCTGCAAAATGACATAACCTAAACTTACTTTGCCAGATATAATTTTAGTAGCATTTCTTTCATATTATGACTTTTTGTGTAGATAATGTCATAAGCATACTTGTGTAGAGATTTTGGGGTGAACCACTGGGGGCTCTATGCTATGGAGGAATATTTTGGACAATAAATGTACTGTGAAATGTGGTGGTTTTTAAATGCAGCACGGAAGGTTTTGTTCCTTATTTACAGGGGGTTCTGAAAGTACTCCAACCCCTTCATCTTCTGTGGGGTGGGTTTTTTTTTTTTTTGTTTTAAATGGATACATTTGCTGTTGTTGCCCATCAATCTACACTCGGTGACCCATAATGGCATAGTGGAAATATGGTTATTAAAAATCAATCTGGAATTTCTTGTTCACAGTAAGCACTTGGGCCCATTAAGCAGTCTGAATACTCTCTCAATCCAGTATACTTGTGTACCTATTTAACTTTTATTTCAGTAATGCCACATGAAACAAGCCATGAAATTTATTTTTATATATATACTCAGCAAAAAAAGAAACGTCCTCTGACTTTCAACTGTTTTTACTTTCAGTAAACTTAATGTGTAAATATTTGTATGAACACTAAAAGAGTCAACACCATAAGACATAAACTAAAAATGTTTCACAATGTGTCCCTGAATGAAGGGAGGCTCAAAATCAAAAGTACCAGTCAGTATCTGGTGTGGCCACCAGCTGCTTGAAGTACTGCAGTGCATCTCCTCCTCATGGACTGGACCAGATTTGTCAGTTCTTGCTGTGAGATGTTACCCCACTCTTCCACCAAGGCACCTGCAAGTTCCTGGACATTTCCTAGCCCTCACCCTGCGATCCAACAGGTCCCAGACGTGCTCAATTCCTTCGACGATAAACACGAATCCGTCCATCACCCCTGGTGAGACAAAACCGTGACTCATCAGTGAAGAGCACTTTTTGCCACTACTGTCTGGTCCAGCGAAGGTGGGTTTGTGCCCATAGGCGGCGTTGTTGCTGGTGATGTCTGGTAAGGACCTGCCTTACAACAGGCCTACAAGCCCTCAGTCCAGCCTCTCTCAGCCTATTGCGGACAGTCTGACCACTGACGGAGGGATTGTGTGTTCCTGGTGTGACTCGGGCAGTTGTTGTGGCCATCCTGTACCTGTCACGCAGCTGTGATATTCGGATGTACCGATCCTGTGCAGGTGTTACACGTGGTCTTCCACTGCGAGGATGATCAGCTGTCCTTCCTGTCTCCCTGTAGCGCTGTCTTAGGCGTCTCACAGTGCGGACATGGCAATTTCTTGCCCTAGCCACATCAGCAGTCCTCATGCCTCCCTGCAGCATGCCTAATGCACGTTCACGCAGATGAGCAGGGACCCTGGGCATCTTTCACAGTCGGTAGACAAGTCTCTTTAGTGTTCTGCGTTTTTAGAACTGTGACCTTAAATGCCTACTTTCTGTAAGCTGTTAAGGTCTTAACGACCATTCCACATGTTAATTAATTGATTAGGGTTAATTGAACATGCATGGAGAACATTGTTTAAACCCTTTACAATGAAGATCAGTAAAGTTATTTGGATTTTTAAAACATTATTGTTGAAATACACAGTCCTGAAAAAGGGACGTTTCTTTTTTTTGCTGAGTTTTATAATAAAATCCCTCCGTGTTGGTAAGGTGGAATCTAGAGTATTGTGTTTTAATTGCTGCATTGTTGGAAGTCTTTGTGGCTGCTTTTTTTTTTTTTAATTTTTTTATTTTTTTTTTTTTTAAAAAGAAAAGTTGCCCAGAATAACTACGCAAAATGGCTACTCTAATTCAAGAAGCTCCTTATTCGCATTACGGATTCTGCATCTAAATTATCTGCTGTAAATGAAGATTTATGCACACTCAACCAACTATTCACCAGCCAAAATACAGTACTACCTAGAGAATGAGGGGGAATTGTGACACATTTTTGTTTCATGTTGTATGCGGTATCCCTGAAATAGCCGAATACATAATCGGCAACAGACATTTTATGAAACAAATTATGCTCCTATTTCATTTTTATTTGTCACTGTTTTGTTGTGTATGTTCCTATGTAGGCCTATTTATATTTTTTTTTCCTTTTATTATGTAGACTTTACCAAAATGCCTCCAACTCCATACACTTACCATCCTGTGGTCATGTAGTGCATTTTAGCATTTCCTCCTTCCTTATAACCTCAGACAACTGGAGTGAAAGAACAGGCAAGGAAGGGAGCTACACATTTAATTATGTATTTTAGATAATGTGCCCATATTAAAAATTAATTTGACAGAAATACCATTACGATGTAAGCAGCAGTGAATCGTGTGTCCATATGTGGCTCTCTGATTATCTGTCTTCAGTCTGGCTTGGTCTTTATGGCCTTTAAATGGTGACCAGCTGCATGCCTGCCTCAATCTGGCTTCTGAGAGAGTTCTGCTCATCAAGGAGAGAAAGGTGGAGTGACTAACTTTTACGAAGGGTTCTTCCTGCTTTAAACCATTCATAAACTTTTCATTGAATCATGCTGTACTGAGCTGAAATCCTTTCTTGAATTTCAACACGGTTCATTCCTGCAGCAGAACGTCTACGTTCATTTGACCTTGGCTTCAACTAGACCGGCGACAGCATGCTTTCTGTGCTCTACATGTTCAGACTACCTCTATAAACCATAGCGAGCACGTTGTATTGTCAGCTTCTATCCATTGTGGACTACTGTGTAATTTTCAAATTGGCTTTACCTTTAGATGTACCCTAAAAAGTTTGTCTAAAATATCCCTCCATACTGTGCTGCGCTATATATATATATATATATATATATTTTTTTTGGTGCTCTTCCCTGCCTGTTTTATGTTGTAGTAATAATTTTTTATGTTGCTGTTGCATAATGCAGATTTTTGAAGACCGGTCACTGGAATGACCCTTTCTATCGCCCATCCACGGGGGCCGTGATGCTTCTGACTGCACTTCACACCTGTGACCAGGTGAGCCATGCATAGGATGTTTTGAATCTTCCACCTTCAGTGAGCTGGGACATTTTCGTGATCATTTATTTTCTTTTGAAAGGCACTGTACAACAACAACATTTATTTATATAGCACATTTTCATACAAAAAAAGTAGCTCAAAGTGCTTTACATAATGAAGAATAGCCAAAATCCATCCATTTTCTAACCTGCTGAATCCAAACACAGGGCCACGGGGGTCTGCCGGAGCCAATCCCAGCCAACACGGGGCACAAGGCAGGAACCAATCCTGGGCAGGGTGCCAACCCACCGTAGGACACACACAAACACACCCACACACTAGGGCCAATTTACAATCACCAATCCACCTAATAGCCAAAATAAGAAATTAAAATAAAACATTAGTTAACATAGAAGAGTCAAGGTCCTTACCCCTCTTTTTCTAAGAATACAAATACAAAGTAAGAATTAAAACCAGAGAACAGTAATTAACCTAGAATAAAAGTAAGGTCCGATGTCCGTCCATCCATCCATTTTCCAACCCACTGAATCCGAACACAGGGTCGCGGGGGTCTGCTGGAGCCAATCCCAGCCAACACAGGGCGCAAGGCAGGAACCAATCCCAGACAGGGCGCCAACCCACCGCAGGACAACCAAGCACACACTAGGGCCAATTTAGAATCGCCAACCGATGTCCAGGAAGGACAGGAAAAAAAAAAAACTCCCGACGGCTGGAGAGAAAAAATAAAATGTGCAGGGGGTCCGAGGCCACGAGACCACCCATCCCCCACTAGGCATTCTACCTAACATAAATGCCTTTAATCCTTCAATGTAGGGACATCACGGTGCTTTGATTAGGTGGTGGTGGTGCAGATCGCCACCACAGAAAACCGGAAAAAGAACAGAAGAGAAAGTAGGGGTTAGTACTGATTTTGGAGCCACCATGAGTAGTCCTGCTAATTAGGATTAAACTAAAATGAAGTTGTGAGAAAGCCGTGTTTTAAAGTAATGTATGTTTAGCAGTTTTTTATTTTTAAAAAAAAAAAGTGCTCCACTGTATTAGTCTGGCGGATTCCTGTTGGCAGGCAATTCTAGATTTTAGGTGCATAATGGCAGAAGGCCGCCTCGCCAATTAAGTTTTTTGCTTTTGGAATTCTAAGCAGACACTCATTTGAAGATCTAAGGTTATGATTTGGAATATAAGATGTCAGACACTCCGATATATAAGATGGAGCGAGATCATTTAAGGCTTTGTAAACCATAAGCAGTATTTTAAAGTCCATTCTGAATGACACAGATAACCAGTGTAGTGACATCAAAACTGGAGAAATGTGCTTGGAATATCTTTTCCATTTTAGGATTCTAGCAGCTCCATTTTGCACTGATTGCAGACGATTTATGTCTTTTTTTTTTTTGGGTAGTCCTGAGAGGAGTGCGTTACAGTAATCTAGTCGACTGAAAACAAAAGTGTGAGCTAATTTCTCTGCATCTTTCAGTGATACAAGAACCGAGTTGTAAAGTGAGGCTTAACCCTTTTGGTGGCATGTATGTCAATGTATATCAAGTGGCAGTAACCCCACCAAATGCATCTCCCAAGTTTGGTCTGCCTGTACTAATAGGCTGCTGAAGAAAAAGGGAGATTTGAGGATGCGGAGATTGAAATATGCAAGGACAATAATGAGGGTACCCAGCAGACTGGCTTGTTAAAGTGAGGTTCGAAAATGATCACCGTAAAATCGGTCACTTTAACCTGCTGATGCTGATTTTCATTCCAGCTAAGCCCCTGAGTTAAGGATCTGTTTAAGTAGTGATTGTTCTGGTACTAGTATTTGTCTACTGCAAGTTTTAATATGGACTCTGCTACTGTTTGTTTGAATTCTGCATGTTGCCCATTTGTCCCCATGGAGTTTTCTCTGGAGACAGAAGTTTACTGTTAAATTTAGTGGCCCCTATTAAGATCATTCGCATGGATTAATTGCTGTCCTGTAATGTGCTGAGGTGTTCTCTTGTAGCTGTAGTCCTGCAAAGGAATACGTAGGTCCAGAACATGGGTGGATTAAACTCCACTGCATGCCCTCCCCAGTTAAAAATGTACAACAGCCTGCCTTCTTTTAGTCATTAGCAACTATACAGATCCTCTCAAACTGTGTCTGGCTTGATGGAGACCTTGGGTGGACAGCTATTGTTAGATCTGGCCAGAGACTCCAGCTGGGCCACTCAAGGTTAATCCCAGAGCTGTCCCTAAACCACTCCTCTGTTCCTAAAGTACAAAGCAAATACAACAATGTCCTGTTGGAAGTGAAACCTTTGGCCCAATCTGAGGTATACGTTTTCATTAAGGATATCTCTCTGGATTTTTCTCCATTTAGCTTTCCGTCCGCTCTGTCTAGTCTCACAGTCCCTGCCTCTGAAAAACAACCGAGCAGGATGCTGCTCGACAATTCTTCAGTGTTCAGGTGATGATCAGTGCCTGGTTTCTTCCTGATTTGACACTTAATTGAACTGTTTAGCCTCAATTCTATGATTTCATCATACCATGGACTCTTGGCGAGAGTCCTTTTTAGGTGCCCTTTGGCAAACTCCAAGTGGCTTCATTTGTCTTCTAGCTCCTCTATCATAAAACCCAGTCAAGTGCAGTGTTGTGGTTGTCCATTGGGAGGTTAATCCCCATCTCCATCATTTTAATGTGGTTTGGGTGGATAGCCAGCTCTAGAAAGAGCCATGGTTGTTCCAACCTTGTACCATTTAAGAATTATGGAGGCCACTGTACTCTTGGGAGCCTTCCATCCTGCAGAAATGTGTTTTTTGTAGGCTTCTCTAAATCTGTACCTCCCAGTGAAATCCTGTCTCTACGGTCTACATGCAATTCCTTTGACATCCTGGCTTGGTTTTTGCTCCGATGTACACCATCAAATTTTGGACCTTTTTATAGTGGCGGCAGTTTGTCCTTCCTTTTTTATATCCTGTCAATTCAACTGGCAAAAGGTGGGCTCCAAACAAAAGTGTAGAAACATCTCAAGGATGATCAATAGAATGGGATGTACCTGAGCCAGATTCCAAGTATTGTAGCAAGGGTCTGAATGGCAGTGTGAAAATTAATTCAGTTTCCCTCTGTTATTCTGGGATATTGAATGCTGCTTGATGAGAGTGGGGGGAAAAATGTCATTCTGGCCCAAGGCTACAACATACCAATACGTGAAATAAGTTAAGGGATGTGAATACGTATGCTTCTGCTGTCTTGCTAGTGCCGCCGCTGCTGCTGTAAAAGACAACGCCCTCCCTGCATTTTATATTTGCCAACTCTGTATCCTTGTCTCTGACTCCCCTAGGTTGATGCATATGGCTTCATGACACCTGACTATGCCCGCTACTCAGACCACTATTATGACCGAACGAGGAAAAAGGTGGTGTTTGTCAAGAATCATGACCTGCAGCTGGAAATGAAGTTGTGGGGCCTACTGGAGCAAGTTGGTGCCATGCGACTCTACCACCGGCTATGATGCTGAAAAGCTGGAGACCTAATGTGGGCTTATAGCGTAGTCGTCCTTCAATCAGGGGATTGGATCTGTAATTTTTATAAAAATTAAAAAAAATAAGTTTTATACAGCAAGAAAGGCCTGCTTCCATGAAAGCATGAAAGTGTAATGTTTTTGAAGGTGGGTGAGCAGTGGTCCCATGGAAAAGTTAGCAATCATGTAATTTCTCTTCTTTCCCCCTACCCAAATTGGTCTAATTATCCTCAACAACCCAAGCTTGCTCAAGCAGGTGCATTCAGGCCACCACATGGATTGGTGGTACGTCCACCACTTGCACTTGTGTGTGTGTATATATAATTTCTATCTCTGTGTTTTGATTGAGCATTGAAGGACCCCAATTTGGGGCATCACACAGTCTCATTATCCATGATAGCCAACATTTTGGGCTGTGGAGAAGCTCTTACCCCAAAAATTAGATAGTTTCTATAATGTCTCTCAAATTTGTACAATGCCCCTCGGAGCAGTGGTTTTCAACTTCAGGCCCAAGGGACCTCCATACCAGCAAGCATTTATTCCATCTGATTTCTCAATCTGAGTAAATAATCAATTAAATAACCAGAACACCTGGAAAAGTAGGATGAAAATACTGTTACCAACTATAAAAAAAAATAAACTACATTTTCCCCATATACTGTAACTGGTAGCTTTTTATTAAAATGTACTAAGCAAACTGTACATTGACTCCAAAATACGGAACCTGGGAATTAATGATGGTGGTGCAGTGGTAGCGCTGCTACCTCGCAGTTAGGAGACCCAGGTTCGCTTCCCGGGTCCTCCCTGCGTGGAGTTTGCATGTTCTCCCCGTGTTTGCGTGGGTTTCCTCTGGGCACTCCGGTTTCCTCCCACAATCCAAAGACATGCAGGTTAGGTGGATTGGCGATTCTAAATTGGCCCTACTGTGTGCTTGGTATGTGGGTGTGTTTGTGTGTGTGTGTGTCCCCTGCGGTGGGTTGGCACCCTGCCCTGGATTGGTTCCTGCCTTGTGCCCTGTGTTGGCTGGGATTGGCTCCAGCAGACCCCCATGACCCTGTATTCGGATTCAGCGGGTTAAATGGATGGATGGATGGATGGAATTAATGACTCACTTAATTAGGCTAGGAGTCCAATGAAAAACAAAAGTTGGATGGAATAAAAACCTGCAACCACAGTGGGTCCCCAGGACCGAGTTTGGAAACCACTGGTCTAAATTAATGACAAATACAAAGCACAAAATAACTGATAGCATAACTATTTACCCTTTTAATATGGCACACCAAAATCATTACGGGTTTTAGGGCAGCAGTAGCTCAGTCGGTAGAGCGGGTTGTCCAGCAATCGGAGGGTCACAGGTTCGATCCTGGCACCCGGCATGAGAATGCAGCTGTTGTGTCCTTGGGCAAGACACTTAACCTACCTTGCCTGCTGGTGGTGGTCGGAAGGATTGGTGGCGGCAGTGTTCGGCAGCCTCGCCTCTGTCAGTGCGCCCCAGGTCAGCTGTGGCTACAAATTAGCTTATCATCACCAGCGTGTGAATGTGTGTGTGAATGGGTGAATGACTGTTGTGTTGTGAAGCGCCTAGGGGGGGTTCTTGAACTCTAGTTAGGCGCTATATCAAATACAGGCCATTTACCATTTAGCAGAATTAGTTCAAGGGCAATCACCTGGCTGGAATTTACATTATTGTAGTGAATGTGGAACAACAAAACATTTATTAGTATAGCACATTTTCATACAAATGATGGAGCTCAAAGTGCTTTACGTGATGAAGAAAGAGAAAAAGAATACAAAGTAAACAAGAGTTAAAATTAGGGAACACTTTATTATTGAATAAAAGTAAGGTCTGAAAGCCAGGGCGGACAGAGAAAACAAAAAAAAACTCCAGACGGCTGGAGGAAAAAAAACAAAATCTGCAGGGATTCCTAGGGCACGAGACCACCCAGCCCCCTCTAGGCATTCTACCTAACATAAATGACCTCAAGTCAGTCCTCATTGTATTCAGGGTTTACATGGAAGAACTTGATGATGACAGTCATGTGGACCTCCGGCCTTCAATCCATCAATGTAGGGACATCACGGTGCTTTGATTAGGTGGTGGTGGTGGTGGTGAAGATCGCCACCACAGAAAAACGGAAAAAGAACAGAAGAGAGAGTAGGGGTTAGTACTGATTTTGGAGCCACCATGAGTAGTCCTGCTAATTAGGATTAAACTAAAATGAAGTTGTGAGAAAGCCGTGTTGTTAAAGTAATGTGTGTTTAGCAGTTTTTTTAGCAGTTTAGCAGGAATATTTTGTGGTGTGTCAGTATGTTGGCCAAACCTACACAATGAACACAAAACAACACAACAAGCCCATCAGTGAAAAGAACAATTCAAGGGAAAGTGAGAGATAAGAAAATATCCGAGTCACTGAAAATCCAGTTCCATCAATCATCAAGAAATGGAAAGAGTATGGCAGGGCTGGAAATCTCCTAGAGGAGGCCTTCCACAAAAACTAAAGAAAGCCAGTGAGGGAGGCCACCAAGAGGCCACTGAAGGAGTCACAATCTACACTGGCTGACACTGGAGAGACTGTGTAGGCACCAGTAGCAGCTTATTTGGAGAATGGCAACCACAAGCCATCTCAGCAGAAGGCACACAGGAGACTCTGAAGTCAGCTGGAAGAAGGCTCTGTGATCTGATGGATGCAAAATTGAGCTTTTTTGGCCATCAGGGTAAATACTATGTCGCACTGCACATTATCAAACATGCACCACCAATACTGTGAAGTGGGGTGGTGGCAGCATCAGGCTGTGGGGATGCTTCTCTGCAGCAGTTTCAGGAAGATTTATGAGGGTAAAATGAAAATGGGGAATCCTAGAGGAAAACCTGTTGCATTCTGCAAGTATTTAGTTATACTAAATGTAAAATTGATGAATTGATTAAGAAATTGGTCTGAATAAACTCACAGCCAGACAGGTCCCAGATCATGGAAACTGATGGTATAGAGAGCATGGATGGTCTTCATTACACCTTCAGTCAAATAATAGGCCTAACTCTAAATGATCTCTCACTTCTTAAATTAAATATTTATGTAGTGCCCTTTTATATTTGCACAAACTATTATGTAGATGGTTACCATGCACAATTAAACAAATTTAGGAACAGTACCCTATGCGGCCCAAGAAAGAAGGTTGTGGCTGGCTTTCATTTTGATCAGGTCAGGTTAGGCAGTTTACATAGCACCTTTCAAGATGCACACCTTCTAAAGTGATTTTCACATTCACCCATCCATCAGTGCATTTGACAATGTGTACTCTCTCCAATCACTAGCTTGCATTAAGTAACAACCTCTTCTGGGCAGCCATAGAACAATGGTGGCAGTTTGTGACAAAACTATGTGCAGAAGTGTCTCTGGCTTTTAATCTGGTCAGGTCAGACGGGCCAGGTTAGCCAGTTTGTGTAGCACCCTTCAAAGGACACATCTTATCAAGTGCCTTTCACACTCATCCATCCATCTATCCATCAAACTACTCTTTCCAATGCCAAGCCTGCATTAAGAAGTTTTTTTTTGTGGTGTAAAAGTGTCCAAGGAAGGCACTCTAAGGTTCTTTGCATATTGGTGCACAAGTTAATATTGGAAATGCCAAAACTGTGAGCCTCGATTCACTCATACCTCCTGCAAAAGTTAACCTGTTCAAAATTCACTTGGCACAGATGAGCTCGAATATATATATTTTCTTAAACCAGGGTGTGATGCTTGGAAGCGAAGAGGCAGACTGTAGGTGCTAAAGTCTGACCGAGTGGTCTTCTCTTTGTCTGTTGCTTCTTTCCCCTCCTCGTCCTGGAAGTTATGATGTCTCCCTGGAGTTGCCTTTTAAAATCCTTTGAATTTATAGTATCATGCTGACTGACCCTTTTCACAATAAAGCACTGCCTTGTATAAGATATTGCATCAGTCAAAATATGGGAGAAATGATAAGTTCTCATGGTCTGGTTAATTGCTGATTAAGTTACTTTTGGCTAGACACGAAAGATGTTCTTAAAGTCCCAAGTCTCCATTTTATATATTCTTACAAGCATACACGTTATTCACTTTATCTGAGCCTAAATAAACTGCTTACAAAAGTTAAAGGAACAATTTTTAATCAGAGTATAGCATCAAGTTAGTGAAGCGTCTGGGCTGTTGGTCTGGTTGGTTAAGTAGCAGAGGGGCTTCTTCAGTTTCAGCTGCTTTGATGCACTAGAGGGGCAACAAGGAGACGACCCCCCAAAACAGGAATGAATGGTTTAACAGGTGGAGGGAGGCCACTAACGTTTTTCCATCCTCATCTGTTTCTTCACTCGTTTTGCATTTGGCTACGGTCAGTGTCACTACTGGTAGCATGAGGCCATACCTGGACCCTACAGAGCTGGCACAGGTAGTCCAACTTCTCCAGAATGGTTGGTATATCAATACATGCCATTGCCAGAAGGTTTGCTGTGTCTCCCACCACAGTCTCAAAGGCATGGAGGAGATTTCAGGAGACAGGCAGTTACTCTAGGAGAGCTGCACATGGCCTCTTGTAGTAAGTCCTTAACCCATCAGCAGGACCCACCGCTATCTGCTCCTTTGGGCAAGGAGGAACAAGATGAGCACTGCCAGAGCCTACAAAGTGACCTCCAGCAGGCAGGCCACTGGTGTGAATGTCTCCAACCAAGCAATCAGAAACAGACTTCATGAGGGTGGCCTGAGTCCGACGTCCCCTTGTGAGCCCTGTGCTCACTGCCCGGCACCATGGAGCTCGACTGGCATTTGGCATAGAATACCAGAATTGGCAGGTCCACCACTGGCGCCCTGTGCTTTTCACAGATGAGTGCAGATTCACCCTGAGCACATGTGACAGACGGGAAAGGGTCTGGAGAAGCCGTGGACAACATTATGCTGCCTGTAAGATCGTTCAGCATGACCGGTTTGGTGGTGGGTCAGTGATGATCTGGGGAGGTGTATCTTTGACTGCCATTAGTATTGGGATGAAATCCTTGGACCTATTGTCAGACCCTATGCTGGTGTAGTGGGTCCTGGGTTCGTCCTGCTGCACGACAATGCCCAGCCTCATGTGGCGAGAGTATGCAGGCAGTTCCTGGAGGATGAAGGAATTGATACCATCAACTGGCCTCCACGCTCACTCGCCTGACCTAAATCCAATAGAATACCTCTGGGTGTGACATTATGTTTCGGTACATCTGACGTCGCCAAGTTGTACCACAGACTGTCCATAAGATCAGTAATGCCCTGGTCCAGGTCTGGGAGAAGATCCCCCATGACACCATCTGTCGTTTCATTAGGAGCATGCCCTAACCAGACATTGACAGGCAGGCATACAAGCACGTGGGGGCCATACAAACTACTGACTACGATTTGGATTTGCTGCAATGAAATTTTGGCAAAAAGGACTAGTGTCCTTAAATTCAGCTCTCTGTAGGTTGATAATTTTTATTTCCATCAAACGATGTGGCATCCATTTGTTCCTAACACATTACCATATCAGGCCATATCAGTAGAGATAGCCAACTGGATTTTTCCTCCCATTGAGATATGATGTGTTTTCAAAGTGTTCCTTTAATTTTTTTGAGCGGTTTATATGCATTCTCATAAACAATGACACTAAATGGTGCGACTCAAACCACTTACACCTGAACACCAGCAAGACCAAGGAATTAGTGGTGGATTTTAGGAGGCCCAGGCCCCTCCTGGACCCCGTGATCATCAGAGGTGACTGTGCAGAGAGTGCAGACCTATAAATACCTGGGAGTGCAGCTGGATGACAAATTGGACTGGACTGCCAATACTGATGCTCTGTGCAAGAGAGGACAGAGACGACTATACTTCATTAGAAGGCTGGCGTCCTTCAACATCTGTAATAAGATGCTGCAGATGTTCTACCTGACGGTTGTGGCGAGTGCCCTCTTCTACACAGTGGTGTGCTGGGGAGGCAGCATAAAGAAGAAGGACGCCTCACGCCTGGACAAACTGGTGAGGAAGGCAGGCTCTACTGTAGGCATGGAACTGAACAGTTTAACATCTGTGGCAGAGCGACGGGCGCTGAGCAGACTCCTGTCAATCATGGAGAATCCACTGAACAAGATCATCTCCAGACAGAGGAGCAGCTTCAGGGACAGACTGCTGTCACCGTCCTGCTCCACTGACAGACTGAGGAGACCCCACACTATGTGACTCTTCAGTTCCACCCGGGGGGTAAATGCTAACATTATTCAAAGTTATTGTCTGTTTTTACCTGCACTTTTATCCATCCATCCATCCTCTTCCACTTATCCAAGGTCGGGTCGCGGGGGCAGCAGCTTAAGCAGAGATGCCCAGACTTCCCTCTCCCCGGCCACTTCTTCCAGCTCTTCCGGGAGAATCCCATGCTCCCAGGCCAGCCGGGAGACATAGTCCCTCAAGCGTGTCCTGGGTCTTCCCCGGGGCCTCCTACCGTTGGACGTGCCCGAACACCTCACCAGGGAGGCGTCCAGGAGGCATCCTGATCAGATGCCCGAGCCACCTCATCTGACTCCTCTCTACTCTGAGCTCCTACCGGATGACTGAGCTTCTCACCTTATCTTTAAGGGAAAGCCCAGACACCCTGCGGAGGAAACTCATTTCAGCCGCTTGTATTCGCGATCTCATTCTTTCGGTCACTACCCATAGCTCATGACCATAGGTGAGGGTAGGAGCGTAGATCGACTGGTAAATTGAGAGCTTTGCCTTTCGGCTCAGCTCCTTTTTCACCACGACAGACCGATGCAGAGCCCGCATCACTGTGGACGCCGCACCGATCCGCCTGTTGATCTCACGCTCCATTCTTCCCTCACTCGTGAACAAGACCCCGAGATACTTGAACTCCTCCACTTGGGGCAGGATCTCTCCCAACCCTGAGAGGGCAATGCACCCTTTTCCGGCTGAGGACCATGCTCTCAGATTTGGAGGTGCTGATTCTCATCCCAGCCGCTTCACACTCAGCTGCAAACCGATCCAGAGAGAGCTGAAGATCACGGCCTGATGAAGCAAACAGGACAACATCATCTGCAAAAAGCAGTGATCCAATCCTGAGTCCACCAAACCGGACCCCTTCAACACCCTGGCTGCGCCTAGAAATTCTATCCATAAAAGTTATGAACAGAATCGGTGACAAAGGGCACTTTTATTACTCTTTAATTTAATATTGTTTTTTGTATCAGTATGCTGTTGCTGGATTATGTGAATTTCCTTCTGGGATTAATCTATCTATCTATCTATCTATCTATCTATCTATCTATCTATCTATCTTTAACAAGTTATACTTATTTTCCCAGAATTCCTGTCTCTTTTTTGCATACACCCCCAGAATTTGTATCTGCTTCTAAAATTTGACACTCCTGGAGAACTACCTCATGAATATTAATGAGCTAATGAGGTCATTTGTGCCTGTTTGCTATTTCAGTTACAGAACATTCTGATTACAGAATGCCAGTTTATGAGCTCTGAGGCATAATCTTGGTCCCACAGTTTAAGAGCCATTAAATAAATAATTCTAAAATAAAAACATTTTAGTAAAAGACACAAATTAAATATTACAAGTCATATTTAGCATACTTGTAAAAGGGCAATTTTCTAACAGCGTTACAAGTAGCATCTTGAAACTTGAAGGGCTGTATGTGCCCATAGAACAATGAACACAGATTGGATCTTGAGTGTCTAGAGATCAGGGGTTCTCAAACGCAGTCCAGGGAACCCTCTGTGGTTTCAGGCTTTCGTTCCAACCAGATTCACAATCAAGTGATAATAACTGATCTAATTTAATTGGCTGATCTTATTTATCTTCTTGTATTCTACATTCAGAGAAGCACAATACATTTTTATATTTATATAAAATATTTTGAATGATTTCTATTTTTTCAACTAGGTGCTTTGCCTCCTGCTCGCTTCCTTTGCCAACCCCTAACACCAGCACTACGCACCGTTGTGAATAAGGGGGCTGAATGCACCCCAAGGAGACTTAGTCGCTCCTCCAAACCTACAATAGGAAACAAAAATATTTTTTTTTTCACCTCCTCTTTGCTCGATCAGCTGCTGCCTTGCTGCTGCTGCCATGCCACATGATCTGCATCTCACACAGCACTTAAAAGCCTGTACAGTACCCGTCCCTTTGTCTCACGGCCTTGTCTCTCTTGTCCCCCAGACATCCTCAAACACTAGGCGATCTCTTTTCGCTGTTCCGGTATTTCACCGAGTAATATTTTCAGTTTGTTTGCGTTGATCTTTACTCTCATTTTTTTGAGAATTTCGAATTTTCATACTTCTATTATCTCTAACCTGCTCTGCATGTGTATCACGGGACTTGCTTCCAAAGGTTGTAAGTATGACGTAACTTGTCCGTCTCGCAGGACGTGAAAGTGTCTCTCTGTCTCTCTTAAAAAGATCATGTATTGTCGCAAGATTTGTTTTTATAATAGAGAGATATCTAAATGCTTTTTTTTTTTTTACTATTATTTTGACCTTTTTCTGTGTAGTTTGCTTCTTTCGATGTATCCTAATAATGACAATTAGAAAGAAGCAGAGCAGACACCAAGGAAATGGACTCCTTTGGTACTGTGTCTCTTCAGAGAATCCTTGGGTACCTCTGGTTTGACTTTGTGTTGCTCATGGAGTCCTGACAAAGGCACATTTCCTGCATTGTGAGGGAGCGTCAGTGATGGCACTACTGCCATGTGGCGCGATTCCCAGAGGGTGATCCAGCTCACAGGATTCTCATTGTTAAGGATCTGAGTGGCTGGACCAGGCCAAGGGGATGCCCACTTAACACCTGGCAGATAGAGGGTCATTTCCGAAGGGTGGGACTGGACCACATGTCTGCCTAGGGGGTTGCCAACCAGGATCCCCAGCTGTTTCGTCGTTTGGTGGGTGAGGCAATGCACTGTACCAGTGTAGGCTCCCGAACCTGACCTGAGAGCAGACAGCTGGGAGAACAACACTGCAAGCATCAGACTCTCTCATTAGTAAATAATGGATTAAATGAACAGGAAACCTGGAAAAGAACAATGAAAATCAGGATGAAAATATTGTTAAAAAGTAAAAAAAATACATTTCCCATATAACTGCTTAGTACATTTTAATAAAAATGTACCAAACTTAGTTTTGTAATTTTCACATCCATCCATCCATTTTCCAACCCGCTGAATCCGAATACAGGGTCACGGGGGTCTGCTGGAGCCAATCCCAGCCATTTTTACATTGACTCCAAAACACAGAAACTTGGTAATAAAAGATCACTTCATTAGGCTAGCAGTCCAGTTAAAAACCTGTAGCCACAGTGGGTCACCTGGACAGAGATTGAGAATCACTGGTCTAGATAAAAAGGTCCATCTTTATACAATACTTTCATAACCAGTTTTTTGTTCTCCTGGGAGTTTATTGGCAACCACCTGGCCGATTATACCCGAGGCTCTCTGGGCTATTTTTTTTATCTCCTTGGCATTAACACCAAACATGATTTGGGCTCAGAATTCTATGTAAATACGGTTAAGCCCGAGTCAGACTCAGCGTGACATATAATGATCTACTTTACAGTGTTAAGCCCACATTACTCTCTGCAGAGTATACAGCTGCCATCTAGTGAATGAAATAACATCATGCTACAATCAATCATGAATATTTCTCTGCTAACTCATCAATATTCATGAGTGTGGCACTGCATTTAACCAAAAACACAATAGCAAACAAACCTGTAAAGCTAATGTTAGAACAAACTGCAACCAAACCATAACTTGAACTGAGTGATGGGGAAGAAGATGTGAAGATGTTGACACAGGCAGAGAAACTGACATGTGTTTGGTAGATTCCTACCTGCCAATAATAATAATAATTATTATTATTATTATTCTTTGCATTTATATAGCGCTTTTCTCACTACTCAAAGCGCTCCAAGTATCAATGATGTTTGGGTTTAGAGTGCTGCTGACAATCCTGCACCTTCTCCTTACCTATTTAAGGGTAACCCTGTTGGTCATGATTATGTGGACTATTTACTCTTTGTTGATGATAATCTCGTGGAGAAAATAGCTGCTGACATTAACTGCTATGCTGAGCCGTGTCAGAAATGTCACAATAAACCATTTGCTTGTCACAGTTGCAGGAAGCCTGTCACTGCAGGTGACATATTGGTTTTATTCAGTCTCCTGATAATTCAGAGCATATCCAGAGGTGGATAGACCAGTTGTTGCAGATACCCATTTTCAGCAAAGTTATGAGTGAGTGACATTTTTTTATTCATTATGAAATACCTCTATTTTGTATAACAATGACTATGATGAAGCCAATCACCTAGCAACAAAACTATACAAATTATGGGATGTTTATCAGGTGATCATCAAACATCTACAGAAGGTGCATGTTCCCGATAGTGACATAAGTATTGATAGGTTACAAGGGAAGGCTGTCATTGATACAGTACATTGCACCCAAATGAGAACAATTTGGTATCAAGTTTTACAGTAAGTGCAAAGTCAACTCTGGGTACATCTGGACCAAGTGGGATAACAAGTACGGTCAATGCAGCGCCTTTACATCATCTGTGCTGTCACTGGTAGACCTGATTTGAGATCAGGCTTAAGCAATAGAAAAAATATTATTAAAAAAAATCAGTTTTAATGTCACTACACTGGTTACCTGTGTCATTCAGGATTGACTTTAAAATTCTGCTTATGGTTTATAAAGCCTTAAATAATCTCGCCCCATCTTATATATCGGAATGTCTGACACCTTATATTCCAAATCGTAACCTCAGATCCTCAAATGAGTGTCTCCTTAGAATTCCAAGAACAAAACTTAAAAGAAGTGGTGAGGCGGGCGGCCATCTGCTGCTATGCACCTAAAATCTGGAATAGCCTGCCAATAGGAATTCGCCAGGCTGATACAGTAGAGCAGTTTAAAACACGGCTGAAAACACATTACTTTAACACGGCCTTTTTATAACTTCATTTTAATCGTAATTTAACTTAATCCTGATACTCTGTATGTTCAATTTGTTCATAACAACTATTCATGGTGGCTCTAAAATCGGTACTGACCCCTACTCTCTTTTCTGTTTCTTTTTCCGGTTTCTTTGTGGTGGTGGCCTGCGCCACCTCCACCTACTCAAAGCTTCATGATGCTCAAACAATGATGGACGGATTAAAAGGCAGAAGTCTACGTGACCATCATCATCATCAAGCCCTTCCGTGAGAACCCTAAATCCAAAAGAGGACTGTTTCATTTATGTTAGGTAGAATGCCCAGAGGGGACTGGGCGGTCTCATGGTCTGGAATCCCTACAGATTTTATTTTTTCTCCAGCCGTCTGGAGTTTTTTGTTTTTTCTGTCCCCCCTGGCCATTGAACCTTACTCTTATTCGATGTTAATGTTGATTTATTTTGTTTTATAATTGTGTCTTTCATTTTTCTATTCTTTAATATGTAAAGCACTTTGAGCTACTGTTTGTATGAAAATGTGCTATATAAATAAATGTTGTTGTTGTTGTTGTTATTCAACATCTGCTCGAACAGTGCCTATATGTTTTGGTGACTTTTTCAAAGTATGTCACAGAAAGGACTTGCTCAAGCAGTGGACACTAGACAGTGTCGTGCATGAACGAGTTCAAAAGAGGGCGTTCATTGAACAAGCTCATCTTTCTAAGACTGCGGTGGGTTGGCGCCCTGCCCAGGATTGGTTCCTGCCTTGTGCCCTGTGTTGGCTGGGATTGGCTCCAGCAGACCCCCGTGACCCTATTCGGATTCAGCGGGTTAGAAAATGGATGGATGGATCTTTCTAAGAACGGTGAACTTGACGTAACGTATTTTCAAGTGAGCTCGTTCAGTTTTATGTGACATTCCAGATCTGGTTTAGGTTCAGATTAAACGTTTTGTCTTTCCCTGTGATGTAGGGGTGGAGCCGAATCCGAATACGGTATTCAGATAAGCACAAATAGTGGATTTTTATGAATATTTATTTCGTGCGAATTTTTTGCCATTTATTTGGATTCGGAAAAAATAACGTCAAAGCAAATAGGCCTTGTCTGTGTCTGCCTGCTTGAGCTTAAGCTGCACCTCCGCTGACTCGAGCACGCGGTGAAGCTCCGCTTTTAGGAAAACGTTGGACCTCGCAATGCATTTTAATATTTTTCCCCGTTGGACATGCTATATGTGACGCGAATTTTGACCGGCAGAGTAATAAGTTAGTTCACCTACACGCTGGTTTCACAGTCACCATTTGTGTTACACGGTTGGAAACAGAGCGGTAATTTATATACTTGCATCTATCTAATTTCTTTTTTGACCGGGAGGATATTACCATATATGGTTATAGGTGTTTGTTGCTGGGTATAACTCAATAAAGTGTATTTAAATTTTAAAAAGTCTTCATAATTATTGTATTTTATTCAAGAACGCTGTAATAGTCTAATATAAGGCATGCAAAATTAAAAAAAAATCAACTCATGGGTCATTTATTCGCACTCCTTAAAAAATACAAGATGAATTGAACATGAACTAGTTCAAAATTGAAATGGTGAACTATGAACGTGAATGTATTCATTTTAATCTGTGTGAAGTGAACGCTGAGCGACTTCTTGTGAGGTGTGGACTTGCACAACACTGACACTAGACATACCCTTCCTACTGTGATTATATTGATGTTTTGGCATATTTCTTTTACACGTAATAACATTTTTTGTTGTGAAAAGAAATTCAGTGCTTTTATCAATTTTTTTTTCGAGACGGACCCACAGACAGGCACACAGAGACTTACATTAATATTAAGGTGGATTCATGCATCATATTCATTTTGTACAAATGTACGGATCTGAATAACTGTCCTAAGATTCTCAGAACAAGAATGGGTGACTCTGATCTTTAATAATGACTTGTACAAAAACGCCCCATTTATTTAGTGTATTTCCTTACACAACAATTCTTTGCAAAAGTTGATTTGTTTCCAAGTGTAAGCTTGGGTGACCTAAGGGATCTCAGAGACCCCAATAGCCACCTGTCCCTGTTCCCTTCCCGATGGGTCATCTGAGGACATGCCCAGCCACTCCCTGATTACCACAACTCTGCCAAGTCAATAAGCCTCACACTTTGCATGCCAACAGGTGCTGGAGAAGAATAGGGGGCTCAGCCATCCCAAAGGAGAGAACAGGTCGCATAGGTGGGAAAGCGCCACGCTGCTCCCAGTTCCCTTGTAACCAGAGCCTGGAGGTCAACATAGGCAGCAGATCCAGTTTCTTTTCAGAGTGTAATGCAACGCGAGAGCTTTTGTTTAAAGTCGCCGGCTCCGAGTGCCGCCGTGTTGAATCTTTAAAGCCGGAAGCTACGCAGCCGCCTGTGCCAATTCTGACGTGGATGACCAAAAAAAAAACAGGTCACATCAGATTGACACCCCACCACACTGAAACTTTAAAGGTGCAAATTTAACTTCCAGTAGTGATTCTAACACTAACCCAACACCTTTACAAAGTCACACGTTTACTTTTAGGCTACCTGTTACTGCTCCGTTCTGAAACCAGTAAACAGCACCACCTGCTGGTGGCAGTAGGTAATGGCTAGCAGTAAGCGTCAGCCTTTCATTTGATGGCTTGTTTGAAGTACCAGCTCACTGAATGACCCAGACTGGGTCACTTCTTGCCATGGTTCCAACTAGAGTAATGTGAAGACCAGCTGTACTAAAGCATGGGGCAAGTTTACAAGAGAAAGGTGCTACATGTAATAAAATGCTTGCTTAGCACCAACAACTAACTGATCGCATGGCCCTGACTGAGTCAGTTCTTGTCTTGGCTCCAAACAGAGTAATATGGAAGACAGTCATACTAAAACATATTTACAATATGAAGACATTGTATGAAATTAGAACATTTATTCAACACCAATAACTGACTGACTGTATGACTCTGATTTAGTCGCTTTCTGCCATTCCCTGAGGGTGATCCAGCTTGCAGGATCCACATTGTTGAGGACCCAAGTGGCCGGACCACGCCAAGGGGATGCCCACGTAACATCTGGCTGTGGCAGATAGATGGTGGGACTGGACCTCGTGTCTGGCTAGGGGGTTGCCAACCAGAATCCCGAGCTGTTTCATCATGTGGTGGGTGCGGCATAGCGCGGTACCAGTGCCTGCTCCCCGACCTGACCTGACCTGCCATGGTTCCAGACAGAGGAATGTGGGACCTGGTTATACTAAAATATGTGTGTGTTAAGGATGTGGTCACCATTGAAAGGTGTTATATTGAATCAAATGTTCATCACTGACCACTGACTGAGTGAATGATTCTGACTGAGTCACTTCTTCCCACAGCTGCAAATACAGTAATAATGAAAATAGCTATACAATGGAGGATGGCACGGTGGCACAGTGGTAGCGCCGCTGCCTCGTAGTAAGGAGACCTGGGTTTGCTTCCCGGGTCCTCCCTGCGTGGAGTTTGCATGTTCTCCCCGTGTCTGCGTGGGTTTCCTCCCACAGTCCAAAAACATGCAGGTTAGGTGCATTGGCGATCCTAAATTGTGGGTGTGTGTGCCCTGCAGTGAGCTGGCGCCCTGCCTGGGTTTGTTTCTGCCTTGCACCCTGTGTTGGCTGGGATTGGCTCCAGCAGACCCCCGTGACCCTGTGTTAGGATATAGCGGGACTGACTGACTGGCTATACAATGCTTTGAGGCAGGGTCACCATGGAAAGGCACTATATAGCAGCTCCATATACGACTTTATCAGTATACTGCTGCTGGATTATGTGAATTTCCCCTTGGGATTAATAAAGTATCTATCTATCTATCTATCTATCTATATAGAATAAATGATTGTTTAATACCAATGACTGACTGTGACAACCTGACTTTATGCCATGCCTCCAAAGAGAGTAATACTGAAGCTGGTAATAATATGTGGGGGTCACCATAGAAAGGCACTTTATACAATGAATGAATATTCAATAACAATGACTAAGTGACTGTGCCATTCTGACTTTCTTTATGCCTTGACTCCAAATAGAGTAATATACAATTTGCCAATACTACAATGTGTGTGGGGTGATTGGGGGAGTCACCACGGAAAGTTATTACACACAGGGCTGTTTTAATGTATGGGTACACTGGGCAGTTGCCCGGTGGCCCCATGAACAGAGGGTCCCCATGCTAATCTATGTATGTTTTGACTTGCCGAGTGGTTGTGTAGGTAGGGGCACTGCTTTGCCCCGGGGCTTATAATGCTGTTAAGACGATCCTAATTACACAGATTGAAATCCTTGGTCAGCATCAACCACTCCCTTTACTGTATTAACATCACCTGCCATAGACCCAAATAAAGTCATATCTGGTTTCACTAAAACGGGGTGATGGGCCTCATGGAAAGACACTTTATAGAATAAAATAGTTGTTCATCATCAACAACTTTCTGACCGTGTGATGCTAATTAGATCACATATGCAAACCAGTTCTACTATGAAATGCAGAGGGTCACTGTGAAAAGGTGCTATATAGAATTATATGCTTCTTCAACACCAGCAACTTACCCGCTGTTGTTGCCCTGACGGATTCCCGTCACCTGCCAAGGCTTTAAGTAGAGGGATATAGAAACTAGTTACTGTTCAATAGTAACTTGGAGGAGAATTCACTCTGAAAATGTGTTTTATATTTAAAAAAAAAAGAACTAAGTTATCCGGTGCAAGCAGACCCGATCACATCCTGTTTAACCCTGTAAGTCACTTCATTAGTCAGGAGTTCAGTAGTAGACGTGTTTCCTCGCAGGACCACGTTCTATTCTATTATTTTCTTGTCGGAACGTTTCTTCGTGCGTTGGGGCTTCCACTCGGCGTTCTTTTACCGCCGCACTCGAGTCTTCGGTAGCTAATGAAAAAGAAAGAGGAGAATAAAAGAAGAACCGAAAGGGGAATATAGCAATCTTTTTTTGTATTTTTTTTTTTTGTTATTCCCCGATATAAGACGATGTGTCATTTGTTCAAACAGTAGGCACAGTGATTCGGTAAGCAGGACGTGTATGGCGCGAGCCTCGAGAAGTGTCACTTGTTGTGACGGTGGGAGGGGGGCGGTGGACAAAGTGGTCTCGAACGCGGTGCCGGGGACATTTCGCCGGTTTATTGTTTCCCGTCGTGATACGAGACTGGGCGTTACATTCAATGTGCTCAACTGTTTTTTTAAACACAAGGACAGTAGACACCCGATCGGTGTGGCCGATTTGAAGAAATTCGTTGACGATTGCGCCTGTAGTAAGAGTAACGAGAGGGATTTTCAAACCGAGGCGGCTCGAGCAGTTTTGCTACCCTGGGCAAAGCAGTAAAAGCAGGAACAATACCAGAACAGGTCACCAATCCACCATAAGGTGAAAACATACATACACACACACAGCTCTCACTCACTCACACTCGGGCACTATTGAAAAATTCAACTGATGTCAGCCTAAAAATCATGTAGTTGCCCAAACGTAGACACAGCAGAAAGTGGAAGGCATCATCAAGAGTGATGGATTAGGTACATACCATTTGGAGCTCCACTGCGTGGACATGAGTGCTGCTCCCTCATAGATTTGAGAATAGTACTGGGTGATCCAGATCTAATTATGCTGATCCAGATCGTTTGGATGATTTTGATTTATGCGGGGACGATTCCATTTCGGCGTGAAAAACGATTCTTCATGTTGTCAGTTCGCACACTTCTCGATGGTCCGGTGATTTTCTATGTAATAAAGTTAGTAAGTTATAGCGTAATGAAAATTGCATAACTAGATCTGGACCACCCTATACAATGGGTATATACTGTCCCAAAACAAGAGAGATTTTTGAACGATAAAGTACGTATACAAGCACGAATAGCAGGGGTAGGGGTGCTGGATGGATGAAAAACATGGAAGACAGGGCATTTATAAAATTGCAATAATACCGCATTGATTTTTATAAAGTAGTCCAAAAAAACCCAAACCCATGAAAGGTTACTTTTTCTCCTGTGGGTGCTGATCCAAAATATCCCGATTGACGCCTGACAGCACTGCTTATTGTGCCCGTCTTTGAACCCTCGTGAGCACAGGGAGAACAGAGAAACTCCACACAGGAAAGGGAACCCTGGTCTCCTTGTTGTGAAGCACCACTGCTCCTTTCTGCCACCCTTTTGTTTAGCACACGCAAAGTAACAGTTTCACTGGACTCTGTATCGGTGCATGCGCCCCATCCTGTACACAGGACAATAATTGACTCTAAAAGTGTAAAATCAGGGTTTGTGCGAATCCTGGAAAACCTGGAAGGTCGTGGAAAACTGAGTACTGTACTGTAAAGTCCTTGAAATTCTAACAAAAATGTAAATGAAAGGATAAGTTTGGTATCTCTCAACTCAAAGTTATTTCTTCACAAATGTAATATATATGCATTTGCCATACTAAATTGTGTTTAAAAGATGGCACTTTCTATAAATTTTTAAAATTTTCTCGCCGCTTTACAATGAAGGGTATGGGGCACAGAGGAAGAGCGTAAAAACGTACCTAATATGTCAAATTTTCAAGCCAAGACGCTTGTCAAGTATTAATTCACATCGTGCAATTACTTGCACATTGTAAAAGTTTATAAATGTCATTTTTTTGTGCAAAAAATACCAATATGATAAAAATCAGCCATTTTTAAAATGTAATTTAACAATTTGAGAATATTGAGGGAGGCGTGTGATTACTTACAGCAACATCTGTTTACAAAATTGTCTTAGGGAAAATACACTCTTAAGGGGTTCGATTTCAGAAAACACGTAGGAACTGGGCCGTATTAGCAGGCTTTTTTTTTATTTCTTGACTTTTGTGCATTTAATACTCCTGTAAAGAAAACAAAAAACACATCACTTAAACTAAAGCTGACCTCTGTAGGTTCCTATTTAAACCACCAGATGAACATGTACCTTACGGTGATGTTGACAGACTAGTTATAATTTTATCAAGCCTACTCCATAACATAGACGCTTCATTTAAATTTATAAAATACATATTGTGTTGTTCACCACCATCTATGACCTTCATTCCTGGCACGCTGAAAAAGTTCTCCACAGTTCGTCCCTCACTGGACTCCCCGAGGTTGTGTGCATCGCTTGGATGTTTTTTTTGCATTATTTGCGTACATGAGGTTGCGGTAAATAGGAATCATGGGTAAATGTTTAAAGATAGTTATACGTCCGTTTCATTGAGTTTTGTGATTATAGCATGTTCATCAATTTATGTTCTAAATCAGGGGTGTCAAACTCCTGTCCTGGAGGGCCGCAGTGGCTGCAGGTTTTCATTCTAACCATCTTCTTAATTAGTGACCAGTTTCTGCTGCTAATTACTTTTAATTAACTTGACTCAGGCCATTTAGTTCTTTCTTTTTTCCTTAATTAGCAGCCAACTAATAATGAGACACAAAACAAGCCGCTACATCACACAATATCTGAAAATAATGAAAGGTGAAGGTCTCGGTAAGGTTGATCTCTCAACTCACCAAAACACTTTGACGATGTTCTTATAAAAACAAAAAATCAACAGTTCTGGAAATGTCAGCTGTGGCAGAACGAGAGCACCAGCAAGCCGTGGAATTAAATAACGAGTTTAATTAACAGCAGGAATTGGCTTCTCATTAAGAAACTGGTTGGAGTTTGAAGCCCCAGTTTAGCTGGTCATCTGTTGGCTCGTTTCACGTCTCATTTCTGTTTGGCTGCATTTTAATGAGGAAAACGAATCAATTCAGAGGACTGAATCCTTCTAACAGGGTTACTAAAATGTGAATTAGCAGTGAAAACAGGTCACTGATTAGGAAAAGGGTTAGAATGAAAACCTGTAGCTGCTGTGGCCCTCCAGGCCCGGAGTTCGACACCCGTGTTCTAAATCATCTTACAGTACTTCATTTCAGTATCACATGGCGGCAAAACTCATCTTCATTCAGTCTCTGTTTCCTGGAGCTGTGAAGCAGCATTGCCAATCTCTGTGTCACCACCCTGCATAAAAGAGGAACTGTTGTCCATACATAGTCTGAATGTGCTGCTTGTCCTCTGGAAGTGAAGCCCACCTTGACAACTTTGGGCAGTGGCAGAAATAAAAGATTGGGTCACAGATCACATCCACACTGGGTTAGTTTAGAGGTGGACATCTTTGTGATGCTAAGAAAAAACTCTCAGACAAAGAAAGAATGGGTAAACTCGACGCATATATTGACAGGACTGGGACTGAAACCCAGTCTTCTGGAGCAATGAGGTGGCATTCATATCCTCTATGCACTGTACTGCATAGAAACAGCTATCGTCTATTCATTTTCTGAATCTGTCAGGGTCAAATGGATCCAAAGCCTGTCTTGAGTACAATAGGCAACATTAAGCAGGAATCAACCCCTGACCAGATGCCAGCCCCTCATGTTCGCTCACACCAGGCCAGCATAGAAGCACATTTCTTTGGGAAGGGATGAAAGCCCACACTGACACAGGGATTCGAACGTGCAGATTCAACACAGATGGTGACCAGGATTGGGTTCAACCACTGACTGTCTCTTGGAGCTGTGAGCCAGCATTTCTGATCACTGCATATAATCCAAACCGTCCATCCATTCATTCTGTGTATCTGTTTATTCTCTTTCCATCTTCACAGCAGCAGCCAGGAGGCAGAAAGCAGCCCAGTGTGGGATGCCAGTTCTTGTACCGCTCATTCATGCTTACACTCACAAATACCAACGAGTTAACTTTTCTTGAACATTTTGTATAATTTGGGAGAAAAATCCATACAGACATGGGCAGAAGATGTTATTGACACACGGATGATGACTGGGCTGTGATTCAAGCCCTGTTTTGTGGAGCTGGAAGATTGCAGCTTCTTTTAAAACCCGTTGGCTTTGTGTTTGTCTGGTGCTTTCCAGCTTGTTTTGTGTGCCTGTATATTTTGATACTTTAGTCCAGATTTTCTTTTTTTTTTTTTTTAAACATTTATAGTTGAGGTAAGTGAAACAGGTCCAGATTCATGTACTTGAGTTCACCCTATACACTTCTTCTTTCATTCCTTTAGGGGCCAGGAATGCTATCCAAGCTAGTGAACGGAGAGGATTGTGCAGTGTGGCCATACCTATGTTGATGATCAGGTGAGCCCTGGATGGTGAAAGGTCCGTCAGCAGCCACATTTGCTTAATACTGACGTTCTGTGGGTCTGGGACCACCAAACATAATGAGCGTTCTGACATTTAGAGTTCACGGTAAAGGTATAGGACAAAATGCTACCAGGGAAGGTAATCCTCCATCCGTTTTCTGAACCGGTTTTAACCATTTTAGAATTCTGGTGCCAGAACTCATTCCAGTAGCAGTTGACAAAAGGCAGTAACTAACGGAAAGAATGTAACTTTCTCAGAGGGCACGTTACTTCATCATCTAGTTCATCTCTGGTCTTTTCTTTCAACATATCACATCATATTCACCATCTTTTCCAAAGTGATCACTGCACCCATTCTCACTCACCCCGGGCCTCTTTATGGTGTACTTAGAAAATCCACTCTGAGCTGGCCAGCGTGTTTCCTGGACTTCTCCAGTTCAACTGGAAAACAAGATTAGAGTGAGAAATTAGTTCTGGTTCATGGACATAATTAATCTTCTTTGTTACTGGTATTTTTCTGCCCATGTTCATGCCCTCTTGATCCTGTTCAGGTTTATGTTGGTCTGAAGAATACTCTTAACAGCACACAGCTGCAACTTTGGATAAGGTGTCAGTCCATCACAGGGCATTCTTGCATACACATCAGCATTCAGTCAAACAGATCTTCATTAGAATTGCCAAAAAAAACGACAACACGTGTCTTTTTGAGATATGGGAGAAGTTGGGGCAGCAAAAGAATCCATGCAGAGATTGACAAGCTTTTGGGATGAATGGCTTATTCTCATTATAACTGCTGTAATTTAAAGACCAGGTTCAGTAATGACAGGCAAAATAATACTATAGATGGGCAAAAGCACATCTCAGCAGGACCAAAATCGTTACACAGCCCTGACCATGGTGCGTATTCATTGTAAGGCAGGGATCTCAATCTCCAGTCCTGTTGGGTCACAGTGGCTGCAGATTTTCATTCTAACCCTTTTCTTAATTAGTGACCTGTGTTTGCTGCAAATTAACTTCTTTTGAATTCAGTCAGTCAGTCATCATCCAACCTGTTATATCATAACACAGGGGTCCACTGGAGCCAATCCCAGCCAACACAGGGCACAAGGCAGGAACAAACCCCAGGCAGGGCGCCAACCCACCGCAGGGCACACACACACACACCAAGCACAATTTAGAATCGCCATTAATCACCGAACCTGCATGTCTTTGGACAGTGGGAGGAAACCCACGCAGACACGGGGAGAACATGCAAACACCAGGCAGGGAGGACCCGGGAAGCGAACTGTCCATTGTGCCGCCCCTTCTTTTGAATTCATTTTATTTGATTTGCTTTTGAAGACTCAGACCCCTTCATTGTTTCTTTTTCCTCAATTAGCAGCCAAACAAAATGAGATACGAAATGAACCAAACTGTGACCATCACACAATATCTGAAAATAAAAAGGTTGGAGGTCTCAGGAATGTTGATTTGCTCAGCTCCCCAAAACATTTTAACATTGCTCTTAGAAAAGTGAAGACAAAATCAGCAATTTTGAAAATGTCTGCTATTGCACAATGAGAACAGCAACAAGCCATGGAATTAAAGAACAAGTTTAATTAACAACAAGACTCGGTGCCTAATGAAGCAACTGGTTCGAGTGAAATTGGTTGGAGTTTGAGGCCCTGACTTTGTTGCTCTTCTGTCAGCTCACTCACTTCACATTTCATTTCTGTTTTAGAAAAGAAGTTGAAGCAATTCAGAAGAACAATGAAGAAATTCTGGGGAACAAATCTTAAAAAAACAAGTCAATTAAAATTAATTCAAAAGAATTTAATTATCAGCAAAAACAGGTCACTAATTAAGAAAATGGTTAGAATGAAAACCTGCAGCCAGGACTGGAGTTTGAGGTCCTTGTTGTAAGGCATGCTAACTGACACACGCACATTTACTCATAGATGTCAGTTTACTTTTAACAGCTAAAACGCACATCTCTAAAATATATAAATAACCCATACTACCTGACTATGCTGCAAATACACACAATGGTAAAATGAACTCGGAGTTTTACAGAGGCTAAAGCATATCTCAAATGAACCAAATTTTTCCTCACACTGAATAGTGTGCCATGCCATTGCACTCACTTTTACTCACACGGGTTCACTTTAGGTTTGCCTGTTAGCCAATGAGAAAACCAAAGTACCTGAATATGGAGAGAGCACATAAACTCTACGAGGTGTGACAGTTTAGTTCCTGTAACAGCCATGTATTGTCACCCCATGCTACAAACTATAGCCAAAACATTGGAGCTGTTGAAGAAGTCAAGTGTCTTTGAGTGGTATAAGAGGTTCAAGGAGGGATGAGAAGATGTGAATGCCAACGGCAGAAGTGGGTCAATGCTGCATGTCGTAATGCGCTCAGTGTTGGCAACTTCTTGTGTAAGAAATGATTACCAAATTGAATCATCTGCCCTGTTCATCTGACTTAGCCCCTTGCTTGTCTGGCGTTTCCCAAACATTAAAAAACTTCCATGAAAGGTCAGTTATTTCCAGACTTTTCTGACATCCAGCATAACGTGATAAGGAAGGGTATTTCAAAAATCGAGTTCCAGGTACGTTTCCAGTGATGTCAACATCGTCCAACCAAGTGCATAGCTGCACAAGGAGATTACCGTGAAGATGACAGTAGCTTTTCGTGCACAGATAGGCACACATTTTTTCTACAGGTTCATTCCAGGAATTAAATTGTCACAACTTGTACTTAGATGGAAACCAAGCCATAATGTGTACTTGGATCTCTGTAGATGTAAGGCTATTCTTTCCCATAGAAATTCTGCATGCAGTTGCTTTTGGGGGAAAAAAGTGTACCAGTTGGTCAGAGATGTATAGATATATGGGAAACAACTACACATACACAGCTTGTGTATTTCTCTCTGTGAATGTGTATGCTATTTATTCTCTTACAGCATACATCACAGTGTCAAAAACATTTCTGTCATAAAAGAAAATATGTAAGTTCAAGTTTTTGCAAAGAATTAAAATGCAGTTTTGCTCGTAAACTACAGCACAATAGAAATGAATGAACTTGGATAATGAAAGTGGCATAGAGGGATGCCTTTCTGATGCCACTATAGCTATCAGAAGTCATAAGTTCAGAATAAGTATGAATGCTTCCATTGGCCAGCCATCTTCCTACTATTTATATGAGAAAGTGTGCTCTTGCTAGTATCTTTAGTAACTGATTTACTTATTATAGATTGTGGATACTGAAATAAAGACAGAATAACACATCAGAAACAGTTGGGATACCCTGCTGACACTTATTTTATTTCAAGACAAAAAAAAAGTAAACAATTGGGGAAAAAAGTCTGCTTTTTTTAGTTATATATAGTTGTCTCTTACCTCATTGCTGATCACAGATGATTTCAAGCTTGGTATTTAAAAAGCTTATCTGACCAGATAAGGTGAGACTAGAGGTTGGGCTTGGCAGCTTCATGTCTCTTCAGACTGGTTGTAATCACAGGGAACCATTAACTCGCTGTGTTGCCATCAATGTTTTCCTTGGCTTATCCCTGTAGTCAGATTGTGAAAAACAAAGGTTATTCCATGGTATGTGACAATATATTGTCATTGTCACAGGGTTCACATGTGTCCCATGTGGTTAATTAGTTGTTTTCTCCCCAGTTTCATGTGTGTGTACATGCATGTGTATATCCATCCATCCATTTCCTAACCCGCTGAATCCGAACACAGGGTCACGGGGATCTGCTGGAGCCAATCCCAGCCAACACAGGGCACAAGGCAGGAACCAATCCTGGGCAGGGTGCCAACCCACCGCAGGACACACACACCAAGCACACACTAGGGCCAATTCAGAATCGCCAATCCACCTAACCTGCATGTCTTTGGATTGTGGGAGGAAACCGGAGCGCCCGGAGGAAACCCACACAGACACGGGAGAACATGCAAACTCCACGCAGGGAGGACCCGGGAAGCGAACCCGGGTCTCCTAACTGCGAGGTAGCAGCGCTACCACTGCGCCACCGTGCCGCCCATGCATGTGTATATACATACACTATATGTATACATTTGTATATACACTCTATATGTACGTGTAAAAATTAAACTTCTTTTTGTGTTCATAAGAATGACTAATGGACACATTGAAATCATTTCACTGCTTTTTGTCTGGCACCTCCTGATTCACTGCTACAAAAAAGCTGTTCAACTTGACTTGAAGTCTAATTATGCAAGACATCAAGCGTTTTGGGGTTCCCCGTATTTTTGGCCCTCTAGACCCCAAAATATCCTATTTGTAAGTCATTTTGGACCATATTTTGTGCACACAATCACGCCCTTATGATAAAGAGTAAACCAATAAGTGTCTTCTGCAAAGACATGCCACGTGAACCAACCCCATAGGTTCACCCCCTGATGCGATAACAAGAGGTCAAAGTTACTCCTTTTCACAAAACTTTGAAAAAACAGGGATCTTTAATATAAGCATATAGAATGTTTTTAGGTTATTTCAAGGTTGCTGATCATGATTATGACAATAGTTTTTTTTTTTTATATTTGATTCTTTTCTGGTGGTGCTAGCCCTCTAAGAGTCACTTGCAGAAGGTTAAAAATGTCAATTTTCAAAAATAAACTTGTAGGCTTTCACTTTAGATTATTTCAAGGAATGTATTATTTTTGTTTTTTGATCCTTTACTAGAGTTCTAACCCTCTATAGACCTCTATCAAGAGGGTGAAAAATGACAAATTTCTATGACAATACCAGAATAATTAGTTTTTAAACATTTAAATTAAAGCACACATTTTAAATATTCTGACATAACTATTATTATTTATTATGTACTTCAGCCTCATGAAGTAAATAATTACATTTCTTATGAACATCACAAATTAGGGCGGCTTACACTAATTCAGATTGTTCTTTTTTGCATTCTGTGCCAGCAACACTGGATGTAAGTGGGATCTCACCCTGTATTGGGTCCCATTCCCTCACAGTGCACACTCACTCCCACTTATATGAGTCCATTAACTTCAAAGTGCTTAGGACTGTTAATTATGTTGCTGTCACTTCTAATAAAATTTGCTAAATGTTTAATGCAGTCTGTATCACATTCTTTGTGGACACCAAAGCATATAACTGAAGGAGAACATGCTAGGTGCTAAAAATTAAAGGAAGTGCTTACACATATAGTTCTTTTTGTGGATTTCCCCTTGGGATTAATAAAGTATCTATCTATCTATCTATCTATCTATCTATCTATCTATCTATCTATCTATCTATCTGTTATATAGTGCCTTTCATATCTATCTATCTATCTATCTATCATCTCTCAATTGAATCATTTTTTTTAAGACAGTAGTTGTTAAGTATCTTTTAATATATTTGTTTTTTTCCCTTCCATAGTCCGAGGATGGCATCAGGAAGTCAAGAGAAGCTGTACGGCCCATCACTGTTGAATTTTTTTATCTACAATCCAAAGTTTGGACCCAGGGAAGGCGAGGTAAGATGACTTTTTTCCCATATGTTTGAGAGAAGTGTGAGTTGGCCTTACAGTGTAGCATGTGGTGTAGAGAAACTGCAGAACCAGTGTGTTTTAGATTGCATTGTAGTGCACACGTCCAGAAAGCAGTTTTTACAATAAAACAGTCCAGGTAAACCCACATTAGCCACTTTCAAATCTGTTTCCTTCTACTCTCTGCAGTCCTGGGCATTCTTTAGAATGAGACTCATTCCACTCTTATCATCCGCCAGCCATGTCCAACCACATCCTTTTCAACCTTCCCACCTCTGTGTACCTGCTCATTTAATCATCTAAGTGAAATTTGTGATCAGAGTGTTTTATAAGAAGAATCAAGAAAATTCACAGACTTTTATCATCCAATTAAATGATAGCAAGCACATTTTGTATATAAAGCTGTAGCAGCAGATCCATATTTTTTATAGTTTGGAATTTAAAAGAGGAATCAAGTAGAAATATTGTGTATTTTTAATCACCAGTTGTGCTGTATTTTGGTCATGCATGTGCAAAAAATGCAAAATCACAATTTCTGTATACCAACATTTAGTGGATCAACAAATAGGCATCTATCATTTTATAATTCTAATAACTGTGCCACTCTGAAAGTGGTTAACTTTGTTTAAAGATCCATCCATCCATCCATCCATTGTCTAACCCGCTGAATCCGAATACAGGGTCACGGGGGTCTGCTGGAGCCAATCCCAGCCAACACAGGGCACAAGGCAGGAACCAATCCTGGGCAGGGTGCCAACCCACCGCAGGACACACACAAACACACCCACACACCAAGCACACACTAGGGCCAATTTAGAATCGCCAATCCACCTAACCTGCATGTCTTTGGATTGTGGGAGGAAACCGGAGCGCCCGGAGGAAACCCACGCAGACACGGGAGAACATGCAAACTCCACCAGGGAGGACCCGGGAAGCGAACCCGGGTCTCCTAACTGCGAGGCAGCAGCGCTACCACTGCGCCACCGTGCCGCCCTTTTGTTTAAAGATGAAAACATAAAACTTTAAATTTTTATCCATCATATATACTGCATAAAATACAGACTCTGGAGATACAAGGATAGTAAAAAAAATATAGAAGTCTCCATTTGACTGTGCAGATTCTAGATCAAAAGTAATTTATAAGGAGGGGGTACTTAGAGTAAGTGGGTCCTTCAGTAAATTAGGAAAGCATTCAATTAATTTAGTTCAAGGAATTCTACGATATAATAAAATGGTAAGGTGCTTTTATGTGCCCTGTCCCTCAGAGCAATCTGATTGGTCAGTTTAGCTTTAGCGTGATTGGTCAGTTTGGCTTTGGCGGTGTAATTGAACCCGGAAGTGCAATTGAGTGAGACGCACACGGAGCAACAAAGGTGTAGGAGGCGAGCAAGGCACCTTGAAAATAATGACAGAGTTGTCGAACGCGATTCAAGAGAGGTTCAGACACATGCAGATACCATAAAAAGGTGCTGAAGCTACACATATGACAAGAGATAGCAAGCATTTTTAAATTTATTATATTAACTGTCGACATGGTTAGTATTGTATAAATTGAAGTATAAGGGGAAATCAAAAAAGTAAAGGGAATTTGAATATTATGGATGTTCGCAACAACTTATGGGTAGTTTGAACACACATAGTACAGCGTGTTGATGCCAAGGTTAACTGAACATGGATGCTCTGCTGCGGGATTGCACTATTGTTGTACAACACGCCATAGTGAGACTTCTTTGGGCAGAGGGAGTGAAGCCTACTGTATTTTACCAGCTGTCAATGCTAAATTAATAGACCATGCCATTCATACTGGGTTTTGAAAGTACAGGTGTTGGTTTTAGAAGAACAATTTAAAAATGGAAAATTTTAAAATGTTAATATTTCTTATTAAGTGTACAGACAGTTTTACCAATGAAAACTTTTTCATAGATAGATAGATAGATAGATACTTTATTAATCCCAAGGGGAAATTCACATAATCCAGCAGCAGTATACTGATACAAAGAAACAATATTAAATTAAATAGTAATAAAAATGAAAAAAATTCAAATAAATTTAATGTTCGCATTTACTCCTCCGGGTGGAATTGAAGAGTCGCATAGTGTGGGGGAGGAACGATCTCCTCAGTCTGTCAGTGGAGCAGGACAGTGACAAAAGTCTGTCACTGAAGCTACTCCTCTGCCTGGAGATGACACTGTTCAGTGGATGCAGTGGATTATTCGTGATTGACAGGAGTTTGCTTAATGCCCGTCGCTCTGCCACAGATGTTAAACTGTCCAACTTTAATCCTACAATGGAGCCTGCCTTCTTAACAAGTTTGTCCAGGCGTGAGGCGTCTTTCATCTTTATGCTGCCACCCCAGCACACCACCGCGTAGAAGAGGGCACTCGCCACAACCGTCTGGTAGAACATCTGCAGCATCTTACTGCAGATGTTGAAGGATGCCAACCTTCTCAGAAAGTATAGTCTGCTCTGACCTTTCTTACATAGAGCATCAGTATTGGCAGTCCAGTCCAATTTGTCATCCAGCTGCACTCCCAGATATTTAAAGGTCTGCACCCTCTGCACAGTCACCTCTGATGATCACAGGGTCCATGAGGGACCTGGGCCTCCTAAAATCCACCACCAGCTCCTTGGTCTTGCTGGTGTTAAGGTGTAAGTGGTTTGGGTCGCACCATTTAACAAAGATTTAACAAATTTAACAAATTTCTTAAAGAGTTGCCCCAATTGTTATTTATTTATTTACCTGAGACACCAATTTCTTAACTGAAATGGTATGTGATTGGAACCATAGATAAATTACCAAGCAGTGTGGCGGAGAATTGGACTTTAGGGACCCTCAAAACTCAACTTGGTGTTATTTTGGAGAAATTAAGTGAAAAGCAAGTTTGTTGGACGAAATGTTCCTGTCAAAAATGTTCTGATGTTCTAATTATTTGCCATATTTCTGGAATGGGTGCACTATTAGGTGAACTGACTCTCTTTGTGCCACAGGATGAGTCAGTGGTCGGGTGCATACTTTTAGGGTCCTCTTTGGTAACCCAATGCATTGATAATTTTGTTATTCAAGGTTTACACCAAAATGTTTCTCTTGCTACTTTATTTTTAAGGAAGAAAAGAAAATTCTCTTCTATCATCCCAGTGAGTTGGAGAAGAATGAAAAAATCCGCAATGTTGGGCTCTGTGAGGCTATTGTACAGTTTACAAGGTAAAGCATAGAGAATGCAGAGAGCAGACTGCTGAGCTTTTTTTTTTTTGATGACTTTTTACTTGTAGATGTTTCACACCACTAAACCTTCCTAGATGGCAATGGTAGCAGTATTAGTATTATTATTATGCCTGCAGTGCTAGAAGGAATGCTTTCTTGTTGGGCCCTTTAGCAAGGCCCATAACCTGCAGTTGCTCCTGGAGCGTTGTACAAAAATAGCAGACCCTGCACTCTGACCCCAAGCCTTTCTCTCTCTAAGTTGGGGTATGCAAAAAATGCCAAATTCCTAATGCAAGAAATTGCATATGACAAAGAAGGTAAAATTAGTATCACAAAAGGTATTTTGGAGATTGGGTAATTTTGTTGTTAAGCCTAAAATGTGCTAATTTTGTATCTGATATTTCTAAATGAATCTTTCTTTTTCCCACACAGGACTTTCTGCCCTACAAAACCTGCCAAATCCTTACACACCCAGAAAAACAGGCAGTTCTTTTTCGAGCCAGAAGAACACTTTTGGATGGTCATGGTATATATATTTTATATATTTTTAATTGATTTCGTTTTCCTAAGAAGACACTTGAATTTAATCTGGCGAGTTGCGCGGAGGCTGCTCCTGTTGAAAACCTTTACCATAAGCTTATACAGTCTTCCAAGTCTGTACATTTCTATTGTAGCGAAATAGATATGCAGCAATTTTACTGGAATGGCTTGCTTCCCATTTACCAGCATTTTCATTATAGCAGGTAAAAAGATTCTAGTCATGTATGTTCTTTTGCCTATATAGTTCAGTTATTTTCAACCCAGCAATTGTGGCTTTTATTTGCATTATAACCAGTTCCTTTTCTGATGCTCTATCATACACGAATAGGACAGTTGTTTCTACCTTTGTCCAGTTTGAACTTTAACAGGCTAAAATCGTTCTGGATTATATATTGTGTCAGTGGTTGAACTGACCTTGTAGCTCTTAGATATATTGCTCAACACTGTAGCTGCTTTTCACACATAATGCTGTTTATTGTGATCAGCCACATACAGGTGCCGTCCTCCCACATGTTTCCTTATTTACTGTTGATGTACAGTATATGTTTGATGGTTAAGTTACCACAAGTAAAAAAGCCAGCTTATCTAAGAAAATGCTTAAACTATATTATGCAATTTTATAAGATAAAATTAAAGATCATGCTAAACTAGGCAGACCTCACTAAGCAATATGTATTTCTACTGACTGGGCAACAGTCAAGCAGGAAACCTAAGCTTCATCTTTATCTGTTTAATTAACATTTTCCAAGTTTACCCAGGTTGGCAATTGCTTGAGAAATCTTTTTCCCTCCAATCTCTTCAGCCCTGGGTACCCCTAGAAAGAAAATTAAGTTCATTTGGTATCTAAAACAACTGCCTCTGTCACCCTCCAGAACAGGATTGAAAGGATTTAAATGAATTTCCTACAATGCTGAAAACACTTGTGCCAATAATTAATTCCAGCAAAATAAATTATTTCACGGAATGATACAACTGCTTCAGCTATGAGCTATTGGCTAAATTCATTGCAGGCCAGGTGGTGCACCTTAATCGCTTTTTGGTTATCATTAAGCCTCCTGAGAGGTGTTGGGTATGTACATGTTGTTCATTGTGCTTTCTTTCAATAAAGAATTCTGCAGGCTGAATCCCCCTGCCCTGCTCTGGTCAGGTATTGTCTGTCCATTGTGACTCTTGACATTCTGCTCACTGTCCCGCAGTTGGTGTTTTATAATAGGCACTGCTTATCCAGTCATTGCTATGACCCACTTTTTCTACAAAACATTGGCAGAGAATCCCCCAAAGTATTTCTGTACACAATTGATATAATTATAACTAAGATCTGATTTATCTGCTAATCTGGACAGGATTAAGCAGGCTTAGAAAATGATATGGTACGGAAAAAAGTTTCAATGTTTGTTTAGGAAATTGAGGGATGTCATTCAGTCAATCAGTCAGTCATTTTCCAACCCGCTATATCCTAACACAGGGTCACAGGGGTCTGCTCGAGCCAATCCCAGCTAGCACAGGGCTCAAGGCAGGAACAAACCCCCGGGCGGGGCACCAGCCCACCACAGTTCACACACACACACACACCAAGCACACACAATTTAGAATTGCCAATGCACCTAACCTGCATGTCTTTGGACTGTAGGAGGAAACCCACGCAGACACGGGAGAACATGCAAACTCCACCCAGGGAGAATGAAGGGAGCAAACCCACAGGTCTCCTTACTGCAAGGCAGCAGCGCTACCATTGCGCCACCGTGCCGCCCATTGAGGGATGTACTATACAGTGGGTATGGAAAGTATTCAGACCCCCTTCAATTTTTCACTCTTTGTTATATTGCAGCCATTTGCTAAAATCATTTAAATTATTTTTTTTCCTCATTAATGTACACACAGCACCTAAGTATTCAGACCCTTTGCTCAGTATTTAGTAGAAGCCCCCTTTTGAGCTCATACAGCCAGGAGTCTTCTTGGGAAAGATGCAACAAGTTTTTCACACCTGGATTTGGGGATCCTCATCCATTCCACCTTGCAGATCCTCTCCAGTTCTGTCAGGTTGGATGGTAAACGTTGGTGGACAGCCATTTTTAGGTCTCTCCAGAGATGCTCAATTTGGTTTAAGTCTGGGCTCTGACTGGGTCATTCAAGAACAGTCACAGAGTTGTTGTGAAGCCACTCCTTCGTTATTTTAGCTGTGTGCTTAGGGCCATTGTCTTGTTGGAAGGTAAACCTTCGGCCCAGTCTGAGGTCTTTAGCACTCTGGAGAAGGTTTTTGTCCAGGATATCCCTGTACTTGGCCGCATTCATGTTTCCCTCGATTGCAACCAGTCGTCCTGTCCCTGCAGCTGAAAAACACCCCCACAGCATGATGCTGCCACCGCCATGCTTCACTGTGGGGACTGTATTGGACAAGTGATGAGCAGGGCCTGGTTGTCTCCACACATACCGCTTAGAATTAAGGCCAAAAAGTTCTATCTTGGTCTCATCAGACCAGAGAATCTTATTTCTCACCATCTCAGAGTCCTTCAGGTGTCTTTTAGCAAACTCCATGTGGGCTGTCATGCATCTTGCCTCACCTCAGTGTGTGGAGACAACCAGGCACTGCTCATCACTTGTCCAATACAGTCCCCAGGAGGAGGAAGACAGACGCGCATTTCCTTGTCGATCATTTGAAGTCTCTCGCGTTTCTTAGACTTCATTTCCGTAAGTGTTCCGTTATCTGTTTTTCTAACATAAAATATATTTTTTTAAATATTATCTTTTTAATCAACCAAAAGTTCAAAAAAAACTACCAATTTTAAATATTTTACAAAAGTTTTCGCGGTGCCCCTAGAAAAGCGCACCGGTTGCCTGACAATGCACTACTAGGTATCTATTTTTCTTTTTTTATGTTATATTTCTAGTTTAAAAACATGCCCCTAAATGTAATATGGGCTTCTCCTCAGGTGTATTTTTGTTTTCCAGGTTGTGAAAAATCCCATGATAGAAAGACCCAGCAAGGGTGGAAAGCCAGTTCTGGAGTATCAAGAGGAAGAAATGCTGGTGAGCTGAACATTAATTTGTTTACTGTGTTTAGCAGGCCTAATTTTAGGCAGAATGCTTCTTTGATTATTTAAAGTTCACAGTCTTGCTCGCCATTAAGGGAGATTTACTGTCTACATTGTAAATATATGTTAAAGAGGTTCACAATGAAACAGGCAGTTATGAATAAAGTAGATAATGAGTTTTGAAAGGAAGAATGGGTGTACGTGAGATTCAAGATAGAATGGGAAGTATTGAATTAGATGTTTGAAGAATAAAAGTTTCAGAGAAGCCATTGAGAAATTCATGATGGTTGTCAGAATATAGGAAAAAGGTATGAAATTCAATGATACTATGTTGATGCAGTGTGAGCTTGATTTTTAGATTTGTCATTGTCTTTTGGAATTAGGCCATTCTGACATGTCTTAGAAGGCTTTTCTGTTCACAGCATCTTCCCTCACATATCACCATGATGAGAAATGCTGGATTAACTGGTGACTATAAACTAGATGAGTATCCATTAGTGTGAGAGTACCCTACAATGGTGATAAACTAGTGTCACATTCAGGGTTGGCTCCTGCTTTATTCCAGTTCCTTTTCTAACGCCAATTGTGTATTTAACCTAAAAAAGTGGATTTAAAAAATGAATTACTGAAACTTTTAATGCTTTTTGACTTTGGTATCGATACCAGATATTGAAGTGTAATGTGCTGTGGCTGTTATTATAATTTAGTTAGAATGTCTGTGTGTAAAATGAAAGCAGATATGGTACATTACAAGAGGCCTAAGGCTTTTAATGAAGTTTCTTCCATAGCATGTGTAATTTTGAATCATTTCAGACATAAACTGGTTCCACTGTGACTGAGTGAAAAGCATCCAAGAGAATATAACCACCATCTTTATGGTTACCCACTTTATTATCAATGATATCTTTTTGATTAATTATATATTTTATTTAAATGTAAAATCAACATATAAAAACCTTCTTGCACTGTGAATCAATATGACTATGCTGATGTCTCCTTGGTTTATTTGTCTCCAGGACTCAGTATATGGGGCTGTGCTGCAGCAGTGCTATAACATGTACAAGGTAAGCTCAGGCACATGTGTCAATTTTTATCTTCAAGCAAAAATAACTAGACTTAATTTATTGTTAATTGTTACCCTTGTTGCCTAAATCATTGGGCCTAAAGGTTTTGTATATTTCTGTGTACTGTATGCCTTAAAATCTTCAGAGTTGGCCTGCTGACTCTTGAATGTCTCACTACACCACTCTCAGTTAATTACTCAAATACTTGACTCTGTGGTTTCCTATCTCAATTACCCTTTCCTAGTGCTTGCTCATGGGATTGCGTTAGATTTTTATTTTAAAACCATAATAACATTCCTTCCTTTCTTTATTGATTATATTGTCACTCCTAATCTGTTTTTGGCCATATATTATTCTTTCTTTTGCAGGTTGGAGCTATTGTGCAGCATGCATTCTCTTCTTTGTAATGTATTTATTCCAGTAATTAGAATGATAGTTACTGGAGGCATTTGTTTTTGTATAACATGTCCTTAAAGGAAAGTTAATCCTTATTGAAATACTGGCAAATTTCTGTTTCTTTATACTGAAGGATAAATTCATGAAGTGGCAGAGAGAGAAAGCAGGTGTTATTTTCACCCTGCAGAAATGTATTCTTTGCCAAACCCCTTTGGCATACATTTAATACACATACTGCTTCTTGTGAATGCAATAGTACTTACAAATAAAGTCTCTGCAATTTTATTTTCAGATGACTTTAGGTTTCAAAGTTAAGTTATATAAATCTTTTAACATTTTGAATTGTCAGGAGTAATGAAATATCATTATGCAGTCTTAAATGTAAAGCCCACCATAGTATAAAATGTGTAGTCAAAATATAACATAAAAATTGCATTTGACAAAAACAGACTGTACTGAACACACACAAAAGCAACACACATATACACACACACACACACACACACACACACACACACACACACACACACACTAGAGGGCTCTGCCTCTTGCTCACCCACCCCCGGGTTTGGTTTACTGTTATTTTCATGGGAATTGTTACATATGCATTATTTTCACTTTTACTTTAAAACTTTTGTAAAAACAATACTTGTCCAGCCCCGGGTGTGGTTAATTCTCTTTCTCGCAGGACGTATAATGTTGCTTGCGTTGTGAAGAGGGGGTGGGTTTTCTGAACGCACGCTAAGGAGATGCTGTCAGATCAGCTGCTGGCGGGCTGTGTGTTCTGCTTGTCGCGCAGCGCGTTGATCATTTAAAATCCTGTACGGTACCTGTACAGAAGCAGTCGGATCATCTGCTGGCTTGCTGCTGCTGGCGAGCTGCGTATTCTGCTTGTTCTGCTTGTCGCGCAGCTCGTTGATCATTTAAAATCCGGTACAGTTTCTGTACAGAAGCAGTCGAATCATCTGCTGGCTTGCTGCGTCTTCTGCTTGTTGCTTGTCGTTGTTTTAAGAGCTGGGAGCGCATGAAGCGTGTCTGCCAAAAGCATTCCATCAACTGCTAGGTTAGATGTCCGTGAAGTTGTTTTAAATGTTGTCTCACTGCCTTGTCTCGCGTGACGTTAAAGTGTCTCTCGTGGGGCATCAAATTGTCTTCCGAGAAGATCATGTTTTGTCGCCCTCGTCTCCCTCTCAAGATTTTTTTTATAATAAAGATATATATGTGGACTTTTCTGAAGGCAGAATGGGGTTCTACCCAGTACTAGATAGATGGACCTAATAAAGTGGTTACTGAATGTACGTGCACATACATATCTATGTCTTCTTTTTTTTTTTTTTTAAATAGTAATCATTCTCTTAAAATATCAATTTGAACTGTTTTGGGTTATCAGGCTCACGATGTTTCTGGTGGAATACCACAAAGGTTAACAGTCTGTTCTTCATTAGCAGCATCCTGTCTATTCTCTCTCCAAGAGCAGGAGAGATATAATAAAAATAATTACCACAATTAATAAAATGTAATACGAGCAGCCACAGCTGCAGTTGAAACAAGGTTATGCTGTGCTAAAATCTTAAGTCTTAACTTAAGTGCTGGAGCAGGGGAGGAATCCAGACTGTATCTAAAAGGCTCTGCTGTGTGCACACTTGCACAATCATTCTATCAAAAAGTGCTGCTTCCTTCTCTATTACTCCCCAAAAAACTCTGGTGTAATAAAGAACAGCAAATGTTCTGAATAAACCTCTTCACCACAATCTGCATATAATAAAATGTAGCTTCGAAAAAAAAAAATGCACGCAGTTACCTACCAGCAAAAGAGAACACAGCGTTAATATATAGAAACATTTTAGCTGTGCGTTCCATCCATTATGCATTATGCTGTGGTGGGGCCTTTCCTAACAGGGCAGCTATAAACCATTAACAAGTGTGCTAGTGAAACTGACTTCAGAGTAACTGTTGAAACATGGGCTACTTGGTAAGCATTGCAACATTTTTGGGTGAGTAATTATTTGAGTTACAGCAATTACAGTCTAAAAATTAACTTATTTTCATTGTAATATACAGTCAGTTCTCAACTTTTGCAAAAATTATGTTTCTAGGAATTGATGTGAAAGTCAAAGATTCTAATGTTAATAAATTGAATCTATGGATGATGGGGCTTAGGTTCCTATAACTACCAAAAACTGAAATCTTGCTCAAAATGCACTTTTTTCCGTAAAATTATTTTTAATACGCACTTTTCAAAACACAGTAACCACAAAATAACCCATAAAATGCAGTGCAGAAAATACAGTTGGAAACATGCAAAATATTTTTTTTCTCACTAGTTGTCTAGAATTCTGTGAGTATTTGTGTTAACATCTCAATTGGGAAAAAAAAAAAACTTGTTTAGGTCGCAGCTGTCAGAAGACGCCTACTTGTAAGGTCGCAACATCACCTCCGGCACTGTCCTTTACAACTGGCTGATGGCATTGGAGATACTGAGGGAGGCACTGGCTTGAAATACTACATTAGCAATGTCTTCTTTGTGTGCCTCTTAAGATTCTTAAGGTGTCAGGTTACGGCAGCATGACAGAGGCAAGTTGATATTTAACCTTCAGGCTGCAATTGATGAGGGGATCAGCCAACATTTCAGCATGAAGTTTATCGAACACCTTCATTTTCTTACTAAGCTCCGTCACTGACCCTGCATGCTTGGGCTTAGAGCCTGAAGGAGTTGCACTACGCTTTGGGGTAATAATTTCAAGACAAAACAAATGCACGGGGAGCACTTTACTCTATAACAGTAGGGTGAACAAGACTGGTGTAACACCTTGTGCATCGCGCCTCTCATTTTTTTTCTGTACTGTGCATAGTCGCAAATCCCACAAATGTATGAGGTTGCCAACGCAAAAGTAAAAATGAGGTTACAAATAAAATTGCACAGATGCACAAAAGTTAAGCACATGAATGCTAAAGACGGACTGTATATAATTGCTTCATCTAGCACATTTTGTTATCCTCACTGTAATTGCACCCTTATTAACTAATGAAATTAATGATCATTTGATCTAAGTTTAACCTCACTTTCTGAGCAATATTCCAAAGAGAAATGCCTATCATATGAGTGGAACAAATGTGGACTGTAGGGTGGCTAGTAGTGCTGCATCTAATGATTATTTTGATAGTCAACTAATCGTTCAATTTTTTTAATTAGTCATGATTATTTCATGCTTGACTATTTGATGCCTGCGACCTATGGTTGCACATCCTTATTTGTCAGTACTTGGCGTCCAGGGGTGCATTAACCCCCAAGTATGTGTGAGTTTAACGGTTAACTATCATTGTCAACGATTTTTTGTAGTCTACGTCATCGATTACGTCGACTAATTGTTGCAGCCCTACTAGCTAGGCCATGTCATCAGGCTTTTCACACACTAACCCCATCTCAGTTCCTTTGCTTTACTTCATTCTTAGTTGTTCAACGGGAGATTCTCAAAAGCAATGGATGAAGGTGGTGTGGCTCTTCTCAGGGAGCGGCTGGAGAAGTTCTTCTACAGAGTGAGTCCTTGCTTATCTCTATTATCTGACTTTCAGGTCTTCTCATAACTGTTCTTGGCACTTGGGTCCTCAGATGGAAGTGTGTTTGGCAGAGTGCAAAGTATTAAAATAAAAAAGATGTTCATTAGCTTTGTTTTGTATGCACAATATTTACAGTGTTGCACAAAATACTATACAAATCATGCTTTTTTTGATTGTCAGTGTTCTTCAAAATTCACTATCTGTGCAAGAAAGGTTAAAGAGATTATTCATGAAAAGTATGGAGGGGAACACGGGCAACACAAACCAACAAGAGCAGTAGGAATTGTTTACCTCTCAGAGTTTAGTGCAGCAGGCAGCGTCGCATTACGTTGTAACTTTATTCACCTCATGAAGGAAAGCTGACCACATAATTACGGTTTTAAATAATTCAAATCCCAATAAAGGGAAATCCCCTGTCAGTCACTACTCAGTCCTACATCTTTTTCTATACATTTTCCAGTAGTCTATTGCTTTGAATTAGGGTGTTGCCAGCCTGCCTTATGTGAGTGAGAATGGACTACTTGTCACAAGCAGGCGCTCTGGTTGAAAGATAAAAAAACAAAATGTACAGATCATAGGTTTTACAAAGGAGAAGAATCTGGATACAATGAAACTGTTTTATTTGCTTAATGGTACACCGTTCAGATGGATACCATTTATCAGCTCTTTCTTTCCTTCATGCTTGAATGCTTGAGAAATGTATGATACTGTGAAGGTGGTTATGGTTCATTTATTTAGATTTCTATGATTTTTTTGTTTTTTGGCAGATGTGTAAAGCCATACTCTCTTTGTCTGTTTTTTAAAGAAACACCCAAAAATGATAATATACACTTTTATCTGTTACTTGCCTTGTGTTGTTTGTGGTGATGGCAGAGACAAATGTAATCTCATGTTTTCATGGAGAACAGAGATCACAAAGCTTATGATACAAGAGTCATTAGTAGGGGGCTGATACTAAACAATATTAAAATGTTTATGATGAAAATCTCAAGTTACTATTGCCACATAATCTATACATAAGATATCTAGTCATATACTCAAAATGTCTAAAATGCATGCACTTTTCACTAAAATGTTGTTACTTCTGGGAAAATCAAAGCCATGCATGAATAAGAAGCTTGTTCAAACAGGATCAAACGTTTAAAATGTAGACAGGGCTCTTGACCAATAAATGAGGATGAGAAGCAGATCTTCAGTTCAAAAGCATCAATGCTTCTGATTTTCCAGAACTATTTATTTAACCATACCTAAGCAAAAAATTAGTTTGCTTTGGACTTTACGAGAACATGACTGGAGAACTCACATGCGGATTATGCAACACGAGTAACTAGATATATTTTTTTCATGTACGTTTTAACATTGTTTGCTCTTGTTCAGTATTGGAATTGAAGCCCATTGTAACATAAGCTTTGTGATCTCTGTTCTCAGTGAGAACGAGACAACAAAATTTTTTCTTGAACACAAACACAATACGTAAAATAGATAAAAAAATATATATGTAATTTGTGGAGGGCATATTCCTTTAACTAGACATTTGTTGAGCCCATAATTCTTCTAGACTTGATTAGTTTGATCATTTATGGGTTTCTGTGCCTGGGCAATTCCCTATATCTTTCACATAATCCATTTTGTGGTATTGAGTGAACCCTGAGTCTCTGTGAATCCCCAGATCCATTGCTTTTGAAAAATAATATATTAAAAAGTTTTATGGTGTGTATAAGTAGTTGTGATTGTCACTTTCAGTTAATTCATTCTTCTGTTTACTTTTTTGCCCAGTACTTGCAAGCTCTACATTTAGGATCATGTGACCTCCTGGATGTGTTTGGTGGCATCAGCTTTTTCCCTTTGGATAAGATGACCTACTTGAAGATCCAGTCCTTTGTAAATCAGATGGAGCAAAGCCTGAACTTGGTCAAATACACTGCCTTCCTGTACAACGATCAGCTAATCTGGTAAATGGAGGGGGTGGGTTTTTTGTATCTGCACTCCGACTATACCTGTTACCACTACTGCATGAGTGAGCTGGGTGTGAGTAGTGATTACATTTTCTGTTTTCGGAGGGGTTCACAGTAACCATAGCAAGATACAAAGTGCACTCTCTGTGCTTATTCATTTATTTAATTGTGTGGGTATTGCCAAGTATTTGGACATTTAGTCCTTTAATCTTTATGCGATATGCCAAACCTCTCCTCAGAATTAAATAAAAAAAACTTCTTCCAGAGATGATCTAATGGATACTTTATAGCTCAGTATTTTGATTTCAAGCATCAGCTTTATATTTTGGATTACCCTGTAAATTATATGAAGAGGTGGTACTGACTTTACTAAAGCAACACTATTTACACACAGATCCGCAGCAGGACTGGTAGACTAGACTTTTAGACCAGTCCGCATTCCACATAACTGGTGTGTAAATTCAGGTCTGATTGTGAGAGTATAGGGTGGTCCAGATCTTATTATGCAATTTTTTTATTATGCTATAACTTAAGTTTATTACATAGAAGATCACCCAAAAAATCACAGACCATTGGGAAATTTGCGAATTGACAACATGAAGAATTGCCTTCGCGCCGAACTGGAATCGTCCCCACATAAATCAAAGTCATCCAGATGATCCGGATCTGCATAATTAGATCTTGACCACCCTGTACTGTATGTGTATGACCCATTGTTCAAGCCTGAATGTACACGTGACCAAATACTAGTGTTTAACAGTATACAGAATTACATTTAGTGTATTAATTATTTACTTGACACTTCTATCCAATGTGAGACACAAATAAAAATGTATCAGCATTTCACAACCTCTGGGCTGTGTAGGCATTGCAAGTGGGCCACAGCCGACCCCTGACAAAACTCCTGAACCATGTTAAGGGAGACCGTATTATTGATGAGGCTCTCTGGCTTATATTTGAATAATCATGGAAGTTTTAGATCACTCTTTGTCTGCCCACTCCTTTAAATAATTTTTCTACGTTGGAACCTGCCACGAAAAAATAGTTCAAAGGATAACTGAGGCCCACAAGCCCCTCCAACAAAGCCGAAGGCCTTCAAGGTGGCTTAATGTTTGTTGGCTGGCCTTTGAGGAGACACATCTGTTGGGAAAACAAAAAAGTTGCTTGCCTTATTTTCCCATAAACCACCATGCCTCTTGCCAGAGCAATGTACCGAAGAAGATGATAAGGAATATGCAATAAGTCTTTGTAATATATTGATAATTAAATGCAGTTTGTCAGAAACAGGAAGCCAACAAATAACTGTCTTTCTTGTGTTAGCATCTCCTCCATATTATTTTTCACAGAAAACCCATGGTCACATGACTAAACTTGAAAAATAAAATGAGCATTCAACACAGCTGGCTGCATTTGGACTGCTCAATTAAGTGATTTGTCCGCAAGTGTGACCAAAGGAAGGAATCAAATGAGTTAAAATCGTTTGAAAATCCTGTAAGTCTTTCGGTGGCTGTGTTTGTTTACGTGTGCAGATTTTCCTCCATGCTGAAAACACATTCTTTCAAGATGACTGACATTTCTAAATTTGGATATTCATGTGGGTGGCCTGAAGTTCCAAGCAGCGGGGAGTCTGGCTCTGGCCTTGCACTTCTACTTGGTTCATGGCATGTCTGTGTGTCACAGGTCACTCATGGCTACCTGTATTTAGCAGCTACATGCCATACAGATAGTCTTCTTGTAATTCTAGACTTCATGAGTTCAGTTTTAAGCAGTCGTACCACTTCAAGCTTTAAGGGTTTTGTGAAGTGTGCATGGCCCTCGTTGAAAAGTTAAAGCTATGATGTCCAAACTTCACGCCGCAGATAAAAACAAAATTTGAAAAATCATCCTTCACCATTAACTAATGGAAGGCTGCCTTAGTAATAATTAGAAATGGTGACTATTTTGCGTTTGTATGTCCAGTAGATTTATACAGTATATATATTTTTTCTTCCCCATCTCCTCCAGGCCTGGGAGTGCTGCTTAGGGACTGCAGGGATGACTTTGTGCCATTGTCCTTAATGCTCATCCTTATTCCAGACAGTAAGGGTCTTAATTGCTGTTTGTAGAGAGTTCATTTGAGGGTTAAACCAGGCAAATGGTTCTGCGTTCTGCTGTTTAACAATTTGCACATGGTTATTTTTATATTTTTTAATTCTGATGTGTCCGGCACATGGTGCGATTTTATCAGTAAAATATTTTAGCCCAGTACTGTTAAAATAATGTGTACTGCCCTTATTTATATGAATTGTATTTGGGGCACAGTTAAATGATTACTGTTTTAAATAAATATAAACCTTTTAATATACATATACAGATCCAGCAACTGTGCCAAATTTCATTCAGTTTGAGCAATTCATTTTTGAAATAGATTTGTTATCTGTTAAAGAGAGGTAATAGAATAAACTTAAAAATATTTGATATCTCTTATCCTATGTGTACCTTCAGCGTTCCTCCTACACCTTTCCTTGGTATCCTTGTGTGTCTTCTCGATTGCATTCCTGTAACACCTCCTTCTCCGACTCTGTCATTTCAGGGTTCCTTGTTCACTTTCCTATCCACCTTATGACAGCCACCAATGGCAGACAGGTCCCTATTACCCCCTGCAAAAACATCCTCTAAATTCTTCTTAAACACTTCCCATCTTTGGTGTGGCGACTTGGAATGCACTTTATTAGTGTTTAGTAGTACCTTACTCGTTTTGTTGTTGTTTGAATGCTCCCTTTTTGTAAAAAAAAAAAAAAAGAAAAATTGCAATCAGGAACTGAACTTTGCACCCCTAATGTGTTGTGGCATCACCCCTACAACTGACCATTCAGGCTAAAGCTAAGCTGACCGATCAGATTGTTCTGATTGACTGGACAGACACACACCCAAACACAGAAAGTATTGTTTTATTATATAGTATGTTATCATGTCCACAGTGTTTGGGCACAAACTTGCTGTAACACAAAATCAATATCTATGTAGAGCAGAAACTGCTATTTGACTTATTTCTCAAAATAAGCAGGTTTGTATCAACTTGATTTTAGTAATAACTGTGCCAACGGTAATTTAGATTGAGTGATTTTTTATTTTTTTTTTTGAGTTTGTGTTCACTCGCTCATATTCTCACACACAGACATCACTTCCAAAAGTGGACAAGCCATGGTCAGGGATGCCTTGTGAACTTGCTCATTACTTTACATTCCCTGCATGTATATAGTGTATTGTAAAGAGTAGACACAACAACTTTAAAGAGTTGGGGCACCACCTTGGTTACCCAATATAATTATAAGGACTGAAAACACAAAAATACACAAAACAGGCTGCGGATGCATCTTTTCAGATGAGAGCTCAAAAAAGAACTGAAGCCAACATAGCCGGGTTCCGGGTTATGTGGTGACTTGGCAGGAAAGCGTGGGTCCAGGAGGGAGGAAAACGGAAGTGATGTCTTCAGGGGAGAGGCAGTCTTCTGTTCTGTGGAGGGAGAAAAAGAGGAGAAGGTATTAGTCCATAGCACTAACCCCTACTTCAGTGGTTGACTACCATCACCAGAGACCTTAAGCTGCCTCCCATGTACACATGTGTGACAATCTATATATATAAAATTCTTTTTGCCTTTGAAACGGAAATTACGTATGACCACAGAACATATTATAATACAGGAACTAATCACTTTGTTTGTGAACGCCATTTTTACATCATCTTTACGAATTGTTATTATTTGTGTGAGAGTTATTTTACTGATATTGAAAAGAAGTAAACACAAACTTGCCGATCTATCCCATAGAAGTGCGCCCTGCATCGCCCTCTCCCAGGCCACCTCTCTGGACTCCAGCACTGAGCCGTCTGCCGCCAGGCGCGTTCTGACAGAGAAGTTTTATTTATTCGTCCAAGTGACTGTTGCAGAAACTGCCATATTCTAACTTTTTTTTTAATTGGCTGTACTTGATAGTAGAAGAGGTGAAGAAAACAGCTTTGTGACTTTGTACTTTTTAACTGCACCGAGCTGCAGAAGACCGCCTTCAGCGGCGAGGGGTCGTGACAACAAAGTGGACGTTGGAAGGTGCGGAATGTCGGGCTGCTCTGCCGGGTCGACAGCTTCGCAGTTTCGGGCAGCGTCCTCTCTTTTCGCACCGTTTGTGACACTTCAGGTGCCGTGTCAGCTCCTTGAACAGTGGAAATCTTTGTGAATGAGTATAATTGGCACCATCGAAGCGTGACTCTCTTGGTAAATTGCGGCGCACGGCTACTTACTGTCACTTATGGTAAGTTCGGGTCACTAAAACCCCGCAACATTCAAGGTTGCTTTTGTGATGAATTCTTTTAAGAAGATGGAGGGTTTACACCTAAGAATATGTACCGACCTCTTCATGTAAAGTATTGGACTTGGGAATTGTTTGGACCTTCTGCCCGTTAAGCACGGAAGGGCAGCGTCCACATTTCTCAGAATAATTTTTCTCTTAAATCACAGGCACGTAGTACAAGGTTGTCAAGCACTGCAGTAGTACTCAATGCATCTTTACTTCTTAAATGTTAATATTTCACTGTTTAATAATTTATACACTTCTTATATATCATTCAAATTCTCTTATGGAAATGTTTTACTGTTTAATAATTTATACACTTCTTATATATTCTTTAAATTCTTTTATCAAAATGTTTTACTACTTAATAACTTATTTAATAAATACTACATTTTATTTTTTTCTCTATATATACTGTATATACACTAACACATACACTATGTGTGTGTCATATATATATATATATAGTGTGTGTGTATATATATATATATATATATATATATATATATATATATATATATGACACACACACACAGTGTATGCGTTAGTGTGTGTGTATCTACAGTATATGCAATGAGTGTGTATATACTACTACTACTTCTTTATGCACAGCTGTGTTTTTTGAGCCACAGACTTAAAATTTGAAATACAGCTTTTAGCTGAGGCAGGGACAGCTCTGATCGAAGGAAGTGGCTGTTACTCCACAGGTCACTCAAATCTCACAAAGAATTGGGATCACCAATCAAATTAAGTCTATAGACAATAATTTTTTCCACACACAGCAAAATTTGTAAATAATACCTGGGCAAAGATGGTAAACAGAAGCAAATTAGCAAGTTGTAAATATATAATGCTACTTTTGCAATTTTAGATTCTTTCATCCAGAAGGTAAATCTGGAAGTACTGAATTCAAAGAGGGATAAGGGTAATGAACTTTGGTAATATATAATTGGTAATTACTTTTTAACCTATTTAGTTTTCAGTGTTCTCATGTATTCAATGCTAGGTAATTCAGTGAATATATACCGTATGTATATAGGCCTACCTACAGTATTTGTAGGGAAAGTAAAATATGACAAAGTAACATTCCTCCTGCCTCTGTTCAGCCATTCAGAGATTCTTGCACCGCTATACATTACTGATCTATCCATTGTCTAAACTTTCTTGATCTGTTCATAGAGGGGAGCTGGGGTCTATCATGGCAGCTTAAGGCCTAAGGAAATAAAATAATTCAACTCTGTTGGTGTTCCAGTTCACTGTACATACTCATATTGAGCCAGTATGGAGTCTCCATTCAACTTTAATGTGCACATCTTTGGAAGTGGGAGGAAGACCCCATGCAGACACAGTGGGAACATATAGTGCCACACAAACAGTTTGCAGATCTGCAATTTGAACTTTGGACTCTGTAACTGTGGGACAGTAAAACTGAAAATGATGCCAATATACTTCTGCATATATTATTATTATAAAACAATAAAATTCTGAAACAAACTAGCTTTGCCTCCCATCTATGACAGGATGAAATCTAAGTATTCAACAAAGATCTTGACATTAACAATTGCAGTGCACCTGCAATACCTCTGTTATATGCCATTTGGTATGGGGTTCATAAAAACAGGGTTTGTGATGTGCCTACTGGAATGACAAATGCAGTGTATTTTATTACTAAAAATTCCTGTGATGCGCCATCTGTTGGAATCACAGAGACATAGCAGCCAGACAGACACACAAACACTTATCCTTTTATTAAGGTGTATGTTCTTTGATGAACTTGTGTCTTGCCCAAGGTTGTTTCCTGCCTTACATCCAGTGCTGCAAGAAATGAGCCTGACTTCATGTGAGCCTAAATAGGATTAAGTGGGTTTAAGAAGAACATTGACTGGTCAGCATTTAAGTGCACCTCTCACCACTAATTTGTAAAGTGCTTTCAGTTTATGTACAGTATACAAAATTCTTCTCAGACTTCGCAGGTCCATCAGACATAAGCACCTCACTTGTAGTGACCCAGACTTTGTAGTCAGCTGATTTTGTTCCCAAGTCCCATAAAAAGAATTTGGGATTCCAAACAGTCGGCCTGAAGCTTTTTGCCCCGTTGTCTGTGTCAAGCTTATGTACACTATGCTGCCGGGCACATCTCCTTGGGCATGCTGTGAGTCATGTTACTCACACCAGAAAAACAGCCGAATTGCTGTAATTCAAACCTGGTGGTGGCGGAGGGGCTTCTCAGCTGTGTTTGATTGTTAGGTGCGTTTATTGACAGGCCACAGCTGTCTGTCGGGTCCAGTATCTCTCAGCCACAGGGTGTCATTTTAAAGTCACTAAAACTACTTCCTTCTTCTTATGTGTGTGGCAGGCAAGGCACCACTGTGTAGTCAGCAGTGCCATCTTTATTACAGAAGTGCTGGGAGTGGACAGAAGCATCAGTAGTTGTGTATGGTGTGTATGTGGCAACTTTTGTTCGTCAGATGCTTCTAAACCTTTTATTGTGTGCGTAAAAGTATTCATTGAATAACCAGCTCAGTCTGCCTTCTCAAAATGTTTAATTCATAAATACTAAAAGAAAGCATTTCAATGTGACTTTTTTCCAAATTGTTTTAGACTGGAAAAAGACTATTTGGCACATGTTTGTATTACCCTGCTGAAAACGGGTGAGGGAATAAAGGCATTAATATTTTCAGAGTGTTGGCATATGGATCCACTTTCCCATCCCGACATATTAAGAGTCTCTCTCTCTTCCTCTCTTTAAGTCAGTCTCTCTCTCTCTATATATATATATATATATATATATATATATATATCTTTTCTCTCTCTCTCTCTCTCTCTCTCTCTCTCTCTCTCTCTCGTTCCAACTGATTTCCCAATCAGTGAGTCATTTTAATTGTAGTTTGTCTCATTGTTTAATTCAAGGGGCTTTTTTTCAGCTCTTATTTCCGCATTTAGAAAGAGCCATAGTGTGAGATTTGCATTCTTAAGAAAAATAGAAATATTTGCATTTTTTAAAGTTTTTGTTTAGCACATGCCTATTAATTTACTTTTTTCTTTTTAAGTTTTCTCCCTCACTGTGTCCTGATAGTGACAGTTAACAATGAGTGGAGTAGACACAGGTGCAAATCACTCTGGATGTTGAGAAGTGGCAGCCACACTGTTTGACCTGAAGTTTGTTGATACCTGGCCATCACTCCTATATGAGCTTTATGGACATTCCATTCCAAATTTATGCCCATTAATATGGAGTTGGTCACCTCCTTTGCAGCTACACTCTTCTGGGATACATAGCCACAAGATTTTAAAGTGTGTGAATGTGTGGAAATATGTGCCCATTCAACCAAAAGTGTATTTGTAAGGTCAGGTACTGATGTTGGATGAAAAGATCTAGCTCACAATCTGAGTTCCAATTCATCCCAAAGGTGGTCAGTAGGGTTGAAGTCAGGGTTCTGAACAGGCCAATCAAGTTCCATTGTGTCTTTATAGACCGGGCCTTCAACGCAGGGGCACAGCCATGCTGGAGCAGAAAAGGGCCTTCGGCAAACTTGACAAAAGGTTGGAAGCACACAGTTGTCTCAAATGTCTGTGTATGCTGTAGCATTAACAATACCTTTCGCTAGAACCAAGGGGCCTACCCCAGTCCCCATTAGCCCTTCTCCACCAAAGTTTACAGTGGGCACTGTGCAGTCTTAAAGGTAGCATCTAAACCCAGATTCATCCATCAAAGTGGCAGATAGTTAAGTGTAATTTATCACTCTAGAGAACGCATTTCAGTTACTCCGGAGTCCAAAGGCTTGCATACTGCTGATTGGCCATGGAAACCCATTTCGTGAAGCTCCCAACATACAGTTCTTGTGCTGATGTTGCTTCCACTGGTAGTTTGAAACTCAGTTTTGAGGGATGAAACAGAGTACAGAGTAAAGGTGATTTATACTCACTATGCACTTCACCACTTGGCGGCCCTGTTCTGTGAGTTTGCATGATCTACCACTTGGTGGGTGAGATGTTGCTAGTAGGCAATTCCACTTCATCATAACAGCACTTACAGTTGACCAGGGCAGATCTAGCAGAAGAGAAGAGAACATTGGCATTCTGACTTGTAGCAAAGGTGGCATTCTATGGCAATGCCATGTTTAAAGGCACTGAGCTCTTCAGCTGAAACACCTGAACTCAATCATTGTGAGGGCAGGAGGTGTCTTCATGCTTGTGACCATATAGTGTACTTCAGGGTCATAGCTTCTAACTTGGTCATAATAACCAGAACACCAGGAAAAGCTGAATGAAGATTAGATTAGATTAGATTAGATTCAACTTTATTTTCATTGTACGGGTACAATGAAATGCAGTTTAGCATCCTACCATAAAATGCAAATAGTACAGTAAGGTGCAATATACAGTGGGTAGTACATTAAAGTGGAATAGACAGTAAGGTGCAATAAGGCAGCATTAAAATGAGAATATATATCTATATGATATTGAATTTACAGGTAGTAGTATATACAAGGAAGAGTAAATAGATATGATAATAGATAGAAATATTTTTATATGCAGACTGTATATATTTAAATTGTGGAAAATATACATAGAGTGCAGACAGATGCTATTGATATTTAGAAAGGTCAGCTATTGAATGGTAACGGTTGAGAGTTCAGAATCATGATGGTCTTGTGAAAGAAACTGTTTCTGAGCCTGGTGGTGCAGAACTGAAGGTTCCTGTAGCGTGTCTCTGATGAAATGAGGGCAAACAGTCCATAGTCTGGGTGTGAGGCATCTTTAATGATGCTGCAAGCCTATCGCAGACACTGTGTATGCTACAGGTTAGCAATAGTCGGCATAATGACGGTGATGATGAAAATCTGAACACTAAGGTAAAAAACACTAAATTATTTGGGCATGTCATATAGAAATCCTTGTTACATTTTCATCAAATTTAGCAGACCCAATTTTTAAATTTCTTGGTATCGAGGCTTTCATCATTTTGTGTCTACTCTGTACATTGTTAATTGTCATTATTAGGATACAGTTACGGGCGCAAACTCCACCGGAAAAGATTAATCAATTGGAAAATTACGAACACATAATATGGCAAAAACACAGTATTTCTAAATTTCCAATGTACAGTATATACTGATAATCTCGTGCTAAAAGGTAATTTCTAAATACAGAATAAGAGAAGGAAAAAAATTATTTTAATAATAAGATCGTTTAGAGGGAAAATGAGTATCTGATTTGGAAACTGGTTGGGAGAAAGAACAATTTGGAAACTACTGCTCTATAGACTTTCATTTTCTAAGGCAGACATTGCCCATGGTTATTACAACCAGCCAGCTGGGTTTTATATTTCTCATTATTTCTTGTCAACAGGAGTGGACTGGAACAAGATGACATGAGAATCCTGTACAAATACTTGACAACGTCCCTTTTCCCACGGCATTCTGAGCCTGAGGTAGGGGTGCACTGTTGTGGGCCTTGATGCTCATACACCAAGTTGTAATAAGAAGTCAATTTTAAAAAATATATATATATATCAATGTTCCATCTTCTCTCAGTTGGCAGGACGGGATTCTCCAATGCGATCAGAAATGTCAGGGAATCTTCTTCACTATGGAAGGTAAGGAAGAGGCGTATCATTTTTATCTGCTTTTTGGCATTCTGCTAGTCAGTTATGGATCAGCTTCCCTTCAGACGTTTCTTGTGGCCTGTTTTCTTACACTGGATTAGTTGTCAGTTTTGCCTGCAATGCATTTTCTCCTGATACCAATTAAATCTAATTTGTAAGTGCTTCCTCTTTGTTTTCCTGAAAAGCTGGCTGGAGGGTATCTGGTGGATATTTCATTCATTGTTTGCCATTAACGTTTATACTTTACTGCTGTAACAGCATTAGTTGCATTTAATTTCATCAGGTAAAGCCCATGCAAATGAAACATTGATAGAAACAACCAATATATCAAATCTACTCTCTCTCTCTCTCTCTCTCTCTCTCTATATATATATATATATATATATATATCCTAAGCCTAAAAGTGCAACGATTTTATGTCACTTTTTTTGGCACGCTTTAGATCAGGCTTATTTTAAAACCTACATATATATGTTTGGTATCATTCTTTTCAGAATTTATCGAACTTTAATGTGATGTTGTTAGATTCTCAGATTCTTATTCCGTTTTTAAATTATATACTAAAATATCAAAAAAGTCGTGCATCGAGCATAGTGGACCTCAGTTTAACAGGAATACTCCAATCGGTAAGAGAGTAAATATTTTATTCTCACTTCATGATTTTTACTCTTTTAAATAATAATTAATTTTTCATGATTTCGTGATTTTGACTCAGATAAATAAAAATATTTATTTTGTACATTTACACATTTTACTAATATTCTGGCCACAACTCGGGGTTGACCCCGCTAGTACCAATATAAAACATACAACAATAATTATCAGTTCCCAACAGCCTGCAATACACACTAGACATATTCAGCATATTGGCATAATCTAGGTAGTTTGGTTAAGATATAACTCAAATCCACATTGTCCTGCATCCCCGTGAATTAATAAGTACAAATCATAAATGTATCTCCTGTAGCCGTGGTGTCTTAACTCTTTTAGGGCTGATGTCGACTTTTGTCAACAAGAGGGGTTGAGGTTGGTGATCAACTGTAAACGGTGACAAAACCCACCATTATGTTTTAGTTTGACTCTCTTTGCTAGAAGAAAAGTTAGCTTGGTTGGTCTGACTGAGATTCCCTGTGCTTGCATGAGTAGTGAAGAGCAAACAACAGCAAAAATGGTATCGTCATTTGGCAAGAGAACAAAATGAAAATACTCAGTGGATGACGTTTTGTAAATTAAAGAGAACAAAATGAAAATACTCAGTGGATGACGTTTTGTAAATTATCACTGAATTGGACTCTGACTTGTTGGACTCCAATTTTGATGCAAGTGATCTGGAGATGGAGATCAAAAATGAAAGTGAGGTATCCGCATCAGCTGACCGGTCCCCAGCTGATTGTGGTGCTCAGCACATACCTGTAGCTGATACACCTATGGCAACGTTTGCCTGGGTAGACCGTCACTTATAGGGTAGACTGGGTAGACCGTCTTGTTTATTGACAAGAGGTACAAACCAGATTGCATTGCACTGCGACTGTGACTTCCGCTACCACCCCTGCCATGCAAAGTCAACTTGGCAGCCAGCCATGAGTGGCTCAAGCCACAAGAAACAGCAAACTGGTGGCCATTGCACACAGCAACAGACATTTTATATTGATTTACATGTGAAACTGTTGCTTTGTGTGCTTTTCAGAAAACTGCATTTCTTGGAAAAAAATATTCAGCCCTCAAAGAGTTAAGAGTCAGCTCGATAATTTCTTTCATTCCACTTAAGCCGATGTCACATTGCACAACTTTTCTTGTAGGACATGTGATTTTTGCCAATGGTAGTGGCTGATCGAATTGATTCATCACATCAGATCACGTGACTGAAAATCACAGCACATGTCACATTTACCAACTAGGTGCTGATCTTCCAGCGCTGTCATCCTCGCCTCTTTTTCTGACAGCCAATAGCTTTTTGCCTGACAGAACAGCACTTCACAAAGGGTTAACAGATGCAGCGACTACAACAGCAATCTCTGCCCTTTAATTATTTTTTTCCGTTCTATCATGGTATGTAAAATCAGACAGGTCAGCTTATCCTCTGTTTGTGTGGCTCAAAACACACATAGTCTTTACCTCGCTACTACATTCTAAGCAATGTACTTCCGGATGAGTATTCATTGGTTCATCTGGTTGTCATTTCTCTTGCGTACACAGCCCTCCCTTTCCGACTAATGAGAATATCAAACAGGTTTGATTTTATCCTATCTAGTCACAGATTAGTTGGTCTCTGTCTTTAGGCACATTACACTAGGAATTGTCTTCACAGGAGTGCGCCGACGACCGGGTAAGATTATGTAAATGAAGACTAAGACTGAAAATTGCTGGAAAAGTCATCTTAAAACTGAGTGAAGAGATGTAATTCACAGCTGGGGTGCCATTACGGCAATGTGATTAGCATTGCTACCCAACTCCTGGCTGGCCTGGGAATGCCTCGGGGTCCTCCAAGAGGAGCTGGAGGAGGTGGCTGGGGAAAGTGAGGTCTGGGCTTCCCTGCTTAGGCTGCTGCCCCCGCGACCCGACCTTGGATAAGCGGTGGATAATGGATGGATGGACCCAACAGATGCAGTGCCCTGGATTTGATTTACTTGCTCTATAGTCGTCTATGTAGAGTTTTCATGTTCTCCCTGTGTCTGTATGTTTTTTTTGTTTTTTTTTTTCTATGGGTACATCGATTTTACTCCCACATCCTCAAAGATGTCTAGATTAGGTTAATTGTCAACTTCAGACTGGTCCTATATGAGTATGAGTATGAGTGCATATGAATCAGCCACATGAGTGATTGTCACTAGTGCAGTTTCCAGACTCAGAACTCCACAATACTGAATTAGATTAAGTAGGGTCTGAGATTGCTATCTTATGATTAGAACACTTTTTATGTTTCTTCTACTCGCAGCCAGACTGAATTCAAATTAAATTTGTAAATGCAAAATCTGTTCTGGTAGTGTTGATTGAGGTGTCGTTTAAATGCATCCCCCTCTTTGTCCCATGCACTTAACAGTGTTCTTCCTCCCTTATAATTAACCTGACCCTAACGTGTTTATGCCTTCTCCTGTTTCACTCGTACTGTATTTGAGAAGAACGGTGTGGCAGAAATGTGTTCTCGGGATCCCCCAAACACTTTGATTACAGTAAACGTATTTAGAGGGACAATACAAACAAGTTGGTGTTTTTTTACAAACTTGCGTTAAAGAAAGTATACGCTTAGAGAAGTCAGCATTAAAAATATATGTGTTTTTCAGGTAGCATCTGAAATCCTTCTGGCGTAATTGTTCATAAAACAATAGGAAATGAGTAGCACTTAAAAAATCCACAGAAACACCAACAGCATCCGCTCAGGGCTTTAGGCATTTAAGTTGTCCATTGAATGGGAATAAGCAAAATAAGGAGGTGAGTAACAGACAAATAAATTAAGCCTGTGCATAGCTGGGAAAAAAAGTCAGCCATCAGAATATTCTTCTAAAAAAAGATGTCACAGGGTCACGAAAGAAAGAGTGAAAGGTGTGTGGTGAGTTTAGAAGGGGAAGGCAAGCGAATATCATGTCTGAAATGAATATTTGGAGTCTTGATTATTTTACCTGGAGCAGCGGAGGCTAATACTGTTGTCAACTTTGTAAGACGGCAGAACTAACAGAGGCTTTGTGTTTGCATATAATCAGGTTTCTCACGGGACCGACAAACCTGAAAGATCCAGAAGCAAAATTTAGGTTTCCAAAAATCTATGTGAACACAGAGAATGGTTATGAGGAGCTCCACTTGATTGTCTACAAGGTGAGTGACCATTACATGTACATTAAGTTTGAGCGAGACTGTGACTTTAAAATGAGTTCAGCAAGAACACAGGGACACAGTTGGAAACTTGTTAAGGGTAAATTTCGCACAAATATTGGGAGGTTTTTCTTCACACAGAATCTGTGGTTGACACATGGAACAAGTTTCCAAGGTCCATCAGGTTTTAGTTTAGGTAGCGACTTTCACAGCTCCATCTTAGAGTACTTTACAGAATTAAGCAGAGTTCTGCACAAAGCAATATGTGGAGTGTAATACTATTGTATAATAGTGCAATGTAGAGATTCTGGGTAGAGCCCATGGATGTCAAGATGCTGAATTAGTCTAAAAATGCAATTAACAGAGAGTGCATTGCGGTCACTTGGCTGTAAGGACTGAAAAACGACATAGCAGGATGCCTGATTGCAAATCAGTCGCCTTTAAAAGAATTAAAAAGGTCAGGAGCTCTGGAAATTCTTCACTTTTAACTCTTTGAACCTGGCAGGCTGATTTTTGGGCCACCAGAATAGCAGTATATACCTGATATAGCCCACCTATCTACAGTCATAGCCCCGCTTGGCTTGAATAATGGCCTGCGCATATCTGTTACGCTTACGCCATTCTGCTCTCTAAATCTTGCAGTCTGCTGCCATAGAGACATATTCCTTAAAGGATACTGTACCTCTCTGCCATCATAACTATGTTAGACTATGCACATAATATACCTCTTACTAGTTATGCTGTTACACTACTAATGCTAGTTACACTGCTGTTCGTTTGGGTGCAGGTCAGCTTTGTTTTTTCTCATAGGTTTTGATGAAGAAAACTGAAAAGATTTCAGCTGTACTTTAGCATGAGGGCAACCTAAAACAATAGTTTCTTAGAGTGCGCGGAGATGTATGAAGCAGGCAAACAGAGCTTTTGCCCTTCTTCTCCATTCCTCCCTGAGTTCGCCTTAGGACACATCTGCGTTACTGTGTGACAGGTGTACCACCCCAGTCAAAATCCATGGAGCGGGCTGCTCTTGCGCCCGAGGAAGTTCATGTGATTAACGCCAGAAACGAGTGCCCTGCAGGGAAGGGGAGACAAGTGCTGATTGATTGGAAGATATTGAAAATCATGTGACGTGTTCTTGTTCATTGCTAAAAATCATTCTGAAGCACATCACTCAATAGTGCAGCTTTGGAATTAGGGCCGAACAGTGGACCGTAGAAATTGATGAGCACTCCGAGACTGAAAGTGATACAGCTTGTTCTATAGTATCAATCTGTTGTTATAACATCGTGACTTATCATCATAGATTAAAATTTGACTTTTATAAACCAAAATTTTTGGTGTATAAAATTATTGAAAATGGCTGTAGAGGAGGCTATGGTTATAGTGTCATAACTCTGGGGAAGACCGAGTTCAAAGGGTTAATATGTTGTATTGATTTTAAGTACTATTTTACGATGAATAAATTAGAAACATGATGCAGTACTACAACTTATTCACATCAGATCAGCTTTGAAGTTTATGACTAAAGTAGTCTCAAAGACAGACCGAGATAGGAATTAGTGAGTTTGGACAATGAAGAGATGAATGGATAAATAATTAAAGACACCGCTATCAGCCCAGTAATTTCTTCCCCATTCGGGTGGTGATTAAATGTCTGTGACATGCGGCTTCTTCATTTACCTGCTGTTGTTCATAGAGAGCTATTTATGAATACACAAATGTACTGCACTGGGTTGGCATCCCCTCCAGAGTGGGTACCTGCTGCTGGGTTAGGCCTGGCTCCTTATGACTTTGACTATAAAAACAGCAAGCTTATTAAGGGATGAATATTAAAAAGACTGCTTGACTTGAGCTGCATCTGATGTTATTGAAAACATTTAGAAAATTTGAAATATTAAGAGCACATATATTGATGTATGTGTGAAACTAATTTCCATTATTATTTTTAAAAAAATGAATACTTAAAATAGTTGCTTTTAATATAAAAACAATAGAATGAATATTTTGCCATTTCAGAAATTATACCCGCAATATTTGTTCTTTTGAGATGTACTGTACATATGTATCCTGATATGTCTTCCTTATTTGCCTGAACAAGTTTTAGCGTGCACACCGTATATAATTTCTGTGACTCATTAATACTCCGTCTCCCATGTCTCTTCCAGGCAATGAGCGCTGCTGTGTGTTTTATGATCAACGGTAAGTTTACACAACAGGTGTTAATATTTTATCAGCTGCCACATCGAAACAGAAGCTGTGGGTGTGCCATCGCACTCAGTTTACCTCCAGAGGTGTTGACTTCTTTTTAATTTTGCCCAGCTTCCACATCAGGTATCATAAGAACACATCTTTTTTGGCAGATGATAGGGGATTTATATCTGAAAATGGCGAAGATTGTGCAGGTCATGTTGTCTACTGTTGATGCAAACAACTTGGATGATTTTCTCTAAAACAGAAAAAGGCTACAAACTCTGGTTGTTCCTGATCATTGCAGAGAATCAGTTACACATCACCTAACAGAATAATGTAGTGTAGGGGTGCAGTCCCGGGTCTCCGTGACCCATTACATTATTGTGTGTCCACTGGTGCTTTAAGTTACTAGTCTCCATCTTCATTGAGTCCCCATATCTCTTCACATATTCAGTATATGTAAGTAATGGGCTCTTGGTTTCTATGACTTAACACGTTACAGAGTTTTTAAAAATAAAAAAAAAAAAAGTGTGATACAACAACCCCCCAAGGTGACGTTTCATATTATTGTTTTGTAAAATTATAGGGCATCCAGTCACAGTGGCCCCTCACGTTATTAAGTTGTATAGAATCCTCATTTTTAGTGACTTTTTACATCAAAAAGTATTCAAATTTGGTTCTATCCACAGTCTTTGATCCGTCATGTTATTTTTGAAATGCCAAAGGATGGCCACTTCCTGTTAACTTTTCAAAATACAATGCCGAGAAGCAAAAGGCCTTAAGTGCCTTTGACTCTTCACATTACTTGAATATAAAAGTACAAAGCTGTTCAGTCCCGGTGACACTTAAAAGTTTTTTTTAGCAACACCCAAACCCAACCCCATGTGACCCGTCATATAACTGAGATAAAGACTCCTAGTCCTTTTGACAATTCACATTAAAAAGGATGGAAGAAGTGTTGTCCTGCCCAAGATTCTCTGAGACCTTTTGCATTATTAGTCTGCAGATATTGGGTCCTTAATCATTTAGAATCTTCATCTTATTTTACTATACGAGTACAGCACCCCAGCTCCTGGGACCCTTCATATTACTTGTCCAAAGAAGCATTTGGTGGATTTATCCTGTGAGACTTCACATTATTGACACAGAGACTCCCAGTTCATGTGACCCTTCACCATTCCAAAGTATACAAGTGTGGTCACACTCCAGGGTCCTCTGTAACCTTTTGTATTATTAGTCGATAGATACAGTAATGAGCCTTGGTATTTTTGACTCTTCACATTCTATGACCATACTGTGCTAAGTACTGTGCCTCAGTTCAGGTGACTCTTCATGTTACTGGTCCATAAGCAAAGGATGCTTGGGCTGTGTGAGACACCATATTATTAAAATATAGAAATAGAGGACTGCCCAGTTCCTATGACCGTTTTCCTGAAGAGTGTATGAAAGTGAATTCTCTCCCCTCACATTCCATCTGTCTCTTCACATTACAGAGTCCCTCCTGGTAGGACCCACTTCTGCCCTGTTGAGAGACTAAGTGTCATCATTCTCTGTTTTAGCCACAGCCGAGCTGACGCGGGAGTTCTGTGAGCAGCTTGACAACCTGGTTGGGCCCCGACTTACCCTGCTGGCCTCTGATATCTGTGAGCATCACAACATCAACAGGAGGACACCTGGGTCAGTGTCTCTTACAATTTTTTTTTATTGTAGCTTCCCCATTGCTTTAGGTATCCATTCTACAAGTGGTTCACTGAAGTATTTGTTCTTGTATTTTCATCTGCATATAAGGAACGCCACGAACAAAAGAAGACCATTCTGTCCATCAAGCTTGGGTGGTTAGTTGCCCCAGTGTCTTTTTAAATGTTGTCAGGGTTACTACCTTAACACGTGACTTGGTAGTTTGTTCTAGATTCCCATGATCCTTTGTGTGAGGAAGTGCTTCCTGGATTCCCTGTGAGAGCAATTCTCTTTCATCTCCACTAAGTGTCCGAAAATCTATTTTTTAATTAAACCCTTCTGCTGGATCAGATCAACTGATCCTTTCAAGAACATAGATGACCTGAATTAAGTCAATATGGAGAGAGCTAATGGGTTGAATTCCCTTAGTCTGTCAGAGGAAGACATGTGCTTTAGTTTAAGTCAGTTCTGACAAGAACCAGCCATTCAACTCAATAAACATCATCAACCCCACCTAATTTATCCAAAATAATATCGACTTGAGTTTTGAAGGTCGCTAAAGTCCTACTATTTGCTAACGTGTTACATATATCTCTGGTTTACTGTGGGAAGTAAATCTTTATTAGAAAGTTTATGAAAAATGTCCCCTTATCAAATTTCCATTTTGTATTTTTGTTGAAGAAATTGCTTTGAAGTAACTGCCCAGATTCACTTTACTAATTCCCTTCACAATTTTAAATACTGTAATTATGAATCTCTTAATCTCCATTTGCTTAAACTGAGAAGATTCAACACCTTCAGTTGTTCCTCCTCACTCTCTACCCTCAGTTTGTGAATCAGCCTAGTTGCTCTTTTCTGGGCTTTCTGTTACTGCTGTTGTGTCTCCTTATTTTTTATTTGAACCCCTAAGCTCCACATAGTTTTCCATGTGAAGTTTCACTAGTGTGTCATATACCAGGGGTCGCCAACTCCAGTCCTGGAAGACCACCATGGCTGCAGGTTTTTATTCTAACCCTTTTTTTAATGAGTGCCCTGTTTGTGCTGCTAATTAACCTCTTGTGAATTTATTTTAATTGACTTCTCTTTTAAGATTTGTTCCTCTGAATTGCTTCATTCCTTTCCTTAAATGGCACCCAAAGAGAAATGAAATGTGAAGTGAGGGAGCCAAGAGAAGACCAACTAAGTCAGGGCTTCAAACTCCAACCAATTTCACTCCAACCTATTGCTTAATTAGGCTATGATTGTTGTCGTTAATTAATCCCAATTTTTTATTTCTGTGGCTAGTTGTTGCTGTCATGGTGGATTAGCAGGCATTTACAAAACTGTTGATTTTCTCTTTTCTAGCATTGATAAAATGTTTTGTGGACCTGAGCAGATCGACATTCCTGAGACCTTCACCTTTCTTTATTTTCAGATATTGTATGATGGACACCAGTTGGTTTGGCGCATTTTGTATCTCATTATTGTTTGGCTGCTAAGTAAGGGAAAAGAAACAATTAAGGGGTCGGAGTCAATTCAAATTAGTTCAAAAGAAGTTAATTAGGAGCAAAAACAGGTCAATAATGAAGAAGTTGGTTAGAATGAAAACCTGCAGCCACAGTGGTCCTCCAGGACTGGAGCTGGCGACTCCTGTCATATACCATAGTTCATAATCTTCCTGAGTTGTATCTCACAAATCAGGGATTAGATAGATAGATAGATAGATAGATAGATAGATAGATAGATAGATAGATAGATAGATAGATAGATAGATAGATAGATAGATAGATAGATAGATAGATAGATAGATAGATAGATAGATAGATAGATAGATAGATAGATAGATATACATACATACATACATACATACATACATTATTAATCCCAAGGGGAAATTCACATAATCCAGCAGCAGTATACTGATACAAAGAAACAATATTAAATGAAATAGTAATAAAAATGAAAAAAATTCAAATAAAATTAATGTTAGCATTTACTCCTCCGGGTGGAATTGAAGAGTCGCATAGTGTGGGGGAGGAACGATCTCCTCAGTCTGTCAGTGGAGCAGGACGGTGACAAAAGTCTGTCACTGAAGCTACTCCTCTGCCTGGAGATGATCCTGTTCAGTGGATGCAGTGGATTCTTCATGATTGACAGGAGTTTGCTTAGTGCCCGTCGCTCTGCCACATATGTTAAACTGTCCAACTTTAATCCTACAATGGAGCCTGCCTTCTTAACAAGTTTGTCCAGGCGTGAGGCGTCTTTCATCTTTATGCTGCCACCCCAGCACACCACCGCGTAGAAGAGGGCACTCGCCACAACCGTCTGGTAGAACATCTGCAGCATCTTACTGCAGATGTTGAAGGATGCCAACCTTCTCAGAAAGTATATTCTGCTCTGAGCTTTCTTACATAGAGCATCAGTATTGGCAGTCCAGTCCAATTTGTTATCCAGCTGCACTCCCAGATATTTATAGGTATGCACCCTCTGCACAGTCACCTCTGATGATCACAGGGTCCATGAGGGGCCTGGGCCTCCTAAAATCCACCACCAGCTCCTTGGTCTTATATAAACCTAGCATCAGTTAGCTTTTCCATGGATTTCTCTTTCAGTAAACACTGAAATGATTCCATCTAAGTTTCATTTTTACAGCAGATCTGCAGTAGCACAGCAAGAGAAAATGGGCTCTGCTTGGCTGAACTAACTAGACTGAGGCTACGTCCACACTACTTCAGTTTCATTTAAAAATGGCATCTCTAAAACGAAAGCGATCACTGTCCACACTAGCTTTGTCATCTCATTTACCAAAGTATCTCTGTCCACGCTCGAATGTCAATAGACGTTCGCCAACAGTGGATGTGCACGCATTGGTAGAAATGTCCTTGAAAGGATGGTAACAAGATGTATTGCAAAACTGTAACAACTGGTAAATTATTTGAGCTTATGCTTGTATGCAGCATTCAAACTGTACAAAAAAGCAATTTAGATGTCAGCAGCCATACCCACCTGCACTTCAGTACAGGACATCCACCTAAAACTAAGTTTGTACTTGGATAGGAGACCGTTTAGGAGAAGCTTGGTTTGCTGCTGGATGGGGTGTTACCCTGTGGTCTGAATGTGGACCACAATGCAGTGCTGTAAAGATGTCATCGTCCTTTGGATAAGACTTAAAACCGAGGTCCTGACTCTCCATAGTCATTAAAGATAACTGAGCATCTTACAAAAAGTGTAGGGTTTATCCCAATGTCCTGGCCCATCACAGCCTCGTCCATTATGCCCCCCTAATCATCCCCGGTCCCCAACTGTCTCTCTCAATCCCTTCACCGCCTAATACTAATGGATGGTGAGCATACTGGTATAATAATGGCTGCCTTCGCATCATCTGGGTGGGTGCTACACATTAGTGTGTTACTCTCTGTCTGTATATCACATTGAGTAGTGAGAAAAGCTTTATATAAATGTAATAAATTATTATTATTATACAGGAAAACAATACAACAGGCTCCATAAAAAGCAACTCCTATTTGTCTACTACATTGGAGTATTGTTTTCTTCTGTGATAGTGACCCGTCTGGGAATTAGACGACATAATGAGCAGTATCCAATCAGGGAACTGTCACATAATCATCCATCCATCCAACCATTTTCCAACCCGCTGAATCCGAACACAGGGTCACGGGGGTCTGCTGGAGCCAATCCCAGCCAACACAGGGCACAAGGCAGGAACCAATCCTGGGCAGGGTACCAACCCACCGCAGGTCACATAATCAGTACAAATAAATAAGAGTGTCATTAGAGACTGCATTTTTAAAACTTTACTTTTCCGCATTGCAACGCCAAGCCGTTGCTTTCAGAAGCGTTTTCAAAAGCCTCAGTGTTCAGGGCTTAAAAAACACTGGGGTAGTGCATTTGTAAATGAAAACATAGTGTGAATGTAGCCTAATAAATTCCTGTGCTTATAAACACATATGTAGATACATTATGAGGGCCACAAGCCACTGAGTAAAGTAGTAATTGACAAAGAGGCACCATTTTGGTGAAAAGGTTATGTTGGTGTGTATAAGAGCTAGTCAGTCTGGTTGAAGTGCGCATGTTTCTTTAATAATTACACTACGTTGATTGACTGGTAAAAGAAAAAAAAAATGATATTGTAAAATAAAATTCCTAACGTGTTCACGTTCATAAAATGTGGGTGAAAATGTCTGAAACCCAATGGTAACAGGAAGAGTGTGGCTTGTAGTAAACTCGCTCCTACTTTGTACGTTACCGTCCCCCTCGCACTAAAGGTATCCTCGTCCTTGACATTTCCCTTCCCCTTCATACAGGACTTCACATGTCCCCTCCAAGAATAAGCCTGGCCCCAGCTAAGGTCACCTAAGCCCAAACTGACCTGAAACCATCAAACTGTTTTTCAATCCCACCAGGTCTGTGTTTGGGAAGCCAGGCTTTGCAAAAGTGGGTGAAACTGCCGCCATGGCTTTTTGAGTCTTGAGTCTTAGTGAAGTGCTGGGTAGGAACATGCAGTGTCCCCATGGGATTCTTTGAGGGGTCAGACAAGAGGAAGGTGTGTGAAAATCACAGGGCAGCAGACCAACAGCAATGAGGCCACACTTCAGATCTCAAGATTCTGTAATTTGAGTACCTTCCTTGGGTGGACGGATGGGCGTCTCGGGCTGAATAAGTAATGTCACCTAAGGCCCCTTTTGTGTGCTATACAGATCAGTGGGACGGTGCAGCCTGGGCCCCAGTGCCATGTATTAGTTCCAGCTGACTGATTTATTAATGGCTTTGTGTCTCTCGCTAAAATGAGAGGCGCGGCTCATCTTACTGATTAACTCGCACTCAAATTTTAATGCTGGCTGACGTTGATGAGCCCCTCCGTGGGGGAGGTGACACGTGCCTTATCTTTTGTTCAGTTCTATCAATTTATTTATGGACCCAGTTTAATTTTTGTTTGTTTTTGTTTTCTTCTTTTTTTTTTTTATTCCTCCCATCAGGCTAGAAAAGGAGCCCCATTTTAAATTCATCTACTTCAACCATATGAACCTGGCAGAGAAAAGTACCATCCACATGCGCAAGACGGCCAGCGTCTCACTGACTTCTGTTCACCCGGATCTGATGAAGATCCTCGGAGATATTAACAGCGACTTCTCCAGGTCAGCATTCTTCTTGCTGTTGATCCATATTATGATGATTTTTAATAGGCTACCACACCTCACACCTTCCTCAATCAAGACAAACCTGTGCCTGCCAAAACCACCACAGAGCGAGTTACACTGCTGCTCTGTATCCCATGAAGCACTTCAATTTTTTAACACTGTTGAAGAGCACAACTTCCCTTGCTAACATGGTATAAAATACAAGCCTGATGGTGCAGTGGATGAGCATTGTTGCCTCACTGATTCAGTGCCCTGGGTTCAAGTCCAGCACTCAGTGTTGTATCTGTGTGGAGTCTGCCTGTTCTTCTGTGAGTATGTGTAGATGTTCCTCTAGTTCCCCAAACCCATACACATGCACTTTATATTGACTGGTATTTCCATATTGGCACTCTGTGAGTGTGTGGACAAATGAGCCTTTTAATGGACTGACACCCCATCTGATGCTGCTAGGTTAACCTCCACAGGTTTGAGAGTGTTAGAAGATGAATTAGAGTGGTGAGCTGGGCCATTTGGACATCACTCTTCTGGGCATTTAAAGTTTGTAGCGTTTAGGGAGGCAATAACTGTTACCCTGGGCTTGTCTTCTGACCTGTTTGACTGATAACCCCATCTGGGGATGGTTGTTGCACCCATATCTGTTGTTCCTGAAGAGTAACAGTGGTGTTTGCAGATTCACTCTGCACCTGCATGGGTTTTTCTTCGGGGTTCCCTTTCCATGTCCAAAAATGTGCAGGTTTGGTTGTTTTGTGATTCAGATTGGGACCCTGTATGGGTGGGAGTGAGTTGGCCCTGTGATAGACCAGCATTCTGTTCCCTGCACATAGTGATGTCACAAGACCCTGTGACCCTGATTTGGATGGAGCGATTTGAGAAGGATAACCAATCCCCCCCCAATATTGGTAAGAGGCCATATCACATACAATTGTTTTGGTTGGTCCTAATTGATTTGTCGTGAACTCGCACCATGAAGAATCTCAGATCGGAGATTTGTGCTGTAGTAGTTAATGCCAGTGGCCAGTTAGGAACCATGCAACATCTGGCTGAGATGAAGTCTTCCTAAATGGAAAGCTGCTGTAGTCAGCTGTGCAGAGACCATTGCTGAACTCTGCAAGTGGGTGTGCTTCCTGGTGGCATCAGCAGGTCTTGCTCTCTTTCAGCCCTTTCACCTTTACTACACAGCGTCACCACTACACTCCACCCATCCACAGTGCAAATCTTTGTACTCAGATGCTTCATGATGCGAGTCCACAGCAGTCCACTTGGTGTTGAGGAGGGGATATACTCGAACTTTTGGTGGGATGGAAGCACTGCTAGGGTTGTCACCTGTGGTACACGCACAAGACCAGTGCACCAGTGGGGACAAGTTCTGCTGAGACGTTAAACCTCAACATTGATGAGCAAACAACTCTAGAGGTGGACCATAGAGGAAGAATGATGAGGGAAGCAGAGCAGTGATGTCTCTCCTGTTGGACAAGAAGACACTTGGTGTCTCTTGGTGCTGATGCCAGTCAATATTGGTAAAGGCTGATGGCAGTCAGTGTTACACCACGGGTGGAAAAACAACAAAGTCGAACCCAAATGTGCAAAGAGTGGTTAGTTTGTTAGCCATTTATGCAGGGGCACATATGCACTCACAGTGACAGAGGTGGTTGGCACTGGCACCTGTTTAATGTTACCATCCACATTTTTGAAGTTTATTGTAGAGCTGCATGTGCTTTGATGAATAGTTAGGGACAATTAACAGACAGACTGGCACATACAGATACATTCGCTGGGGGTCCTGCACCCCTAAACCCTGCGAATCGTCAGGGTTAACTAATTATTAGCATTCTGGTAAAACATTTTTTTTTTATTAATTCAGTACTGATAGAATAAATTTTACCTGGTGAATCAGATAACCAGTATGTCGCCTACTCCAATACTGACTGGGCTTAATTTGGAAGGTGGCTTATTCAGCCCAGAAACAACTAGAAAGTGTCTACATAGAGATGGTCTTCTCTGTCTTCACTCATCACTGCTACACTACATATTTTTCTTTTCTTTATTCTTACTCATCTTACCAGGGTTGATGATGACGAGGAAATAATTGTCAAGACGATGACCGATTACTGGGTGGTTGGAAAGAAGTCTGATCAAAGAGAACTGTACGTTATTCTGAATCAGAAGAACGCCAACTTGATCGAAGTAAACGGTAAGCAGCCAGTCCGTCAGACCGCACAGTATTTTCATTTCCCATCAGCCTGAGCACATCCCCAGATCAGCTCTTATTCTGAATGCAGACTTGTGTGCCAGCCAAATACTGGCAGGCCAGACACATCAGGAAATCAACACCAGTGTTTGACACGGCAGGCATAGCCAGCGCACAGTTTATTGTCCGGGCCATTCTATTATTTGGCTGCAAAACTTTAAATAGAGGAAGTCACCTCTGCATCTTTAGGTTATAAAGAGATGGAGGGCATGACCAGTAATTGTTTAATAAATTCTTTTAAACATTGTGCAGCATAATGTTGGAGGCACCTGGGCTTCAGTTTTTCTACTAATATTAGTGTTTAGCAAGGGTGTCCCGGTCATGCAGTCATCACCTCACAGATCCAGAATCCTGGGTTCAGACTCCACACCCTGATGGTGTCTGCCTGGAGTTTCTGTGTATATCCTGTGCCTGCATGGATAATGCATAATAATAAAAAAAAAAAGGGGTTTGCAAATTGGATCCATTGTGTGTTGTCAAATGGACCCTGCAGTGGACTGGCACTCCATTTAAGGTGCCCAATGATGCCAGGTTAGGCTCCAGCCACTCTCGTCCCCTGAACTGAATTAAACCTTTCCAGAATGTAGCATTTATTTTAGCTGTTCAAGCATCCCTCACATACAGTTAGCTCCATAAGTATTTTGGACAGTAATATCATTTTCATAATTTGCACCACCACAATGCATTTGAAATGAAGCAATCAAGATGTGATTAAAGTGTACACTTACAGTTTTAATTTAAGGTGCTTTACAGAAATATTGTTTGAGCCATTTAGAAAAGGCCGCCATTTTTATACATGGTTCCCCCATTTTGAGGGGATCAAAACATATTTGGACAAACAAACATCATCATAAATATAACAATCATTTTGAATACTCGGTTGAAAATCCTTTGCAGTTGATGACTGCCTGAAGTCTGGAACCCATGGCCTTCTCCCACTGCTGGGTGTCCACCTTACTGATGCTTTCTTTGCTAGGCCTTTTACTTCAGGTGCTGCTTGTTCGTTGGACTTCCTGCCATCAGTTTTGTCTTCAGTAATGTGTGTCCAGTTGGGTTGAGGTCGCTTGATTGACTTGGCCATTGAAGAATATTCCACTGCTTTGCCTCGGTTTGCTGCCGCAGTGTGTTTTGGCTCGGTGTCCATCTCTACTGTGAAGTGTCGTCCTGTCGGTTTGCAGCATTTGGCTAAATCTGAGCAGACAGTACAGCGCCCTCTGCACTTCAGAATTCATCCTGCAACTTCTGCAAATATTCACATCGTCAATAAACACCAGTGACCAACTTCCTTTGGCAGTCATGCATGCCTATGACTTAACACGGCCTCTACCATGTTTCACAGATAATATGGTGTGCTAAAGATCATGAGCCATTCCTTCTCTTCTCCAGAACTTCCAAAACTGGAACTGTTTTTTAAAAATATGTTCTAGCAAAGTCTAATCTGTTCTTCCTCTACTTGAGGCTTACCAGGCGTTTGCACCTTCTGGTAAACCCCCTGTCTTTACTTTCATGAAGTCTTCTGTTGATTGTAGGCTTTGTCTATGATAGGTCCAACTCCCAGAGAACATTGGTTCGGCTAAATGTTGTGAAGGGGTTCATTCTTCACCAAGGAAGGAATTCTGCAGTTGTCTTCTGTTGTCTTCTAGACCTTCTGGTATTACTGAGCTCACTAGTGTGCTCCTTCTTTTTAAGAATCTACTAAATAGTTGACTTGACCACTCCTGGTGTTTCTATGTGTATTGACTCAGGCACCGCAGGGAGTGGCAGCCTTTCCAGCAGCTCCGTGTACGACTTTATCTTTCTGCCTTTTTCTGTATTTCACTGATCACTCCTATTACTTTCTTTCATGAGGACTCGTTCCCTGGACACTTTTTACTACATGTGAATTTCCCCTTGGGATTAATAAAGTATCTATCTATCTATCTGTCTATCTATCATATAGTGCCTTTCACATCTATCTATCTATCTATTATATAGTGCCTGCCTATCTATCTATCTATCTATCTATCTATCTATCTATCTATCTATCATATAGTGCCTTTCACATCTATCTATCTATCTATTATATAGTGCCTTTCATATCTATCTATCTATTATATAGTGCCTTTCACATCTATCTATCTATCAATCATATAATGCCTTTCACATCTATCTATCTAATTATATAGTGCCTTTCACATCTATCTATCATATAGTGCCTTTCACTCTGTCTATCAATCATATAATGCCTTTCACATCTATCTATCTATTATATAGTGCCTTTCACATCTATCTATCTATCATATAGTGCCTTTCACATCTATCTATCTATCTATCTATCTATCTATCATATAGTGCCTTTCACTCTATCTATCATATAGTGCCTTTCCTATCTATCATCTCTCTAAAAGGGTTTGTTGTGTTTTCTCTGCCTAATGATGGCCTGTTTTTACTTGCATGGACAGCTCTTTGGACCTCATATTGAGAGTTCAGAGCGACAGCTTCGAAATGCAAATTCATCACTTGGAATAGAATACAATTTATTTTTCTATAGTCCGAAATCACACAAGAAGTGAAGTGCTGCAATGGACTTTAACAGGCCCTGCCTCTTGACAGCCCCCCGCCCCCAGCCTTGACTCTCTAAGAAGACAAGGAAAAACTCCCAAAAAACCTTGCAGGGGCAGTTCAAAGGGAAGACCCCTTTCCAGGTTGGTTGGGCGTGCCGTGGGTGTCAAAAAGAAAAAGGGGGTCAATACAATACAATACACTACGATACACAGAGCAGAACAAATCAACTGCAGACTTTGTACCTGCTTCATAGTTCATGAAAGGATGAGGGACCTGCTGACACCTGGCTATGGAACAGCCGGTCCGTCAAATGTCCAGACAATGAGGAGACCATGTATTAAAAATGGCTGTCATTCCTAAATGGCTCATACGATATTCCTGTTAACCCCTTTGACTTAATGCTGTAAGCCTACACTTCAATCATGTGATGATTTCTTCATTTCAAAGCCATTGTGGTGGCTTAGAGAGCCAAATAATGAAAATTGTGTCCCTGTCCAAATACTTCTGGACCCGACTGCAGGTGAGCACTGGTGCGCTCCGCATACAGCCATTTTTTTATCCGTTTTTCTTTTTCTTTTTTGCTTTGTTTTACAGAGGAAGTGAAGAAACTTTGTGTGACACAGTTCAATAACATTTTCTTTTTGGACTAAGGACCACGACCGAGCGTAACTGAGCTAACACTTTGACGTCTGTCAAGGCGGCCCTTACTTATTCGCCTCTTGCAATGCAATAATTTACACAAAAGGCCGCTGCAAGCTGCACTCATTTTGCATTTTTCTTTTTTTTTTCCCACTACCTTCTAATAATAATAAATTGAAATATTTTCATTTCATAGAAACAAATTCTTTTTCTAAATTATGTATGTAAATATTTATCAAAATCCAGTAACTGTTACAAAGAAATGTTTGAGTAGATTTTTCTAAACAGATTAAAAAAAAAAATCAGGTAAATTGGTTGAAGAGAATCGGAAGATCAACTTTGTAAGTTTACTGTATTTATTAAATTAAAGCCTCATGTCGTCATTATTGGATTTTTTTACATTACTGAAAATAAAAACATCTTATGATGGACTCGTCATTTCTGCCAAACGATAGCAGGTCGGCGGTCTGAGAGCTTTTTTTACTTTCCTTACATACAGTAGACACCCGCGGTACGTGTAGGAAGAGACGGTGGGTTTTCAATGAGTTCAGAAATTTTACACACCCCTGAACACAGTTGGACCGCTTTTGAAGGGACATCAGGAGGTAAGACTTTGAGCATCATAACTCCGAAACAAATCGCTCAATCCAGATGAAGCCTGCAATCGCTGTTAGCTCCATAAAATACTAGACGCCCACAGCAAAAGGTCTAGAAACAAAAAAGCCGATTTCTGTCTCTCTGGCAGGTCCACACTGTTCAGCGCGTTCATTGTCACCATTTACAGTGCGCCATCTGTTGGAATGTATTTTGTAATGCATGTAGTCATAAAATTCATTGTTATTTTTCATTCCAACAGATGGCGCACTGCTGTTGATTCTGAATAAAATGGCTCCAGTAGGTGTGAATTGTATTTTTTTGTTTTTTTTACACATTTGTGCCCCCACTTTTTTTGAATAGAGTTGACCCTACTGTTTTAAACCACCTAAATTGGTTTTACGAAAAGAAAGTCAGATATATCTTTTTTTGTTTGTTTTTTTTTAATGGCGTACCACATTTACAGGTCGATTCAGGTTGGTCGCTCTGGCTGGTCCACGTCGTTCAGCGTGTTCATTGTCACCATTTACGGCGCACCATCTGTTGGAATGTATTTTGTAATGCATGTAGTGATAAAATGCAGTTATTTTTTATTCCAACAGATGGCGCACCTCACACATTAGCACTGCTGTTGATTCTGAATAAAATGGCTCCAGTAGGTGTGAATTGTGTTTTTTTTTTTACACACTTGTGCCCCCACTTTTTTGAATAGAGTCGACCCCGCTGTTTTAAACCACCTAAATTGGTTTTACAAAAAGAAAGTCAGATACGTTTTTTTTTTTGTCTGTTTTTTTAATGGCGTACCACATTTACAGGTCGATTCAGGTTGGCCGCTTTTGATTGGTTATCATAATGGCAACACATGGCAAACAAAGGAGGTGGAAGGTGGGCTGAAAATAAAACCACAAATCCTCCAGTACTGACGTACTCCGGCTGTTTCAAGGTTGCATTTCTGCCCGCGGCCGCTCTCCTCTGCCATGTGTCACAGTTAAATAAAATGGTCAGCCACCAAAGCACTTTATTCTTTTAACCCCCCACCCATATATATATATATATATATAAAAAATAAACTTCTAAGCCATGATGGCCCCCCAGTCCCACCCTCACAAAATACAGTCCTAAACTGCAGTGTTAGTGAAAGGCTGACAGTCTTCAGAGGTTTCTGATCACGTCAAGATGGATGGACAGACTGACAAGCCCTCACTTTTATATAAAATATGGACCCTCTTTTTTTTCGTGCAGTTGTTCGCCACAGACAGGTTTGGCTTGTAGTCCTGCTGCGCAGAGCCGCCGCTTATTTTTTCTTTTTCTTCCCACCAGGTGGGCTCTTGGTGTGGGTGAATGACGAGCTGCCGCTCGAGTCGCCTTCTTTAATGGTGTCTGAATTGGACTTGAGTGCCTCTTCAGGGACCTCGGAGACGGGGGCTTGAGTGTCCTGAGTGGATTCTTCCGCCGCCTCCTGACTGAGATTTTGCTTCTCCTCCTCTTCGGTGGCTACCGCCGCCATTGCCGCCTCTTCCTCCTCCTCTGCTGCCGCCGCCGCTTCCTCCGCCTCCTTCAGCGCTTTCTCACTGCCCAGGGGGAAATAGACAAAGAAAACCGTCAAGCGCCGGGCACAAGGAGCGATGCCCAGACATTGGTGCTGTTTGGTACTGAAGGAGAGCCAATGCAAAATTAGGGGGTCTGCAAGTGGGCTGTGGCCCGGTTTGTGAAAGGTGCTACAGTGGGTTCAGTTCAGACCCCTCGTCTTACCACACACTTGCTCGTGGTGTAGATTTTAAATGTATAAATTTGACATTTTTGCCCGTCAATCTACACTTGGTAACAGCAGGTTTTCAGAAAGATTTGCAGATTTATTAAAAAATCCAAAACTGAAATCTCTCCTTCATAGAAAAGTATTTAGAGCCTTAACTCGGTACTTTGTAGAAGCCCCCCATTTCCAGCTTTTAGTCCTCTACAAGCTTTGCACCCCTGCAGTTAAGCACTTTTAGCACATTCTGCCCGGCAGATCCCCCTCAGACTCCGTTGGACTGAATGGCAAGCGTCTGTGAACTGCCATCTTCAGGACTCTCCACGTCCGTTCTGTGGGGTTTGGGTGGGCCACTCCAGCGTTGTCTTAGCCGTTTGCTTTGGGCCATTGAACCGTGTCCTCGGTGAGGTGGCATGGACTCTGACGCAGGTCTACTTCAAGTCCCTCTCTGTATTCCTCTCAATTCTGAGCGGCCGCCCTCTCCCCTGCACCCCCATAGCACGATGCTGCCACCACCATACTTCCCCGTAAGGGTGGGATTATGCAGGTGTTGAGCAGAGTGCCTGGTCTTCTCCAGACGCAGTGCTTGGAGTTCAATTTTATACCAATCAAGCCATATGCCTTTTCACTCAAGGATGGCTTCTGTCTGGCCAGTCTACCATAAATGGCTGACTGATGGGACTGTTTCTGCCAGGGGTTGTCCTTCCATCAGGTTCTCCCATATCAGCACAGGACTTCTGAAGCTCTGTCAGAATGACTATGGGGTTCCCGGTCACCTCCCAGACAAGGCCCTTCTTATCCTGTTACTAAATTTGGTCAGTTGGCCAACTGTGCTAAGAGTCCTGGTCATGTCAGACGTCTACCATTATCCCGATTATCGAGGCCACTGTGTTCCTAGGGACGCTCAGAGCATTAGGAGTGGTTGGTTGCCCTTGCCCTGATCTGTGCCTCACCATCAGTTTGATGACGGGGGTCTGCGGAGAGTTCCTTGGACTTCATGGCTTGCTTGTTGTCCTGACATGCAGGCGTGACATGTGGGACCTTCTATACACAGGGGCACACGCCTGGTTTTCTAAAGGATGTGTGCCTCAGGTGGGCTCCATTCAAGTTCTAGAAACATCTCAAGGGAGAATTAAAGGAGACAGGATGGACCTGAGCACAAGGTGGAGTGCCACTTCTAGGAAGGAGAGACTTCAGTTTTGTATTTTCTTAATAAATTTGCAGACCCTTTGGTAAACATGTCACTTTGTCATGATGGGTAATTGAGTGTTGACTGATGGGTAAAAATGGCACATTTCTCCTTTTAAAATGAAATCTTCAACAGAGTAAAGTGTGCAGAAAGCGGAGGGGTCTGAAGACTTTGTCTACCCACTGTATATAAAGTAAGATTTGTTTGCCACCAGCCCCCCGTTTTTTGTTTTTTTTTTATCATGCAAGTGATTTGAAAGACCCAATCATTGTCTTAAGTTGGGGAAGCAAAGACCGCTTACCCAGGTGGTCCTGGCCAGCCAGGGGGAGTTGGTGTCCCACCTACCGTGCTTCCATCTCTGCTTTTTCCTCGGCTATCCTATCGAGGGCCTCCTGCCTTAACCGGCTCTCCTCCGCCTCCCGTTTTAGAAGCTGGAAGTAGTCGAAAGTTGGGAAGAGCTTCTTAATAAAGAAGTCGTAGGTCTGACGATACCAGCAGTCCAACTCGCTCTCCTGCGTCTCTGAGGTCTCTTCAGCTGCGTCGAGAAAAAAATAAAAGAACTGCAGCGGCAACCAAACTGCCGGCTCGCGTTTTACCTCGACACTTTAACCAGTTAGACCAGGGGTCTCCAACTCCAGTACTGGAGGACCACCGAGGCTGCAGGTTTTCATTCTAACCCTTTTCTTAATGAGTAGCCTGCTAATTGACTTGTTCTTGAAGACTCGGACCCCTTAATTAGCAGCCAAACAATAATGAGATACGAAATGGAGCCAAAACAACGGGTGTCCATCATACAATATCTGAAAATAAAGAACGAGGAAGGTCTCAGGAGTGTCGATCTGCTCAGGTCCACAAAACATTTTGATAGAAAAGAGAAAATCCACAATTTCAGAAATGTCTGCGAACGCAACACGAGAGCAGCGACAAGCCACAGAATTAAAGAGCGAGTTTAATGGACGACGAGAATCGGCACCTCATTAGGCAGCTGGTTGGCGTTTGAGGCCCTGACTTAGTTGGTCTTCTGTCGGCTCCCTCACTTCACATTTCATTTCTGTTTGGGTGCCATTTAAGGAAAGAAAGAAATGAAGCAAATCAGAGGAACAAATCTTAAGAGAGAAGTCAATTAAAGTGAATTCACAAGAAGTTTAAACGGGGCACTCATTAAAAAAAGGGTTTAGAATGAAAACCTGCAGCCACGGTGGTCCTCCAGCACTGCACCAGGGGTCTCCAACTCCAGTCCTGGAGAGCTACTGTGGCTGCAAGTTTTCATTCTAACTCTTTTCTTAATTAGTGACCACTTGTTGCTGCTAATTAACCATTTCCCTTGAATTGAATGGACTTTTCTTGAGACTCTGACCGCTCAATTGAGTCTTTTTTCCTTAAAACATAAATTTGATGTGACGTGAGCCAATAGATGACTAACTAAGGTTGGGGCCTCAAACTCCAACCAACTTCACGTCATTCAGTTTCTAAATTTGCTAGTTAAACCCGTCATTTAATTCCATGGCAGTCATTTCCAAAACTGTTGATTTTCTTTCTTAAGAGCGCTGGCTGTCAAAATGTTTTGTGGACCTGAGCGGATCAACATTACTGAGGCCTTCACCTTTCTTTATTTTCAGTTCTTGTGTGATGGACGCAGGTTGTGGTTTATGTGTTGGTTCATTTTGTGTCTTAACATTGCTTGGTTGCTAATTAAGGGGCCCGAGTCTTAAGATGTGCATCAATTAAAATTAAGGCAAATTACCAGCAAAATCTGGTCACTAATTAAGAAACGGGTTAGGATGAAAACCTGCAGCCATAGCAGCTCTCCGGGCCTGGAGATGGAGACCCCTGGATTAGACTTTCCTCGAGTACATTTACAGTTCGGATTGGTTTCAGTTCCACTGTCATTTCCCAGCTCCATTAGAGAATAGAGAACAGAATCGCGGTATGTATCACCCAGAAAAAAGAGCAAGGGCGGTTAAAAAAAAAAAAAGTTTAATGTTAACCTTCTTGAGATTGGCGGTTACTTTAAATTAAAAAAAAGACAAAAGTTTCAATGCTGGACATTCAGAAGGACAATCCTGACCTTCCAAACCTGCTGGGATGTTTTGTGTGAGGTGACCAGCGGGCGTGGGCCGTTTCGTGACGGCATACTGCCATCTGGTGGGCACTGCTGAAAAGGCGTATCGGTGAACTTCTTTCTGTCTCCACTGTTCTTTCTTTCATATACAGTAATCCCTCGCTATATCGCGCTTCGACTTTCGCGGCTTCACTCTATCGCGGATTTTAAATGTAAGCACATCTAAATATATATCACGGATTTTTCGCTGGTTCGCCGCTTTCTGCGGACAATGGGTCTTTTAATTTATGCTACATGCTTCCTCAGTTTGATTGCCCAGTTGATTTCATACAAGGGATGCTATTGGCGGATGGCTTAGAAGCTACCCAATCAGAGCATGTGTTACATATTAACTAAAACTCCTCAATGCTATAAGATGATTCCCGCGTGGCGCTTGTTTGCTTCTCTCTATCTTTCTCACTCTCTCTGCCTGACGGAGGGAGTGTGAGCAGAGGGGCTGTTTGCACAGAGGACACGGACGCTCCTCTACAAAATGCCGCTTTATCGCGGTGCTTCTGTATACTTAAAAGCATGTATTGATTTTTTGATTGTTTGCTTTCCCCTCTCTCTCTCTCTCTCTCTCTCTCTCTCTCTGTCTGACATTCTCTGCTCCTGATGGCGCTCTTTTGAAGATAAGATATGTTTGCATTCTTTTAATTGTGAGAAAGAACTGTCATCTCTGTCTTGTCATGGAGCACAGTTTAAACGTTTGGCTAAAGGGTGTTATTTCATGTCTAGAGGGCTCTAATAATGTTAACAGGGTGGGAGAGTTTATAAGGGCTTAAAATATATAAAAATAACCATACAAACATATGGTTTCTACTTCGCGGATTTTCACCTATCGCTGGGGCTGGAATGCAACCCCCGCGATCGAGTAGGGATTACTGTACTTTATTAATTCATTCATGACATTTATACAGGATAGTGCAGGGAAACGGGAAATTTTGGAACGAGGTATTGGAGACCCTGGGGTGTCGGCAGCTGTTTGGGACCAACACGACCTCGTTTAGGACCCCTCGCCATTGGCAGTGGCGTAGCTCGAGTTCATGCCACTCGGGGCGGGGCTTCAATTTGCCGCCATCTAACATATCTGAACATGTTAATCAATTTAAATAGAAAATTAAAATGACGTCAAGGACTTAGACTCCATCTCTACAATACAATATAAAATCATTTTACAATCCCTCCCTTTCAAAGATCCAAGAGGACACTGGGAAAAAGATCTCTCAATTAATATATCAGAAAAGGAGTGGAAAGTAGCAATGCAGAGAATTCACTCGAGCTCCATATGCGCAAAGCATACAATTATACAACTTAAAATTATATATCGAGCACATCTGTCTCGACTAAAACTCTCCAAAATGTTTCCAGGGCGAGATCCAACCTGCGAACGTTGCAACCAAGTCCCAGCCTCACTGGGTCACATGTTCTGGGCCACGTACACCAAATTAACATTATTCTGGACAAAAATTTTTAATTACCTTTCAGACAGCCTTGGACTCACAATCCCTCCTAACCCATTAACAGCTAGATAGATAGATAGATACTTTATTAATCCCAAGGGGAAATTCACATAATCCAGCAGCAGTATACTGATACAAAGAAACAACATTAAATTAAATAGTAATAAAAATGAAAAAAATTTAAATAAAATTAATGTTAGCAGCTGTGTTTGGGGGTCTTCCAGAGGGGCTTAAAGTGGAGAAAGACAAACAAATTGTGATTGCATTCACTACACTCTTGGCACGCAGACTTATTCTCATAAACTGGAAGAACCCAAACTCTCCTCTTTTAAGTCAGTGGGAAACTGATGTGTTATATTATTTGAAATGGGAAAAAATCAAATACTCAGATAGAGGATCCGTACAGACTTTTTTCAAAACATGGCAGGATCTGATCAGTAATATTTTAAAATAAGTTCATCAAGCACAGAGAATTTATTAATTTAGGTATGTTTACAAGCCTTAAATTTAACGCCGTTTGGCTTGCTCTCTCTCTCTCAGGGGTGGGGATCGATCTGTTCTTAACTCAATTCTTCATTTTATAAAAACTTGATTGCTTTGTATGGATTGTAATAAAATTAATAAAAAATAAAAAAAAAGTGACGTATAGAAAAAAATGAAGCTACATTTTGCATAGATTTGTAAATATATAGAGAAACAGCAGAGAAAAGCCAAACAAAATGACCCCTTTTATTGGCGAACTAAAAAGATTACAATATGCAGGCTTTTGAGGCAACTCGGGCCCCTTCGTCAGGCGAGATGTAATTCAGAGACTGGAGTCCCCTGAGTTTATATGCACACAACTAGGACAAGAAACAACATTTTCTCAACGTTCATAATGGCTAACAGGGTACGACACTCTAGTACTATAGAGAAACGGTAATAATTTATCACATGTAATTATTTAGGGGTGGCACGGTGGCGCAGTGGTAGCGCTGCTGCCTCGCAGTTAGGAGACCCGGGTTCGCTTCCCGGGTCCTCCCTGCGTAGACTTTACATGTTCTCCCCGTGTCTGCGTGGGTTTCCTCCCACAGTCCAAAGACATGCAGGTTAGGTGGATTGGCGATTCTAAATTGTCCCTAGTGTGTGTTTGGTGTGTGTGTGTGTGTGTGTATGCACGCCCTGCGGTGGGCTAGCGCCCTGCCTGGGGTTTGTTTCCTGCCATGAGCCCTGTGTTGGCTGGGATTGGCTCCAGTAGACCCCCCCATGACCCTGTAGTTAGGATATAGCGGGTTGGATAAAGGATGGATGGGTAATGACACCACACGCATTCTTGTCAAAATGCACCTATGAACTGTAGTTGAGGCTGAAATGAATTATTAAATAACTGCAAAAAGTGCTCCCATAATAAAATAAATTTGAATTTATGGAGGGCCTTTCACGAACCCAAGGTCGCCTTACATCCATCCATCCATCCTCTTCTGCTTATCCAGGGTCCTCCCACAGTCCAAAGACATGCAGGTTAGGTGGATTGGCGATTCTAAATTGGCCCTAGTGTGTGCTTGGTGTGTGGGTGTGTTTGTGTGTGTCCTGCGGTGGGTTAGCACCCTGCCCAGAGCCCTGTGTTGGCTGGGATTGGCTCCAGCAGACCCCCGTGACCCTGTGTTCGGATTCAGCGGGTTAGAAAATGGATGGATGTGTGTAATTATTTATAAGCATCCACTAGACAAGACTATCGTATAGACGCTGCACTGAGAAGCCGTGTTCTGATTATCAGTTTCATAAATTTCCGCTGCGAAAACCAGAAGCAGTGGTGTGCACAAGTGGCAGGTGGGGATGTTTTCTGCACAGAGCAAGAACGCATTCGGATTGACGACGAAACGAAATACTAAATTGTAAATTCATTGTTTATCTTGCTAGAAATTCTTATCGGTGTTTATGCTCGTTTCTGTTGTCACCTCATAAATGTCAACTGCTGTGTCTGATGCCATCTCAGAAGGACAGCCTGAAATTCATTTTTGAAGCATTTGTGGATAAAAATCAGAGACTCTGACTTTCTTCATACATGAGTGATATTTTTCCGAACCCTGCTGCTTACACACGAATTGCGCTGAGCCTTTTGGCCAATAAGGCCGTTCCCAAACATGTGCCGCCCTGCGCTTCACAAGTTGTAATTCATGTTTTATATTAAGATCTTTAACATGGCCAACAGCCCAAACCCTACCTGTACTCGGACACGGGACCTCAGGCGCCTGGCCTTCCCCCAGTGCGGGCATCGACTGCACCAGGACGTCAGCACCTCTGTCTTCCGGTTGGCCACTGGCAGACTCTGTGCCCACAGAAGCAGACTGGCATCCGCTGCTCCGGCCTGAAGGCGAGAGTGCAATGAGGTGTGTGAGTACTTACATGAAATGATCTGCCATGCTCCAGCCTCGCTTGTCCCCGCTCTCCCCCAAGTGCGTCCCCCACCCCAGCCACACTGTGGCCCTCCTCTCGCCTGTTGTTGCCGAGTCTGGACTGTGAAGGTCCTTCAGCTCCTAATCTTCTCCACTGAGGTCTGCTGGCCTCTTTTCTTTATTTAATTTAACCTTCACTGTGGCCGTTTGGCTTCCAGTGTAAGTGACAGCTATTGGTGCCACTGCCGTTCCTCATTTACACTCTTCAGCGGGGTCAGTGTCTCAATTGTATTTGTAGGCAATGTGAAAGGCGCTATATATAAAAACACAGTAACTGGCTGCCCAGGCAGGCTCAACAGTAACCTCATCCCCTCTCCACCCGAGCCAGACGTGACACTTACGTTCGTTGGACTCCATTTTCTCTCTCCTGGACGATCGGACATGTGGATGAGTACCGGCAGTTTTTTCAGGTGTAGAAGCACTAGGCAGACGGGACTGAAAAAACACACACACAAAAAAAAAGAAAAGTTAGAATTGAATTTTGGGCTGCAGACACGCAGAAGAGCTGACCAAACTGCGAGGGCCTGGCCTATAAATCAGGTGCCAAGGGTAAAAATGGCCGCTCCAGACCAGTAAGAGTAAAACTGACCCGACTGGCAGAGACGACCAGTATTTGGACGAAGGACCATCAACAGGTGGCACCACTGACTGCCCTTGCAGGAAATTACAACCCACAATACCCCATGAATTTCTTCCCCTGTTTGCACATGTGGCACACTCCTTCAAAGATCAAACTATGCAAATGACCCACGTGGTCCTCCACGGCCAGCAAAACAAGAAAGGGTCCCGCAAACCTGCGGCAAGCCTCCATCTTCCAGTAAAGCCCAGACAGAGAGAGCCTGAGTGTACACCACGCCATTTTCAGGAGCTGCAGAGGTGGCCAAGGCCAATCCTAGCAGCACTGGCACGCAATGGGACCATTTAGACCCGTCTTGGGGTTGGCCTTGAAGCTGGCATCACCCTACACAACTTTTCAATGCAGCATTTAGGGTGGGCAAGCACTACGCGAGTTTATGACATCAGGGGTTTGGTTGCCTTCTCACACACTCGCTGACTTGTTGGTACTGACAGCAGTCCTACCTTATATGGTTTTATGGGCTCACGAAAGACCTTCTGAGCAAATTCTTGAATGGCGAGACTGAGGGTGCCCACACAATTTGACGCTGTGGAGAACGATGCGATGTTTCATCCACATAGTGACTTTTGTTTTGTACAGTAGGCTGAACACAGCTGAGCTCGCTATCAGCACTAATCTGAATCTCTCGTGGCTTGCCGACTACGCTACTTATGGTAGAAACGCAAATTCACAGGGCCCTTATTGTCACGTGTACAAAATCCAGTGAAGTTCTTACTTGTGCGTGCTACACAAGACCGCTCTCCAGCTCCGTGTTTTAGGGTCAGCAGTGGACTTTCTTTTTCACATGACTGTAAATATGGCCTGATGTTTGTTACATTATATCACTTTTATCTAAAGACGAACATCAAATCTCGATACAGTATGTCCACAAATGTTAGCAGAGAAAAAAAAAAAGACATATCATGGGGTGCACTTACTTTTTCACAAGACAGTTTCTTAAGTAGGAGACACTTTATCACATATTCCAGAACACCAGAGTAACATTTAGGTGCTCACCGGCTACTGAGCAGTTACCTGACCGCCTGACATCTTACATCCCATTGGAAATTCCGTCATTTAAGGTGTCATAAAGGAAACCATCAGTGACGCGTGGCATTGGTGGAAGTATGGACTGTGCTGCCCCCTTGTGGGGAAACCAAGCCTCACAAGAGGTCTAATGCACCGACCAGCATGCATGCCTAAGCAGTAACTACAGCACACGTACTGGAGATGAAATGTGCAGAACACAGCTATGGGTGGGCGGTGGGCTGGCATACAAACTGTGCCCCTCAGTACTTCAGGGACTTTTCTGTTTTTTTGTGTTTCAATATGGCAGTCCAATGAGACGGTGGTGCAGTAAACCCAAGATGGTGGGGCTGTGTGCCGGTGTTTCTGGCTTCTTCGGCTCCCTACACGCCCCCTATTGGCTGATGGGGGTCCTTTAGGGCAGGCAGTGCTTCTGGTGTCGTGACCCACTTTTTCCCACTTAAGTTCATTCACAACCGCCCCGTTTGGACCCTCCTTGGACACAACCAATCCCGTTTGTGTATCAAGCATAATTTTCGGGGGTTGCCTTTGTTAAATCGAATGCAATTGGGGGTGGCACTGAGCACAATTGTCAGAGCAGCAGCCCACCACCACCCACTACCATTATCCCCAATCGCAACTTGTGAATTATTATGGGCTGTCTTGTCTTTCACGCTAAGCCAGCACTTCTGCTATTGGTCCAGAATACCCGCCAGCCCCCATGGTGCCTTTGCTGAACGTACCCCGAATACCTGCTCGCTCAGGATGCTATGGCCAGTTTCGGGGGGCTCCGGCCCCTCGCAGGTTTTCTCCTCTGTGGTGACTGCGGTCGTCATACTGCTGCCAGCACTCCCGAGTGCCTCCAGCTTTCCAGTGCTCGGAGCGCGGACCTCGGCGCACACCAGCAAAGTCTCGAAGAATCCCAGAAAAGTGACCTGAAGAATAAAAAACAAGCAGGGGGATTAGATTAGCGCACTTGACATGTGTACGGACCCCGGACCGAGAGGAGCATCTCTCTCCGACTTTGGTGGGCAAATCTGCCATATCACAGGTGAGGATTCTGGGTGTAAAAGGCCCAGGTGGTCACTATCAATAATGGACACTAATATTGTGGCAGGTGACTTGTGGAGCAGTGGTGTCAGTCCAGGGCACTGGAGGATGATGGGAAGCGTGACTGAAGTCCCCCATGCCTGTAGGGGGCAGCAGAAACACTTGTCATCTAATGTTTGTGTAAAGTGACAGACAGTAGACATCAGGACTGCCAGCTCTGCCGGGAGATGGAAAGTCCCCTTTAGCTTAGCTGGGTGAGCTGCCACTTCAGATTTGGTGGCCCCGGGTTCAAGACGAGACTGTCCATGTGAGGACGTAAGATTGACTGAGGCGAGACCCTGCTTTCCAATATGGGATGTCGGTGGCCTGGCCCCTTACGGCAGAAGTCCCAGCTTACAGAGATGCATGGGGTCACTGGAGGAGTTCTTAACACCCAGGACTTGGTGCAGCTCCATGCAGGAACTTCAAAGGTCCATTTGTGTGTGACAAGCGTACAACTGGCAGGAGGAGGAGGAGGAGGAGGAGAAGTGGTAGCCAAAGAGCAAAGGACCAGAATAGAAGTGGTGAGCAGGGCAAGGCGGTCAAGTGGGCTGTCCAGATGGCCTACCTGGTGAACCACGAGTGACCTTTGGTTAGGTGGTCCCAGAGGGCTCTATGACTTTTTTAATAATTTTGTTCTAAATATTTTCACACTCTCATCCCCTAAACTGCAATACCTTTCTGTTTATTACATTTCTGCTCTCATAAAACCTTTTGTTTTTTACACTCGCTGGCCAATTTATCAGGTACACCTCTTCAATTGCTTGTTAAAGCAAATATTTAATCAGCCAATCACGTGGCAGCAACTCAATGCGTTTCAGCCTGTAGACCTCGTCAAGACCACCTGCTGAAGTTCAAACCGAGCAACAGAATGGGGGAGAACGGCGACTGAAGTGACTTTGAACGTGACGTGGCTGCTGCTGCCAGATGGGCTGCTCTGAGTATTTAAGAAGTTGCTGGTCTACTGGGATTTCCACACACAACCATCTCCAGGGATTACAGAGAGTGGTCCAAAAAAGGGAAAACACCCAGTGAGGGGCAGGTCTCTGGTGAAAATGACAGAGGAGAATGGCCAGACTGGTTTAAGCTGACAGAAAGACCACAGGAACTGAGGTGTGCAGAAGAGCATCTCTGAACACACAACAAACATATCAAGCCTTAGAGCAGGTGGGCTACGGCAGCAGGAGACCACAGTGGGTGACACTCCTGTCAGCTAAGAACAGGCCACTGAGGAGACAATTCACACGGGCTCACCAAAATTGGACAACAGAAGATCAGAGAAACGTTGCCTGGTTGTCTCGATTTCTGCTGCAACATTCAGATGGTGGGGTCAACAACGTGAAAGCAGGGATCCATCCTGCCTTGTACCAACAGTTCAGGCTGGTGCTTGTGATGCTGTGGGGGTATTTTCTTGGCACACATTGGCCCCTCAGTACCAATTGAGCCTCGTATAAATGCCACAGCCTATCTGAGTATTGTTGCTGACCATGTCCATCCCTTTATGTCCCCATTTTCTGATGCCTACGTCCAGCAGGGTAACGCGCCATGTCACAAAGCTCAGATCATCTCAAACTGATGGCTTGAGCATGACAACGAGTTCACTGGACTCAAATGGCCTCCACAGTCACCAGATCTCAATTCAGTAGACCACCGATGGGATGTGGTGGAACGGGAGATTCACATCATGGACAAATCGGCAGCAACTGCGTGATGCCATCATGTCGATATGGACCACAAACCCTGAGGAGGTTTTCCAGCACTTTGATGAATCGGTGCCATGAAGAATGACGGCAGTTTTGAAGACAACGGGGGAGACCAACTGGGTACTAGCGAGATGTACCTAATAAAGTGGCCGGGGAGCGTGTTTGGCCAACTTGGCTTTCATTTGAGTCGCGGGTCCCAGCAGGCCACACCGTCCACCCAGTCTTTGGCTTTTACTGCCAGAGTCCGGACAGACAGAGGAATGAGCCCAGCAGGGGGCACCACGTCATCCCCCCACACTCACTTAGAGTCACTTTTTTGCCATCATCTGCTACTATAAGTGGCCATAACTTCATTGTACAGTCGATCCTCAGCATTTGTACGTTTAAAATTTCGACTCGATTTTATCGATGTCCTCAACTTTACTTTTGCATTGGCAGCCGCACACGCCTGCGTTTTCTGTTCTGCCGTTGGCTCGCTCGGTCGCAGTCTTTGCCATCCTAAAAAAACGAGGAGCTGCGGCTTCCTTATCAACGTCTCGGGGTCCGCAGGCAGTCGAAGGCCCGGGCACAACCGGGGAACTCGAGGAGCTGACTGGTGAACGACCCGCCTGTCATTCTGATTTACAAACAAGCGGGTCGTCCAATAGGTGACAAGTGTGGGCCGGCACTCTAGTCATGTGACATTCAGATTGGCCAATCCTGGTCAGAGAACGTTGAATGGGGCTGTCGTTAAATGGCCTGCCTGTCAAGTTTCACACGACTGAGTCTTTACAAACCGCAAGAAATAAAAACACTGTGGTGGGCTGGCACCCTGCCCGGGGTTTGGTTTGTTTCCTGCCTTGTGCCCTGTATTGGCTCCAGCAGACCCCCGTGACCCTGTAGTTAGGATATAGCAGGTTGGATAATGGATGGATGGAAGAAAGAAAAACATCAGAACTTCGTACGGGGCATGCAACGTGGCACATAAGCGCCGAAATGCTGAACTTTAATTGCTGTGGTAAATGAAGGAATGATGTTCTGCAGGTTTTGAATTTTGACTTATAGGTTGGCACTGGGGGGACCCACACACATGGGGGCCGAGCTTAAAGAAGGAAATCCAACAGTCAGTCTAAAATGATGGCATGCGGACATGGGGAGAACATGCAAACCCCACACCGCCGGCAAAGCAGCCGAGAATGGAGCCGGAGTCCGAGTGCTGTGCCGCCTTGCTGCCCTCACATGGACGTGCATTGAATTATCGGCCACGTTTCAGATACAGAATGCCAACTCCAGACGTGGCTTGGCCGCAGTTTAATGCAGCGCCACCATCGGTGAACACGAAGATCCCATCACTCGCTTGTTATGGAGCGTAAGTCCTACCTCAGCCTCCAGATTGCTGTACTCTCCATTATAAACGCTGGGGATGTCTTCAACGATGATTTCCACAAATCTCTTGGGCGTCAGCTCTGGTGTGAATAAATCGAGGTCCTGCGAGAGGAGAACAGCAAAGCGGACTGGTGAAGAATGGAAGGCAAAGACACTGCTGCCCTCGCTCTTAAAAAGCAAAGATTTGATGACGTTTGTTAATACGAATAACACAGCATATTGAGAGGGGCGAAGTGCTCATCAGCACAACTGTATATGAGACACTAAAGCAATAATCTCCTAAAAGTTAGGGAGTGCAGACTACAAACAACAAACAGCCCAGGATGGGGTGCCCTGCCAGGCGGTTACGGGACCCGCTCACTCGGGCCAATCACCAGTTCACACAACTTGCACGTGTCTGGGGATGGGACAGGCGAACCAAAGTACCACCACAAGCACAACGAGGGCATGATGCCCTCATAAAGACAGGACTTGATCCACGAGGCACTGATGCTTACTGCTGCTCCATTGTGCCAGTCGGGTATAACTTACTGGGAGCCGCTGAAATGATCTGTCAGACACGTTAAATTAAAAAATGACACTGCCCTCTAGTGGAGAAAAAAAGAAGCTCCTCCATTGGACCAGGCTGTTACATTAAGGAGAGTTGAAATTAAAAACCCGTTACTGCCCTCTAGTGGAGAAGAGGAAACATCTGGTAGATTTCATTCATTCTGCTGGACTAAAAATGCAATATTTTAAATTAAAAAATGATACTGCCATCTAGTGGAAGAAGAAACATCTCGTAGATTTCTATCACCCTGTTTGACTAAAAATGAGGTATTTTTAAAATTAAATTTAAAAATAAGTTGCATCTTTGCCTGAAGAAGGGCCCTGAGTTGCCTCAAAAGCTTGCATATTGTAATCTTTTTTGTTAGCCAATAAAAGGGGTCATTTTACTCGACTTCTCGCTACAATCATAATGGCTAACACGGTAGAACACCCTAGTCTTTAAAATTTTTTAAAATGCTACCACCATCCAGAGCAAAAAAGAAGCTCCTCCATCGTGCCAGTCTGTTACACTAAGAACAGTTGAAAGTAAAAAACACGTTACTGCTGTCTAGTGAAAGAAGAAACATCTGGTAGATTTCTTTCGCCTCTTTTGACTAACAACGCTTTATTTTAAATTCAAAAACTTGTTACTGCCATCTAGTGGACAAATAAAAGCCATGCACAATATTTTGCTCCCATTACAGCATTCCAATTTACAGTTCAAAAACATGTCTCATCCACCTTGTGGAAAAAGAAAGATAGGATTTTTTTTTTCCTTTTAAGACAAAACATATTTGAAGTTCACAGATGTGTTAATACCACCAACACAAAAAATAAATAGAAAATCCGGTCAACCTGCTCCCATTTAACTGACTGTGCTGTATTTAAAATTCAAACACGTTACTGCCATCTAGTGGTCAAGCAATGATCAGGTACAGTACCACAGTAGTTCTATGTTGGTTTAATCAGGATGCTAAATTGGCCTTGATATGTTTGTAGGTGTGGGTGTGGATGTTGGGGAGGGGGGGGTTTCATCATATGATGGACTGGCGCACCCCCACCCCCAAACCCGAGACTATTCCTGCCTTGTACCCGATGCTTGCTGGGTTAGGCTTCAGATGTCCTGCAGGCCTGCTTTGGACAACCAGGCTTAAGAAGATGGATGGATATTTCAAACACATTACTGCCATCTAGTGGACAAACAAAGATCAGGTAATTCCCCCATTCTCAACCTCCCCAATTACACTAACACAGTAGTTCTAGGATGTGTGAACTGGTGATGCTAACCTGGCCCTGACGTGTGTGTGTGTGCTCACCCTGACATGGACTGGTTTCCTGTCTATGGGTGGTCCCTGCCTTGTCCCTACCGATAATCACTCAGAAAAGCTCCAGCTGCAGATAATTCCCCCGTTCCTAACCTCCCCAAATACACTAACACCGTAGTTCTATGATGTGTGAACTGGTGATGCTAACCTGGCCCTGATGTGTGTCTGCGAGTTCACCCAGAGATGGACTGGCGTCCTGTCCAGGTGTCATTCCTGCCTGATGAATACTCAGATAGGCTCCAGCTGCCCCACAGCCCTGCTCTGGATTAAGAGGGTCTGGAAGATGGATGGATATTTCAAACACGTGTTACTGCCATCTAGTGGAAGAAGAAAAATCTGGTAGATTTTCTTTCACCAGTTTGACTACAAATACATGCTATTGCCATCTAGTGGACAAATAAATACTAGGTACATTTTTTTCCCTCCAATAAACTAATTGCTGCGGTGGGCTGGCGCCCTGCCCAGGGTTTGTTTCCTGCCTTGTGCCCTGTGTTGGCTCCAGCAGACCCCCGTGACCCTGTAGTTAGGATATAGCGGATTGGATAATGGATGGATGGATAAACTAATTGAGTTTATAGTTCAAAAGCATGTTACTGCCATCCAGTGGAAAAAGAAAGCTAGGGATTTCTTTTCTTTTTCCATGATAACAGGCAGGTTCATTTTTAGGATGATTCTAAGTTGGTCCTGATGTGTGTGTGTCTGTGTGTGTGTGTGTGTGTGCTCACCCTGATATGGACTGGTGTCCTGTCTATGGGTGGTCCCTGCCTTGTGCCCACCAATGATCACTCAGAAAGGCTCCAGCTGCTCCACAGCCCTGCTCTAGATACGCGGGGTAGGAAGATGGATGGCTATTTCAAACACATTACTGCCATCTAGTGGTCAAACAAAGATCAGGTACTTTATTCTCTCACCACTCAACTAATAGAGCAGTTCTAGTTCCAGAATGTATTACTGCCACCTAGTGGAGAACGATCCATCCATCAGTTTTCTTCACCCATTCATTCCATTACGTTGTCACGGGGTGCCGTGCCAGCGCACATCTTTGCAGTGTCAGATACAGGACATGCAGCAGTCCTAGATATGGACACCGGGGTCACTTTGGAGTCATTGAGCCGATTCAGGTGGATGCCCTGCTGCCATCTAGTGGCGAAGCAGTGAAGGACAGATGCTATCTCCAGTGATCAGCCCAAAGACAAAATATTCTTTGCAGTTTTAGGGTCAAAAATGGAATTTTAGTGCATTAAATGAATAGAAGAGTAGGTGACACTCACCCTGAGCAGCCACATGAAGTCCCTGATGCGTATGGAGTCCTTCCTCCACGTCGTGGAGCTCTGCTCACACCAGGCCCTGTAGATCTCCCAGCACTTTTCAATGTAGTTGACAGCAATGACGGTGTGCTGGTGATTTTTAAAAAAGCTGCCTGTGGCAGAAACAGAAAAGAGCAGCCAGGAGAAGACTAGGGAAGTGGCTGCCACCAGGATGCCCACGTATTCCCCACACGTCCCACTACTCACCTTCTACATGCTTTGCTTTCGGAAGGACGTTGTCCTCCATTAGTTTAGAGAAACAGGAAGCTAAAACGGCACTGGGACCGCTGCAATGAGACAAAAGGTGACAGTCACGATTCTCGGCAGCGGAGCAGCAAAGCACCGAGTCCTAGGTGACAACGGGGTGGCAGCAGCAAATGACCTCCGCACTAGAGCCAGTGGAACTTTGAGAGCTCTGTGAACCATCTTCAAATGGAACGTGGCTCAGTGGCTTTGTGTGACCTCAACACTGTAACCAAAGTGACCTCAGAACTGTGGCCTGGCAGCACAATGTGCCCTCTGCAGTGTAGTCCAATGCTGGCAACCTGACCAGGGTACCATAGTCTGATGTCTTTATGTGAAGTCATCCCCGTGGCTTGATGGCAGCGTGTCACCTCAGCACTGTGGCCCGATGACCCCGCAGTCAGACAGCAGTGTGCCACCCCCTCACTGTGGCATCGACGGGGTGGTTTGCGACGTGCTGTACTGAAATGGCAGCGTGGGACCTAACGTAAGCGCCACACCTCACAGACTCAGCAGCCTTGTGTGATTTCTGTGCCAGCCACTCGCTGTAGCACTGCCACCTAACCTGTGTGTGTTGCATTGTGTCTTGTCTGTCTTTTGTGTGCTTTTCGTCACTGCCTGGGGGGCTTCCTCTCAGATTCGGGTCAGGCTGTGATTGTTGGCATTGGGTGGGATCTGGAAGGCCGACAAAAACACAGCCAATGAAGGGTCGGAGCGGAGAATTTAAAATCGGCGAGAAGGAAATGACCGGGAGAAGGAATAGTCATCGTGCGTTGCAAGGGAAAATAGAACGGACACTATCGGCGCAGAGGGAAAAAAAGTAGAAACGTCTCGCCCGGAACGCTGGGACGACGTTAGTGAGGTGGCCACCTGTGCGCCTTGTTTCTTTCTTCCTTAAGACTGTCCTTAGGCTTGGATTGCCGATTTCGGAGGGTGAGATCTGTGACGTTTTTTTTAGCGCCGTCATCCATCTTCCCTCGATCCCTTCCCAATCTGATTGCCCTCATCACACAGTTCTCCTTCCTTCATGGATGATAACCCTTTGGACTGGATTTGTGTAAATATATAGATATATAAACTGCTCAAAAAAATTAAAGGCACACTTTGAAAACACATCAGATCTCAATATGGAAAAAAAAAAATCCTGCTGGCTATCTCTACTGATTTGGACTGATATGGTGATGTGTGAGGAACGAAAGGATGGAAATGAAAATGATCAACGAACAGAGGGACACCCCGAAAATCAAAGGGAAAAAATGATGGGGCAGGCAGGCAGGCAGGCGAGTCAATTTCATGGCAGCAACTCCAAATCGTACTCAGTAGTTTGTATGCCCGACAATGTCCTAATGAGATGGTGTCCTGGGGGATCTCCTCCCAGATCTGGACCAGGGCATCACGGAGCTCCTGGACAGTCTGAGGTACAACCTGGTGGCGTCGGATGGACCGAAACATAATGTCTCACCCAGAGGTGTTCTGTTGGATTGAGGTCAGGCGAACGGTGGGGCCAGTCAATGGTGTCAATGCCTTCATCCTCTCGCAAACACAAGAGGTCGGCCATTGTCGTTTACCAGGAGGAACCCAGGAGCCACTGCACCAGCATAGGCTCCGACAATGGGTCCAAGGATTTCCTCCCTATACCTAATGGCAGTCAAGGTGCCATTGTCTAGCCTGTAGAGGTCTGTGCGTCCCTCCATGGATATGCTTCTCCAGATATACCATCACTGACCCACCACCAAACCGGTCACGCTGAACGATGTCACAAACAGCATAATGTTCTCCAGGCCTCTCCAGACGCTTTCAGGGTGAACCTGCTCTCATCTGCAAAAAGCACAGGGCGTCTGCCAATTCTGGTATTCTATGGCAAATGCCAATCGAGCTCCACGGTGCCCACTAGAGGACGTTGGGCCCTCAGGCCACCCTCATAAAGTCTGTTTCTGATTGTTTGGTCAGAGACATTCACACCAGTGGCCTGCCTGCTGGAGGTCATTTTGTAGGCTCTGCCAGTGCTCATCCTGTTCCTCTGGTGGGTCCTGGTGAAGGGTTAAGGACCTTCTACGAGGGGCCCTGTCCAGCTCTCCTAGAGTAACTGCCCATCTCCTTGCATCTCCTCCATGCCCTCGAGACTGTGCTGGGAGACACACAGAAAACCTTCTGGCAATGGGAGTCACATATTGGAGAAGTTGGACTACCTGTGCCAGCTCTGTAGGGTCCAGGTATGGCCTCATGCTACCAGTAGTGACACTGACCGTAGCCAAATGCAAAACGAGTGAAGAAACAGATGAGGAGGGGAAAATGTCAGTGGCCCCCCTCCACCTATTAACCCATTCATTCCTGTTTTGGGGGTCGTCTCATTGTTGCCCCCTCTAGTGCACCAAATCAGCTGAAACCGACGAACAGGCCCCTCTGCTACTTCACTGAGCCGATCAACAGCCCAGAAGGTCCATTGACTTGATGCTATGCTCTCATTCAAAATGGCTCCTTTCATTTTATTGAGCAGTTTATATGTGCCAATCCTGAACAGGGGCGTCTTTTGTATATTTTGTATATTTTGTATATATAAGTCACATTGAGAGCTTTTGTGTATATTTATGAGGGGTTTTCAGGGACAAAAAGGGGGAATTTGGTGTGTTTTAGGGGAGCGTCTATGTTACGGGATGGACAGTTGCTTAAGAGACAGTTAAAGGGGACTTTATTGTGTTTTTACTGCTGTAGTGAGTAAAAAGTGTGCCACTGTTCAGTTAAAATATATCAATGTTTGTGAAATGTTCTCTTCTGTTGTTCCATCAATGTTTCCTTTTGGTTTTGTCATTGCTAAGCTTTGAGGGCAGAACTGGCAGAACGGTCAGGTCCAGCGTGTTAATAAGAGTGTAGCGTTGCCCTCTTTGAGCCCAGCGTAATTGTTACAACGTGTCCACCCTTTCTCTGCCCGTGTGAGCTGTGCCCGCTTCCCTCTCACCTGACTACTTTGTGATGGAGGTGGTAAGCCAACACCACTATGTGGCTCAGAAACGTCCTAAACAGCATGGGATCAAAGGGCGAATGCGTCTCGTCCACTGTCTGGTCATCTGTTAGAATGAAAAAGAAAAACAAAATGAAAAGCAGGTGGCAGTGGACAGCGGTGGCAGTCTGACCTCCCGCACATGGCGGACATCGCACCATAGAGTAGCCTGTCGAGCTCCTGAACAGTCAAGCCCAGGCGGTGGATCCCACAGTCTTTGAGGAACCTCCAGAACTGCAGCCTGATCAGCAGGAAGGTGTTATCCGGGGAATGTTCGTAGCCCAGCCTGCTGTAGACGCCGTAGATCTGCCGCAGGTCTGTGATGTGCCTCAGAACAGCAAACTCAACCTGGAAGGGTAAAGGAAAGGGACAGGCGTCCAAGTGGGCAAGGGGAGCGGGTCATCTCTGCTGTGAATGCCAGGAATAGAGGGGGTCTGCTGGTCACCTGTTTCATCTCCTCTCCCAATCTGTCATCAGGCAGGGCTTTGAGCAGCCCAGATATCTCCAAAGCAATGTCGGACCCCAGGAGCGAGGGCCTGTCCATTATCCTTGGCGTTTTCTGGGTGGCTTTCTCTGAAAGCATCAATGAGGACCCCAATACATTTTCACCTGTGCCAAAGATGGACAGTTTGAGAATGATGTGTCTCACGAGTCATCCCTACTGAAATGAACTCTCCAGGAGGGCTCCTGTGATTTAATGACCTGTGGTGGCTGCCACCATTAATGCCACAGAGCCCGCAGAATTTCCTCTTAGCCTCCCAGCTGCTGGCAGCCCACTGACTGATAGTAGAGAGGTCACCATAGCCGCTATAGAGAGCGTTACATTTTTTATGTACACATACCATCTTCTACTGGTGATCTGGTGCGTATGCCACTGATATCCGGGGTGTTTATCCCATCGATAGAAAAGTTGGGGAATTCAAGCATGCGGTCTTCAACAAATTCACCCTCAAATAGTCGGCCATTTTTGAAGACAAATTTTCCCTAAAATTTGGAAAAAAAAAAAAAAATGAGTCACCATCCATCCATTATCCAACCCGTTATATCGTCATTACAGGGTAACGTGAGTCAGTTGGAGCCAATCCCAGCCAACACAGGGCACAAGGCAGGAAACAAAACCCGGGCAGGGCGCCAGCCCACCGCAACCAATTTGTAGCAAGGCCAGATAACTTCTGGACTGTCGGTCATTTTATAATGTGGCCGGGAGGGTGTCCATAAATAGCCCTTCAGGCACCTTTGAGGACTACCCACTGCTGGGAGGATCCCGTCTGGTAAATATTCCAGCTGCCAGCGTCATGTTACCATAACAACCAAGCGGGATTTTGGCAGGAAATTTTTCTTTTTAAGGGGAAAGGCCGAGAGAGGAAAGGAGGAAAAAAAAAAAAAAGAAGGAAGGAAAAGGCTGAAGGCAGGGAGGCAACTATCTACACTTTAAGAATCGCCAGGATCTGACGTCACCCAGGGACATCTGCCATTTGTGGGTGGCCACCCCCAGGGTCGGCTTTAGGCTCGTGGCGACCCTGGGCAGAGAAAGAATCGGTGGCCCCTTCGCCCGCCAATGTCAATATGGTATCTTATGCACGGCGGATGGCCAAGTCCATTGCAGACACTGCATAGTCGCCTCGTGCTCTTGACACAAGCGTTTAACTTATGATAAAGTTCATGATGGCTCCTTCCCGTGACGCAATGAAAGCTCCTGAGCCGCCTTTCTCTTTCGTTTCGAATAACCAGATTCGTGTACTCGAAATCTCTTCATTTTGCTTAGAATGGGTATGCGAATGTCTTGTGTCCCCTATCCGAGTTCCGACCAGATATTCACTATGACTGTTGCGCCAACACTAATACTTTATTAAAACTCGGTGAAACATTAACTTGTAAGACGACTCGCCCACTGGCACTAACTTCGCTTCAGCTGTCAGCTGTGTCGTTATTTTCTCTTTCTGTTTTATATTCAATACATATTGGCGTGGCGGCCCTGTGCAGGTGCCTGTGCCCCTGCCACCCCGAAGTAATAATTAGTGTGACGAATCCCCAAGAAGGGCGGCACGGTGGCGCAGTGGTAGCGCTGCTGCCTCGCAGTTAGGAGACCCGGGTTCACTTCCCGGGTCCTCCCTGCGTGGAGTTTGCATGTTCTCCCTGTGTCTGCGTGGGTTTCCTCCCACAATCCAAAGACATGCAGGTTAGGTGGATTGGCCCTAGTGTGTGCTGGGTGTGTTTGTGTGTGTCCTGCAGTGGGTTGGCACCCTGCCCAGGATTGGTTCCTGCCTTGTGCCCTGTGTTGGCTGGGATTGGCTCCAGCAGACCCCCGTGACCCTGTCTTCGGATTCAGCGGGTTAGAAAATGGATGGATGGAATCCCCAAGAAGAGGCTCCCGTTTGGCGAGTCGGACTCGTGATTGAGTTTCTTCGTGACAGCCAGCGGGGAAGCCTCACGCTTCCTCACGCCATCCTACAGTAGGAACTGAACTGCAGATTTCTTCTCCGTATATATGGACTACGTCAAATCTTTCTTTTTCTTTTCTCTGAGAACAATTCTTTTTTTTATTTTTCTTTATGTCAGTGTCAAACTGGGGGTTAGGATTTGGCCGCTGGGGAGAGCGTCTGGGGAAGGGGGTTCACAAATGAGCACTCAAGTAAATGTAATCAGTGGATTTCTAGATATTAACCAGTTCCACTTTCTTCAGATTTTTTTTTTTTTTGTCAGATATTTAAGGGCGCACGTAGGGGACAAGAGGGGCCGAGGACCGAATATGGTAATGCTATTTAATCCTTCAAATACCGTCTCGGGTGGTGAAGTGTAGAAATCGTGTTCCTGTATTGGGCGACTGCTACAAATGAACCCGACTGGCCTGTATGGGAAGTGAAAGGAGCATCCAGAAGAGCAAACCACACATACAGTTACTCCCCTTTTGCCCTCCTGAGATCTCTTGGAGTAGTGAGAGAGCACCGTTACCACCATGCTGCCCACCTGCATACGGTCATTTCTTACACATTTGTAAAGTGAAGCCAAAAGCCTTCTGTTCCATTTACCTGGCCGTGCTTTTTGTTGTAACGCCACTCCCCGTCGTAGAGCGTCCCGTTGGCGTAGTAGAACTTGCCGAAGCCGTGCCGAAGGCCTTGCACAAACTCGCCCACGTACGCATTCCGCATTGGGTACAAGGAGTCAGGCGTCCGCACCAAGAACCACATGTGAGTCCCCTGGCCGTGCTGCGACCCAGAAAAGAAAGAATGAAATAAGCAGGCACCTGGGACCGAACACTAGGGGTCAGCACAGCTTGTCGTACCTGGATGCCGTTGTCCCACTGCCCACTATACTGGTCATGCGTTGCCAGCCACTTCATCGTCCCCTCCCCATGGCGCACATTGTTTTGCCATTGTCCTTCATAGATGCTTCCAGACTGATACCTTGAGAGAAGAGAACAAGATGATGTTAAACGTTTTTATTAAAAAAGGTCACAGCTGACCAGGGTGCTTCATCGGTAGAGCTGCTGGTTGAGAAGGGGGACGAATCTGAGCCAAAAGAAACATCTCCTCGTACCGTCTGGTGCCCCAGCCCTCCTTGATGTTGTTCACCCAGTCTCCTTGGTACCAAGAGGTCTTCTCACGGTTATAGTACATGGTGCCCTGAAAACAAAGAAGAGTGACGTGAGGGCCCCAGAAAAAAAAAAGGAGGAAGTCACACAAGGCGGACAGAAAACATTCCCAAGGAACAGCAGGCTGAAGTGGCAAACAGGTCACAATTCACAATACATTTATTGATTTCCATATTTGTTTATTCTGTACGAAATATTCCTCCATATCCATCGGACTGACAGCAAACGATTTCCATGGTGCTAAAACTTAAATTTTGAAGTTTTTGTTTTCTGGCACAATTAAGCAGAAGCCTGAATAGCTTTAAGGGGCTTCGCCTGCCCATTGTTATCTGATTAACTCGGCACATTGATACTCGATATTGAAGGACACGATATCCGGAAACTTGGACGAGGACAGGTGTCACATGCCAATCTACACCCCTCTTAAATAGTTCCTAGTTGATGATGATGCACACAGTGAACACATGGGGGCAATGCCAACCCATTAAGGCAATATAACCAAGTGAAGCCAGCGACAAACTGGCAACAAAGGCGATACAAAACAAAGCATGAAACGTGCCAGACACGAAGAGCGGCTGGAAATTATGAGAAAAGCTGGGGGACTGTAATACCAGTGTGGAATGAGAAAAGATTTTAATGGGCAAACTGGGAGAAAGAAACAAAACATCGAAACCGAGAGATCAAACAGAATTGTAGCCAAAGCTCAGGACTAAAATCGAAGAAAGTCAGAAACCATTTTTTTAACAAAAGGTTTGTTATTTAATCGTAACGATGAGCTCCCGGGTCACGAACATGAGGGACATGCCCACTAGCGATGGGGAAAAGCCAGCCAAGCAACAGGAGCAAAACTGCAGCAACCCACAAGCACATAAGAGAGCCAGCGGAACGAAATAAAATTGAACAAATGACAATAGTGACAGACGAGGGTGAGACGCAGCTACTAACTTCTCTTCGTCTCCCAGCGACAGATTGGAGGAGGACCCTCTTAAGTTGAGTGACACCCCCTCCACTTTGTCACGGAAGTCCCGCCCCTGCTGTAAAAGAAGTAACGCAACCGGAAGTCGGTGTTCATTCAACACACTGCGGCCATTAAAATAACAATCATTAACAATCAGTGATTCTTTAACGTGGTGTTGTCGCTGTTACACACGACCCCGTACTGCCTCTTTTTTCCTCAGAACAATAAATTAATAAAATGACGTTCAAACTAAAAGAAACATGAGAGACTGTCTTCCTCAGTAGAGTCAAAAACACTCAAACTATGAAACATTCCTTTCCAGTGTTTGTGCCTTTTATTGTTTTTGAATTATTTTTCAGGTTTTTATGACATTTCTGTTGTGCTTGTTTATGAGTTAGTAATTGTGTCCTGTAACTTTCAATGTTCTGATACTCTTTGTACTTTGTGGGTGGAGCCACCCTGACATCACCACTCCCGAGCCATTTCTTGTTCTATGTGGGTGGAGACTCAAGAGGTGGCCACACCCTGATGTCATCATTCTTAAGTAATTCCTCCTACTTTATAGGTGGAGCCACTCTGAGTCACCCCTCTTGAATCATTCCTTGTCTTTTGTGAGTGGAAACCCAAGAGGTGGGACCACTGTGACAAAAGCACTTGAGTAATTCCTTGTTTATTATGGGTGGAGCCACCCTGATGTCACTACTCCCAAGATGGTCCTTGTTTTTGGTGGGTGGAGACCCAAGAGGTAGGGCCACCCTGATGTCACCACTCCCAAGATGGTCCTTGTTTTTGGTGGGTGGAGACCCAAGAGGTAGGGCCACCCTGATGTCACCACTCCCAAGATGGTCCTTGTTCTTGGTGGGTGGAGACCCAAGAGGTAGGGCCACCCTGATGTCACCACTCCCGAGATGGTCCTTGTTCTTGATGGGTGGAGACCCAAGAGGTAGGGCCACCCTGATGTCACCACTCCCAAGCTCTCCCTCTTGTTATTTAAGTCTGCTGAGAAGGCTCAGGAGCAGGAGATCATTGGGTTTGTGTGGAGTGTTTAGAAGTACTGGAAGTTTGTTGGATTCTCTGGTTTTTAATTACTTTCTGCTTTTGGATTTTGTTTTTTGAAACTTATTCACTTAGAACTGCCTAATACGGAAGAAACTTTTGAGTATGTTGCTGTTGTTTTCTATATTGTTAAAGACAGTAAATCCTCACTATCATCAGATTCCGTTCCCATAGAAGCATTTATCCGCTGTTATAATAGTGTAAACTATTTTGCAACACCAGTGGTCTAATCGCACTTATACGTACAGAAGATCCTTGCAGCAGGCCGTGTGATGTGGCAGAGATGGCCACAAGGGTGTTGTATTCAAGGCCAAGTGTAACAAAATAACATTCTGAGAGGCCTATCCTGCATAAGCGATGCACGAGACTGAGCAGTAAGAGGTCTGTGATGACCTTAGATGTCCTGGGCTGTATGCTTTCCACACTGAATGGATCAATGCGTGTCTGTCCTGCACCACAAAGCCTGGATAAGCCGTTCAACCCCACACATGATGGTTGTAATGGTTTACCATGATTGAGGAATTCCCAGCAAGCGTGGGTCATAAGCTCTCATTGATTAAGTCCCTGCCCTTTGTACACACCTCTCATTGCTACTACTGGCTGGAGGTCCTTGGATCGGCCCCTAATGCAATCGATTGATGGCCTCTGGCGGAGCACTGAGAAGACAATCAAACTGCACTATCTAGAGCAAGTAAAGGTCGTAACAACGTGTCGATAGATAAACCTGCAGAAGAATCATCACTGAGTCCATTTTACCCATAGGATCAATGCTTCTGTATCACCTGTTGGGGGGGGGTACAAAAATGTAACCCCTGCTGATAAATTTACAGTCAGTTCTCATTAAAGATTCTTTCTTTGCCCTTTTGTGCACAAGCCAGGGGTTTATGGTAATCCCCCTTTTCCACAACAGGTTGAAGCCTGCAGGTAGATTTTCAGGGCAAGCTGACTCTGAAGTGAGATGTTTCAGGTGCTACATGACAGGACTTCAGTTTGGGATCACTGTACCAATGGGCAGCTCCACTCCGAGGCTGCTAGGAGAAAGAAGACGAGACGCTGGATGTAAAAGCGTGGCAGGAGATCGTGATCGTCTATCGTGTGTGTTATTACATGGCTTTCAGTGCAACAACAAAACCATTCATTTGGAGTACAGCTACCCGTATCCTGGAGGACAGCAGTTTCTCCTGGGTTGGTGTCGTGTCCAATGCCAGCTTGTTCGTGTGGTTTTGTCAGGTCTGGAAGCTGGCAGCATCCACAGAGCGAACTCCAAACATTTGTAAATCATCAACACCCTTGATGGACTGTCCAGAGAAGATCCTGGCCTTCTTGAAGACCACTTGCATGATGTTTGTCACTCCTAATTGTGACAGGCACAAACCAGTTGCTGCTCGTGCGATTTAGTGGTATATCTCGAAGCCTTAGATTTCAATAAAACTGTTGAAGAAGGGTCACTGAAATGTTGCATGCAGGGTCCTCCACATCCAGAACAGTCTGACACACATAGGAGGTGCTGTTGCAAGGAGGGCACCGACTATAAAAGTCCTCCTATGCTTTTGATTTTATTATGTTTTGACTATAAATGGTGGCACTTCACAGGCAGCTTAGCCCCAACCCATCTGTTTTTTTTTTTTGTCCATTTCTCTTATTGCTTACCTTTCCGTGCCGTTTGCCACAAACCCAATTGCCGATGTATGAGACTGGCTTTATGCCCCCAGTGTACGTCCCCAGTCCGTGGCGCATTCCATCCTTCACCTCCCCATCGTAGATACTGCCGTCCAGCCAGCTGTAGATACCCTGTCCCATCGGGACGTTCATCACAAAGTCACCCTGTAGGGCACACAAAGGCCAAATTGGTCAAAGGGTTCCTGTATTGCAAGTGGTGGTCCAAATTGGAAAAAGAGAATCATGTGTTAAGTTAAAGAGGGTCAGTACCCTGCTCTCCTGACCTCTGACCTCTAAAAACAGAACTGGGAAACCCTACCATTCGAGAAGAGAAAGAGATGGCACAGAATAAGCGGTGTGCAGCACTGAGCCGAGGTGCCACCTCTGTGTGGAAAATAGAAAATACATTTATAAACATGGATCCAGCACTAAGGGGACTGTCCTGTTGCGAGTTAAACCCTCGTCAGTCGGGGGAAGAGGCGGCTGTCTGGTGACCAAATTCAGGTCTTCAGATTTCTCAAAAGCATCCATAAAGTCGATCCATCAGAAACCGCTCAATAAAATAGTGAATTGGGTACTTGGCGACACCTAGTGGAGAAGGGGAATCCACCCAGCTCCTCCTCATACAAAAGATTGTCAGTCATTACCCAACCCGCTATATCCTAACACAGGGTCACGGGGGTCTCCTGGAGCCAATCCCAGCCAACACAGGGGGCAAGGCAGGAACAAATCCCCGGGCAGGGTGCCAGCCCACTGCAGGGCACACACTAGGGACAATTTAGAATCACCAATGCACAATGGGAGGAAACCCACGCAGACAAGGGTAGAACATGCAAACTCCACGCAGGGAGGACCCGGGAAGCGAACCCAGGGCTCCTTACTGCGAGGCAGCAGCGCTACCCACTGCGCCACCATGCCACCCACAAAAGATTGTGAAAATCTGAAATAATCAACCAACTCATGGAGACCTCAATAGGCTTAAAAAAGCATTGAGATGGGATCAGCTGAGCAACTGGCCAGCCTGATGGAGAGAAAAGGTAAGTGAAGTTACAAGAAGTGGGACCAAAAAGAGGCTGTTTTTTTCTTTGTATTTTACTGGGCTTTCATAAAGTCTTAATGTCTTTATGTTGTGTCTTTCAGACCTATCCATCCATCCATCCATCTATTATATAATGCCTTTCATGTCTAACGATCTATCAGTTTCATATAGTGCCTTTCATTCCTATCTATCTACTTTATATGGAGCCTTTTGCATCAATTTATGTCTATCAATCTCATATAGAGCCTGTCATCTATCAATCTATCCCTCCATCCATTATCCAAACCGCTATATCCTAACTACAGGGTCACGGGGGTCTGCTGGAGCCAATCCCAGCCAACACAGGGCGCAAGGCAGGAAACAAACCCCGGGCAGGGCGCCAGCCCACCACAATCTATCAATCTATGTACTTCATATAGTGACTTTTATGCTTATCTATTTTTGTATTGCATTTCACATCTGTCTATCCATTCCACTTAGTGCATTTCAAACCTATCTACCTATTTCATAAAGTGCCTTTCATGCTCATCACCTATCCCAAATTGTACTTTTCATTCCTATCTATTTCATACAGTGCCTTTCACATCTATCTACCTATTTCATATAACGCCTTTCATATTCATCTACTTATTTCATAGAGTGCCTTTTATGCTTATCTGTATCTATTTTGTATATTGCCTTTCACACCTATCTGTCTTTTTCATTTAATACCTTTCATGCACATCTATTTCATATAGATCCTTCCATGCCTATATCTTTGTAATATAGTGCCTTTCATACCTATCCATCTAAAATCAATATTCAATTACAAAGAAATTAATATATCTATTCTTAAACACCTGTTAATTTCATATAGTGTCTTTCACATCTCTTTATGTCTGTCTGTCTGTCTCATACAGTCCCTTTCATGCCTATCTATCAATCTATTTCATATAGTGATTTTTATGCTTCTCTGTCTAATTCTTGTAGTGTCTTTTACATCTGTCTAGCTATTTCATATAGCACCTTTTATGTTCATCTATCTATTTCATATAATGTCTTCCATTCTTGTCTATTTATTTCATATAGATCCTTCCCACACAGATACCTTTGACACCTATATATGTCATATAGTGCATTTCATGCCTATCCAACTATCTAATCATCTACTGTATATATAAATCAAACTATATCATTCAAGTTCATTTCGTGCTCATCCATCTTTTTCATATAGTTTCTTTTATGTTCATCTGTTTATTTCATGGGCGGCACGGTGGTTCGCTTCCGTTCTCCCCGTGTCTGCGTGGGTTTCCTCCGGGCGCTCCGGTTTCCTCCCACATGCAGGTTAGGTGGATTGGCGATTCTAAATTGGCCCTAGTGTGTGCTTGGTGTGTGGGTGTGTTTGTGTGTGTCCTGCGGTGGGTTGGCACCCTGCCCGGGATTGGTTCCTGCCTTGTGCCCTGTGTTGGCTGGGATTGGCTCCAGCAGACCCTGTGTTCGGATTCAGCGGGTTAGAAAATGGATGGATGTAATTATTTATAAGCATCCACTAGACAAGAATATCGTATAGACGCTGCACTGAGAAGCCGTGTTCTGATTATCAGTTTCATATATTTCCGCTGCGAAAACCAGAAGCAGTGGTGTGCACAAGTGGCAGGTGGGGATGTTTTCTGCACAGAGCAAGAACGCATTCGGATTGACGACGAAACGAAATACTAAATTGTAAATTCATTGTTTATCTTCCTAGAAATTCTTATTCTTGTGCCCTGTGTTGGCTGGGATGGGCTCCAGCAGACCCCCGTGACCCTGTATTCGGATTCAGCGGGTTAGACAATGGATGGATGGATGGATGTTTATTTCATACAATGCCGTTCATGCCTATCTATTAATTTTATACAGTGCCTTTCAAACGTATCTATTTCATATCATATGTGCCATTCATGCTCATCTACTTCATATATTGGTTTTCATACCTTCTATTTATTTATTTCAGATTGAGCTTTTCATGTGTGATAGCGGCCCATGTTAGGCTCTGAGCAGAAGGTGAGCCCCCTGGGTGTTGAGGGCGCAAACTGCACGTGTGAAGTGAGGCAGGCAGCGCGGCTTAGGAGTATCGAAACACGGAAACCACGTCTGTAAAGTGCCCTCAAACTGTTATATCAATCACAAAAGCAGATGACGTCCACTTTTTACTCCTCTTCTTCATCTGCCTGCTCTTTTTCTTCTTCCTCAGCGCCCAGCGCTCGCAGTAGTGAAAGCGTGTGAGTGCTACGCCCCCTCGTGGCCGGAGTTGTAACTAAAGACAACATGACTTGAGAGATTCCCTTCACTTTCCAGAGCTCATATTGTAAATCCAGAAATAACTGTAGTAAAACTACGAAAAGGCACTCTATAAAATAAAGTCGGTGCAACTAATAGAGACTATTGATACACCCATCTCACCCCCAGATAATATTTAGGCAAAATTATGTAAACCTGAGCAACCCCATCTGACTGGCCTTGCACACAGCCGCTCTGCTCATTGACCCATCACCTCATATTTTGTCCCATCACTCCAGGTGAAGGAGCCTCTTCCGTGCATCAGACCCCCAGCTAACGTCCCCTAAAAGGCAAGCACAGAGGAACAGGTGAACAAGGCGTGTCCTACTGGAGGGTCACCAACACACGTCTTTATGGAGAGCAAATCCCACCTGGTATGTGTGGCCACCCTGGAACCAGGCCGTTCCTTCCCCCTCATACAGTCCACGTGATATCCCGCCATCGTAGCTGCAAAAGGCAAAGGGAATTACATAAACTTGTATAGTATCCATCATGAAAGGCGCTATATAAAACAGTGTAATTGATACTTTGAGAGTGTATACTGGGAAATGTCCGTCCATCCTTCCATTTCCTAACCTTCATGTCTCTGTTCAAAGCAGGAACCAAACCTGGACTAGATGTCAGTCCATCTTAAGACAGACTCCAGTCCACATCCACGCTTGATGTAACAATTAACCCACATCAGTGGCTTGAAAATGAATGAAGATCCACACTGACACAGTGTAAAAGTGGGAACACCGGAAACATGAAGGCAGCGTTAACCGCTGCACCGCCCATGTGAAATGCAGTCCCCAAAAGGTACAGGCATTCCAATTCAGGACGTAAAAAGAAATGCTAGAGGACCCAATCAGGGGCAAGAGGCTTACCGCTCCACGATGAGCTGGGAGAGAAGGGGTTCCTCCGAGAGCTCCCGTGGCGGTTCTACCGGAGGCGGCACAACATCTGGCGGGGACTCTGCAGGGCCGACCGCAGGCTCCTCCTCCTCTGGGACGGACGGCGTCAGCGGGAGCCCCGACTCCGACGTCACGCTGACGCTGCTGTCCAGAGCTTTGCCGAGTGGTACCTCTGGGCTTTTGTCCTGTTTCTTCTTCTTGGCTCCTTTTGCCATCTTCTCTAGACGTTAAGGATGGATGCGAGTCGGCAGTGATCGTCTAGATAGTTCTTCTTCAAGTCTGTTGAAAGACTGAAACGAGGACAAAGGTAAAACGTAAAGAAATGAGAAACGAAGACCTAAACAGCACGTTTTAAGAGGGAGTGGGAAAGGACGGCATGAAGAGTTCTTCCTAGGTGGGAAAAAACAGAACTGGATAATCAAGCACCCAGATCAATGCCAGCAGGAGTGCATACCAACCGAAATCTGGCATACGACTATGAAAACTCCACGGTTACAGAATACGAGAACAATAAAGGGATCGAGCGAGTCACCAGCAGAACTACATCGTGTCAGGACCTTCCCTCACATCTATGATGCTGACAGCGATGTTGACCACCACCATGGCACCGCTTTCCCAGCTGGTACCTCTGTTGGACAGCAGCTTTCCAGTTCACATTTGCGCATGCACTAACTTGGCTGTGGCCCCAGAAGACCGGACACAAATCGTGGCGGCTTGTTGACTTGAAAGAATAGCGTTATTGGTAGTAAATGATTGCTAAATGTTTTAAATATCCATTCTTTTACACACCTGTCTGGAATCGAACGATTTAGCTCGCAAAGGCGTGAAAATGCACTGTCAGTTTTTATGCAGTTCAGTCTGGAAATAAGCTGCCAGGAAAACGTGAAGCCGCACATCAGTCCGCTCTCTCGCAATAGCGACACAGCAACAGCTCCGTTGCCAAGGAAGCCCAAACAGGGCTCGAGTAAGAGGCGTCCAGAGGGACAAACTGCACGTGAACGCGTTTTCCGCTGTTTACACTTTCATTATTTTGGTATAAAGCAAACAATCTAAAATGGCAGCTTACGATTTCTAAATTATTTTATTCCGTGTCACGTATTTCCCAACGGCACATCGTATCGTACTTGTGTGCCTTTGAGCCCCTTTTATGCACTCAAAAACTGTGCGCGACAAGGACCAAAATCAGGAAGAACGCGTTTTCTTGGTATTGCGTATTTCAAATTGAAATTTTATAATTATAATAGAGTATAATATTTTTATAACATTATAATTTACCGGTAATTATTCCCAAGCTATATTTGATAAATCTATTAAATTTTTTTATAGAAATCCAGAAATTTAATTGATAATTAAACCTACTGAAACCTATTCCAGTGCAGTTCAAGAACTAGGATTGCGTTGCGTTGTGGTTAAGGCTTTGGACTTCAAACCCTCACGTTGTGGGTTCAAATGACAGTGTGTGACCATGAACAAGTCACTTCACCTGCCTGTGCTCCACCTGGAAATGTGGAACAAATTGCATCTCAAATGTTCTAATTAAATGTAAACTAACTGGAACAGGACATAATTTCATACAACGCACGCGTCACATGTCCACCTGAACCGCCAGTGAGGAATATTCACTAAACATTGGACTACATCTCTTTTAACTCTGAGGGAATGAAAATTGAATGCCAGTGGTGAACAGCCAGACCCCACACAGAAAATGTACGTAGTGACCAAGCCATCATGAGGAAACACAATGCCAACTGCATGTTACGCTTTCACATAAATGATAATTAACTGCACCTCCCAAATGGCATTCTGTGTTATATCTGATGAAAATGCACATATTTTTTTTACTTTATGGATTAAATTAGCGAAAGCAGATACTGCTTTAAATGGTAGCACAGTGGCACCGAGTTTAGCTAAATGCCCCACAGGTCCTGTGGTAGAGTCCCATATTGCTTCACCTTTCAACATGACAATGCCCTGAAGCACACAGCCAAGACAATGCTGGAGTGTCCTTGAGTGGCCAAACCAAAGCCCAGACTTGAATCCCGTAGAGCATGTGAGGAGACGCCTGGAGATGGCAGCTTACAGATGCTTCCCTTCCAATCTAATGGAGTTTCAGAGGATCTGACAGGACGAATGAGACACACTGTCCAAATTCAGGTGTGCAAAGCTTGTAGGGACTCACCTGAGACGAGTCAAAGCTGCCAAAGGGACTTTTACAAAATACTGAATTAAGGGTCTGAATACTTCTACTGTATGAATGAGAGAACTTTCTGAAAACATGCATTCACTTTGTAATTATGTGTTAATAAGTGTAGATTGATGGGCAAAAACAACAGGTTTATCTATTTAAAATTAAATCTACACCATAAAAAGTGTGCAGAAAGTGAAGGGGGTCTGAGTACTTTTGAATGCATTGTAAAGAATGAAGAAGGTAAAATGAAGAGCAACAACATCTGCTGAGCGTCAGGCGCATCACCAATTAATACAGGATCCAGAAAACACAAACAAGAACAAAAGAGAGATTTGTATTGACTAGCACTACCCTTGGAAAGTTACATCTCCAATGTGATCGCCATGAAGCTTTAATTTTTCATGGCAAAAACAATGCACTGTCTTGCCAAAACAGAAAAGTTCGGCTTGCTCTGTATGAACCCACCATGTGTATTTGAGGTTCAGAGGTCCACATGTTTCCTGATAGTTATAAAAAACTGATAAAACACGAAAATCTACAATTACAGAGTTACCAGGGAGCTCAAGAAGATGGCACAACACGACGCCCAAAGAACGCTGAGTAGGTATTGAGGCGAAGGTATCGAGGTGTGTAAATCGCCACCGAGTCCCACAGTCTGCCAGACCTCACGCTCTAGAATATGTGTGTGGCAGTATTAACCAAGTGCATGCTGGGACTAAAGGGCCTGATCTCCTCTGAGAGCCTCGGCTGACTAATGAGGAGTCAATTCTCTTTTTTCTCTGTCAGTCAGAGAGCCATGTGGCCCACGTAACTGGCTTATTGGAGAAGAGCATCAGACACCAAGCTAGACTCGCTGGCAGTCTTTTTTTATACTTAGCATGTTAATAAGCAGAATAAAAAAAGCTTAACTTCTTTAAATCAAATCGTAACTTAAGAGAAACCAAAGGTTCAAGTTAAATAAGGAAGCCTGTTTTGTACCTTGTAACCCAGCACAGAACTAGCTGATCATAGCTAAAGTGTCGGTGTAAGCACCTCTTAATAGTTGTAGGTGCCAGGGAGGAAGGACAGGCATCCTGTCTGGAATAAAGAATGGATTCTTACCCGGGCATGAGGCCATGATGGATGAACTGAACAAAAGGGCATGCCAGGAGCAGTTCATTTCCACAAATGATAGGTGGCAGTGTTCCTCATTGCTAAACTCGATTAACTCGATGCATGGAAGTTGCAGTCTGCAAGTGGAGACGCTCACAAAAAAGAACTGCTTCAGAAAGTGGCAAGAACAATGGGCTATGTGTGTTCAAAGAGATGGGGAGTAATTTGAGGGGAGGGGGGATTAACAGCAACGTGTCTTTTACTGTAACACATTTTGTTTTATTTGAATATTCACCATATTTATTTTTTTTTATCACACCTCGTAATTTTGTATTTTGTTTTTCAAATGCAGTTGGTCACTGATGGTGAAAATGAAATTATTTCCATAAAGATAACACCAAATCTTCAAATCGCACTTCAAACTACCTTAAACTGAAAAGTTGCTCCAGGGGGCGCTGGTCAATGCCTGACCCTGCATTCTGACCCCCATAGGTCATGCAAATAGACAATCTGCCCACCCCACCCCAGATTAACAAAGTATATCAGAGCAAAAAAGTAATACCTGATTGTACGATGTTCCTTCTTCTCTCTTTTCCATAGACGCTATTTTGCAAATTAACAGGAGTTAAAGATTATTTAAAAGCTTGCCATGAACAGAAGTGAGGCAGACAAAGGTTCAGAATAACAGTACAAGACACAAAATAACCGTCTCTCATACAGAATTATGAAATAAATTAATTCAAAAATGAAGAAGGCAGGCTCAATTATGGGGTGCTGGTGGTAGTGGCATAGGACAGAATGACAGCCATTATGAACAACGCTGCACATCTTCCCTCTGACACAACAGCACGGAGGACTTTCAGCACCTATGGCCAGAGGCCTTTATAGCGCCTCACTGGGGCTGCTCTCCTGTCTTAATTCAAGTCACAAGTTTTTTTCTTTTAGTCATTCTGCTGTGTATACGAGGGTTGTTGTTGCTCTTATATTACTTAAGTTTCAGTAAATGATATTTTTCCCCATTGAACTGGGGTCCCCAACCTGAGGAACTTCAGAGGGTGCAACCAAGAGGAAGGCTGTATCATGATTTGCCAAAATTGAGTGACGTGCGTTGCCTGACTTTATTGCCGTGCAATCGGTGTCTTGCAGCGTGCTGTCATTTATTAGTTAGTGTTCCTATTCTGTGATATGAAAAGAATAAAGCATTGCATGTGCAACTGTCACCTGGGAATCAGCCACAGAAATGGCTGGTTTATGCTGTGACAGAAGCATTTGTAAAGAAGAATAACTTTTTTTTTTGTTAAGAGAACAGATTTTTTGGAGTTTGCAGTGATCCAAGAACTTGGTCTAGTTTCGGTTTCGGTGCAAGCCCTGATCGTGAAACGTCACTGATTTCAAGATTTGGTTGACAGTTTGGACGGGTTAAACAAGGGGGACAGAATTGAATGCAACACCTGCTGCTGATTGCTCAGCTCAACCTGTCCTGCTGGCGGTCCTGGTAGCAGTGCAGCAATTTTAACTTTGTGGCACATCTGCTTGCCAACCATTCTTGGTGCACAGGTCAGACTCCTGAAAACCTGCTACAGCACAGGAACAACACGCCATTTGCTAAAGGAAGTTCATTAATTAAAACTCAACAAATGTACATTTTGTTTTTGCCCATCATTTGAACAGGTTTTTACTAGTCACTGTGTAACATTCTAGTCAATTAAGACGTTTCCTTTGTTTTACTGTATTAACATACTAACGGATGAACCCAAACACATTTTAATGACAAGTCATTTATTGTAAAATGTAAGTTGTAATAAAACAAAAGGACACCTTCAAACTCTGCTTTGTGCTCTTTAGCGTCCAGTGGCAATGAATCATTTTGTTTCAAACCAGTCATTTCCAACCAGCAAAATAAAGAATGCAAATTTAAAATCCAAAAAACTGGACTAAAGAGCTTCTTCCCCCAGAAAAACCCTGAAGGATGCCAAAATGTCTATCAAGGCCTACTGTTTGCTAAAAAGAATGAAAAAGAAACGCTCATTTATGAGGAAGCCGGATGGCTTCACAAAGCAAACGAGCAGCTTCATTCCACCTGGTTCACTCCGTGCAGATCATGTCGAGGTTGGCTAGATGTCTCATGGTGGGTCGCCCATGGGGGCAGTTCCAGGGATGTTCGATTTCCCCCATGTGTGTCACCAGTTTCTTCATCTCGCTGGCACTGAGTGCAGTTCCAATCATCACCTGGCAACAATGGAGGGAGAAATGGGACTCAACAATCAGAAATTCTCTAAAGAGAACATTCAACAAGGATCGGCTGTTGGGCACAAATTTCTGAGAAATGATTTCTGGTGGTTTGTCTTAATGAAGGCACAAGTCCTAGCAATCATCTGAAAATTAGTTTTACATTTAAGTTTACACAAGTCAAATGAGACCAAGTTCAACAGGTTGAATATTTTTAATTGCCTGTGGGTGAAAACATGAAGCAGCCCACCAGTCTTGAAAATCACCTCCAATTACAATTAACTGACCAGTCATTTCAACATGAGGCCACACACAAGCACACCCTCCCTCAGAGTCAAGGACCCCTCTCAAAGGCATACTGAACCAAACTGAGATTACAATTACAAACCGGATTCCAAAAAAGTTGGGACACTAAACAAATTGTGAATAAAAACTGAATGCAATGATGTGGAGATGGCAAATGTCAATATTTTATTTGTAATAGAACGTAGATGACAGATCAAACGTTTAATCCGAGTAAATGTATCATTTTAAAGGAAAAATATGTTGATTCAAAATTTCACGGTGTCAACAAATCCCAAAAAAGCTGGGACAAGTAGCAATAAGAGGCTGGAAAAAGTAAATTTGAGCATAACGAAGAGCTGGAAGACCAATAAACACTAATTAGGTCAATTGGCAACATGATTGGGTATAAAAAGAGCTTCTCAGAGTGGCAGTGTCTCTCAGAAGCCAAGATGGGTAGAGGATCACCAATTCCCACAATGTTGCGCAGAAAGATAGTGGAGCAATATCAGAAAGGTGTTACCCAGCAAAAATTGCAAAGACTTTGCATCTATCATCATCAACTGTGCATAACATCATCCGAAGATTCAGAGAATCTGGAACAATCTCTGTGCGTAAGGGTCAAGGCCGTAAAACCATACTGGATGCCCGTGATCTCCGGCCCTTAAACGACACTGCACCACAAACAGGAATGCTACTGTAAAGGAAATCACAGAATGGGCTCAGGAATACTTCCAGAAACCATTGTCAGTGAACACAATCCACCGTGCCATCCGCGTTGCCAGCTGAAACTCTACAGTGCAAAGAAGAAGCCATTTCTAAGCAAGATCCACAAGCTCAGGCGTTGTCACTGGGCCAGGGATCATTTAAAATGGAGTGTGGCAAAATGGAAGACTGTTCTGTGGTCAGACGAGTCACGATTCAAGTTCTTTTGGAAATCTGGGACGCCATGTCATCCGGACCAAAGAGGACAAGGACAACCCAAGTTGTTATCAACGCTCAGTTCAGAAGCCTGCATCTCTGATGGTATGGGGTTGCATGAGTGCGTGTGGCATGGGCAGCTTGCATGTCTGGAAAGGCACCATCAATGCAGAAAAATATATTCAGGTTCTAGAACAACATATGCTCCCATCCAGACGTCATCTCTTTCAGGGAAGACCCTGCATTTTTCAACAAGATAATGCCAGACCACATTCTGCATCAATCACAACATCATGGCTGCGTAGGAGAAGGATCCGGGTACTGAAATGGCCAGTCTGCAGTCCAGATCTTTCACCTATAGAGAACATTTGGCGCATCATAAAGAGGAAGGTGCGACAAAGAAGGCCCAAGACGATTGAACAGTTAGAGGCCTGTATTAGACAAGAATGGGAGAGCATTCCTATTTCTAAACTTGAGAAACTGGTCTCCTCGGTCCCCAGACGTCTGTTGAGTGTTGTAAGAAGAAGGGGAGATGCCACACAGTGGTGAAAATGGCCTTGTCCCAACTTTTTGGGATTTGTTGACACCATGAAATTCTGAATCAACATATTTTTCCCTTAAAATGATACATTTTCTCAGTTTAAACTTTTGTTCCGTGATTTATGTTCTATTCTGAATAAAATATTAGAAGTTGGCACCTCCACGTCATTGCATTCAGTTTTTATTCACGATTTGTATAGTGTCCCAACTTTTTTGGAGTCCGGTTTGTATAATAAATCATGCTTTATAATCTTCACCACCCAATTCTATGACTTCAGTTTAGTTTGTTCGTTACTTTAAGTGGCACTGTGTGCTGTTGTGCCACTGGACCAGTGTGCTCTGCTCAAATCCTGCACCTGCTAGCTCTCCCAACACTGACATAAATTCTCGAGTTTTCTTCCAAAATCCCCAAACAGGTTCATGTCAATGTGGGTGTGTGACTGAACCTTGTGTTGGACTGGCACCCCATCTAAAGCTGGTTACAGTTCTATACCCATTGCATCTAGGACAGATCACATGTGCCATATCCCCCATCTTTGAACAGTGCATTATTTTCTATATGTTACATTTGAAGGGTGGCACGGTGTTATAATAAGTTTGTTATAATATTAAGAATTGTGTCACTGTATCTGTTTTAGATCTTTGTCAATGTATTTTTCATTATTCTCTGTGTAACATGCCATGAAGAGCTGAGCCAGGTTTAGCATAGAGTGTCAGCATTCAGAAGTGCTGGGCCAAGCAAAGCATAAAGACAGACAGGGACAGCTGGAAGACTGAGTTGTAAGCCCTAAAAAGGACTGAGTGTTATTTGAACCGACTGTTTGATGTTCAGCACAAGTTTGTCTGCCTTGTTTGGCCACGTAATGGGGGTTTGGTCGTGTGCAAACAATATAAAAGACGCTGGAACTTTGCCAACGTTGAGAAACTGAGTGAGTGGAAGCAATTGACTCAAAAGCCACCTCCGTTGTGACAAAAAAAAGCAGTTTCTACACGACCGAATCCCCGAGAAAAAAAGAATTCTTCGGTGAAATGAAGCTGACTGGTTTCTCCTGTCTGTACAGCAACGTAAGCCGCATTAAACAAGCTAAGTATATTCTGTCTTTTCTGTGACTTTGTCGCCGCCTATCGCTGAAAAGAGGGATATCGCCGTTATTATTTATAAGTATTTAAATAAAGGTTTATTAAAACGCCGCAATATAAAAGAACATATTTCCAAGGAGCTAACACTCCCATCGGAAACACACAGTGGCACAGTGGTAGCGCTGCTGCCTTGCAGTAAGGAGTCCTGGGTTCGGAGTTTGCATGTTCTCCCCATGTCTGCGTGGGTTTCCACCGGGTACTCCAGTTTACTCCCACAGTCCAAAGACATGCAGGTGAGGTGCATTGGCGATCCTAAATTGTGCTTTGTGTGTGGGTGTGTGTGTGCCTTGCGGTGGGCTGGCACCCTGCCTGGGGTTTGTTTCCTGCCTTGTGCCCTGTGATGGCTGGGATTGGCTCGAGCAGACCACCGTGACCCTGTAATTAGGATACAGAGGGCTGGATAATGGATGGATGGATGTTATATTTGGTTAAGTGTCACATGGCTGAACGAGTATTGGAATTCAGCCAGGAAGATAAATACATCCAGTACACGGCACAATGAATCACAACAGGGCAATTCATTTTTTCCATTCAATTTGGGCACAGGTGTCTGGACTGAGAAAAACACCAACATGTTAAGTGCAAGTGCCAATTTCACACCCTCCTTGAATTCAGACAGTCGCCTGATTCCACTCATTTTTTTTGCCTTAAGGATGCCATGGGTGTCTTGATGCTGCTCAGCATTTGGAACAAATAGCCTGCCATCATTTCAGAGGCGAACAGACTAAGTACCCAGATGGCTTTAATATTTATGAGTAGGAGGAGCCTATTTAGCCCGTCTCATTCCTTTCTTAACTTCTTTCTGTTCTTGAAGGTTACACTATGACAGATGAAAAGGAACTCTAAATTGTTAGAAAGGAAAGAAAAGGAAATCAAGTCCACTCTTTGAATGCAGCTAACAGATAAAAAGAAACGGGTGATCCTTGGTGAATTTCAGTGATCGTCTGAGAAAGTGTGCGTGTCAACTCCACCTATCTAACCGGATACCCACTGAATCGTATTATAGGGTGGGAAGCTGTTGGAGCGGACCCCAGAATCATCAGGAACAAGGCCATTCCATCTTAAACCACATTCATGCATACGTCCACACTCGCTCATAGGGTGGCCAGTATTAACGCAAACATGTTTGTGGTTTGAGAAGGAAAAACCCGTACAGACATGGGGAGAGCTTGCAAATTACACACAGATGGGTACTGAGTGAGAATTTGAACCCGGATGGTTATGCCAGAGTATAAGCTGAGGGACAATTCCACCCTATACGTACCGACTTGCGGCAAGCTCTGGAGGCAAACATCTGCCGCACTCGAGATGGTCGGCACATCACGCCAGGGCAGTCACTCAACATGAAGATCAGTTCTTCAATGTCTGAAGGGCCAAACGTCCAGTTCTTGCTGGTAGGAAGGCGTGTTAACTTCACTCTTTCCATGACAGGAGCTTAAAGAGAAAACAGTGAATATTTGTACTGACGCTTTGTAAATTCAGGAATTTCGGTTTTCAAGTGGCTACAGATTCAGTTATGAAAAGAAACCGACACAGTCACTGGATCACACAGGAAGGCCAGCACTGAGCCGAGGAAGGAAATGGACACCTTCTGATTTTTTTTAACCTGTAAGTCACCGGGCCACAGGGTTACTTTATGGGACATACTGGGATTCAAAAGCCAAACTGGCAGCTGCCAGGAATCAATGTCCTAAACTTATGGTGCACATGACCACCTCGTAGGAAGGTATGGAGACAAAAGAATATCAGCTAAGCGCCCAAGATGTTGATGGTGACATGGGAGTCTGCTTGTTGTACAGGTGCATCTCAATAAATTAGTATATCATCGAAAAGTTAATTTATTCCAGTAATTCAATTCAAAGAGTGAAACTCATATATTATTATAGATTCATTACACACAGAGTGATACATTTCTTTTCATTTTGCTGATTATGGGTTACAGGTAATGAAAACTCAAAATTCAGTAACTCAGAAAATTAAAATATTACTTAAGACCAATACAAAAAAAAAGATTTTTAATACAGAAATGTTGGCCCACTGAAGAGTCTGTCCATGAACACACTCAATACTCGGTCGGGGCTCCTTTTGCATGATGTGGAGTGGCATGGAGGCGATCAGCCTGTGGCACTGCTGAGGTGTTATGGAAGCCCAGGATGCTTTGATAGCGAGAGGCCTTCAGCTCGTCTGCATTGTTGGCTCTGGTGTCTGTCATCTTCCTCTTGACACTACCCCTTTAGGTCGGGCGAGCTTGCTGGCCAATCAAGCACAGTAACACCACGGCATTGTGAGCAGGTGCCAAGTCCTGCTGGAAAATGAAATCAGCATCTCCATATAGATGGTCAGCAGAGAGAAGCATGAAGTCCTCTCTACAATGTCCTGGTAGATGGCTGGCTGTGCTAACTTTGGACTTGATAAAACACAGCGGACCGACACCAGCAGATGACAGGGCTCCCCAAATCATCACTGACTGTGGAAACTTCACACTGGACTTCAAGCAACTTGGACTCTGTGCCTCTCCACTCTTCCTCCAGACTGTAGGACCTTGATTTCCAAATGAAATGCAAAATTTACTTACATCTGAAAAACAGGACTTTGGGCCACTGTGTTTTATCAAGTCCAAAGTCAGCACAGCTGTCTTCCAGCACATTTTATAGCACTTCACGCTTCCATCTGCTGACAAGCTTTATGGAGAAGATGATTTCATTTTCCAGCAGGACTTGGCACCTGCCCACACTGGGGTATGGAAAGTATTCAGACCCCTTCAATTTTTCACTCTTTGTTATATTGCAGCCATTTGCTAAAATCATTTAAATTAATTTTTTCCTCATTAATGTACACACAGCACCCCATATTGACAGACAAAAAAGAATTTTTGAAATTGTTGCAGATTTATTAAAAAGAAAACTGAAATATCACATGGTCCTAAGTATTCAGACCCTTTGCTGTGACACTCATATATTTAACTCAGGTGCTTTCCATTTCTTCTGATCATCCTTGAGATCACCTTCATTTGAGTCCAGCTGTGTTTGATTATACTGATTGGACTTGATTAGGAAAGCCACACACCTGTCTATATAAGACCTTACAGCTCACAATGCATGTCAGAGCAAATGAGAATCATGAGGTCAAAGGAACTGCCTGAAGAGCTCAGAGACAGAATTGTGGCAAGGCACAGATCTGGCCAAGGTTACAAAAAAATTTCTGCTGCACTTAAGGTTCCCAAGAGCACAGTGGCCTCCATAATCCTTAAATGGAAGACGCGTTTGGGACGACCAGAACCCTTCCTAGAGCTGGCCGTCCGCCAAGCTGAGCTACCAGGGGAGAAGAGCCTTGGTGAGAGAGGTAAAGAAGAACCCAAAGATCACTTTGGCTGAGCTCCAGAGATGCAGTCAGGAGATGGGAGAAAGTTGTAGAAAGTCAACCATCACTGCAGCCCTCCACCAGTCAGGGCTTTATGGCAGAGTGGCCTGTCGGAAGCCTCTCCTCAGTGCAAGACACATGACAGCCCGCATGGAGTTTGCTAAAAGACACCTGAAGGACTCTGAGATGGTGAGAAATAAGATTCTCTGGTCTGATGAGACCAAGATAGAACTTTTGGCCTTAATTCTAAGCGGTATGTGTGGAGACAACCAGGCACTGCTCATCACTTGTCCAATACAGTCCCCACAGTGAAGCATGGCGGTGGCAGCATCATGCTGTGGGGTGTTTTTCAGCTGCAGGGACAGGACGACTGGTTGCAATCGAGGGAAAGATGAATGCGCCAAGTACAGGGATATCCTGGACAAAAACCTTCTCCAGAGTGCTAAGGACCTCAGACTGGGCCAAGGTTTACCTTCCAACAAGACAATGACCCTAAGCACACAGCTAAAATAACGAAGGAGTGGCTTCACAACAACTCTGTGACTGTTCTTGAATGGCCCAGCCAGAGCCCTGACTTAAACCCAATTGAGCATCTCTGAGAGACCTAAAATGGCTGTCCACCAACGTTTACCATCCAACCTGACAGAACTGGAGAGGATCTGCAAGGAGGAATGGCAGAGGATCCCCAAATCCAGGTGTGAAAAACTTGTTGCATCTTTCCCAAGAAGACTCATGGCTGTATTAGCTCAAAAGGGTGCTTCTACTAAATACTGAGCAAAGGGTCTGAATACTTAGGACCATGTGATATTTCAGTTTTTCTTTTTTAATAAATCTGCAACAATTTCAAAAATTCTTTTTTTGTCTGTCAATATGGGGTGCTGTGTGTACATTAATGAGGAAAAAATTAATTTAAATGATTTTAGCAAATGGCTGCAATATAACAAAGAGTGAAAAATTGAAGGGGTCTGAATACTTTCCGTACTCCACTGTACTGAGATGAAGGACTCAAGGCCTGGCTGTCTCATGTATACTTATCTATTCATAAGCTTTGTGTATTTAAATAAAATATAATAAAGAAACATAATGGTGAGATGGCTTCTTGTTGGGATGCTTAACCTTTTCAACAACTAATTCATTGGCATGCATGGCTACCTCTAACAGACATAACAGCTGGCCTGGCACAGGGAAACACTTATAAGACAGTAGTGAGCTGGGAACTCCCAGGTGTTGGCCTCTTTACTCAGTGGCCTGCGCAGGTTCTACTGACTAGTGGCTGACTGCTCTTCTCCAGTAAAGCTGTTACACTGATCACCCTCATATTGACTTTTGACAGTTTAAAAAAGGTGAATTGTCTCCACATCTCCCATGCCATAATGTATCCACCCAGACACTAACTGAAAGGCTCAGGGATTAGTGACTTTTGATCAAGCTGAGCATTTCTAAGCATTCTAGAAAAGACAGCGCTTCTCTACTTACCATCCTCTTCAATCACAAAATCAAATCCATTCTTTCTGAAGATTTCCAGGTTATCGATCAGTACATTTTCATTGATGGCAGTCAGCTGTAGTTTCTGAGGCCTATACAAAACAAAACAGTATTAAAACATCTGCAGCAGCCCTGGCATCACTACTCTTTTATGCACCCAACAAATATGCAGTCCACAAAGGGCAAAAGTGTCCATCATTTGAGATAGTCAATGCCAGGGGTTATTGTACTGGAAGTTACAAATCAAAACAGATGGAGTCACTTATGCTGTTTGCTCATGGGCACCTGATTCACTTACACTGACCTTGTCATTCAGTCTTTATCTCATATAGCAGTGGTCATAACATTTTCTCTTTTCTCCAACAACCCAATTTTGCTTATTGCATGTCTTTATGACCCGTAATCACTGCGGAACAGCAGATGATCATTATCCTATTCCTGCTTGTGGTGGGTTTCTCACCTTGAAGAGTCACGGCCAATCGTTGGTGCCCTGTTGGCTCCCCATGGAGAGATCTTCGACTGGTGTCCCTTGGAGAATCACAAGGCTTTTCTCAAATCGTTCATGACCTTTAACATTCAGTACCAGTAAAAGTCACAACTCAGTGCGACCAAATTTCAGACATGACGATTTTGAGTCGCAACCCATAGTTTAAGAAACACTGCCATACAGTAAATGTTACAGTAAATTCATCCCAAGACACCTTAGGTATTAACTCTTTCAGGGCTGATGTCAACTTTTGTCAAAATTTAGGAATAGAGAACGGTAATCAGCTGTAAACTGCAACAAAACTCACCCTTACATTTTAGTTTGACTCTCTTTGCTAGAAGGAAAGTTACATAGGTTTGTTGATTTAACCTCGATTCCCTACGCATGCATGAGTAGCGAAGAGCAAACAACCTCTAAACTGGCACCAACATCTGTCGAGAGACCAAAGTGAATGTGCAAAGCAAAATACTCCATGGACCTTTTACGTAATTTCGTTGAATAGGACTCTGACTTGTCGGACTCCGAGTTTGATGCAAGTGATCTGGAGATGGATATCAAAAACAAAAGTGAGATACAAGCATCATCTGATCGTCTCCAGCTGATCGTGGCATTGAACATTTTTGTGCAGCTGATGTGCCTACAGAAGCGTCTGCCTGGTAGGACCACCACTTCTGATGTCAAAAGGTACAAACCAGATTGTGTCACACTGCAACGCCCACCACCCCCACCTGCTGTGTGAAGACAGCCAGGCAGCTAGCCCACTGTGCATTCCTGCTGACCATCGAGGTGCCCCCATGCAGCCACTGCTGCCAGAGATGCCGAACATATGCCAACAGCAGCCACAGCACATAGCAACAGACGTTTTATGTTGACTTATGTGTGAAACCATTGCTATGTGTGCTTTCAGAAAACTTTCAGAAAGAGTTTTTTGGAAAACATATTCAGCCCTCAAAGAGTTAAGAGGTGTTCACAGTTGAGTGCATTGTCAAAACTCTGTACTCATGAGAGGGGGATATGGGTGACTCAGTCTCAGCCTATCAAACAGCTTTTTTACTCACGCGATGAGCCTCTGGCCCTGAAGAACAGTGTGCTGCTGAAGCATCTCAAAGTTATACTTTTCATCTGTGGCATGCTGGTCAATCATGAAGATATCCGAATTCAGCTTGGTGACAATGAAACCCAGGTTAAACTGTCCGATGATCTCCATCTTTTCAAACATGTCTTTGCTGTGGGCAAGTAAAGGAAAGACAAAAAAAAAAAAGGAAGGTTTAAAGAAGCTTGTTACCAGAAATGGAAAACTCCACTGCCACCTAATAATCCCATACTGCTCATAAATTTAAATCATGGATTTAAATGAATATGGTGGCCTTGATTGTCTCATCTGTGCCTTTGTATCCATACAGTCAACCCTCACTTCAATTGTGAAATTCATACAACTTACACTAATGGTGCCATCTCCAATCATGCATTTCCCAGCAAGTTCAAACGTTTGACCATCTGTGGTTGTTTGCTACACTGCTAGCAGCCATACCTCCTGCACTTCAGAGCAGGTGAGCCTCCTGAAGATAAGTAGCATTTGGCTGGGAGACCATATAAGAAAATTTTGGTTTGCTGGTAGAAGAGGTGTTGGTGAGGTCATCAGGAAGCGCTTACCCTGAAGTCCATGTATGGATTCCAACGTCCCAGTGTAGTAACAGGGATGCTGTGCTGTAAAAAAAAATTGCCGCTGTCCTTTGGATAAGACATAAAGCCAAGGTCCTAACTTGCTGTGGTCATAAAAAAGACCTGGGAATTCTTTGGAAAAGAATGTCCTGTCTAAGTTGCCCACCACAATTAGTCATGCTGGCCCCCTAATCGTCTCTCTCAGCCCTTCACCACCTAATAGATAGTGTGTGGTGAGCAAACTGGCACAAGAATGGCTGCCATCTTATTATCTGAGTATAGATGCTACACATTGGTGGTGGTTAAAATGGTTCCCCCCTGTCTATTCTATGTAAAGCACTTTGAGTAGGTTAGAGAAGTTCTACATTCATGTCATTAATTATTATCATTACTCTTTTACTGTTTCGTCTGAACACAAGCCACCAGAGGAACCAGAAAATACGAAAACATAACTCCAGTTCTCAAGTCCTTACACTGGCTCTCAGTTGGGCTTAGGGCCGATTCTCAAAACCCTCCTTTTAACTTATAAAGCCTTAATTGGCCAAGGACCTGATTACTTACCCGAACTTATCATTACTTACAAACCAGGGCAAACATTGAGATCTCAAGATGCTGGCCTGCTTGAGATTCCAAGGGTTGATAAAAGTAACAGTGGGAGGTCGGCGTTTTAGTTGCAGGGCCCTGAAGTTGTGGAATGGCCTACCTGCTAATATTTATATATTAAGAGATTCCTCTTCAGTCTAAGCTTTTAAATCCAGGCTGAATGTTAGTCATTCATACAGAAATATAAGTCATACGATATTTTTAAACCGTTACTAACCCTGCTCAATTCTGTTTCTCCTCTTGATATCTGGATGTGGCACTTCTCTACTGCCAGGCTGCTTTCCTAGTTATGGAAAAGTCATCCTGGATAAAGAAGCGTTGGAATCAAGAGATGGAAAGAGTCTCCCATCAGATTGGACGGTCAGTACATAGTCCACTATAGAAAACCCAGGAGGGGGTTGGCGGGCCAGTTGATCACGGACTCCCAGACAGTGACTTTGTTTTTGACCTTCTCTTTTAAAACATCAGTTCTGGAGGGTGCAACTGCCTACTAATGTTGTGATGGTGTTGTGTATCGTATATTGTGTTGTTTAATTGTATTTACCTTGTTATGATTATGGATGGAACACCAAGAGAAATTCCTACCAACTATGATGCTTGGGAATAAATTTCAAGTTCAGTTGAATTCATTCTGAGACAAAAACAAAATGGCTTGCAGAACATAAGCCTTAATATTAATAGTGCACATTAATAGATACATTTCTATTATTTGTGGCCAAGTCATGTTGTAGCTCACCTGATCTCCTTCTTCAGCTCCTCCTCAGCAGTCTGGTTCTCTGAAGGATTGATCTTGGCCCTGAAACGTCTATACATCTGTTTCTCTTCTATGTTGTCCTTCTGCTGTTGCTGAAGCTTCCTCACCCTTGCCATCAGTTGTGAGAATGAAAAGTGCAAGGGGACCACCTTCTTTCTCACGTTCACTGGCTCATCCACTTTCAGCTCCATCTCACCCGGAGAAATCTGTTGATTTCCACCACAATGAATGTCTATTGCACACTCCGGTTCAGGAGAGAGCTGCTCATGCTTGGCTCGTTTAGCCTGAGGACTTTCACAGCCCCTTTGGGGTGAATAAGAGATTATCCATCCATCATCACCATCTCTTGTATTGTGTGTTTGAGGAACATGTATTTCTGGAGAGTGTGTAAACGGAGGTTCTTCTTTCATCTGTAAGCTATCTTTGGATGAGGTCTCTTTAATGCAGACCAGCTCCTCCTTGTTCAACAATTCAACCTTACCGGTACAAAATTCAGAAGTGCTCCAGTCTTTAGTAGGATCTGTAACAGCAGCAAGATTCAGTACCTCCAGCTGCTTTTCTGGCTCTGTCCTGACTTCTTGATCTTTTAAAGTACTTTGGACACCTGACAGGATAGGACTTGAGGTCCGTGAGCGCACAGATGCCTGGAAGAAAGAAAGTAGCTTCTTCTGCTGATCAGACTTCTTTGCCAGTGTGGCCCCGGCACGGTTTTCCACAGGAGCCTGATGAAGTGAGAATTCTGCTCTCAGTCTGGCAACGCTCATCAGCCTCTGCTTTTCTGCTGGAGACCTGGGGGCTGATTCAGCTGGTCGTGGTCCAAAATCTTCAAGCTCTTCAGACCCCAGCTCTTCAGAAGCCACTCTCTTGCTAAATGCTAAAAGGACAAAAGGAAAGTAAATCAAAAAATGCCCCATTTAATAAGAGGATTCAAATGGCAAAGTGTGCTGCCAGCAATCCATGAAGGTAATGGAGATAAAACTTTAAGATCAAGAGAGTGAGACCAGCAAACCCAAGACAGGCCCCATGGAGCATCCTTGCTAATTGAGGTCAAACCTTATGACACTTGCACTTTAGGATTTGCCCAAATCCTTCTCAGCTTCTTTCAATTGCTGCTCTTTATTCTCACCACCCTTTTTCATCACCACTACCAGGGAAGTCAAAAGGTGCCTCCATCTTGATCTTCTCTATATTTATCATGTTAACTCCGGAATGAACCCACCCCATTCCTTCAGCGTGATTGCACTTAATCTGGAAAGTTTATCTAATTTAAAACTGAGAAATCGTATGCCATGAGGTCTTCACATAAACGCTTTTCTCTCAGTCCCATAAAAGACAAACCTCTAAATTTTGGCAGCCCCAGGATTAACAATCCCTACCATTTAAAATATAATATTTGACTACTAGCAGGACAGCTGTACCTGGTCCATCCATATTGAGACTAATCTTGTTAACACCAGCCTCATAGATGGCAACTAGGGACGTCTTCAGCGTTGCCAGCAGCAGCTTCTCCTCCTGCAGCAAGATCTGTCGCTTGTCTGGAGTGACGTTCACATCCACACAGTCTGAAAGTGGCATAAAGTACAAGCAGGGTTTGTTCAGCAGCTAGACACGACAACAAGAAGGCACAAACACACCTCTGACTCATATTTTTTCTCTTACCTGAGGCCACCGATACATTGAGAACTACAAAAGGGTATTGGTGACGGTTGTACATGTGGTAAACCTCATTGACTATTTTGGCCACCTGTGGAACACAGGAGTAAGATGTACGTAAGGTTGAGAAATCATGTCTTGCACCAGGACAACAAAAGGGAAGCACAAAGTTAGATTTTCATTACCATTTCTTAATTACAGGCTTCTTTGTGTACCTTTTATCTCCATCGCTTTATTTCAAACAGAGATCACCGCAAGGTGCTACGTGTCACTTAATTAAACTTAACTTATCCCAGCCAGGTGATTCAAATACAACACATCTTATGGACAACTTAGCTGATTATTCCCCATTACTGGCGCTTGGCTTTTAAAAGTAGTGATGTAGTAACATGCTCTGCATAGACGGAGAACCCAATATAAGCACTAAAATCTCATTGCAGTTCTGACACAAGCCACAAGCAACAGCCTTTGGTAGGCAGTGGGGTGAAGCAGCTAAGGCAGTGGAGTTTAAATGGCAAGGCTGCCTGTTCAATTCCCAACTTTGTCTCACTATGCAGCCCTTAGCAAGTCATTTAAGGCATTTGTGTAGTCACATGCATGGGGACAGAGCCTCTTGAACAGGATGCCAGACCAATATAGGGCACACACCCCATTCAGACTCAGACATTAGGGCCAATTCAGACTCATCAATTAGCAAAATCACTTATTAACAACTTTGGAGGAGAACGTGGGCTCAGAGACAGAGCTTAAAAGCCTCTTATTGGCCACAGCGCTTTTGTCAAATAAAAGCTTTTAAATATTAGGGCAGAAAATTAACGACTAATTATACCTTCTACAAAATAACTGGTACCTGAATGCATTTTACACATGAAATGTGCCATTTTGCAAAAAGGGTGAAGTTAGTGTATAGTATATTTCAGAAGAAAAATTGAGAAAACCTGTAATAAAGTGCACAAGATGCCATAATCACAGGCACTGCCCTGTTCCTGCTTCAAACACAATCAATTCCGGTCTACTCACCTCTCATTACGCAACATTCCCTCATCCACCAACATACAAGTTACCTTATTTTTCAGTTTAAAACACTAAGTTACAATATGGTGGTGCAAAATCACACCACGGGGCGGCACAGTGGCACAGTGGGTAGCGCTGCTGCCTCGCAGTTAGGGGACCTGGGTTTGCTTCCCGGGTTCTCCCTGCATAGAGTTTGCATGTTCTCCCCGTGTCTAAGTGGGTTTCCTCTGGGTTCTCCGGTTTCCTCCCACAGTCCAAAGACATGCAGGTTAGGTGCATTGGCAATCCTAAATTGTCCCTAGTGTGTGCTTGGTGTGTGTGTGTGTGTGTGTATGCACACCCTGCGGTGGGCTAGTGCCCTGCCTGGGGTTTGTTTCCTGCCATGAGCCCTGTGTTGGCTGGGATTGGCTCCAGCAGACCCCCCATGACCCTGTAGTTAGGATATAGCAGGTTGGATAAAGGATGGATGGGTAATGACACCACATGCATTCTTGTCAAAATGCACCTATGAACTGTAGTTGAGGCTGAAATGAATTATTAAATAACTGCAAAAAGTGCTCCCATAATAAAATAATTTTGAATTTATGGAGGGCCTTTCACAAACCCAAGGTCGCCTTACATCCATCCATCCATCCTCTTCTGCTTATCCAGGGTCGGGTCGGGTCGCGGGGGCAGCAGCTTGAGCAGAGAGGCCCAGACTTCTCTCTCCCTGGCCATTTCTTCTAGCCCTTCCGGGAGAATCCCAAGGCATTCCCAGGCCAGTCAGGAGACATAGTCCGTCCAGCGTGTCCTGGGTCTTCCCCGGGGCCTCCTTCTGGTTAGACATGCCCGGAACACCTCACCAGAAAGGCGTCCTGATCAGATGCCCGAGCCACCTCATCTGACTCCTCTCGATGCAGAGGAATAGCGGCTCTACTCTGAGCCTCTCCCGGATGACTGAGCTTCTCACCCAATCTTTAAGGGAAAGCCCAGACACCCTGCGGAGGAAACTCATTTCGGCCGCTTGTATTCGCGATCTTGTTCTTTCGGTCACTACCCATAGCTCATGACCATAAATGAGGGTAGGAACGTAGATCGACTGGTAAATTGAGAGCTTTGCCTTATGGCTCAGCTGTTTTTTCACCACGACAGACCGATGAAGAGCCGATGCCTTACATACAGAGTAAAAAAAAAAAAATTACACAGAAGACAAAAGTTCATAGAAGAGGAAAGTTTCAGCTGAGATTTAAAAGTGGAAAAAGAGAAGCAAACTCGGAGAGACCAAGGAAGAGAGTTCTAGAATTGAGGGGCCATAACACTGAAAGAGCTGCCTCCCAGGGTGAAGAGTCTGGTGCATGGAACAATATGGAGAACCTGAGCGAGCGACAAGAAGCGTAAGGAGCTAGTAGCTGAGTGAGATTATGTACGGCTTTGAAGGTGAGAAGCAGAATCTTGAATTTAATCCTTGATGGAACCAGTAACCAGTGAAGCTGGGAGAGAACAGGAGAAATGTGAGGGTGAGGACTCTGGCTGTGGAGTTCTGAATGTACTGTGGCTTCTGTGTAGAGTTTACAGGGAGGCAGAGGCGGGCAATGATGCGGAGATGATAGAATTACATTTTTGGACAGAGTCCTAATGTGTAACTCAAAGTTAAGTGAATCAAACAAAAGGCCAAGATTTCTGACAACAGGAGCAGGTCTGACAAGTGCACCATCAATAGAAACAGAGAAGTTGGCTGTCTTAGAAAGTCAGCAGTTTGGACCTAACAGTAACACTTTTAACATTTTTATTGGCAATAAGTTTGAGAAAGCTATTTTTCATCCATAACTTAAGATCAGTGATGCAGTCAGTGAGTATGCTGGGAGGTGAATCTGTGTATCGTCTGCATAACAGTGGAAGTTATGACCATGTCTGCAAATAATCTGACCCAAAGGAAGCATATAAAGTAGAAAAAGTAATGGCCCAAGGAGTGAAACCTGAAGGACACCACACGACACAGACTTATATCGGCCGAGTGTGACAAACTGTTGCCTATTACAAAGATATGATGTGAGCCATTGAAGGGCTAAGTCAGAGATCCCTACAGCAGAGAGACGTGACAGGAGGATTTCATGATTAACAGTGTCAAATGCCGCACTTAATCTGCAGACCGGAGAAGATCATTAACTACACAGAGAAGAGCTGTCTCAGTGCTGTGCTGTGTGCGAAAGCCAGACTGAAAAGGCTCGTGGAGTGTATTGTCTAGAAGAAAGGCATGGAGCTGTGTAGCAACCACGTGTTCTATCACCATAGCCAAAAAAGGGAGATTAGAGATAGGCCTGTAACTGGAGAGAGAAGAAGAATCCAGGTCAGGTTTTTGAAGGATTGGGGTAACTGCAGAAGTTGTTAGGGCAGTAGGGACAGAACCCGAAACGAAACATGCATTTTGTCAATGAGGCAACAGGAATGCTAATTATGAATGAGCGTGTCTTAAGCAAAGAAGTGGGGGGCAGGATCAAGCAGACAAGAGGAGGAATTAGACATATTAATAAGTTCAGAGATGGTGAGAGAGTCAAAAGGCGAGAAACAAGCAAGTCTTGATGATGGAGATGGCAGATCAGAATGAGTGAGTGAATGAGGTGTGGAGGGGAAACTGATTGACTTGATCAATTTTGGTATCAAAGAAATGTAATTGCCATCCTCTCTGACCTTGACATCACTGGGACTGCTCTCAGATCCTATTGTGTGTCACAGCGAGGAGAGATGTCAAGGGTGCATCAAGCAAGCACGGGTGGCCCTAGGATGAGTGTTTTGCCTTGTTCTCTTCTCTCTATACACCTTCTCACTAGGCCCCACCACCATGTACCAGGGTTTCTCTAATCAGTGCTATGCCGATGATATGTATTAAGTTCAGATCCATAATGGTTGCCTATCGAGTGGAAAATGGGTCAGCAACTCCATACATGTGGACGCTTGTGGGTTCTATGACCCTTCTTATCCACTTAAGTCTGCTGAGGAATGATGTCTGGTGATGCCAACTCTGTGTGGTATCAAATCTTAATCCAGAGTATTTTCATTTGTAGCTCCTTGCTAGTGGAATGAGCTGCCCACCTCCATTTAAACTGTTGACTGCCTCAGTGTGTTTAACAAGTGTTTGAAGACTTTTGTTCTGTGAATTTCCGTCTAAATGAGAATGGCTTCGATAGGTTCTTGTAAACTAGTTTGTAAATTGTTCGGAGCTCTCCACTTGAGGTGATCAATTGTGTAAGCTTATATTGTAACACTTCTTCCAGAACAGTCCATCACACTGATGGTTTACTCGATTATGTTGACCCGTTTTCAAAATCAGCTTCTAAAAATGTCTGATAAGCAAATAAATGTAAAAGTAGTTGAAGATACAGATGTGGGATAGTCTAGACATGATCCAATAAAACAAAAAATGACTGATAATTGCCTATCCCACAGATTAATGATCTACCTTAGAGGGGTCACAAGGACGCTGGTTAATAAAGAAGAACTGTCTGTCTGTTGTGCTTCTTCCCACACCATGCTCCACCCGAGAGACAAAACCTGAAATGCTGACAAATATAAAAAGTCTTTTGATTACAAGGCATCTTCTCAGATTAAATAATCATAAAAAGGGTGCAGTGTAAGATATGAACACTAACCTGTACAGATTCTCTGGGATGGCACTTGGGTCGAGCCCATAATCTTCACAAACAGACTCACTTGGTGGCAGCTGGTGAAATGGTATGATGCTCTGTAGCTGAAACACCACAAGAGTTCAGATGACACAGTCCTGAAAGGACCCGACTATTATTAAAGCCGAGTGAAAAATAAAAATGTGTTGAACATTACCTGTTTGGGACCAAACACTGCACTGATGTTGTCCTTCAGGTGTGGGCTCCCACTCGTACACAGCACCATGTTCTTCTTACCAGCACCCACCTGGTTTGTACAGCTGATGCGCACATTTGTGGAGATGATACAGTAAGCCTGCAGTACTTGAACCATCTTGGCATATTCCTGACGGAGACATAAAAGTGGGCTTTAAAATAATACAACATCTCATCTTCTCATATATATCTACAACATTTTACAAAATTAAATATGGCAGGCATAAAGTCACTTCCAGGCATAGGAATAATTTCTGTCCATTTATCATCACTTATGACTATCTGTCTTTGGGTGCAAGTCGACTTATGACTACAAATGGAGAAATAAATCATACTGACAAAACGGTTAATTGATGGATTCATTCCTATAACAACAGCTAGAGAATCAAAAACTAGTAGAGGTAGGTAACATTTGTGATAAATAACTTAAAAAAAATGAAAATAGGTAAGCACTCTGTGAAAACAAACAAGTCATTCAGGTTAGGTTGGGGAGCATGCACTGCTACAGCACATCGCTGCACCCACCACATGATGTAACACCTTGGGATCCCGGTTGGCAACCCTCAGGCAGACACACGGTCCAGTCCATCATTCGGAAATGACCATCTATCTGCCACAGCCAGGTGTTACATTGGTGTCCCCTTGGCCTGTTCAGATGCTTGGGTCCTCAACAATGAGGGTCCTTGTGAGTCGGATCACCCTATGGGAATCACGGCACATGGGCGTAGTCCCGTAACTGACGCTCCCTCACAATGCAGGTAATGTGCCTCATTCGGGACTCTGTGAATGACACAAAGTCAAACCAGTGGTACCCAAGGATTCTCCAAGGAGGCACAGCACCAAAGGAGTCCAGTCTTCGTCTCAGGTCACTGGATAGCATCCATGTCTCGTAACCATATAGCAAGACAGGAAGCACCAAGACTTGGATCTTCATCCTTTTGGAAAGATATCGGGAGCGCCACACACCCCTTTCCAGCAAACAACAAACACCCCAAACATAAAATAACAAAAGCAATTAACAACCACTAAGCAAAGATGTACATCAAAAGAATTCCAAAAAACAGAAGAAATACTAAAAACTGTACAAGGAACTTACTGTAAGCTTGAAGTCACTGAAGACCATGGGCCGACAAGACCATTTAAAATAAAAACAATTGAATGAAACAACCTCATGGGATAGCTGTATAATTACAGTTGTCAGGTGAGAACACAGAAGACACGGTTAGTGTGGAGGCAGTTCACCTCTCTTAGCGAACTAGAATGAATTTGTAGTTAATCAATAATAACAGCTTATTGGAGAAAAGCATCAAGGAACTATGGATTACCAACAAGGATTTCTGATCAGTTTATCAGAGATACTTTCTTTTTAAAAATGACAATAATAATAATAGTAAATAATAATAATACATTTTATTCATATAGCACCTTTCCCATGCTCAATGTCCAGCTTTGACAAAAAAATTAAAAAAAAAAACTTAAATTCCCTAAAATCTCCAGAGACATTACTTGTTTCTCTAAAATGTCCAGCAGATTAAAGAACTTAATTGTTTGCAACATAACCTTCCTCTCGCCTAATGAACTATTCTTTTCTTATCAGACATTAGTGTAAGCACTGTTAAAATGAGGAATCCCAGAAAGCACTGCATAGTTAATATAATGTTCCTGACATAACTTTAGTCGGCTTCTAAAGAAATGCACATAGGCCCAAAAGCCTTGCAATAATAGTAATAATAATAATACAATTTCTCTCACACTGGTGATGGACAGGAAATGCAAGGTATGGCCATAGCCATAGCGAAAGGTGTGTCAAACATACCTCTTAATCTCTGCTCTCCACTCATAGAGATGAAAATTGGACCGATAAAGTTTTACAGTTGAGGTAGACTATTTTCTTCAAGGTCCTAGTGCCTCTTAAATCCTTATACAGCTGTGCTTCAGGTTACGGCAAATACACAGATATGAACAAGCACATAAAACACATACATTTTTTTCTTTTTAACTGCCTTTCAAAATAATTTTCATGTAATACCTTATAAAAAAGGCAAACAAGCTTTGACACAGATGAATACATACCAGTCGTCACTAACAGTGAGGAGTAGAACTGAATATTGTGGACTTTGTCAACATTTGGAGTCATTTTGTGTTTTTGTGCACATGTCATTGCGTGAAACCAGCAGCACACACAGCCTCACAGTAGACTGTCACAGGAAAGCATCTCAACTGGCAGCTGGCTGATTTACTGAGCAGTACAAACCACTCCCTGGAATCACTGATGTCCCAGTTACGCATCATCTCAGGGAATACAGCTGCTTGGGGGGTGAGGTGACCCAGTAGGCAATCCCTCACTAAAGACAGTACATGTCGCTGACACTGATGTAGCCAGTAATACAGTGGTGTGAAAAACTTTTTGCCCCCTTCCTGATTTCTTATTCTTTTGCATGTTTGTCACACAAAATGTTTCTGATCATCAAACACATTTAACCATTAGTCAAATATAACACAAGTAAACACAAAATGCAGTTTTTAAATGATGGTTTTTATTATTTAGGGAGAAAAAAATCCAAACCTACATGGCCCTGTGTGAAAAAGTAATTGCCCCCTTGTTCAAAACTAACCTAACTGTGGTGTATCACACCTGAGTTCAATTTCCATAGCCACCCCCAGGCCTGATTACTGCCACACCTGTTTCAATCAAGAAATCACTTAAATAGGAGCTGCCTGACACAGAGAAGTAGACCAAAAGCAACTCAAAAGCTAGACATCATGCCAAGATCCAAAGAAATTCAGGAACAAATGAGAACAGAAGTAATTGAGATCTATCAGTCTGGTAAAGGTTATAAAGCCATTTCTAAAGCTTTGGGACTCCAGCGAACCACAGTGAGAGCCATTATCCACAAATGGCAAAAACATGGAACAGTGGTGAACCTTCCCAGGAGTGGCCGGCCGACCAAAATTACCCCAAGGCGCAGAGGCGACTCATCCGAGAGGTCACAAAGACCCCAGGACAACGTCTAAAGAACTGCAGGCCTCACTTGCCTCAATTAAGGTCAGTGTTCACGACTCCACCATAAGAAAGAGACTGGGCAAAAACGGCCTGCATGGCAGATCTCCAAGACGCAAACCACTGTTAAGCAAAAGAACATTAGGGCTCGTCTCAATTTTGCTAAGAAACATCTCAATGATTGCCAAGACTTTTGGGAAAATACCTTGTGGACTGATGAGACAAAAGTTGAACTTTTGGAAGGCAAATGTCCGTTACATCTGGTGTAAAAGGAACACAGCATTTCAGAAAAGAACATCATACCAACAGTAAAATATGGTGGTGGTAGTGTGATGGTCTGGGGTTGTTTTGCTGCTTCAGGACCTGGAAGGCTTGCTGTGATAGATGGAACCATGAATTCTACTGTCTACCAAAAAATCCTGAAGGAGAATGTCCGGCCATCTGTTCGTCAACTCAAGCTGAAGCGATCTTGGGTGCTGCAACAGGACAATGACCCAAAACACACCAGCAAATCCACCTCTGAATGGCTGAAGAAAAACAAAATGAAGACTTTGGAGTGGCCTAGTCAAAGTCCTGACCTGAATCCAATTGAGATGCTATGGCATGACCTTAAAAAGGCGGTTCATGCTAGAAAACCCTCAAATAAAGCTGAATTACAACAATTCTGCAAAGATGAGTGGGCCAAAATTCCTCCAGAGCGTTGGAAAAGACTCATTGCAAGTTATCGCAAACGCTTGATTGCAGTTATTGCTGCTAAGGGTGGCCCAACCAATTATTAGGTTCAGGGGGCAATTACTTTTTCACACAGGGCCATGTAGGTTTGGATTTTTTCTCCCTAAATAATAAAAACCATCATTTAAAAACTGCATTCTGTGTTTACTTGTGTTATGTTTGACTAATGGTTAAATGTGTTTGATGATCAGAAACATTTTGTGTGACAAACATGCAAAAGAATAAGAAATCAGGAAGGGGGCAAATAGTTTTTCACACCACTGTATGTGCGACCCAGCAGTAAGCTCTCGCACAGTAGGCAGCTGGATCCATAGCTGGCCATTTATCGGAGTCTGTGTGTACAAGTGAGCCCTGCAATGGACCGGCATGCTGTCCAGGGCAGGTCTCTGCCTTGTGCTCAATGCTGTCAGAAGAGGTTCGCACCTCCACAACTCTGCAATGAATAATGTGGTCATCAGAACGTTAAGTTATATATATGAAAGAGAATCAGCCTCACCTTCTTGATATTTCTCTGAAACTCCTTGTGTCTCACAGGCAAGGACTGAAAGAGCTGCTGGATGGTGACAGTAGTGCCCTGCTGCCGGGGATGTGGCAGTTTCTGTGCGATTCTTCCATTATGGTCAAACACCAAACGTGTGCCCACTTGAGAAGACTGATGACAGGTCACAATGCTAAGGTCACTGAGATAAAAAAATAAAGAGAAAGAGAGAGACTAAAAGTAAGCCTGTGTCTAAGCGGGTGCAACATACTTCCATTTGTACAGGACAAAACTGGCCGCTGTTTCTTTTTTTTTTTTATTCTCACCAAGTTTTTAGCCAATGTTAATTCTGCTTTCTAATTATAATTATTTAATCAATTCATCTTCTTGCTTTTACTTGGAGGCATGGAACCAGAGATGAGGATCCTATAACCATGTATTTAGCATCCCTCAGCCTCAGCAGTGGAATCAGATCTCATATCTGAAGCGGGTTCAACTGCAGACAATTCAGCAGATTCCAACAGGGTGAAAAACTTCCAACTTAGGGAACAATGGGGGTTTTTTGGTGGGGTTGAGCAAGGGTGCTACAGGAAGTGGATTACACGCTTCAGGAGACTCTGAAGTGCCTGACTGGGTTGTAAGTTTGAGCTGCTTACATGGAGGTACCAAAGGTGCCAGCCAGATGGTAAAGGACGCAAAGACACCACAACCCGATCTCAGCATTTAACACTAGAAATGGCACTCAATGATCAGTAGAGACAAAGCAGTCAGATGAGGTTATTAGGGGGTCCAATACCTCACAGGTGAGAAAGCAGAAAAAGAGCACGGTGACTCCTCAGGAATCAACCGAGGTTATTTCATTTGATTAGGACACTCCAGATACTAGTGAAATATTTAGTGTTTCCCAAAATTCCTTAAGGATTTCTGCAGAATGGAGAGTTGTGATATCTGGAGTCCACCACCCACGGACACCTACTGAATTGAGAAATGGTTAATTAGCTTCCAAAAAGTAAAGACGACCCCCGTGTGTTTAATTGCCAGATTAAAATTATCCTTGCTTGCTATGACCCTGTTAATGAAGGTATGGATCAATTAATGACAGCTGTGATAGGAAAGGCATCTTGGGGAAGAATTAAAAATTAGACTGCTAGTAGTCAGGACCATCCTGCCAGGGCAGATCATCTACCACAGTATGAGGCCCACCATCATCAACAAGATCCTGTTAGGTATAGGTTTACATTAGAGAAGGTGGGGGTGAAAACTGCTAAAGTAGCTGCCTATCTACCAAAGTGTGACTGGTCAGCAGTAAGAACAAAAAAGAGGATGAATCGGTTTTTTTAATTTTGGGACAGGTGTAAGGAGAATTCTTAGAAAAATACTGGCTTGAAGGTAGAAGAAAGATGAGACACTTTTTGTGGAAGTTTATTTAAATGGGCTACTTCCAAAAGTTACACAGCTGACAAACCATCATGTGTATGATTGGCCAAGTGCCAGCGGACATAAAATAAAAAAAATGGCTAATCATTTTTATTTTCAAATTAAGGATAGATAAAAAAAAATAAAAGCCCAGGAAAATTTCTGGGGACATCCTAGGAACATGGTTGGAAAAGAAGTGGCGATAGAAGGGGAAATAATGATTAAATATGACAAGGCACAAAAAGGAGGGAACTTTACAGATAAATACTAACAAAAGTAATCTTTGTAGTAATAATGGAGATTTTCTTTGTGGTGACCCTGATCATTGTAGGGATGAATGTCCAAAGAGGGGTAAACAGTCTTTTAATGGAAGAAACCAGGGGACTGTGGGGTTTTCAGGTCTTCGTAGAAATGCAACACCTTCTCTATAGACAGCTAACACCCAGGGACCCCCATTTAATTTCATTCCTTTCACTTCTGTAGAAGTAGCAAAATTGTTTGTGCTTACATGAGGATGTATACTGAGTACTGATCAAACTGCCAATGTCTATACTTGAGTCTCGCTATGCATTTTGAGTTATTTGCGATCTTGATACACTTTGGTTTCTGTAGCCGAGGACCAGACTGCCAAGGTCCCCGCCTTCGGCCACCACCCAACTCACACTGCACCCCACCTCATTGGCCCCTCCCATAGGTGGTGAGCCCATGGGAAATCCTCCGCATCGAGAGGAGTCAGATGAGGTGGCTTGGGCATCTGTTCAGGATGCCTCCTGGACGCCTCCCTGGTGAGGTGTTCCGGGCACGTCCAACCGGAAGGAGACCCAGGGAAGACCCAGGACACGCTGGAGGGACTATGTCTCCCGGCTGGCCTGGGAATGCCTTGGGATTCTCCCGGAAGAGCTAGAAGTGGTGGCCGGTGAGAGGGAAGTCTGGGCCTCTCTGCTCAAGCTGCTGCCCCCGCGACCCGACCTCAGATAAGTGGAAGAGGATGGATGGATGGATAGATATACTTTGGGAAAAATTTGGGTTTTTGCCAAATTCATTGGGATCCCACATAAAGCACATCCTCCTTGTTAATAATCTTTTAACTTCTTTCTTCCTCTTTAGCGGTCATTGAAAGTGCAGCACACACTGGTGCCTCCGATGAGCTGCCTAAAGGAAATTATTTGGCTGATTTTTATGCCAAACAAGTAGCCTCAGCACAGGATGGGCCTGTCATTTTAGCCCTTCAGATGACTCAACTGTCCATGATTTGTAAACATTCCAGGCTGCTGTGTCAAATGCTGAAAAGCAGGGTTGGTTGAAATCTAATTATGCACAACGCCCAGGTGAACGGACTGTGGGTTGCCCCTGATGGCCACATGGTGTCGCCATAGTCACTACTTCCGTGCTGAGCATTAACAGTACAGCTCCTCTCAAAGGTTTCAAAGAGAGACATGGCTGCATTAATTAATCAGGTTTGGTTAGCTCCAGGGTTGGCAATCCTAGCTCAACACTACTATGGCTGTTGTGTAGGGCATCTGCAAGACAATGTAAATAAAATATTGCCAACATTTCACAGAACCCTTTAGTATATGTGCCAAATGACTTTTATCGAAATGAGAAAACAAACAGGGTTCAAGTATGAGCTGGTGTTTGTGGATAGGTTTTCTAACAGGGTGGAGATGGGAGCATGTAGAATGGCAGACTCTGCAGTGGTTATAAAGTTCTTTCTATAGGAAAAAACTCCATGGTTTGGATTAACATTCATGCTGGTCAGTGGCCAAGGAGTTCCTTTTGTAATAACTAGGGGGCTTTACCCCCCGGTCCACTTCGCTCGCCCACTCCGAAACCCATAGGCGCACTGCACGCCAGCCACTTCACTTCTCTGCCACTCGCGTTGCTTTGAACATCTAAAAGTCTATACATTGTGAGCTGGAGGGCTGATCGCGCCCCAAATAGAGACAGACGCCCCTGGGAAAACCACAAACCCTGAAACACTGACTACACATTGCTCCTTATCCTTGCACTATAACGCGTAATACAAGCCTCGCGCGGTACTCCGCCGACTTATAAGCCTTGCGCAGCGCCTGTCAGTTTGGGAATTGATTGTTTGCTTTTATCTCTCTCTGCTCCTAGCGGAACTGTTATATCTGACTTGTCATGTCATGTCTCTGTGCAAATCTGTGACCCAAGCGTGACAACATCAGCTGTCCTTTTGTCTCACGGGATGTTAAGGTGTCTCCGAGAAAATCACGTCTTGTCTCCTTCCAAGCCTTCCAAGTTTTTTGTTATAATAGAGAGATGTTATTAAGGACTTGCCTAAGGGACTTCAAACAAAGCAAATTCCACATTACAGATGCATTCTGCTGGACTAGTGAAATGCAAAAATGGAATCATCAAGAATGAACATGGAACAAACAGTGTGTGCAGAGACGGGTCTAAAGTGGCTAAAAGCTGTGTCGTGACCAGGGCCGTTTAAAGGAATTTGGGGGCCCCAAGCAAAATGGACATGGAGGCCCCCCGCACGCACGCACGCACGCACGCAAACGAACCACAGCATAGCCATAAAATTTAAATTCACTCACACTTTATAGAAATAAAAAAGGTTTACAGTGCAAATACTGCTGTTGCATATAAAGTGCATAAAATTTAAACATTTTCAACAATTGAACATTTGCAAAAAACACAACTGTACCATAAAATCAAATATACATTAAAAAAGTGCACAATAACTAAATCCATGCTATATAAATAAACTTTTTACTGTTAACAAACAATGAAATTATAATTAAATGTTTACTAATTATTAGTAGTGCTGTGAGTCGACTACCAATGCTTAAAAACATCCCAAGCTAATGTTTGATGCACAGAATTTATTGTGTGGTTTTCCTAAATAGATTATCACAGTGGAATAGTTAGTATAGCATGCTATGCCACTTTCATCAAAACCTATTACAAAGCTATAGCAATGTCATGTCATTTATATATGATACATAAACATATTTCTGCTAGCCTACCTGCTGCAAAATTGCACCATTTGTACAAGACAAGTCGAGCTATTTTATGTGTGTAATTTATCACTTACCACTTTCTTGTTTTTTCTTATCCTCCTCTTCCTTTCTCTTCTTTCTTTTTTGGCTTCCTGAAGCATAATTCCGCTTCATGACTGCCGAGGAAGTTTTGTATTTTGCCGGCAGCAGAGATCGCGTGGTTGGCTGGCTGCTGTCAGCGAGGGGGGCCCTCTTGAGGGGGATCCCGATAACAGTGTCATTGCACTTTACTGCATTCACTATCAACGGGGCGCTCACACAGTTTGTCGCTGCATTTTATTCTTAACCAGTCGTTGTCTTGGGGCCCCAGGCCAGCTCGGGGCCCCAAGCAATTGCTTGGTTTGCCTGCCTTGTCGCGACGGGCCTGGTCGTGACCCTTTAATGGCCATAAGGGGTACCCCAAACAGAAAATCAGGACTTTCTCCTTATGAAACTTTACTGGGTCAGGATGATCAGCTTCAGAGCCACTCACTGCCAAGCAAATGGATGTTTATTTCATGACTGAGCAAATGCATAACTACTGTAATACTTTAATAACAAAAATCGTGAGGCCTGCTTATTCACAGGGAAACGCCACCCTTCCAGAACCTCCTCAAGAGGTTTGCAATCCTAACTCACAGGGTGATTATTCTGTACTTGAATGTTTTCCAAAGAAAGAGTTCCAAGGGAGGGCGGCATGGTGGCGTAGTGGGTAGCGTTGCTGCCTCGCAGTTAGGAGACCCGGGCTCGCTTCCCGGGTCCTCCCTGCGTGGAGTTTGCATGTTCTCCCCGTGTCTGCGTGGGTTTCCTCCGGTGCTCCGGTTTCCTCCCACAATCCAAAGACATGCAGGTAAGGTGCATTGGAGATTCAAAATTGTCCCTTGCGTGTGCGCCCTGCCTTCCTGCCTTGCGCCCTGTGTTGGCTGGGATTGGCTCCAGCAGACCCCCGTGACCCTGTAGTTAGGATATAGCGGGTTGGATAATGGATGGATGGATGGATGGAGTTCCAAGGAATCAGTAATTCCTGACCACATTCAAACTTGTTAGTCTGACAGCATGGGCTCATGAGTCTCATTGTCACATAGTTTCTGAGGATTTGCTTTTACCTATCACCACTCTACCCACCCCATATTTTGATCTGCTTGCCCCCTGACCCTCCTCATGACATTAAATAAGCTCGTCCTCACAGACCAGAGGAAAAACATGTCTGGGAAAAGATGTTTTTGTCTTATTGCAAGGTTGGTACGCCTTACTGTCATTGGTTAAAGAAGACTAAAGTCATGTCAAGGGAGCGACATTAAGTATGCAGTGTTTTATGGGATTTCTCTTTGTTAAGAGTGCTTGTATCGATGTCCGCTAAGAAGAGTGTAGTACATTAGGTCAAATCTAGGCTAGGATATAAAGAAGACGATTCATCATTTTACTGGACCGTTACGGAGTAATGTTTCTGCTGCAGAAAACTCCACCCAAAAATGACGTTAGTAGTCAAAAAAAACATTTTATTCGGCCATCACTACAAACCACATGAGGTAATTAACATACAAAATAATGCTTATCTAGTGTTATTTGGTGCCTTTTCAATATCCTGCTTAAGTTATGTCATAAAATAAAGGGCCTTTGATTAATAAATCAGAAATGCTTGTCAGCATGTTATGGCTCCTTCATGCCTTTCTCCAATAAAGCAGTTACACTGAATGTCTTCATATTGGTTCTGTTCTTTAAGAAAGATGATTTGCCTCCACAGGACACGATAATCTCTCTATTATAAAAGAAAATCTTGAGATGAGACTATTGCCAAGAGATTTTTTCAAGTCCCGCCCTCCTCTCAACCATATTCAATCACTCCGATGGTCCTCTCACCTCTCACTCGTGTGAATGCTTTTGACAGACACAGTTCCTGCTCTCTCAGCTCTTAGAAGTTTTTATGTTTTCCTCACTTTAAGTTCCCAGTAAAAGAAAACGTATGTCCAAATCCTATTAAAGAATTTCATCACAAAGGGTTATCAACAGACAAAATGAGTACACGGGCAATCCTAGCACCGAGAAGCGATGAAGTCAAATGAATTAACGCAAAAATTGTCCATCAACTACAAGACAAATTGGTTAAATGTGTATCAATAGACTGCTGAAGCAGTTGGTGCTGATCATGCGGAAGATGAAAACATCAACTTACAATGTCACGAAGAATATCAACAACTGTTAACACCGTCCGGTCTTACACAGCAGGAATTACTGTTGAAAGAAGGATGTATCACACACCCCATCCCAGCGACCTCATGACCTCCCTATGCTCTCCCAATCCGTCTACTGACTTCATAGGAAGAGTCACATGAATGTCACTGCCAAGGTAAGCAAACCTCTCGAAGAGGTAGACACTCTCTCCGCAAAACAGACACCATAAATTTACATTATACTATATTAAAAAAAATATTTCAAAACCCCAAAAGTTGTTTAATGTGACTAAAAATCATGACACTATAGTACTATTGTCAGGTGTACAGAGCACAATGAAAATCTTACTTTCACTTCCAACCAACATGTCACTCTGACGCCAAGACAAACAAAGGTGTATTATTAAAATACACAACTTCAATTTATTACATAAGAAGGTAAACACTATAGAGCTGTGTCAGGAGATTAGTTAGAAACCTACTAGGGAGTGGCAGGATGCATTTCTAAAGAGAGCCTCAGAAGTAATTACTCCAAGGACACACAGCTATGGAGATGACAGCGGCAGGCGTCTAACGGATTGAGTAAAGATCAGAGTTCTGCCACTGTACACATGGCCTAAGGCTGTCTATTATGGCGGGCAGGCTACATGGCCATGGCCCTTTAAGAATATTTGGGCTTAGGGCTGAAAGGTGACTTAATAAACCCAGCTCTAGTAGGGTGGCTCTGGGACTTGCAGGTGGTGTTCCTAGCTCTGGAAGTGACTCCTGCCAAGGAGTTAAATGTTCCATCTTGACAGACCTCCTCTTAACTCGGATAAGGAAGGGAAGGCAAGTCAAGGCGAGGGTTCAGCTGGCAGGAGGAACTGAGGCTGGAGGAACTGAGAAAGTAATGTAGATAGTACTTAGTATAATACCGAGGTAGGAAATGGGCCAGGCACACTACATAATGGACAGGGTGAAACATGGATTTTGTATTGCTTTTTACTTATAATTTATTTATAATATACTTTGAACCCCCTGGTGTGCATTTTAAGTTTGAAAACGACTTCAAAGCTCCAGCCTGTAGCTTTCATGTCGATCTTTTGCACAGTTGAGTTTTCTGAAAGTATTCATAGTATTTCGCATTTTCTGAGAATGCACCTGAATACCAGACGTGTCGATTTTGCAACGCGACTTACATGAGAATTACATTTTTTTTTCCTTTTCAATGGATGTTTTCACACTGTATGCCATTGGACAGGACTGGTCCGGTTTTGATGTCACTACGTTGGTTACCTGTGTCATTTAAAATCCTGCTTATAGTTTACAAAGCTTTAAATAATCTGCTTCATTTTATATTTCGGAATGTCTTACACCTTACACTCCAAATCGCAACCTTAGATCTTCAAATGAGTGTCTGCTTAGAATTCCAAGAGCTAAACTTAAAAGAAGTGGTGAGGCTGTTAAGCACCTAAAATCTGGAATAGCCTGCCAATAGGAATTTAAAAAGCTGCTAAAAACACGTTACTTTAACATGGCTTTCTCATAGCTCCATCTTAGTTTAATCCTGATGCTCTGTATATTCAATTACAGTAGAGTCTTGCTTATCCGACATAAACGGAACGGCAGAACGTTGAATAAGCGAAAATGTTGGATAATGCAGGTGTTAAGAAAAAGCCTATTAAATGTCAAACTATGCTATAATTTTACACATTGTGAACCTAATAATCATGTTTTACAACAAAACAACAGAATAAATTAACTGAAAAAATGAACTTACAGTTACAGAATTGTCTGGAGTTGAATACAGTATGTACTGTACTTAAAAAGTTCAGTCCGGTGATGATTTAAAGACATTTTTGATCGTAGTCTGCTTTCCTGACGAGTGCTGTTTCTTCGCTGTCAAGTCTCGCCATCTCTGCAGCATCATTATGTCGATTCCTGTAGCTTCTTCTTGTTGCTTCATGTAATTAATTGCAGTTTCTAGAGCCTTAACTCCGTCACTCATATAGTCAACATCCGTACGAGCGTATACTGTTTACTACTGCGTTGTGACTGCGTGTGTGTGTGTGTTTGTGCTGTGACGTGCGAGTCCCCGTCTTGCACCCGAAAACTCAAAGCAAAGTCTCAGTACTTTTAGCAACAGCAGCGTTATTCATCTTGAAACAGCAACAGCACGGTTATTTATTGTAGCGGGATCTGCCATTCTCCTATACACAGACACAGCAGTCAGGCAGGGTCGGGGGGAAAGTAACACTGTGCCCTGCGCATTTATAATGTAACTTGTTCCTTGTATCACCCATCGATGGCAGGCACTTATAGCATGTCCGCGATCTTTTCGGATTGGCCTTCATAGCGAAATGCTACAGCGCTGGGAGACTGCGATTGCTTCGGGTTGCTCTTCCGCGTGTCGTCCCGTTGGGTGGAATCCCACAAGAGTTTAGAAACTCACTCACACCAGCCATGATTCTTTTCAAAGGTAAAGTGCAGGTTAATTTGCTTTATTTATTTTTACTTTACATTTTGTATTAATCATTTTTATATGAATAGTTTTGGGTTGTGGAACGAATCATCTGAGTTTCCATTATTTCTTATGGGGAAATTCGCATTGATATACTGTACGAGTGCGTTGGACTGCGAGCACATTTCCAGAACGAATTATGCTTGCAAACCGAGGTTCCACTGTAATTAGCTGCGGTAGAGTCGGGAGCAACAAAAAATAGACTACGCTCACGCTCGCAACTTGCAGTTCTTGTTGCCGATTGATGCATTTTTTTTTGTTTTTTTGGTGGGACGTCGGATAATACAGAATGTTGGATAAGTGAAGGTAGGATAAGCGAGACTCTACTGTAATTATCATTTCTATTCATGGTATTCATATTCAAAATCCATACTAACCCCTACTCTCTCTTCTGTTCTTTTTCCGGTGTTCTGTGGTGGCGATCTGCACCTCTTCCACCTGATCAAAGCACCGTGACGTCCCTACATTGATGGACTACAGTAAAGGCCAGAAGTCCACTTGACCACCCACCATCATCAAGTTCTTCCATGAGAACCCTGAATACCATGAGGACTGATCATTTATGTTGGGTAGAATGCCTAGAGGGGTCTGGGTGATCTCCTGGCCTCTGAACCCCTGCAGATTTTATTTTTTCTCTCCAGCCATCTGGAGTTTTTTTGTTTTTTCTGTCCTCCCTGGCCATTGGACCTTACTTTTATTCTTTGTTAATTAGTGTTCCCTTATTTTAATTCTTATTTATTTTGTCTTTTTTCTCAATCTTCATCCTGTAAAGCACTTTGAGCTACACTGTTTGTATGAAAATGTGCTATAGAAATAAATGTTGTCGTTGTTGGTCAATATAACGGTCCACTATTTTATAAAATGCTTCTCTCTCATTCTGCATTAAAACATGAGCTTAGCATATTTTCTCGACCCCCACTACAAAATACATCAGGTAAGTAAAAAAATTAAATCATTTCTGGATGAAGTATTTGTTTAAATCCAAAGCCTCTAGGCTAGTTTACAAGAAAAGACGAGTACCTCAATGAGCAAAGTGAGCTGAGTGCCTCTCCTCTAAACCCAAACGTCTCAACGTGAATAAGGTCAGAAAACTCCTGCAGCTTAGACGTGTGATGCTTCAGAGCTAAGGAAGATAAAAAAAGAATTAAAGAAAAAATTATAAAGGAACCTGAAATATTTACCATATCGATATCTGCAGTTAAGAACTGCTGATCGTGATCTCTTCAAGAGTTTACTCACTTAAGCCTTCAAAATTATCCTCATGCACACCACTTCCATTGTCCGAGACCTCAATAAGTTCAACACCATAGTCTTTCAGTTTAACTTCTGAAAAAAAAAATGAAATGAAATCCACCCTTGATACGCCATTTGGACTCTTGACCAATCATATTCACTGCTTTTCCTTATATATTTGAATTACAAACAAGGCGAAACAGAGTGTGAGGTCTCGTGAAGGCCCCACAAAGCAGGCAAGGGCTTTCATTAGCCAGTCCAGGCCCAAACTCCACAAGCAGGCTTCATCCTGCACAGGTCTAAAATGGAACCCTGGCCTTTCCTAAACTATACAAAAATACCCCTTTAGGCGAGAGGAACCATAAAGCACCCAGCTAGATGAGACAATCCACAACTTGAATCTTTACAAACAGTTATTATGGAAAAATAAATCAATGAAAGTATCAAAAAAAAAAAGGCAAAAAGTACAGGCTGAAAAGGATGTGATGAAAAAGGTAACCCAGGGCAAAATCCAATAAGCAAAACCCAAGGACAGACACGAAAGTCAGAAACAGCAAAACAAAAAAGAGCAATCCTCACAGATACTCCAACAAACTCAAAGGGCCACTGCCGAGCAGTAGTGACATCAGGGTGTCACCACCACTTGCTGTTGGATCCACAAATACAAGGAATGGAGAAACATTTAAAGATACAGTATAGTGGGAAATCAAGTAAAATGACACCTTTTATTGGCTAACTCAGGGGTGCCCAATGCGTCAATCACGATGAACCAGTAAATCGGAAATGAAGTGCAGGTAGATTGTGTTGCATTCAAAAAAAGATTTTTTTAAACATTAGTCCTCCCTATATACTCCTCCCTATGACATTTGCCACTTGATTGACATTCAGGGCGGCCAGTCTGAGATCTCTTCTAACACACTGGTCATCTCGCACTCACGATCAAACGCGCAAGCTACTGCAAAACTCCGGCTATCTAAGTGACCTAGTTAGCCTTCCAATTTATATCGACTAAAGAAGGGATTTAAAAAAAAATTTGTTGGTTACGGGCTGGATGTGGAATCTGAAGAGGATTTTTTTTTTTTTCACAATGTTACAGTCGAAGTGCGTTTGTCTGATCTGTCAATCTATCATTGCGATTCCAAAGAAGGAAAATGTGGAAAGGCACTTTCGAACTGTTCATAAAAACTACGAAGCTGACTTCCTTCCGAAAAGCGATCTGAGAAAGAGAAAGGAGAGGGAACTAAAATCGCAGTTAATCGGACAAGCCGTCATTTTTCACTCGGCTGAATTCAAAAGCAAAGGCAGACACACCGAAGCTTCGTTCCGGGTGAGTCACTCGATCATTAAGCATAACAAGTCCTTCCAAGATGGAGAGATGATAAAAGAGGCCTTTGTTGAGACAGACGGCTAGGTAGAAATTCCTGCTGAGATTTCCAGACCCCTGGCCGGAGAAAAAGGAGTTTTTCCTTGTCATTAAACATGCAGAATACAAGCAACTTAATAACGATCAATGGCCGCTAGACTTGGCATTTTTTTTTCCCGATCTGACCAACATGTTGAATGAGCTTAATTTAGAGCTGCAATGAAAAGAGAAAACCAATATGGTCAATATGATTAGCTCAGTTAATGCTTTCAAAAGAAAAATGCAACATCTGTCCTTAAAGCTGAAGCGCCTTGATTTGGGGAACATCCAAAACCTCGCGTCAGAGCTGGAGACGCAATGGAAGGCGTGTGTGCAACTTGACAGCATACGCTACACAGAGCAGATTGACTTTGACAGACGGTTTCAAGACTCAGCTTTACTTGAGCCAATCGCTACATTTAAGTGCTATCCATTTAGGGAAGATGTTGAACGTGATTCACCCGCATCAAAAATTGCAACACTGTTTCACCTAAAACTCCTCTACAGCGGAGGACGAGATTTTGACACTACAGGATGACATTCAGCTGAAGTCTGGGGCTCTTGGACAGTTTTGGAACTTAAGTACCCAGACATGAGGAAATGTGCTGCCTCCTTGACTGCATTATTCAGATCTACTTATTTATGCGAGTCAGCCTTTTCCCACATGAAGATTATTAAATCCAAATACTGTAGTGACCATAAATGTATTGAATTGTTATTGTGCCATAAGGGTTATTCAGTTATGCAAGGTACAACAACATATATTTTATGTATAAAGTATACTCATATTTTATATATATATATATATATATATATATAATTTTTACTGTAGGTCGATCATTTCAACCTGGTCACTTTGAAAGTAGCTCGCAAGCCCAAAAACTGTGGGCACCCCTGGGCTAACTAAAAAGATTACAATATGCAAGAAGAAGAAGCCTGATTTGCCCTTGAAAGCTTGCATATTGTAATCTTTTTAGATAGCCAATGAAAGGTGTCATTTTGCTTGACTTCTCACTACATCCATAAAAGTGAACATGTTACAACACCCTAGTACTAAAGATACAGTATATAAGCACTAAACAATAAATAAACATAACAGTAGTGGCCCTGAGGCTAGGGATCTGCACCAGTTTGAATCCTGTAAAAAGTACATGCTCCCAACCTCCTCTAATAAAAACAGAAAATACATGAAAAATGTGATGAGTACTTCAAAAACAACAACAAAAAGGAAAATAAACACAAACCATGGATAAAAACAACAGTCACATACTTCACACATCATAAGTTATGCTAAGATGCAACACTAACCGTTCATTTCTCGAGAAAAAGTGAAAACTTAATCCTAGTTATCAAAGCAAAAAGTTAATTTTTTTGGCAATTTCAACAAAAAAAGTAAACATAACCACAAGATAACAGCTTACAATTCCTGATTCAGAATTTTCAAATTCCTATCGTTCCACAGCCAGGACACCTGTAACTACAATAAGCAGGGAGGAAAATCAGAAAAAAACATACAAACCAATATTTGTAGCACCAGCATCAATGCTGTTCTCCACCAATTCCTTGACAGCTGTAGCCAAGTTCAGGACCACCTGTCCAGAGCAGATCTGATGCACCGATTGACGGTCAATGGGTTTGATGACCTGGGCTGGGCCCACCCTGGAAAAACGATATTCAAACATAAATCACTGCTCATTTTCTAAAGCAGATTTCACATATTTAGGGATGCAGGAAGCTGGTGTGCGGACTCACAACAGCAGTAGCTGGTAAGCAGGAATAAATCCTAAACTGGAGCCAACCAACAGCATATCTTTGGTTTAATTCAGGGAAACCATCGGAAAACAGAGAGAAAAAAACAACTAGAAATCACATCAGGGTGCAACAACTGAGACCAGGTGATGCCACCTGCTAAACCATCAACTGACAATTCTTCATCCATCCATTATTTTTCCAGACATACCTCCTGTGACTGCTAGGATAGGCTCACCTGTCCCGCGATTTTGCCTTTAGTTCGATTGTCACATAACCGTCACATAACATAATCAAGGAGGATCACAAACTCCCCAATGTTTGAATGAAATTCAATGTTACAATTTCTTGTTCTACACTGCCGTACTGTAATGTCATCACAATATATCGGGCTAGCACTATAATGATATGTGACAGACAGTAGGCCCCTCGAGTTAAGGTAACACTTTTCTGTTCAGGACGCGATTTTTTTAAGTACTGTACTGTATTGCTGTGCACAACGTAAGAAATCGTTTCATTTTATGAACTGGAAAACTCCTTTCTACAGTGCAGGGTAGACGCATTCAGCGGGGCCGCTGATTAACTCCATCTCCTCGCGAATCTTAAACGGATGAAGGGCGACGTGCTGACAATTAGGTGGAATATAAATACAAAACTCACGTGTCCGACTCCATCGGAGCTAACACATGTGCAACGACTCCTATAATGGCACGTCGAATCGGCTACGCGGCACCGGCAGACACAACGTCAACATGAAGAACGCTGCGCCCGCCCCGTTTGCAAAGAACTGTTTGCAAAATTTTCCGCCAACAGGGGTTTGTTTCCAAGTGCGCCTGCGCAAAGAAAGCGAACCCGGCGTGTTGCTTTCTGGGAAATGGAGTCAAATCGTGAATAGTAAAATATAGGTCAAAGCTATTCAATTGCAAAGTCAGTTGTGTCGATTTTTTGCAAACCAAGAAATTTAGTTGGCCCAGACATTTTCAGCTGCCGGAAAGCAGCATGTAAAAACAAATTTTAAATGAATGTACTGTAAAACAAGTAATGTTTATTAATTGTTTCCCTGACATAGGCATATCAAAAACTGCATAAAAACAATAAAAAGCTATAATTGAAAAGAATGTGAGTTAGTAGCAATACTTTTCTTCCACTTTTGAAATAAAAAAATAAACATTTTGTTCATATCTGGCCTAGACACATCTCAAAGTGCATAAAAAGAAAATAGTGCACAGTATTAGCGGTAATATTTGTTTCCCTTTTGAAATAAAATAACTATTTTGGTCATATATGACCCAGGCACATCACAAAATACATTTAACAGAATAATAAAGAACCATCAATGCTATCAAAGCTATCAGTACACAAACCCGTAACACGTGATAACAGTGACTAACACACATGAGTCCAACATCTACTGCACACTGAGGGACCACTGGTTTGTTTTAAAGCGATGACTTCTTTTGTAAACAAGGAACTGGCGGCACACATACGTTGAATTTGGATCACGTTTGAGTTATTGTGAAGGTATATAGAGGTCAGGTGTCCCAGCGCCACATGTTTAAAATTTGAATCCGACAAATCATCAAGTATAGTATTAACCTACTAAGAGGTAGGTGAAGTGATGGCGAAGATGGTAGGGATGAGAACAACGCCCATACGCATGCGTCACACGGCTGCCTGCGCCACATGTTTAAAATTTGAATCCGACAAATCATCAAGTATAATATTAACCAGTAACAGCAATACACTTGACTTGAGCATTCCTAGTTTTCATCCTTTTTCTATATACGTTTCATTTGCTCAGAGGTTAATACGCTTGCTGCTTCCTGAGCAGCTCTTCTTCTCTCCACCATAGCAGCCCGCTGCTTCTCTTCTTTCGTTGACATCTGTTCGCGTTAAAACTGATCAAGTCAGTGTTTGTGTTGCAATTGCTTAGTAAGTTTTCTTTAATTTTTCACTTAAGCTGGCACTTAAGTGTTCAATCTGCCTCAAGAATTATTTCAGGTATAAAGAGGTACAGTAGGTGAAGTGATGGCGAAGATGGTAGGGATGAGAACAACGCCCATACGCATGCGCCACACTGCTGCCCTGCTGGCCGCTGCCGAGAGTTGATTCTACAATAAAATAAAATAAAAATAAAAAGAGGAATAAACTTGGAGGTCAATCGTCACCTTGAAAGCGGATATTAGACGTCACGTAGTGTATGTACCACATTTCAGGTCAATAGTTCAAACGATTTGCAAGCTACAGGTGATTTAAAGTCCTGGACAAACAAACGGACAGTCAAGGTAGCGTATCATATATAAAGATTCTTTGCATTTATATAGCGCTTGACTCACTACTCAAAAAGCTTTGCAAACTTCAGGTATGGAAGACCCGGGAGGCAAACCCAACGTTTCCTTACTGCGAGGCAGCGGCACTACCATTACACCAACTGCCTCACAGTATGGAGACCTGGGTTCTCTTCCCGGGTCCTCCCTGAGTGGAGTTTGCATGTTCTCCCCGTGTCTGTGTGGGTTTCCTCCGGGTAGTCCGGTTTCCTCCCACAGTCCAAAGACATGCAGGTTAGGTACACTGGCAATCCTAAATTGTCCCTAGTGTGTGCTTGGTGTGTGTGTGTGTGTGTGTGTGTGCGCTCGCCCTGCGGTGGGCTGGCACCCTGCCCGGGTTTTGCTTCCTGCCTTGTGCCCTGTGTTGGTTGAGATTGGCTCCAGCAGACCCCCGTGATCCTGTAGTTAGGAAATAGCGGGTTGGATAATGGATGGATGGATGAAGAATATTAACCACAGGATAATAACCAGCACGACATTATACAAAAACGTTATGCAGTCCTGCAAAGCAATCAGTGCTTAAATTAATTGAGTTTTAAAGAAAATTCCAAACTTTTTGCATGCTTTCATCAAATGCAATCTTCCTAATTCGTTCTTTGCTTTAAATGTCAATGGCTGATCGTCATCCTCATAACAGCCATGAATCTGCGTGTGAGTTGGGAGACAACCAATTGGATGAAGAGAGGTGTGGAGGCGGTGCTTGTCAGTAACGAGGCTCTCATTAGAATAACAATTAGATTCATTTGCCAACACCCACCTGATGAAACTGGAATATAACTGGGACTCGGCACACAACTGATTGTAGAAACATTTAAGATGAATTTGCTGCTATAATTTGCTGTCATGGCCGAGGTACTATGACAAAAAAAAAAATAAAAAAATCACAGTATTGTAGACTACTACCACCACTTCCAGATACACAACAACGCGTTGCATTGTGGGTTGACTGTTGCCAGGCTACTCAAAGTATTACATTCATGGTCTGTACTACTGTTGGAATTTATGAAGGCTCGCAAAATGTGTTTTTCTCGCTTTTTCTCTGAATTTCTGACGAGACCACGGGCTGGACCAGTGGGCCACTCAGAGGTTCCTTCTGAGTTGCAGGCCGCCATTTTAACAGGCCAGGTATAGAGAAATGAGAAGCGTTGCTTTTATAGTATAAAATATAATTGTCCATTTTTACTCAACCTTCCGTTATAATGCATAATAGCAATAAGACTGTGAAAAGCAGAGACAGCTTTAGGGGTGTGCGGGGCCGAGTACTTCTGTCCTTCCGTCCCCATGACTTGGGAGTACTTCCGGGTTATAATAGAAGCAACAATCTTCATGTCTCCCTGCAGCATCCCCTGGCGGCACCCACGGTATCCAGCAGGGCTGTGAAGCTGAACTCCATTTTCCATGATGCCCTGCTGGAATCCAGGGCACCTCCATGTTGCAGGGAGGACTCCATCTAGCAGCCTGGATGTATTGGCCGGGATAAGCTGCCGGCCGTCTCTCACACCAGTTACTCGGTTTGGCCAGATGACTAACTCTAGGAAGACTCCAGGTGGTTCCAGACTTCATCCATTTCACAATTGTTGAGGTGCTCCTGGAGACACTCAAAGTTTTAGAAAGAGTTTTACCCCCTTGCCATGATCAATGCTTCACCACAGAGGTCTACAGAGAGTTCCTCAGACTCCATTGGTTTGGTTTTTGCCCTGACATGCTGTGTGAATTGTAGGATCTTCTATACACGGGGACAGGAGAGCCTTTCTAAATGATGTTCAATCAGTTCAGTGTGCCACAGGTGGGCTCCAGTCAAGTTATAGAAACATCTCAAGGAGACTTAAAATAAACAGGGTTCACCTGAGAACAATTCGGAGTTCCAGAGCAAAAGGTCTGAACCCTTCTAGAAATGAGCGATTTCACTTTTGGATTTTTTAATATACTAGAGGGCTTCAAATCCCCCCCACACCATGGGCCTGTGCTATGCGCCAACCACTTTGCTTCTCTGCCCCTCGTGTTTGTGGATTGCACTTTCACCAAACACCAAATTTTCTCGTGGATAAATTTCGTGGAGAAAATTCTTCTCGTGGAGAAGAAACATTAGTTTTCCCAGATGGCAATGCGAATTAGACGATCTACAAGACTCCAACTTAAAGTTTAAATCTGAACAATATATTCAATCTCTTTTCACTGTTCCGTCATTTCACCGAGTAATAATTTCCATTTATTAGCGCTAATGTGATCTTTACTATCATTTTTTGAGACTTTTGAATATTAGTACTTTCATTATCTCTAACCTGCTCTCCATGTCTACCATGCCAATGTTTTTGAATTCTTTATGACTTTCTACTTTGTCATCTACTCTTTGTCTTTTATTTCCGGCCCTGGGCATGGTTAAATCTCTTGTTGTAAAGTCTCGTTTTGCGGGACATGAAAGTATCTCTCTGAAAAAGTCACGTGTCTCGTCACAAGCTAAAAAGTCTTGTCTAGTCCCAGGATTTTTTTTATTGTAATAGAGAGATTTACACACGTTGTAATAAAAGATGTTTTCACTTTCTGACTTTGGGAAATTGAGTGTACATTGAAAAACAAATGACAATTTTACCATTTGAAATTAAATCCACAACACAATAAAGTGTGTAGAAAGTGAAGCTGACTTAATACTGGGTCAGAATCCACTGTATCTCAGTACCAAACTGGTTTAACATTATTGATGATAACAAACCAGAAGGGATGGCGGTTCATTTAGAATTAGCAGGATCATTACTGAGGAACTTGGACAGCTCACAGGCTTGGGCAAATTTGCGGCTGGTGAAATATAATATAAATAAATGTATTATACATAGGAAGTAGAAATGTGAGGGTTGAAAACACAATGGGAGGTCTGAACCTTCAAAATACACCTCAGGAGAAGGACTTAGGAGTCATAATGGACTCGTCACTACCAATTTCCAGACAGTGATCAGAAGCTTTAAGACGGCTAACAGAATGTCAGGTTATATAGCGCCTTGATGTGTGGAGTGCAAGTCCAAGGAGGTTATGCTGAAGCTTTATAACACACTGGTGAGGCCTCATCTGGAGTACTGTGTGCAGTTTTGGTCTCCAGACTACAAAAAGGACATAGCAGAACTGGTAAAGGCCAGAGAAGAGTGACCCTCTCTGCTAGCCATCTTCCAGTTCCACCAATATGGAAGGTTGGACACTTCCTAGAAGAAATGCAGTAAATAGGATTTTTTGACTTTCAGGAGGCCCATCGTTTAATACTGAAATTACCAGAGGGACCAAATACAAGGGTACTGTTAGTGACATATTTGCAAGTGACACCGCAGCTCCTGTTACAGATCAGGGTACCTGGTGAAGAATGTGGCTCTCCTCTGTGAAGCAAACTTTCTATTGGTTAGATGGTTGATAAAAGGAGATCAAGGGAGGGTTAGGAAAAATGACTTCTGTGGAAGGATGGAAATTTTGCTTGATGACCTTTGGAAGAGATACGAGTGTTAGGTTGCAATGGGAGGACCAGCTGGATGTAGGGTTCATTTTATTACTGGAGTTCATCTCATAGTGGATGTTAGTATGTCTCTGGTTTGATTGAGGGCCCTATCCACAGCATGAGGAGGGTATCCTCTGTCAATGAAGAAACTCTTCATTCTGAGGGCTTCATTACAGAAGTGCTGCGCCTCGTCACTGCAGAGATGGTGGAGTCTAAGGAACTGTGTTAGAGGGTTGAGAATTTTTAGTGGACCAGGGAGGGATGAAAGGAGCTATAGAGAAGGTAGGTGTCTGAGTCCTTTGGTGTGTAGTATGCTGCATTCCATTTACCTCGGAAGTCGGATGTTGGAGCTGGAAATGACATCACACCTGAGTCGGCTGCATTCCAGTAAGAAATGTGAAAAACCAGTACGGATACGTCCAGAAAAACCATTCTTGTGATTGCTCTATTGGAATAAATAACAGCAGATACCAATGCATTATGAAGTATTCTGGGTATGCAAACACTGTAGCTACATGTGCACAGATAGAAGTACGGTGTTTATGACTCATATAATGAGACATAAATAGACAGAAGTTCCAATAAACAGTATAATACTACAGCTTTCACTAAAGTTTGTGGTGTACGTCACCATTTTGGATTGACATCATGATCTGGTATTGGACAAACCCAGACTTGACAGACCAGCTTCTGACCAGTCTCTGAGTTGAAAATCTGATTTATGGGGGCATTCCAGTTGAAGACTCTGACTTCCTACTTCAAATGGAACACACCAATAGACAGAGGTTTTACATCCTGGAAAATTAGTAGAAAAACTTACTGATAACTAAAAATAGTGAAGTTATGGTGGAAACGTTAACTGTAAACCTGTGACATGAACGGAAACAAATACAATCAGTAATGCATTCGTGTAGCTGGTTTCTGCAAAAGAGTATGGCTGCAGACCTCCAGCGGCAGACCCCCGTGTGGCTGCTCTAATCATACAGTCTGAGGCAGCACGAACACAATCGTTGATATATCTTCAGTAATTGTAGCTGGCTTCTGGAGCAAGGAGCAACAACACCAGTACAATCGTTGATATATCTTTTAAATAATTTCGATAAATTCAGCTAACACAAACTGTAATCAACTGTAAAGTTTTACAGTTATTTGAAAAGTGAAGTTGTCTCCGTTTGCGAAAGTCGCCGAAAATCAGACAGAACTACAGTTCCCAGGAGTCATAGCGAACGCGACCGGTCGAGCCGGCAGCACAGACGGAAGAGGCGGGTCCTTATCCCTGTTCTCTTATTGGTTTCTTTTTCTTTACGCCGACAGAAGCCGGCCTTGTGCTGTGGCTTCGTGTCAGGAGGGAGAGTTTTAGTCAGAGATTTTAACACATTATTAATATCATATAACTGATTAATTTCCAAAGCGAGTGAGAACATGCCGATGTACCAGGTAAAACCGATCAGCGGGAGGGAGATTCATGTTGACTTGCCCACCTGCATGTACCGGTTACCGAATATCCACAGAGACGATGGCGATCGCGACCACGCGTTTCAGGTAACGTACACCGGGGGGAGCAGTGCTTAGTGTCACAGAGGCTATGGTCCGTTGCTGTAAAAGTACAGCTCGGAGGTGACTACACTTTACTTAAGAGCAGACTGTATAATTAGTGTTCGGTAGGAAAATAATCCTCATGTGCCGATGGTATCCTGCTGGATTCCAGTTTTCCGGCCATAATGAACAATTTTTCCTTTTTTAGGCATCGGCGCTTGACCCAGCAATGTTAATTCTGTATCATCCTGGATGTGTACTTTTATCTCCGTGTGTTTTCCATGTTATCCATGTATGTGGTTTAAACTGACGTGGCCTGCTGCCGCGATTGTTTCTGCTTCACAGAGTGTTCCCATCCAAAATTAGCTCAGTACACTCGTGTCCTTTTCCGACGCACCATCTCGACAAGTACTGGTAACAGGTCTGGATTTCAATGTTCGAATTCAAAATACCCTCTCCAGTAAAAACTGCAGCTTGAAATGCATTACAATTCGAAAAACTCCCCTTAGTTCCGATCATTATTTCTTTCCCCGGCTCAGAGGTTCAAGATGATATTATGGAAAGCCACTTAAGTGACATCGGGCGACAAGAACGAAATCAACCATGGGCGGGGCGCCACTCATTTAGTGCGACGGGACAAATCAAACTGCACGGGGGGTGTAGGCGGTTAATCGGAGCTCCAAGAGGAAAGCCCTCCATAACTGGGATTCGAATTCCGGTGCCTGGAACCGTGAGATAGCATCACTAATTACTGGTATAAATTAAGCAAAATAAAAAAAAAGAAAACGGCAGGAGAGTCGGAGGGCAAGCTGAATGAAGATCAGCTTATTAATTGCTAATCGATCTGTTGATGCAGTGTTTCTCGAGAGTTTTATTGTTATTGTCTATAATGGTAGTGAGTCGCGGTGGGTCTCTGCTCCGACGACCGCGCTTAATTCCCCGCATCCACCATAGGGGATTGCTGTAGAATCAGCAAGAGGGACATCCCACCCGCTCACGATCGAGCTGAAATTGCAAAGGGGGGCTCTAGACCGCCCGACCCTTAAAAAAAACCCTGTTGGCGCTGCGAAGAAACTTATTTTTGGGAGTGCATCGTGGCACCAAAAAGGCTGAGAAACACGCGTGTTGACAGATTCTGATGCAATGATGTGAAAGGGGGCCCGAGGCGTTATGGAGGATCACGTGGCAGGAGAGATTCGTTAGGACGACAGGCTGAGTCAGTCTGGTTTAACTCTTTACTGGCTGAAAGGGCTTTAATACCCCACGGATTCATTTTTAAACCCCCTAATTGGGCATACGATGGGAACCAGTTCTTTCTGGAGGGCCAGTTCATAACAGGGCACACTCACTAACAGCACATTAAAGGATACGTCTGGTATTTTTCAAATGGAAGCCATTTCTTCACAATCGTGGCATTTACTGTATATTCATTTGTCACGTGACATTGCGTTCAAAAGTGAATTACATTTTAACTAATATCTTGCCAGCTTATGGATTCCAAGTGTGAAAAATGAATTGAAACCTTACCAAATACGGTCACTTTGAAGTAGCAAAGATTTCAGATTAAGAAAAGGTGCCTTCCATGTTTGTGAGGCTTGTATGGAAAGTGAAAGTAAAATGGATTATGGAAATAATGCATTTTATCACCGATTTTCCGGCACGATTTTCTTGAGGTGAAGATAAGCTTTTTACTTGCTTCTCTGCTTGCTTTGGGTGAATTTATGAACCCCAAGCTATATTCGGTTTATTATTACACTTTTGTTGGTTGGTTGGTTGGTATAAAGGAGCCCCAGCGGAGTTTCTTGACACACTTCTCTTGAAGAATATGTTGGCTGAACGTCTTCGATGCTGGTGTGCCAGAGAGAGGATTTTTTTTAATATGCTTTGTTAATCCCTGAGGAGAAATTCTTTTCTCATGTCCTTATAATAATTAGCAGCCAAGCAGTCGCCATACCACATGCGCTTCAGAGCAGGTCACCCACCTGAAGCTAAGTCTGTTTCGGCCCAGCCAGTACTTCGATGGGAGACCATCCATCCATCCTCTTCCGCTTATCCGAGGTCGGGTCGCGGGGGCAGCAGCTTAAGCAGAGAGACCCAGACTTCCCTCTCCCGGCCACTTCTTCCAGCTCTTCTGGGAGAATCCCAAGGCGTTCCCAGGCCAGCCGGGAGACATAGTCCCTCCAGCGTGTCCTGGGTCTTCCCGGGGGCCTCCTCCCGGTTGGACGTGCCCGGAACACCTCGCCAGGGAGGCGTCCAGGAGGCATCCTGATCAGATGCCCGAGCCGCCTCATCTGACTCCTCTTGATGCGGAGACCATCTAAGAAAATCTTGGGTTGCTGCAGGAAGAGGTGTTGGTGAGGCCAGCAGAGGGCGCATACCCAGTGGTCTTGAATGTGGATCCCAAAGCCACCAGTGCAGTGACATGGACACCGTGCTGCCAAAATGGTGCTGTCCATTGGATGAGATATAAAACCGAGTTCGTGACTCTTAAGACGTTCCACGCACCCACCGGGATGGGCCACCTCAAGTTGGGACCCGAGTGCTGCCGTGCAGCGGGTGATGCCTCAGCACCACACCAGTTCCGATCCCCAACAGCCTCATTGGCTCACTGGCGGTTTCCAGGGATGAGGCTCCTGAGGGCTTTCCCCCATCACTTTCATACTACGAGTAGTGTGTCCGTCTGTGGAGGTCTACTTACCTTGGCAGTGACATTCATGTCTCTGGTGACTCTTCCTATGAGTTCAGAAGGTAGATTGGGAGGGCATGAGGGGTCATGAGGTCGCTGGAAAGGGGTGTGTGGTGCTCCTGATATCTTTGCAAAAGGACAAAGGTCCAAGTCTTTAGAGTCCTGGTGCTTCCTGTCTTGCTATATGGTTACGAGACATGGACGCTGTCCAGTGACCTGAGATGAAGACTGGACTCCTTCAGTACAGTGCCTCTTTGGAGAATCCTTGGGTAATGCTGGTTTGACTTTGTGTTGCTCATGGAGTCCTGAATGAGGCACGTGACCTGCATTGTGAGGGAGCGTCAGTTACGGCACTACAGCCGTGTGGCACGATTACCCGAGGGTGATCCCCCTTGCAGGACCCTCATTGTTCAGGACCTGAGTGGCTGGACCAGGACAAGAGTAGAGCGACATAACACCTGGCTATGGCAGATAGAGATAGAGGATCTGGAAGATAGGACTGGACAGCATGTCTGCCTGAGGGGTTGCCAATCGGGTTCCTGAGCCGTTTCACCGTGTGGTGGGTACAGCAATGTTTTGTACCAGTGCATAGCTCCCAACCTGACCGGTCCTGACTCTGTGTGGTCATAAAAGATCTCTGGACATCCTTCATAAATAGTAGAGTGTATCACAATTTCCAGGCTAAATTGCCCACCACAGCCTAGTTCTGGCCTATTTCTGGCCCCTTTTATCTCTAATTGGCTTTCTATCTTCCACCACTTTGCCACCTAACAGTTCATATGTGGTGAGTTTACTGGTGCAAAATGGACAGGCATTGCATCATCCAGGTGAATGGTGGTACACATTTGTGGTGGGTGAAGTGGCTGCCCCCTCAGTGAAGCACTTTGAGCACCACATAAATGTAAAGAATTATTATTATTACCAGTTAAGAAAGTAGAATGAAATCCTATAACCACTGTGGCCTTCCAGGATCGGAATTGGGCACCCCGCTATAAAACGTTTTGTTGCACGTCAAGTCAGGTTTAACCGTAATTGCATTGAATTTTGTGCCCGTGTCACCCTCAGGGTTCACTCCAAGGAGGTTAGTGACAGAGGACACCACAAAGTTGGTCAGCACAAGCCTTAAGAACTCGAGGACTGACTCCATGTGGTCCTGCGGCTTTTCCGGTGTGTAGCCTCCTCAGTTGGTCCACAGTTATGGACGGGGTGGGCTCCACCCTTGTCATACTAGTTTAAGTGGTAGGAGTTGATGATGGTGTGGTGGTGGGAGATTGGGTAGAGTGGTCATTGTAAGAAGGTGGAAGAAGATGGGAGAAATCTATTACAAAATGGAACTCGTATATTCATCCATTCTTTCACCCTCCCATTTTCTTGCTAGCTTACCCAGTTCCTTGTTTTGGAGTGCCAGTGTCTATCCTGGAAATGCTGGAAGCGAAGCAGTAACCACCCATACACAAGGCACCAGTTCACCGTGGGGCGCATTCACTAATCTACCCACATTTTCTTACTGAGTCATATGGACGTGAGGAGAATAAGCAGACTCCACACTGGCAGTGTCTGCACTGGGGTTCAAATCCAGAACTCCGGAACACCCGGTTGATGTTAAGACATGTTGAAGACACGGTGTGGTTACCTCCAGCCGTCCATCCATTCAGAGCCCACTCTGGTCTCTTATTCAGTTCTCTGGTGCCTTCAAGTTTGCTCAGTCCGAGTGAGCGGAAGTGTGTGTGTGTGTGTCTGTCTGTCTGTCCACTTAAAGTGTACAGTGATCAGGACCCAAGATGCATCTTCCCATCCATCCTTTTTGAACCCACTTTTTCTATTTCATGGAAGCTAGGACCATCTTAGATTAATGGGCATCTCCACCTTGGCCTGGTTAAAGTGAATTTTAAACTGGTGTCGCGTCCAGAAGTCACACTAACTTTGTCCTCAGTGCTGCTGAGATGGACACTGCACCAGATAAACAAGGTCACTGGGTGGCCGAATAGGCCAGTTTTTAATAAAAATGGAGGGTGCTTTTTATTTGTTTTTATCTGACTCCTTGTTAGACTGGCATACGCCACTTGAAGTTCGTTTGCACTAAAGCTCATCCTATTGGGTGGTTTACAGGATGCAGAGGCTGATCCTGCTGTGAAGGCCCTGGAGGCCCGTCAAGATGAAATCATGAGACGCCTGTATGAGCTGAAGGCAGCTGTAGAGGGGCTATCGAAGACCATCACCACGCCAGACGCGGACATTGACGTGGCACACCTCTCCGAGGTAGTGAACAGTAAGCCACTGGCTGGGACGGCTGACCTGGACATTTTGTTGGGGAAGGTAAGTGTGTCATGGTGGAATTTGATATATACACTGTGTGTAGGACCAAGACATTAATACGTAATACGTGAGTGTAAATGAGAGGGAGGTCAGTGGAATGGTGAGGATGCAGGGAGTCGAGCTGGTGAAGATGGATGGGATCAACAGTCCAGAGTAATGGGGATTGTGAAAGAGAGTGCAGGCAGGGTGGAGAAGAGTGTCAGGAGTGATTTGTGACAGATGGGCATCAGCAAGAGTGAAAGGGAAGGTCTACAGGGCGGTAGAGAGACCAGCTGTGTTATATGGGCTGGAGACGGTGGCACTGACCAGAAAGCAGGAGACAGAGTTAAAGATGCTATGATTTACGTTGGGTGTGACAAGGATGGACAGGATTAGAAATGAGGACATTAGAGGGTCAGCTCAAGTAGGATGGTTGGGAGACAAAGTCAGAGAGGCGAGATTGTGTTGGTTTGGACATGTGCAGAGGAGAGATGCTGGGTATATTGGGAGAAGGGTGCTAAGGATAGAGCTGCCAGGGAAGAGAAAAAGAGGAAGGCCTAAGAGGAGGATTATGGATGTGGTGAGAGAGGACATGCAGGTGACGGGTGTGACAGAGCAAGATGAAGAGGGCAGGAAGATATGGAAGAAGATGATCCGCTGTGGCGAACCCTAACGGGAGCAGCCAAAAGAAGAAGAAGAAGAAGTATAAAAATGTAAAATAGCAGCCTCCACTTGGGCCCTGACCCTTTCAAGAAGGGTGAACACAGAAAATAAGGGAGATGGTAAGGATGCCCACAAGAGAAGGTGTCACAATCTGCTTAAAATTACAAAAGAGGGGCTCTGTCGTATTGACCCAACTTCTTGTAAACAGCTGAGACCTTAAGTTTACACACACCTTGGCTATCCTAATACCCCAACTTCACACGCCTCACGTTACCAAACGATTCGTGTGTGAGGTCAGTTAGTGTGTGTACCTACTGTCATTTCCAAAAGAGCGTTTAAGTGATGAATATTCTGGGTAGCTCTTGTCTTGTGTGGTGTGAAACTCCTGCAGTACCCAACGGCCCCCTCTTCTTCTCCGTGATCCGCTCCCTCGTCTGACTCTATAATGACCTGCTTAAAAAAAGAATGTGAACGAGCCGCCAGACAGCCCGGCCGCAAAGGGAATCCGAGCTACTGACTGTTTGGACGTAGCCAGTATTGTACAGCATGCAGCCTCCTGTTCCCACCAACAAGAAAAGCAACTAGCAGAATGAAAATAGAAATTAAGGCATATATAAAAGTAAAGGATAAGTTTGGTATTTTTCAAGTCCCACGTTATTTGTACACAGACATGCTACATATGTATTTGCCACACAAAATTGTGTTCTAAAGTTGAAAACATGTCAGTCTGTCATTTCCCAACCCGCTATATCCTAACACAGGGTCACGGGAGTCTGCTGGAGGCAATCCCAGCCAGCACAGGGCGCAAGGCAGGAACAAATCCCTGGGTGGGGTGCCAGCCCACCGCAGAACATTTTTTTAACTTTACATTATTTATCTTACCCACACTGGTGCCTTACTCTGGAGGCTATAGGGCATGGACGAAAAGCTGAAAAACGTAACAAATGCATCAGGGTTTCAAGCCAAGACAATCGTCGAGTATTGATCTGCTTCTAGTGGTTACCCACACCGTACAAAATTATTTATACATGTCAGTTTTGAAAAAAGAACAACAATATTAGGTGATTTAGCCGTTTTAAAAGAAGCCAAAACTCTGTGTGTGTCAGCCTGAGAGCCTGGCACCACCACAGTTAGGGTTTCCTCTCAAAAGACCAAATCACAGTAAACGTTGTGTGCCACACGGTTGATTTTGTTTAGATTTGCGTCTGTATCTATGAGAGAACACAAGCAAATATAAAACATATTCTTACCTTGAGGAAAACTGTACTTGCGAATTTCCGGATCCCTTTTGTTGTCACAAACATGCATCAGAACGTTTTTAAGCTTTTGTTTTCAGGAGGTGTTCTGTGCTCCATAGACTCTATTATGAGGTGCCAATGTGGGCAAGTTATTTTTTTACATTTATAGAAAACACTTAGCTTGAGAACACAATTTTGCATTTAATTAAATTGTGTCTGCTTTAAGACGAAGGGTTTTTAAGTAATCAACAGAAGTTGGGACACCTGTGCAAATTGTTTGCTTCAACTTGAAAGGCTTCATTTACTTGAATTGCTGCAGAACATCTGTACGTTGTAACCTACTGGTTGATCCCTGAAGGAGGCCTATTTGTAATACAGTGGAATCTCGAGATACGATCACCTCTGTATACGAGAAATTCAAAGTATGAGCGAAAAATTCGGATCTAAATACAAGCATTGGCTCACGTAAAGAGCCACGAGCCAGGCTGTGGTTATGCGTGACGCGTTTCCCGATCCGCCTCGACTCGGGGATTCACCCAAGCTGACGCTGCCAGCCCGTCCGCTCACTCAGTGTTCCTTGTTCTCCCGTAGCGCGAGGATCTACGCGTTTGTGCGCTTGTGATTTCGTTGTTTCGCTGTAGCAGTTCGCCATATAAGCGTATACAAAAATATCGTGGACAAGTAGACGGAGAATAGGAGACGATTGCCCCCAAAATGGGAGAGAGATAAGGAGAGACGCGCACGAGAGAGAAGAACCATCAGCTCAGTTATGATCACAACGCTCAGCAGACAAAGTGTATCCATACTACTTGTATTGCAAGACATCGCTCGTTTTATCAAGTCAAAATTAAAAAATTTAGCTTGACTTGCAAAACGCCAAGTTACTTGCAAACCGAGGTTCCACTTGTATATATTATTTATCAGTGTTATTTGGTAGGAAAATCGATTGTTATGTTGATATTTTTGGGGGTGCGGAACGGATTAACTGGATTTCCATTATTTTCAATGGGGAAGTTTGTTCTAGATATGAGAAATTCGCTATATGAGCTCAGTGCTGGAACGAATTAAACTCGTATCTCGAGGTTCCACCGTATTCTGAAATTTCCTTTTTTTTTCAGTTTTTGGTAACGTAAATTTTAAATTTAAGCCTCTGGCAGTTTACTGCTTACCTTTTCAACATTTTGGGTCATGCATTGCATTTCAGTTGATTACATTTGAAGAAAACCTAAGGTGTTCTAAAACCTTTGACTGGTAGTGTACATGTAACAGAAACATTCGTCTCCCTTCTTTGTTCTAACTGTCAGAATTATGGAGCTCTAAGGGACATCGTGATCAACGCCAACCCCTCTCACCCGCCCCTCTCCCTCCTCGTCTTGCACTGCCTGCTGCGTGAGCGCTTCCACGTGCTGTCCACAGTTCACGTGCACTCATCTGTGAGCAACGTGCCCCCGCACCTCCTGGCCTGCTTCGAGGAACAAGACAAAAACCAGTCGAGACACGACTTCCAGCTGGGCTTCACACTTATTTGGAAAGACGGTAAGCGCTGCTGGGCGTAAAGTGAGTTTCTGTATTGATATGAAACCTTGTTTTTAGTCTTGTGGTGGAATTCCCAGCACTGGTCATGTGGGGGGAGTCATTGTTACCCATTGGTTTTCTGTCTAACCAGGGTGTTCCATCAGGGGTCAACATCTCACAGCGTGTGGTGGGTACAGCAATGTTCTGTACCAATGCATAGCTCTGTTCTGTTCTCTCTGTGGTCATAAAAGATCTCTGGACATCCTTCATAAAGAGTAGAGTGTATCTCAATGTCCAGGCTAAATTGCACACCACAACCTAGTCATTCTGGCCCCTTAATCATCCCCTGTCTCTAATTGGTTTTCTATCTGTCACCACTTTGCCACCTAACAGCTCATACGTGGTGAGTGTACTGGTCCAAAAATGGCTGGCTTTGTATCATCCAGGTGGATGCAACACATTAGTGGTGGCTGGAATGGCTTCCCACTCAGTGAAGTGCTACATAAATGTAAAGAAATATTATTATTAATACTACTACTAGTTAAGGAAATTGTTAGGATGAAAACCTGTAGCCACTGTGGCCTTCCAGGATCAGAGATGGGCACACCCTTCCTCGAGGGTGATCCGGCTCACAGGACCCTCATTGTTGAGGAACCGAGTGGCAGGACCAGGCCAAGGGGATACTCACGTAACACCTGGCTGCGGCAGATAGAGGGTCAAATCTGGAGGGTGGGACTGGACCGTGGGTCTGAGGGTTTGCCAACCAGGATTCCGAAGTGTTTCGTTGTGTGGTGGGTGCGGCAACATGCTGTACCAGTGCATGCTCCTCAACCTGACCTGGTGGCATTTCCATGTTCCATTACTCTGTTGAATGTAAAATGAAGAATGGTAGACACCAAATACTTCTGTCAGTTTCATCGTAGTTCAGACAAAATTGTTACGTATTTATTTTTTAAGTTGATGGGTACCAGTAGTTTTGTCCATATCTAAATGAAAGAAATGGGATTTTAATTTTAGTACTAATATTTTTTTTAAGTGGGCCCTTTTGCTCAAGTGTCCTCATTTTCCTCCCATTTCTTTTCAGTGCCAACACCTCAAATGAAGTTCAGCATCCAGAACATGTGCCCAATCGAAGGGGAAGGTAACATCGCCCGCTTCCTGTTCGCTCTGCTCGGGCAGCAGCAGGACCCGATCACAGCCACTCTGGTGGACAGCTGGATTGACATGGCCATCTTCCAGCTGGCCCAGGGGAGCAGTAAGGAGAAGGCTGCAGTCTTGCGGACCATCAACGCTGCCCTCGGCCGATCGCCCTGGCTGGTGGGAGCGCACCGCTCACTGGCTGACATTGTGACCTGCTGTGTAGTGTTGCAGGCTGCCGGTCCTGTGGCCATCCCTGCCAATGTTCAGAAGTGGATGAAGTCGTGCGAAAACTTGCCAGAGTTTAATGGAGTGTACAAACTGTTGCAGTGAGTATGGGTAGGAGATTCAGGTTTTCTTTTTGAAGAAGAGATCAGGTTAAGGAGGGGGGAAAAAAGGGACTTTACCACGTGCCTACTTGACCTTGTTTGTTGCTGATGCAATGGAAAATACCCATAACACCAACCCACTGCCACCCTAATAAAAGACATCTTTCAATGTTACCTGTTGGCAAATCAAGTTTGTGTGTTTCATTTTCCCGAGTGCACAAGACATGGAGGACTTGCCATGTAAACTTGGCTCCTGAAGATCTGGCTGACATCTCTACATTTCATGACGATTTCAATAGTTGATAGGAACCCGGGCTTTTTACAGCACAGGCTTACATAGCTAGTAGAATATAAAAAAATGTCCTACAATGCAGACTTTCAATCGATGTACATATACTGTTTACTGAAAGGAGACATGGAAGACTCGCTTATTAATAATAAAAAATCTGTACATTTCTTTAATTACAAGTACAAATTTTACAATTCGTCCCACTGGCCTTTTACACATATGCTGTATGTACTGCTTGATTTAAGATGAGACCATCTTTGAAAGTGTAGTTTCCTCCTCTGCGTTAAACTGGCTTCTCATAAGAAAGCTGATCTGTTGCCGGAGCTTCACAATTTCTTCTTCTTGGTCTTCCACCTTCTTTTGTAAGGTCTGAATAACCTATAAAGCAAAAACATATTGGAGTTTTTAGAGCACTGACTTATTCCGTGTTTTATATTTATAATAAATTAATGTTACATGTAATTATAAAAAGAGCTGGTCTTACCTCTGTACATATTTTCACAAGGTAGGCTGACAACACTTATTAGTCAGAATAGTATCTTACTGTCGTATTTTTGGCCTAACACTGCCATTTTCACTTTATGCAGTAATCTCACCTCTTTGGCACTGTGGAAGAGTTCACTCTGAAGCAGCTGGGCAGCACTAGGCCTCTGCAGGGGGTCCGGGTTTGTTAGCAGCTTTATAAACGTAGCTAGGCCTGGCCATTGCTGGGTAAATGAATCCTGAATGTTGCCTTCACGCAGTTCTGTCAGAGTCTTGATTCTCTCCATCTCGGTCCGAAATGGCTGGAAGAGTTCCAGCGCCATGATACCCACGCTGTACATATCGGACTACAAAGCACAGAAGGGAGGTTGAGATCCAGAATGTCTCAATTTGTATTCATCCACCCCATTAAAAAAATTAAGTTGTGTAGGCTCACCTTGGAATCATAGTGAGATCCTCTCAGCTGCTCAGGTGCAGCATAAATGTACGTCCCAACTCCTGATGTATGTGAAAATTCTGGAGATAAAACAAACACACTAAGTGAATACAGGGCACCGCACTTGAATGTTGCAGGTTGATAAAGGAAGAAAAAAAAAAAAACCACACAATTTCCTACAGTCTTCCATGATGTCTACAGGTTTATAGTGGTATAATAGAGACAGAACATACAAGTCAATCAGACTTAATCAGCTTCCAAAGTGACTCCCACATGTGACAAATTGATTTATTTCAAACCTAACTGACAAATGTACATCTCTCTATTATAAAAAAAAATCTTGAAAGCAGACGAGACGTGATTTTCTCTGAGAAACACTTACACGTCCCGTGAGACAAACAAATGGAAATTATTACTCTGTGAAATAATGGAACAGCGAAAACAGATCAAATATATTGTTCGGATTTAAACTTGAAGTGAGAGACTTGTACAGTGGTGTGAAAAACTATTGGCCCCCTTCCTGATTTCTTATTCTTTTGCATGTTTGTCACACAAAATGTTTCTGATCATCAAACACATTTAACCATTAGTCAAATATAACACAAGTAAACACAAAATGCAGTTTTTAAATGATGGTTTTTATTATTTAGGGAGAAAAAAAATCCAAGCCTACATGGCCCTGTGTGAAAAAGTAATTGCCCCCTGAACCTAATAACTGGTTGGGCCACCCTTAGCAGCAATAACTGCAATCAAGCGTTTGCGATAACTTGCAATGAGTCTTTTACAGCGCTCTGGAGGAATTTTGGCCCACTCATCTTTGCAGAATTGTTGTAATTCAGCTTTATTTGAGGGTTTTCTAGCATGAACCGCCTTTTTTTCAATTGGATTCAGGTCAGGACTTTGACTAGGCCACTCCAAAGTCTTCATTTTGTTTTTCTTCAGCCATTCAGAGGTGGATTTGCTGGTGTGTTTTGGGTCATTGTCCTGTTGCAGCACCCAAGATCGCTTCAGCTTGAGTTGACGAACAGATGGCGGACATTCTCCTTCAGGATTTTTGGTAGACAGTAGAATTCATGGTTCCATCTATCACAGCAAGCCTTCCAGGTCCTGAAGCAGCAAAACAACCCCAGACCATCACACTACCACCACCATATTTTACTGTTGGTATGATGTTCTTGTTCTGAAATGCCGTGTTCCTTTTACGCCAGATGTAATGGGACATTTGCCTTCCAAAAAGTTAAACTTTTGTCTCATCAGTCCACAAGATATTTTCCCAAAAGTCTTGGTAATCATTGAGATGTTTCTTAGCAAAATTGAGACGAGCCCTAATGTTCTTTTTGCTTAACAGTGGTTTGCGTCTTGGAAATCTGCCATGCAGGCCGTTTTGCCCAGTCTCTTTTTTATGGTGGAGTCGTGAACACTGACCTTAATTGAGGCAAGTGAGGCCTGCAGTTCTTTAGACGTTGCCCTGGGGTCTTTTGTGACCTCTCGGATGAGTCGTCTCTGCGCTCTTGGGGTAATTTTGGTCGACCGGCCACTCCTGGGAAGGTTCACCACTGTTCCATGTTTTTGCCATTTGTGGATAATGGCTCTCACTGTGGTTCGCTGGAGTCCCAAAGCTTTAGAAATGGCTTTATAACCTTTACCAGACTGATAGATCTCAATGACTTCTGTTCTCATTTGTTCCTGAATTTCTTTGGATCTTGGCATGATGTCTAGCTTTTGAGGTGCTTTTGGTCTACTTCTCTGTGTCAGGCAGCTCCTATTGAAGTGATTTCTTGATTGAAACAGGTGTGGCAGTAAACAGGAAATTGAACTCAGGTGTGATACACCACAGTTAGGTTATTTTTTTAACAAGGGGGCAATTACTTTTTCACACAGGGCCATGTAGGTTTGGATTTTTTTCTCCCTAAATAATAAAAACCATCATTTAAAAACTGCATTTTGTGTTTACTTGTGTTATATTTGACTAATGGTTAAATGTGTTTGATGATCAGAAACATTTTGTGTGACAAACATGCAAAAGAATAAGAAATCAGGAAGGGGGCAAATAGTTTTTCACACCTAATCCGTCTAATTTGTGTTGCCATCGGGGGGGAAAAAGGAGTGTTTCTTCCCAATGAAGAGGTGTATCCGCAAGAATTAAAAGATTATAAAAAGTTGGCACAGTAGACCTGCGGTTAGAGATAATGTAAATACGAAAATTCGAAAGTCTCAAAAAAAGAATAGTAAAGATCGCATTAACGCAAACAAACAAATTATTACTCGGTGAAATAACAGAACAGCGAAAAGAGATCAAATATATCGTTCGGATTTAAACTTGAAGTCGGAGACTTGTAGATCGTCTAATTCGTGTTGCCAGCGAGAATTAAAAAGATGCCAAAAACGCTGGCGCTATGAAGTCCTGTGAGACGGAGACTTTTAACATGAGATTCTTTCAAATCACGCCATACTTACAACCTTTGGAAGCAAGTCAGTGAATTTTGCCATTAGATTCTGCTTGTAACTATTTTCAAACAAGACCATGGTTATCTAACCTCAGTCGTGTGAATGCTTTTGTCAGACACACTTCCTGCCCTCTCAGCTCTTATCTCTTTATCAGGACAATAATTTTATAAGTTCTAGATGACACGTCAACGACTAAGCGAAGAAGAAAGAGCATGGACAAACATTCAAAAGAGTCATTTTATTTATTAGAGAGAAAGAAATGATATTCACTCACAGGCAGATATACATTGCGTTGTCACAATGCAAGTCCAAACACAGAATCAAAATTCAGCGCGATCTTGAAGAAAAGTTAATTCCAAATATTGTTTTTACTAATGTTTTTAAGTAAAAGTGAAAATCATGCATATGTAACAATTTCCAAACAAATAATCTCTTTAAATTGTATATCCGGTTAGCCAAGCCTGGGGGTTGGCGAGCAAAATGAGCAGGGGGCGGAGAGCCCCCTAGTAATTCTAAATTACCTAGTTGTGTTACCCAGCTTCAACTGGGAAATTTACTAAGGCTTGTTCAGTTTGTTCCTAAGGCTTCAGTACTAGGGTGTTGTACCATGTTAGCCATTATGAATGTAGGGAGAACTAGAAAGATTACAACTTTTATTTATATAGCACATTTTCATACAAAAACATGTAGCTCAAAGTGCTTTACATAATGAAGAATCTGCGGTGGGTTGGCACCCTGCCCAGGATTGGTTCCTGCCTTGTGCCCTGTGTTGGCTGGGATTGGCTCCGGCAGACCCCCGTGACCCTGTGTTCGGATTCAGCAGGTTGGAAAATGGATGGATGGATGGATAATGAAGAATAGAAGAATAAAAGACACAGTAAGAAAATAAAATAAGTCAATATTAATTAACATAGAATAAGAGTAAGGTCCGATGGCCAGGGTGGACAGAAAAAAAAACTCCAGACGGCTGGAGAAAAAAATAAAATCTGCAGGGATTCCAGACCATGAGACCGCCCAGTCCCCTCTGGATGCAACATGCAAGCTTTTGAGGCAACTCAGGCCCCTTCTTCATTAAATCTTGCCTGAACAAGGGGCCTGAGTTGTCTCAAAAGCTTGAACATTGTAATCTTTCTAGTTAGCCAATAAAAGGTGTCATTTAGCTTGACTGCTCACTAAAGCTTCAGAAAGTTCCATTGCTATGGGAAACACCCTGCATTGTTCCCGTTCCAAAGAAGACAGGTGGCTCTTCACCTAATGACTACAGACTAGGGGTACTTGCATCTCACATCATGAAGACCTGTAAGAAGGCTGGTCCTGGACTATATGAGATCTCTTGAGGTAGACCACCTAGACCCACTGCAGTTTGCCTATTGGACAAATTAGACTGGAGTAGAGGATGCAATGATGTATCTGCTCTACAAGGCTTATTCTCATCTGGACAAAGCTGGCAACGCTGTGAGGATGATGTTTTTTGATTTCTTCAGTGCTTTCAATACCATCCAGCCATCCCTGCTAAGGGGTCAGCTCAGAGATAAGCAGGTGGATGAGCTTGTGGTGTCCTGGATAATGGAGTATCTGTTGGGCAGACCTCAGTTTGTGAGCCTCAAGGGCTATGTCTCTGATGCAGATGTGAGCAACACTAGAGCACCATAGGGACCTGTCTAGTCTCTTTCTCTCTCATCTGTACACTTCATATTATAAATATAACCCCAGGTCAAGTTACTTGCAGAAATTCTTAGATGATTCTGCACTTATGGGATGTATTGAATAAGGGAATGAGGCAGGGTATTGGAGTCAGGTGGAGAAGTTTGTTTCTTGGTGCAAAGAAAATTGTCTGCATCTTAATATCGACAAAACCAGGGAACTGCTTATTGACTTTTGTTGCACCAAAGAGCCTCTATTTCCAGTCGCCATTCAAGGAGGGGATGTAAAGGTGGTCGACTCCGACAAGTACTTGGGGGTCCACATCATTGACTGCTTGGACTAGTCTCGGAACACGGAGGAACTACAGAAGAAAGGGAAGAGCAGGCTCTTTTTTCTTAGACTGCATTCCTTTAATGAGGGAAGTGACATCCTCGACATCTTCTACAACTCTGTGATGGCCAGTGTGGTGTGCTGGGCTGGTAACATCACTTCAAGAGAGTCCCACTGAATCAACAAGCTAATTAAAACAGCAGGCACAATTATAGGACACACTCTCTGGAGTTAATATAGGAGGACAGCGCCAATATGAACAATGCTGGACACCCTCTCTCTGTGACACACTGACAATGAGGACTTTCAGCCAATCAATTATTCAGCAGAAGTGAGTCAAGAAACACTATGGGGGCTCCTTTATACCAACAGCAATACACCTGTACTGTGCCTCACTGTGACTCTGACAGCCAAATCAGAAGTTTTCTTTCTTTTCTAATTTTCTTCTTTGTTCTGACCAAAATGTGTGTGTGTGTGTGTGTATTAACTTATTTATTTACTTACATACATATCTACCTATTTATGGATTTATTTATTTAAAGAGCTTCTGTAAAAAGCCAAATTTCCCCCTGGGGACAAATAAAGTTCTGTCTGTCTATCTGTCCTTGTACTTTGGCATGAAATTGCCTTTTGATCATTCATTTTGCCGTCATTTGAAATGCACTTTTATTTTCTTTTAGCACTTAAGAATATTTTCTGAGTCCAGGTGTAAACCAAATACTAAACTTTTAATAGGCCCGCTATGTCTTCAAAAAGAGATAATTGGATTTTTTCCACTTTTGCTGGATATTTCAGGTAGTTCGTAAATTCATTTCATTGCACAGCAATATGGATATTTAACATTCACAGAACCTATAATAATTTCTTTATTAGATCCATAAGCAATGTGTGAATTAACATTAAGCCCATCATTGCAATTTTTGAGCCAAGGCAAATAACTTTTTTGACCTACTTGTCAAACAGAAGTTTCTCCATTCATATCAATACGTTATGCGGTACATTCAGTAGCGGCTGCCTTGCTAATTTCTGCATGTTAATACGTGTTAAATGAAATCTGCAAGTCAATTCCTTTTGAGATTTTTTTCCTGTATATGTATCAACTGGAACTCTGTTGCCCTCTGAATATTTTGTGCATATTAAGTTACAGATTTTTTAAATTGATTTCATCTGATTATCTATATATTTAGTACGGCGCTTACATTTTATTATTTTATTAGTAGTAGGGGGCTCTGCCCTGCTAGCCAACCCCCGGGGCACTACACGCTAGCATCTTCGCGGATCTGCCGCTCACATATGGAGAAGCGGATGTACAATGTAAACAGATTGTCATTTTCATGGAAATTGTTACATATGCATAACAGAACTATTTTACATTACAGCGAGTAATTAACCATAGTAAAAAATAGTAAAACATAACAAATTGAAAGAAAATTATGTTTCATGTTGCGTTAGAGGTATTTGTTGCGTTATACGTTTTTGTTCTGTTTGGCTTTGAAATTAACACGCAAATACTTTTTAAACTTACACTTTTACTGTAAAACTTCAATAAAAACAATTTTTTTAAATTAACTTTTCATCAATATTGCATTGAATTTTGATTCCGTGTTTGGACTTACATCGTGACAACTTAACGTATATCTGCCCGTGAGTGAATATTGTTTGTTTCTCTCTAATAAATAAATCGACTTTTTCAAATGTTTGTCCCTGTGATTTGTTAATTGTTATAGCAAAAGCTATTCTAACAGGAAACTGTAAACATTTTAATACGAATGGCATATCAAGATCTCCTTTGGTGTCTAATGTTATCCATGGAAGATGTACTACATTACCTTTCTTGTCGCCTGTTATGATACATCCTTCTTTCAACAGTAATTTGTGCGGTGGAAGACCGAATGGTGTTAACGGTTGTAGATATTCTTTGTGATATTGTAAGTTGATACTTTCATCTTCCACACGATCACCACCAACTATTTCAGCATATTCTATTGATATGCATTTAACCAATTTACCGTGTAACCGATCAACAATTTTCACATTTTTAATTCGTTTGACTTCATCATTTCTCGATGCTAGGATTGCCCATATACTCATTTCTTCTGTTGATAACCCTTCAGAATGAAATTCTTCAATAAGATTTGGACATAACAAGTCTTCTTTTATTGGGAACTTAAAGTGAGGAAAACATAACAATTTATAAGAGCTGAGAGCGCAGGAACTGAGTCTGACAAAAGCATTCACACGAATGAAAGGTGAGAGGACCATGGGTTTCGTTGAAAATGGTTGAGAGGAGGGCGGGACTTGAAAAAATCTCTTGGCAATAGTCTCGTCTCAAGATTTTATTTTACAATAGAGAGATAATTTTGAGATAATTTGGTCACATCGGATAAGCAAGAAAATGAATTTGATTGTGATGTTTGGTGTAAGCAATTTTAAGTTTGAGCAAAATCCACAGTAGTAATAGATTTGTAAACATCAAAATATTAAACCCACTTCTAATGGTGGAGTCAGGCCTGCTTTTCAAAACTGCTGCATTTTCAATCTTGAGCCAGCGTGATAAAAATTCTGATATTCCTTACAACACAAGCAGCTGGAAATGCCGTCCAATTTTTAAATAGCAGTATGCGTTAAGTTTTCATGCTCACCGCTAGACGCTTCAGTGGGAGAGGGTTCTTCAGATTCAAGTATGAGATCTTTGCAGGCAAGTCCAAAATCTCCAATTCTGACGTGACAGTCGGGACTGTGAAGGAAAATGTTTCTGGGCTAGAAAAGACACATAGAAACACACACCAATAATCACTGACAGAATAACAACTGAGGGGCTGTTCCTCCGATGGAACATGGTAGGAAAAACTGAGCACTCGTGAGCTTTCTCTTAGGTTTAGGGATAAAAAAAGACAATATAATTTAACACGTTGTCCCCTCAGATCTTAGAGCTGGACCTCAGAATGGACAGTAGATACTCATATCTGCAAGGACAAGGCCAAGCATCACACTTCAGTCACAATCCATGAAATCAATAAGACAAGCTCGCAACATAATCAAGTATAATGTGAAATTGGTCTCTTGCACATATCAACAACCATGTAACAGTCACAAAATGCAGAAACCATTTATGACAGAAAATGTAATTTCTTAAAAACCTGAACTTAATAGAAAGTAGTCTAACCAAATCTGCACACTGCAGGGTAATCAAAACTAAGAAAAGGCCCTTACAATTAGGTTGTTAAAGCATGTCACTATGAAGCTATAACTCCTTGATCTTCACATAGGACCTTTAAATTTCATTACAATGTTGAGAACTGGTTTGGCTGCTTCTTACTGATTAGAATTCATTTTAAGGCTGATGGCAGCACGGTGGTGCAGCTGCCTCATAGTATGGAGACCAGGATTCGCATCCCGAGCCCTCCGTGCGTGCAGACTGCCATGTTCTCCCCATGTCTGTGTGGGTTTCCTCCCACTGTCCAAAGACCATGCAGGTCAAGTGCATTGGTAATCCTAAACTGACCTGTGTGTGTGTGATCAGTGTGTATGATTGTGTGTGCCCTGTGATGGACTGGTGCTCTGTCTAGGGTTTGTTCCTACCTTGAACCCAGTGCTAGCTGGGATAGGCTCCAGAGTCCCAACGCAACTTTGTTCAGGACTAAATGGATTAGAATATGACTGACTGTATGGCTGGTATACATCTTTCTTACTAGAATCAAAATAATAGACAGATATTTCAACATTTTTCCCCAAAGAAAAGGTGCTTGTGCAATGGGATTGAAAGTACTTGATAGATAGCATTGTTGCAAAAATACATTTTTAAAAAACTGACCTGACGAGGGATAGTTTGGAATTTGGTCACCTTCAGTTTTCTGGGTAGTGGTTTTCACCTGTAGCATTTTGCTACTAAAAACAGACCTGAGCTCTCAAAGGCAAGAATAATGTAGTTTTTTTTATTTTTTCCCTCCCAAACATATATGTGTAATAAAAAGGAATAAACATTCTAACTTCACTTAGAGTTAAATCAAAGCCCTGCAAAGGCAAACCACCCCTGTAGCAGACTGAAATTTAATTCTCTCAGCCCTGACAGTTGATCTGGAAATCTCAGACAATCAAATAATAAGATCATTTATCTATTCACTTTTTGAATGAATTTTGCCCGGTACAGAATGGATCCATTATTCTGTTAAGCTTCACTGAAAAAAGGCAACATGGAAGGCCGAAGCTTTTAATTATATACTTAGACAGATGTTTTTGTCTCCAGCGCTTTGTACGTGAAATTTCTTGCAGTAATCATTATCCACCTATAATACAATTTACTGATGTCTCTGCTTGTACCCCCTTAAAAATACTGTTCACATACTGTTATGGTATTGGAGGGATTCTATGATAAAAAGAAATTATACAAGGTACCTTCAAGTCTCTGTGCATGACTCCCCTGGAGTGAATGTAATGCACCCCACAGAGAATCTGATGGAAGATGCTCATTGTCTGTTTAGTGTCAACCTGGCAGTACTGGTCTAGGAGTCAAAACACAGATAAGCGGTAATTATTCTTTGGACCCCAACAAACAGCACACTCAGCAGCAGACAAGAAAAAAAAAAAAGAAACGTTAACTTGTTTTAACATTTACAATTTTTTATTTCCTTCATTTATTATTTTTTCATCCGGCTCCCTGCAAATCATCTAAAGGTAAGAAGTTCTTGTACTGAATAGACAGCTCTTTCAGTGTCTACTACTCTGCATTTTAAATAAATCCCTCCTGTGGGATGAAATTTTAAACATTTTCCAAGGCTACCTTTCTCTTTCTTGCATTGCACAGTTGGTCTCAAGGACCATACGGACAAAACAGACTACTCTGGAGCCCAAAATCTTGACCCTGGGGTCCCAGTGTTTTTTTTTTTCCCCACCAAAGTGCCACCTGCTTGTTCTGAGTAAGAGAAACATCTGAACAGACTGAAGCCAGACTAGCAAACAAAATGATGAGAGCTTAACGTTACTTACCTGGGCAACATCGCATGTTCATTCTATCTACTGTCACATAAAATGGAGTATTGTGCGCTTTTATAGGGGGGCCTGATCGAGACTGGAAGTGCCGCACCACACAAAGGTGAATCAAAGGGTTGTTGCTTAACTCCTGCTTTGTTGGCTTTTCCAAATAATTGAAGCACTAGGAACTGTCCACCTTGAACTAAGGTGACAAGTCAGACATGACAACATTGATGTTTGCAACCCAGCAAGGAGTTCCCACAATTTTGGAATCCAATCGGACCCAAAAAGAACAAATGCTCAACTTACGAGAGCAGGGATATCAATAGAGAGGATGATGGGTGGGACAGCTAGCAATAACAGACATACCATTTGAAAAACACAAACATTTGCTTTCCTTAATCCATTCTACAAAAATACCCAGGCGACGGCGGGTACTTTGGCTAGTATATACTGTATTTATTTACGTGTATATATTAACTTACTCAAGTGTGAAACCTCTCCATCTTGTCTTAAATTCCTCTTCAAAATCCATTCCTGTAAAGAAGTCTCACAAAGCTGCATTTGAATGTAAAGCATGAGAGGAATTTGCACCTTTAAACAAGAAGAAAAAAAAAAGTCATCCCTGGTTATTCTAAACTGTGGTGTGACATAATAAAACAGACAGTTTGCACGAGGATGTGGTCACTACCTCCGAATTTCTGTGTAGGCACATCTCCTTCTGAGGGCATCTCTCTGTCCATAGTGTGCTGTTATCTTCAGAAAACCTTTCCCAACCACCTTCCTCCAAATGTGGTGTCTCTCTTGCATTCTGGATGGCACTACTCTCTGCCTTGCGAGATCCAATGTAGGTGCATGGAATGAAGTCTTCGGTGTTCAACGCGAGGTTTGGGCAGCGTCCCGACAAAGACAGCTGCTTAATCTTCAACTGCTGGGATTCTATAAAGTCCACCAGGCTGTTCTGCTGCTTTTCAGAACTGGGTGAGACTTCTTTATTACCTGAAGGACTGCTCGTGTCAGCAAAGACAACCGAGGAGCCACTATAGCTGGAGTCCACACTGCAAGGAAGATGAAAGTAGTATCTCTGGCATGTTTTCCCATGATCACTCATGTACTATTTCATTCTAACTTATAGATACACTGCTTTCCCATTAACTGGATCAAGAAGTTGCTTAAGATGTTTTTAATAACCCATAACATAAGAACATTTCAGGAGACACTGACTTGGCAAAATCTAATTGTAATCTTGTCCAGAAGAGGTGTGCTGCTGATGGTTAGTTTATTTATTGTTCCTGAAATATCACTATCTGAAACCCTAACCCCCTCTGTATTTAGACCAACAGACATCAATGCATGAGACTTCAGTACTAGTGAAGTGATCTGGGGCATTTTAAAACTTTGCTTGGTCTATGTCCTGGACATAAAACCCACCCTGCTTACAAAATACATGCAGAAGAACTGATCAAGGACATGACAAAAAATAATATCACACATAAACACAATTTCCATGAAATCCCAAAACACACCTCTGGCTGGCCTATGTGTTTCATCTTGTGATTATGAAAACAAGAAGCTTGTTTCCATGAACACTTTAGCTTACTTGTGGTCCAATGGCTTCTCTAAAGCAGGCAAGTTGGGATTAACTGGAGCAGCACCTGCATATTTTATAAAAGAGAGACAGGTCCTAAAATTACAAACAGAGAGTCATTCTGGATTCTGGCTTAATGACGCCAACAGGCAGATTAAGTGACATTACTATGCACTACGTGATTTTAAAGGAATACTCCACCTAAAAATGATGTTTAAACAAATGTTACTTACTCCACATAGTTTGCAGCACTGGCCAAGAATACCATTATTATTTTTTTTAATCTTATGTTTTTGTGGAGAAATTACATATTGAATATTCAAACTCAATGGGGCCCTGTGGTAACCAATTCTGGAAAACAGCAAATGATGTGAAACATATTCATGGAAAAAACGAAAAATAATTCTTGAATAACTTGTGTCACATATTCCACATGTCCGATATCCATATGAGTGGTCAAAACACTCAAGATGTATGTATTTTTTGCTAAAATATTATTAACAGTTATTTACTGACAACTCTACATTGAATGTCAACAGGAAGGATGTCATTCCCACAATGCTGTGCATTTGAAACAAAGACTTGAAGTAACATTTAAAAAAAATATATAATTTTTGGGTGGAGTAGTCCTTAATTATTATAAAACCTGATAATTACAGGATTTGTAACTTTGGAGAAATAACAGCATTGATTTAAATTCCTTGCCTACCTATGTTGAATGATAAGATGTCATGCCTTCACATCTTTCATTGACAGCAACTCAAGAATGTTAATTTTAAGAATCAAAATGTATGTATAAATGCAAGGAGTATAGAAGAAGGATATACAAGTGCCTACATTTTTTTTCCAAGGATTTTATGTATCAACAATTTATGTCTAGAAAAACACTGAAAGTACACTTTTATGGAGACAGGTATGTTTTATATGAAACATGCACGGCACATGAGAAATCACAGAAAAGTGATAGAGAATATGGCTAGCCTAATGCACGTAAAAGAAGACAAAAGGCGTTCTGCAGTATCGTTTTATATTTAGACAGAAGAACTACTGATAGTGAGGGTATGCAAAGCAAAAGACTTGCTCCAAAACACAATGTACTTTGTATTTCGCAGGAGTGGTGTGTTAAATGCAACACTTCAGATAGGATCGCTAGAGACAGGAAGAGAGAAAAGAACACGGGGCTCCGTGAAGAACACATTCAGCAAAAAGGTGCTCTACAATTCTCAGAAAGCCTACTTCTACATTTGAATGTTACAGGGAAGGATATAGTGTGTGACTGCTGTAACAAAGAGGGCTTCATTTATAAACCAAAAGGGAGATAGGAATGAAATATGTCCATTATGGTCAGAGAGGAAAAAGAGAAGCAATGGACAATCGGCCCAGTATGATCTATCAGGTTTTGGCTTGCAGGGATGTGTCTCTGTGGTGGCATGTCAAGGGAAGATGGACTGTGCAAACTTCATCCATCAGTCCATTCATCAATTAACTTTACTTACAATATAAATATTGTATCATTTAGAGCTTTTGAAGTTACAGAAGAATAAAACTCATATTCAGAACACTTTGTCAGGGTTGGTATTCAAGAAAAGGGGAAAAAACAGGAATCTCCATTGTGTTGCATCAAGACACAGTAAAATGTTTTGTGTCATAACCGTGACTCTGTACAATATGTTCTTCCCCTTTAAATCCCAGACAGCATTTCTCATGTACGACACGAGCAGGTAGAGGCTCACCGTTGACAGCTGATGGTTGAACGTGCTCCATCCATGCAGTGTGATAGCCAACAATATTGGCATTTAGGAGACTCGCCAGCACCTTGACTTCTCTGAGAACCTGCAATTATACGAGAACAAAAATGTAAGTAATTTGAACAGATCAAAGTTCTCATTTTCTTGATCAAACATTATTATCCCAAAATGTAAAAGTTGCTTTTCATTTTTAATTTTTAAGATCATCTAGATCATGGTTTCTTAAAGTATGGGTCATCTGATATCTGAATTTGAGTCGCGCCGAGTTGTGAATCATAATAGTACTGAATTGGAAAAAGCTGCCAACATTTTGTGGAATGCCATGGGCAAGAGGAGGCCGCCAACCCATCACCAGGAGGACTACAATCAGCAGGGTTACTCCAAGGGGGACTCTCCCCACCCCAGGATGACTATCAGAACTGATTCTACAAGGGGGATGGATCCCCTGGATGTCGCACCACAGAGATTGTGGGCCGCGATGTTGCAAAAAAAAAAGCAAAACTGGGTCCCGAGAGCCTCGCAGTTAGGAGACCCGGGTTCGCTTCCCGGGTCCTCCCTGCGTGGAGTTTGCATGTTCTCCCCGTGTCTGCGTGGGTTTCCTCCGGGTGCTCCGGTTTCCTCCCACAATCCAAAGACATGCAGGTTAGGTGGATTGGAGATTCTGAATTGGCCCTAGTGTGTGCTTGGTGTGTGGATGTGTTTGTGTGTGTCCTGCGGTGGGTTGGCACCATGCCCGGGATTGGCTCCTGCCTTGTGCCCTGTGTTGGCTGGAATTGGCTCCAGCGGACCCCCGTGACCCTGTATTTGGATTCAGCGGGTTAGAAAATGGATGGATGGATGGGTCCCGAGAAAAAACGTTTAAGAACCACTGCTCTAGATTATTCCTCAAAATGTGAAATATCTATTACTTCCCTCTTTGCCGATGCCCACTTCTTGCTTAATGCCTGCCTTTCTGCAATTTATTTAATTTCCTACTTAAGCAAATCTTACATGTCTGCATGTAGTGATCTGAACCTTTTAATTTGTTTCAAAATGACCGGTTCAATTTAAGTCAGATTCTCCCAACATTTGTCGCTTTTGTCCAATTGTGAATTTAAATAAAGAGAATCTGACCTTCATACAGTCTTTTCGGGTTGCCTTCCTGAAAGGAATTTTTTTCACAGCATAAAATTGGCCATCCAGCTTGTTTCTCACCTACAAAAGAAAGACGTATTACAGCCAAGCAGTTACATTTTCACATATTTTTCACACTGTGCATTAAAACAAGAAATACAAAAAGTGACATTTAAAGGAATAAGCATTTGTAGCAATTATACACACTTGCTGCTAGGATGCTGTGACAATCACAGGCCTTACCTTGAAAACTTTCCCATAGCTTCCTTTACCAAGCCCGGCAAGCTCTTCAAACTCAGTGAGATATCGAGAGGTTTGAGCTCTAAAAAATCCTTCTATTGTCCTATAAAAATGCAAAGTAAAGAAAATTATATTTCCCCCTATTATAATATCTTGCTCACCTAATGAGGAAGCAGTATTTAATGACCAAAAAAAAAATGAGTACACAAACCTTGACATATGGCTTTGAGCGTCAGCACCAGTTCCACGCTCCTAGAAGAGATAAGTGAGAGGCTCAGGGCAGACAGAAGAGGAAATGCAAGAATACAGAATGGTGAGCACAGCAAATACAAATATGAGCCACCTGGAAAGTGCCACCTTACCTGTGGAGACAGAGTGTTGCTGGCAGCCTGTAGCAACTCAGCAAATGCCCGGTTATGCTGCAGTCTCACAGTGCTGAACTCGTCACTGTACACAAATGATGAAATGAGGTTCATTGAAGCCAGCTTCTGGCAAATCACTGCAAAGTTTACAAGGAAAAACGAGTCAAACACAAACACTGTATATCCCCTCACGTGGACACCTATGCCATTTCTTAAGATACTATGCTTAACATGCATTACAGATAAATTAATGGAAGGAGTTAAGAATAGGATTGAGCAACACCTGGCAAGAACAGTCAGCATGGGCACAGAAGAGAGAGGTCGTTTTTACCAACATGCTGGAATTCTATGAGGAAGCAACAAAAGGATACAACCAGAGTGGAGCATATGAGATTATTGATCTTGACTTCCAGAAAGCATTTGTTCAGGTGCCACACGAGAGGATGGGCATCAAACTAAAAGAAGTGTGAATTCAGGGTGTAGATGGCTGTAGAAGTGGCTCAGACAAAGGAAGCAGAGGGTGATGGTGTGAGGAACCTCATAAGAATTAGCAGATGTTAAAAGTCGTGTCCAGCAGGGGGCAGTACTAGGACCGCTGCTATTTTTAATAAATATACATGATTTAGGTAAGAATATAAGTAACAAGCTGGTTAAATTTGATGAGGATACCAAGATATGTGGATTGACGAGAATCCATTGAATCATCACAGAGGGACTTGGACAGATGACTGGCTTGGACAGATTTGTGGCAGATGAAATTTAATGTCAGTAAATGTAAAGAATTACACATAGGGAATAAAAATGTTAGGTTTGAATACACAATGGGAGGCCTGAAAATCGAGAGTACACGTTATGAGAAGGATTTAGGTGTCATAGTTGACTTGTCACTATCAACTGCCAGAGAGTATTCAGAAGTCATCAAGAAAGCTAACAGAATGTCAGGTTATATAGCGCCTTGATATGTGCAGCACAAGTCGCAGGAGGTTCTGCTCAAGCTTTATAACACACTGGCGAGGCCTCATCTGGAGTACTGGGTGCAGTTTGGGTCTCCAAGCTACAAAAACGATATAGCAGCACTAGAAAAGGTCGCAACTAGGTCGATTCTAGGGCTAAAGGGGATAAATTATGAGGAAAGATTAAAACAAAAGAGATGAAGAGGAGACATGACTGAAGTGTTTAAAATTACAAAGTGAATTTGTACAATGGATTGAGACTGACTTTAAAATGAGTTCATCAAGAACACGGGGACACAGTTGGAAACATGTTAAGGGTGAATTTCACATAAACATTAGGAAGTTTTTCTTTACACTGCACACCATAGACACGTGGACTAAGTGAGCCAGTAATGAGGTAGAAAATAGGACTATAAGAACTCTCAAAAAAATCGACTTGATTTTATTTTAGAAGAATTAAGTGGATAGAAATGGGTCAGCTCTGTTGGGTATGGCCTGTTCTTGTCAAATAGTTCTAATACCACTTTAAAAAATGTTGCCAGCCTAACTTCCCTGTCTGTTGTATGCTCTTTTCATTAAGTCCACAAAGTTATTTCGAAAATAAAAAAAAAGAAAATCTGAAACAACGAATAACTAAATACTGCTATGCTTTTCCTTCTAAATCCCAAATAACTACTGCAGTATTTAAAATGTGCAACATATATGGCAACAGATTGTGGTTCTAAAAATAAGCAAATTTTTAACGTGTTCTGTTATCATTTTAAAAGTAGCCCAGAGTACTATTGTGCACTCTCCTCTGCAGTGTTTCCTGGACAAATAACCTAAATCCTGCCAATCAGCACAATAACTTTTTCAAATGTAAAAAAGGATACAGTGCCTTTGTATTCACCCCCTGCAAGTTTTCAGCATTATTTGGTTATATAACATTGCATCACCATGGATTTAATTAGGTTTTGTTTTTTTGTTTTTTTTAAATACAAATCAGCTGAAAAATATTCCTAAATGTCAAAGTGACAACAGATCTCTGCAAAGTGGTCTAAATTAATTACAAATATAAAACAAAAAGTAATTGATGGCTTAAGTATTAACCTATCCATCCATTATCCAACCCGCTATATATCCTAACTACAGGGCGAGTGGGGTCTGCTGGAGCCAATCCCAGCCAACACAGGGCGCAAGGCAGGAAACAAACCCTGGGCAGGATGCCAGCCCACCGCAGATATTATATTATATTATATTAAATTATATTATATTATCCAACCTGCTATATCCTAACTACAGGGTCACGGGGGTCTGCTGGAGCCAATCCCAGCCAACATAGGGCGCAAGGCAGGAAACAAACCCCGCACACACACACACACACACACACACACACAAATCTACACACTAGGGACAGTTTGGAATCGCCAATGCACCTAACCTGCATGTCTTTGGACTGTGGGAGGAAACCCACGCAGACACAGAGAGAACACGCAAACAACAGGCATGGAGGATCCGGGAAGCGACCCCCAGGTCTCCTTACTGTGAGACAGCAGCACTACCACTGCGCCACCGTGCCACCCCTTAAGTATTTACCCTCTTTTAATAGGTCACACCAAACTCATCACTGGTGCAGCCAACTGGTTTAGCCAACTGGTTTCAGAAGTCACAGAGTTAGTTCAGTGCAGACCACCTGTCTGGGGTTTCAGTTCACTGTAATATAAATGAGGATGCCATGTGTGGAAGGACCAACTTGTGTGAGTCGATACTGTGCATTAACCTACACAATGAAGACAAAGGAACACTGCACAGATGGTAAAGCACAAGTCATGGGATGGAGACAAGAAAACGTCAGTCACTGAATATCCAGTTAAATCAATCATTAAATGGAAAAAGTAGGACACAGACATAAATCTAGGACAGGCTGCCCACAAAGACTGAGTGATCATGCAAGAAGAAGCCGCAAAGAGAACTATGAGACCTCTGAAGGAGTTACAAGCAACAGTGGCTGACATTGGGGAGACTGTGCAGACAACAATGGTTGCCTATGTGCTTTACAAGTTGCTGACTGAATTCTAAGGTACATTATATAATAAAGGGAGTAAAGGCAGGTTTTTAGTCTTGATTTAAAAATGTTAACCGAGTGTGCTTCTCTTAAACATAATAGCAGGCCATTCTAAAGATAAGGTGCATGGTAGGTAAATGCCCTGTGACCAACTGATTTTTTCTTAACTGAAGGAATGACCAAAAGACCAGCATTAAGAGAGCGAAGAGGGTGTAGTGTGTGTGTGTGTGTGTGTAGGGTAATTAGCTCAGCTAAGTAAGGTGGTGCAAGTACAGGACACTCTTTATATGTTGTGGCCATCAGAGTGCGCACCAGCTCCTCAAAACACAGACACAGGAACACACACGGCTTTATTGTGAGGTAGGAAATGCTTTCCTTTCGTTCTCCACCACCAAAACGCAGTACAAAGCACAATATAATCAAGCACACAGCGATTTGCCTTCACTCCTTTTTCTGTTTCTCTTCCTCTCGCTGTCTCTTTCCACCTCCACTACTCTTTCAGGAAGCTTTGTCCTCCACCTCCCAACTCTGGCTCCTAGAATGGAGGCAGGCTCCTTTTAAGTGATCCCTGGAAGTACTTCTGGTGTCCTGAAGGCTTGGCCTGGGAGCTCCTCCATGTAAGCCTGGAGCCCCAGTGAGTAGGGCTCCCCATTCCCCATAGCACCCAACAAGTTTGAGTTACACAACTCCAATTCCCAGGAAGCCCTGTGGGCAACCGTGGCGCTGCCGCAACCCAAGGGGACTGCCATCTATAGCTCCGGGGGAAATAATGCCCTACGCACACTCACTCCCCAGGTCCTTCCATCACGGAGGCGTCCCGGCTGTGTAAGGGCCATGGCCGTCATCCGCAACGTTAATACAAGAATTTTAAAATCAGCTCTTGCTGTACTGGTAACCAATAAAGAGAAGCTAGAATGGGTGTTATGCGCTCAAATTTTTTTTGTTTTTGTCCAAGATTATGACCTCTAGTATCATAGCTAGGAATACCAGAGAAAAGGGGCAATACGATAATAAACTCTAGAAGAAATAAATGCATGTATTAATGTTTCAGCATCACGAAATGACAGGATAGATCTGATTCTTGTAATTTTCCTAAAAAGAAAAAAATGCTGTCTTGGTAATAGTGGCAAGTCCTCTACTGACCTTTGAACAAAGCACGGGAGCGCTGGGGGTCCTTCTCATAAACATAGCACAAGTGCTCCAGCAGAGAGCCAAGAAGCAGCTGGTTAGGAATTGCAGCAGAAAACTCCTGAATTGCCGAGTACTTTTTGCCTCCCATGATGATGTGGCAGTCTTCTGACAGATCAGTAGCTGAAACATTAGAAGGAGACATTTGCAGAATATTAGTACTTCTTGCCACATAGAAGGATGACCTTCTGTTCAAGGTTCAGAGCCAAGTCAAACATTATGCCATATGAGGTCAACTTATTAAGTCAGTCCAAAGTGACTGCATGTGTCAGCTCTGACCAAAACCTCAGTTCCGTCTTAATAAAAATGGAAATTGCCTATAAATATGAAACTCAACAGAAAAGTGAATTATAATCAAGCACATTGAGATTATCCCATTACTTTCTTTTGCATCATCAAGATTTCTTTATTTGTCACATACACCGTTATACACATACAATGTGCAGGGAAATGTCAACCTGGCGCACTACTCACGATTATGCAAAAGAGAGTGGAAAGATAAGAAATGAAGAGAAAAAGAAAAGCAAGCAAGACTAAAATAGAAAATAAGCACATCTGCCATTTACACAACTGAAATATATACATTTGGTGTTCTTACCATCTTTCAGAATCCCGAATAACAGGCTAACAATTTTGTCCAAATCCATTCCTAGGACAGCACAAGTTGATCATGTCCCCTCGGTGTGGATAAATAAGAAGTTACAAGGATAAAAACGCTGATCAGGGTAGGAAAGAGAAAAATACGAGGAGAAGTCGAGCAGCTTGTCTTCGGGTAGTTCCTGGCTCCCAAGCACCATTTGTTTATGCACAGGCCTGATGAGGTAGGGTGTTGCCAGTGTGTCACTTATCTCACGCTGCAACTGGCAAATGCTGGTGTGCGATGGGCAGGCCAATTTATGTAAACAGTTCAGCTTAAGGTAACCCTAGTTTTATAATGGACTCACTATGGTTCAGAATGATACACTTCTGTTATTTAAATACAGGTGCAATAAATACAGGTTCTCAAGAAATTAGAATATCATCGAAAAGTGAATTTATGTCAAAATTAGATCATTTTCAAATGTTAACTAATTCAAAAAGTGAAACTCCTATATTATATCAATTCATTACACACAGAGTGATATATTTCAAGCGTTTTATTTCTTTTCATTTTGCTGATTATGGCAAAAATTCAGTATCTCAGAACATTAGAATATCCATGTTATAAATTCTTGGTGTCCCAATTTACTCAGCTAATGAACCCAAAAAACCTGCAAGGGGGTCCTGAGCCTTGAAATGGTCTCTCAGTCTGTAGGCCACACCAGTGGCGTAGCGTGGGTGTCAGCCGCCCGGGGCGGAGCAAAATTTCGCCACCCCCTTATTTAGGTATTTCAATTTAAAAGACTAAAATATACAGTAATTCTTTGCCACCCCTGCCGCCCCTACTACGCTACGCCACTGGGCCACACAGCAGACTGCTGACTTGACCGTTGTCCAGAAGACAGTGTGATGAATAAAGCCACAAAACAAATTTCAAGAGTTGGAGAATTGCCCCCGTATATTGCAATATAATTAAGATAAATAAGATGATAAAAATTATCAGACATTCTACAAAATGGTAGTCGAGATGGTTGCTTTTACCACACAAGAAAATGTCTACAGGAAATTATTTAAACAGGAAGTGAAGTCAGGAAGTGAAGTCAGGAAGTGACATCATCATCGGTAGCCGGAGGTGACGTCATCAGTGGAGGACCGGAATGGGCGTCATGATCGCAAGCCGGAAGTGACGTCATCATCGGGAGCCAGAAGTGATGTCATGGATGAGGAAGTGGTCGAGGAGCCATTTTCAGAATTACGGATTGTTGCAGGTAAGTTTGAATTATTTGTCTTCTTTAGTTCTAAAGGGTCAGAAAGAGAGGCATCAGTACCACACTACAACCCTCCATCTGGTAATAATTCGCTCACCTCTGAGCTTGTTGACTGCCTCCAAAGTGCACGTGTGTGACAATAGTGATTGACACCCTCCTCTACCCACCAAAGGTCACTGCTAAAGAAGTTGGCGCATCACAGAGTGCTGTATCCAAGCATATTAATGGAAAGTTGAGAGAAAGGAAAAAATGAGGCAGAGAAAAAGGTGCACAAGAAACAGGGATAAGCGTAGCCTTGAGAGGATTGTGAAGCACAGCCCATTCTAGAATTTCAAGAGCCACCATACACAGACGTGTGTATCAAATGACGTGGGCTACAATTGTCACAGCATTCCTTGTGTCAATCCACTCCTGAACCAGAGATGATGTCAGAAGTGTCTTACCTGGGCTAAGGAGAAAACGGACTGGACTGTTGACAGTCCTCTTTTCTGATGAAAGTCAATTTTGCATTTCATTTGGAAATCAAAGGTCCCAGAGTCTGGAGGAAAAGCGGAGAGGCACAGAATCCAAGTTGCTTGAGGGTCCGGTGTGAAGTGTCCACAGTCAGTGATGATTTGCGGAGCCCGGTCATCTGCTGGTGTCGGTCCGCCGTGTTTTATCAAGTCCAAAGTCAGCACAGCCAGCAGCCTACCAGGACATTTTAGAGAGCACTTGACGCTTCCCTCTGCTGACAAACTTTTTGGAGATGCTGATTTCATTTTCCAGGTGGACTTGGCACCTGCCCACACTGCCAAAAGTAACAATACCTGGTTTAATGACCGTAGTGTCACTGTGCTTGATTGGCCAGCAAACTCGCCCGACCTAAATCCCATAGAGAATCTATCAAGAGGAAAATGGGAGACACTAGAGACAACAATGCAGAGGAGCTGAAGGCCGCTCGCTATCAAAGCATCCTGGGCTTCCATAACACCTCAGCAGTGCCACGGGCTGATCGCCTCCATGCCACTCCACATCATGCAAAAGAACCCCCAACTAAGTATTGAGTGCGTACGTGGACAGACTTTTCAGTAGGCCAACATTTCTATATTAAGAATCATTTTTTTATTGGTCTTATGTAATATTCCAATTTTCTGAGATACTGAATTTTGAGGTTTCATTACTTGTAGGCCATAATCAGCAAAATGAAAAGAAATAAACGCTTGAAATATATCACTCTATGTGTAATGAATCGATATAATATAGGAGCTTCACTTTTTGAATTGAATGACTGAAACAAATTAACTTTTCGATGATATTCTAATTTATTGAGATGCCCCTGTATGTAAAGCTACACTTTGTTGACTTTTCACCCACTGCCACCAGGAGTTGGCACCAAGCAGCCCTGAGAAGGGAAAAAAATGGGTACTGAAAATATATTGAATGAAAATTACTGCACTCAATGGCAGGGGACAGACAGACCAAATAGGACTCCAGTCATAGAGAGGATCACTCACTGGTGATTGGACAGCCCAAACAAATGCTAGTGACGGGACACAGGGGTCCTAACTGAAATGAAAAATGAAGCAGGAGATTCTACTGCAGCAGTAAAGTGGAAGCGAGCTGGAATTGGACTCATTAGAGGCTTGCAATATTTGTTCAGGTTGCTGGATGACATCAGGTAAACTCTAGAAGGGACAAGTGGGAACCTACCATCTGCAAAATAGGGCAAGTCGCCTTTGAGGTCGTCATAGGTGCCCTCCTCATTTAAATATAGAGTGGTGTCACGAGTCAGCTGCGCACACTGTAGCTTTCTAATTTAGGGGCTCCATAAATAAGGAGGAATGGAAGGAGAACCGAAATAGCAGTCTTATTATGTGGCTTAAAAGGGGCTTCCCGTCACGGATAGAAGTGGTGTTAAAGGTTCAACTGAAAAGGAATTAACCCAGACAAAGCACGGAAGGAAGCATAACAGAAGCCTGGGTTTTCGATGGCAGGGAAGCAGTCAAACCACAGGGCAGCTGCTGAGCAGCAAATTTGTATTCGTCTTTATGTTTTATTTTATTAACTAGCCACGGTAACTCTCACAGACAGGTAACTACTACTTATTCTTCTTTCGGCTGCTCCTGTTAGGGGTTTCTACAGCGGATCATCTTCTTCCATATCTTCCTGTTTTCTGCATCTTGTTCTGTCACACCCATCACCTGCATGTCCTCTCTCAGCACATCCATAAACCTTTTCTCCTCTTGCCTGGCAGCTCTATCCTTAGCATCCTTCTCCCAATATACCCAGCATCTCTCCTCTGCACGTGTCCACACCAACGCAATCTCGCCTCTCTGACTTTGTCTCCAAACTCTCCAACCTGAGCTGACCCTCTAATGTCCTCATTACTAATCCTGTCCATCCTCATCACACAAAATGCAAATCTTAACATTTTTAACTCTGCCACCTCCAGCTCTGTCTCCTGTGCCACTGTCTCCAGCCCATATAACACAGCTGGTCTCACTACCGTCCTACAGACCTTCCCTTTCACTCTTGCTGATACCAGTTTGTCACAAATCACTCCTGACACTCTTCTCCACCCTGCCTGCACTCTCTTTCACAATCCCCATTACTCTGGACTGTTGATCCCAAGTATTTAAACTCATCCATCTTCACCAGCTCTACTCCCTGCATCCTCACCATTCCACTGACCTCCTTCTCATTTACACTCACGTATTACGTATTAATGCCTTGGTCCTACTGACCTTCATTCTTGTCCTTTCCAGAGCATTTCTCCTCCCTCTGCAGGGTCTCAATCTGCTCCCTACTCTTCTTAGAGATCACAAAGTCATCGGCAAACATCATATCATAAAATCTCACTGACAGGTAACACAGGACTTAAAAAATGTTTATCATCTCTTACCCTGTGTGCACCGTCAGCGCCTTTCCTTTTTATTTGCATGTCTGAATGGCTCTTCACCGGTGCTCCCTCTCTCAAGTGTGTTCCTGTAAAGGCCTGCTTCTTATACTCTGTCATCATTTTTGAGGGAGCCTTCTCGCCTCCTGTCTGGTTTTATACTTTCTGTCTTTCTAAGCGACTCTCTCAGAGTGCCTCCTACACCATTACTCCTCTTAGCGTGTCTCACGCTCACACTTCCCCACCCGGCAAGTCACCAAAGCCAAACTGACCAATCAGATTACTCAAGAGAGACTCGATACACAGACCTTGCTGTTTTATTACATAGCAGAGAGGTTGGAGAGTACTGCCACGGATTGGCCTCAAGAAGAAATGAATCCTCAGTAAAAATCTGGCTTTAAACAGAGAGGAAATGCTGATCTAGCACATTGCCGCACCCAACCACATGACAAACCAACGCAGGATCCCAGATTAGGACCAGAGTGCCAGCCATGTAACGGGTGACACCTCAGCACCACACTAGCTTAGATGGAATGGAACAGTGGGAAGTTTTTTTTATGATGGCCGGAGTGCCAATTCTGCCACCAGCCCCCAAGTTTTCCTTACAGTTTGGAGGGCCAACATACAGGGCTGGATGCAGATTAACGTCATACCCAGGATGGAGCAATTGCAGGTTAACAGTCACCTATGGCGTTTACGGGATTCTGATTGCCAGGGCAGACCCCTAGCCTTAGAGCCACCACTCCGCCCAATAAATAAAAAATGATCATGTTATGACAAACATCAGAGCCCTCTCAAATACACACACCAGAAAGACTAAAAAAAGAAGGAAAACTTCTGACTTGGCGGTCCCAGTGAGGCATTAAACGGGCATCTTGCCGTTGGGATAACAGGCTCCCCGTAGTGTTTCATGACACACTTCTGCTGAATAATTCATTGGGACTGTGTCAGAGTGAAGACTGACTGATGTGAAGCACTGTTCATAATGGCACTCAGTTTTGTCTCTAGCAGGTCCGGAGTGGGTTCCATAACCGAACCTGCTTTTCTACAACCCCAAATCAGAAAAAGTTGGGACGGTATGAAAAATGCAAATTAAAAAAATGTATTAATATTAAATTATTTGTTATATAATTTGAAATTGGAAAAAATCAAATACTCAGTTAGAGGATCCGTACAGACTTTTTTCAAAACATGGCAGGATCTAATCAGTAATATTTTAAAATAAGTTCATAAAGCACAGAGAATTTATTAATTTAGGTATGTTTACAAGCCTTAAATTCGACTTGCTCTCTCTCTCTCTCTCAGGGGTGGGGATCGATCTGTTCTTTAATTCAATTTTTCTTTTTGTAAAAACTTGATTGCTTTGTATGGATTGCAATAAATAAAATAAAATAAATAAATAAAAAATAATAATAAAGAAAATGCAGCGATTCTTAAAAGTACTTTGACTTTGATTTCATTGCAGACAGTATGAAGCCAAGATATTGCATTTTTTCTCGGCTCAACTTCATTTCATTTGTTAATACACATCCATTCTAGCATTGCAGGCCTGCAACATATTCCAAAAAAAACAAAAAAAAAACAAAAGTCGGGATAGTAAAACATTCACCACTTTGTAATGTTGCCCTTCTCTCTCACTACACTTAAAAGACATTTTGGCAATGGGAAGACCAAGCAATGAAGTATTTCAAACAACGTTCCTCAAAGGGATTTGCACGTCTCTGCAGTGCTTAATAAATAGATAGATAGATAGATAGATAGATAGATAGATAGATAGATAGATAGATAGATAGATGAGAACGGCACGATAGATAGATAGATAGATAGATAGATAGATAGATAGATAGATAGATAGATAGATAGATAGATAGATGAGAACGGCACGATAGATAGATAGATAGATAGATAGATAGATAGATAGATAGATAGATAGATAGATAGATACTTTATTAATCCCAAGGGGAAATTCACATAATCCAGCAGCAGTATACTGAACCATTAAACAACTCAAGGGCTGTTTTCTTAGGGCTGGTCTTAATAAAACAAGGCCAAACTTTGGACACACGAATTTCCCTTCTTTCAAAAGTAAGGAAAGGAAAAACAGAAAGTGAAATACGAACATTTCATTTCCACAAGCGAATTGTACTATTTTGTTGAAAACACCAGTATATGATTAGATGAATGATGTGTGTTGATCAATGGACACAATGTATATTAATTACTTCTGAATGCTTTGAAATCACTTTAGCTTTTCAGGTTTTTTTTCAGTCTGGCCCCTCCAGTCTCAAAGGTATGAGAAAACCCCCACATATGAAATACCACTCAACGTGTTCTGATGTCCAGTTATGCATGATGTCAAACGTTTTGGGGATCCACCTCTATTTTTGGTCCTTTAGACCCAGAATCCTACATTGTTTTGCTGTGATCTTCGCCGAGTCAATGGAGGCTCTGATCGGGGCTCTCGAGAGACTGAGTGAGGGGTCAGAGTGTCTGGGCTTACGAGTGTCCTGATAAAAACCAACAGCCAGGCCTTTAATGACCTCTTGAGCACGGTCATCAGCAGTGTGTCTGTCTACAGAGAGAGTGTCGACCTCGTCGAGAGGTTTACTTACCTTGGCAGTGACATTCATGTCTCTGGTGACTCTTTCTGTGAAGTCAGTAGACGGATTAGGAGAGCAGTGGGGGGTCATGAGGTCACTTTGAAGGGGTGTGTGGCGCTCCCGATATCTATGCAAAAGGACGAAGGTCCAAGTCTTTAGAGTCCTGGTGCTTCCTGTCTTGCTATATGGTTGGTTGTGAGACACGGACGCTACCCAATGACCTGCGATGAAGACTGGACTCCTTTGGTCTCTCTCCAGAAAATCCTTGGGCACCATTGGTTTGACTTTGTGTTGCTCATGGAGTCCCAAATGAGGCACGTGACCTGCACTGTGAGGGAGCGTCAGTTACGGCACTACGGCCATGTGGCGCGATTCCCCAAGGGTGATCCAGCTTGTAAGATCCTCATTGTTGGGGACCCAAGTGGCTGGATCAGGCCAAGGGGTCGCCTGTGTGACACTTGGCTGCAGCAGATAGAGGGTCATTTCCGAAGGGTGGGACTGGACCGCGTGTCTGCCTGGGGGGTTGCAAACTGGGATCCCAAATGGTTTTGTCGTGTAGTGGGTGCAGCAACACAGTGTACCAGTGCATGCTCCCTAACTTGACTTGACTTGAGACCCAGAATACTCTGAATTTTTAGGCCATTTGTGGACAATATTTTGTGCAGGAAATTACACCTTTATGAGTAAACCTATAAGTGTCTCCGGCAAAAATGATTAGAAGGACTTGAAGTTTTGTGTGCCACATCAACCGACCCCCACGGCTTCACCCCCTAATGGGATACAAGGGGTCAAAATACACCTTTAGACAAAACGTAAAAAAAAAAAAATTGGGATTGATAATATTGGCACGTGGAGTGTCGTTTTATGCTATTTCAAGGTTACCGATCATAAATATGATCAGATTTTCGACATTAGATTCTTTACTGGTGGTCCAATCCCTCTAAGAGTGAGCTTGCAGATGGTTAAAAATGACAAACATAAGCATGTGGGACATCGTTTTGGATTGGGGTTCTCGATTACAGTCCTAGAGGTCAGCAGTGGCTACAGGTTTTCATTCCAAGTCAGTTTCGTAAATAGAAGCCAGGCCTGACAGATCACAAAACTCGATAATTAACAATTTGAAGGCGGGAGTTGACTTATGGCAACACATACTGGTGAAGGCGGAGGTAAACAGCTCTAAACATCAGCAAAACTCGCCGTTATGTTACAGTTCAACTCTCTTTGCTAGAAGGGGAGTTCGCTTCATTGATATGACCTCGAATTCCTGTGCGTGCGTGAGTAGTGAGGAGTAAACTATGTCAAGAATGGCATCAACAACTGGAAAAAGAGCAAAGCGAATACACAAAGCAAAATATTCAGTAGTCAACATCTTGCGCATTATTGCGGAACTGGACTCTGACTAAGCGGACTCTGATTTTGATGCGAGTGATCTGGAGATCGAAAACAAAATCGAGGGACCTGCATCAGCTGATCAGTCCCCAGCTGACTGTAGTGCTGAACACGCTCACGTAGCTGACGTATGTACGGCAATATTTGCCTGGGAGGGTCACCCAGACACAGATCCGTGGGAGGTAAGCTGGTGACCGGATTTCACCCTAAGATGCAGCACGCTAGTGGCAGTGACGTGCGGTGAGGTTCATGGCTGGTGACTCCTTCAGAATGACATTTACAAAAATATATGAACCCAAAAGAGTAGCTGATTCACTATTCAGCTGGCAACATGCATATAGAACTACTGGTTATGTTTCATATCTCATCAGCATTCTTTACACACACATCGGTAAGGCGCATATTTGGCAAAGAAAGAACGTTACATTTATATCGGCGAGAGAGGGCGTATTTGCTCCTCATCTTCCATGAGTTCTAAATTTGCCGCTGCAATTCCACAATTCATACTCATTCAATACAAATTAAAGTACTGAGTGGTGTACAAAAAAACTGGATTTCAATTTGACCCGAATTAAAATATTTAGTTTTTTTTTAAAAAAAAAGCTTTTTATTCTGATGCTTTAAGCAATTTTGATACTTGTGTACTAAATGAACGGACGGCATGACAAAGGAAAACAGAAGTTTTTTGATAAATTCATAACATATTTATTGGGATATAAAAAAAATATAGAGACATTTACAGAAATTGGAATAGTACAGTGGTACCTTTGGTCGCGACCCAAACGGAATTTCCCCATAAGATTGTATGTAAATACTATTAATCCGTTCCAGACCGTACGAACTGTATGTAAATATATATTTTTTAAGCACAAAAATAGTTAATTATACGATAGAATGCACATGTAATAGTAAACTAAATATAAAAACATTGCAGAACACTGAGAAAACCTTGAAAAACTGAGAAAACTAACATTATAAGAGTTTGTGCTACACCGTTACGAACCGCTCGCTGTAAACACTTTTTTTATGAGATTTAAGCACAGGGAAAAAAATTAAATGCCACTTCTCTTGCGAAACTTTTCAAACCATCCTCTGCTGGCTTTAAATTCCTCACCTTCGCCACACGAAGAAGAATTTTTTTTTCAGCAAATCACCATGAATCTTCCTGGCTTTCTTGCATATGATCACCTCGCTTACCTTATCCCCTGCAAGGTATTTCTCGTTCAACCACACTAGCAACAGTTGTTCTACCTCTCCCAGCACTTTAGGCCTCTGCTTGGTTGACATTGTAACTCCTTTTGCAACATCAGCTGCTTTGTTAGGCCCTGAGCACACGCAAACAAAAGAACATGGAAAACGAAGAATGGGAAATCACTGGCACTTACTAACGCGCATAGGGAAACTGGCCGCCAGTTGTTTCTTTTCGCCACCAGAGCGTGTGGTCGTGAAGAGATGCAAAAATTTTGGCAAACTTTTTGATCGTAACCCGATCTGTACGTGTTCGGAAACGTTCGTGACCAGACGTTCAACTTCATACTTACAGCATCCAAATATTCATTTCTGAGGTTGGAAAACTAGAGATACAAAGGCCGTGGCTGTTCAATAAAAGGATAACATGAAAAATAAAAGAATATTTTATTTAAGGTCAAAATTTGGTTTTTAAATATTGGATTGTTTTTTCTTAGTCTGATCCCATTTTGTTATAAAATTGAAAACCGTTTATGGTCTTACCTTTATTTGTAAATGGAGTCCATGCGCCTATCCTTCTCCACAAAAATCTCCGTCATTTTCTTCTAAAAGTCCTCCTTATTTTCCTTTAGTTTTAAAAATCTTCCATTTTGGCAGTCAGTCAGAATAAAAAATAAAAATAGACGGACTGCTGCAGCGCACTTGACTTTCTGGCGCTTCTGCATAGAAGAACAGCAGCAACGAGCACCTGTTGGGCTCCCAAGCGCCCCCTTCAGGGCGGCACGGTACTGTCTGCCTCACCTTGTACCTTTTCACTGCGGTTTTACATCCGATCAGCAAGACTAAATATGTCACAAACATTCATTAACACTAGAATTACCAGAGCCTACGAAAAAACTCGTAGGTCCGTCCCACCTTAAATCGCTTCTTAAAACCGTTCTCACCTCTCCGTCAGCGTCTTTTGTTAATCTAAATGTGCTGATAAAAGAAAAGCTGCAAGTAGCCGGCTATTCCATCCCCCCAATGACTTAGAACGTGCACAAACTTCTCCCAGCTCATGCCTTGATTGATTATCTGGGAATGAAGTGGAGTTTTAGAGTGGAAATAATAGATCATTATTTGGAATACTGTACACGCATTGCAAGTGTGTTCTGTTTCTACAGTAATCCGTGTAAACACATTTTTAAAACAAAAACGTTTTTCATATTGTAGTAGTAAATGACAAAATGTAAGCATAAACTATATAATGTATGAAGCCTGAAGTCCAAATATCAAACACTTTCACAAAAAGTGAAGAAAAAATAAAGCAAGTTACAGTAGGCGGTTGATACGACAGCTTGTGTGGTGCAATGCTAAGAACTGCTGATTTCCGATCCGTGCTATATAAAATCATCACATTCAAATATCAACAATTCCCACACACCCTTCCTACATTCACGACATGTGTACTTGTTGCAGTGTACACAGCTCTCTGTGCTATGGTTCCTATTACACTGAATGAGCACCTGACATTGTACTTTCTTCCCTATATAAATAACATTTGAGTATAGCGCGTCTCCAAATAAATCACATTTGAGTTATAGCGCTAACCTTTACAATTATCATGCATTTACACTGGCTCTTACAGACTGACTGAAATCAAATGTATGTTTTTATTCTACAGGGTGGGCCATTTATATGGATACACCTTAATAAAATGGGAATGGTTGGTGATATTAACTTCCTGTTTGTGGCACATTCATTAGTAAAATGGTTGGTGATATTAACTTCCTGTTTGTGGCACATTCATTAGTATATGTGTGGGGGGAAACTTTTCAAGAAGTGTGGTGACCATGGTGGCCATTTGGAAGTCGGCCATTTTGGATCCAACTTTTGTTTTTTCAATTGGAAGAGGGTCATGTGACACATCAAACTTATTGGGAATTTCACAAGAAAAACAATGGTGTGCTTGGTTTTAACGTAACTTTATTCTTTCATGAGTTATTTACAAGTTTCTCTTTGTTTACAGCCATTGACATGTCGCACAGGTTAACACGTGAGGAGCGGATAGAAATTGTGTTGATGTCTGGTGAACGCAGTAACCGGGTCATTGCAGCAGATTTCAATGCAAGACACCCTACGAGACCACCCATCTCCCATGCTACAGTTAGCAAACTGCTTGCTAAGTTTCGTGAAACTGGTTCAGTGTTGGATTTGCCAAAATGTGGACGCATGAAAACTGTCACTAATGAAGAAACATCAGTGGCTGTCCTAGCTTCATTCAGCAAGAGCCCACAGCGTAGCACTCGCCGCATGTCACTGGAGAGTGGCATTAGTCGAACATCCCTTCGGCGGATATTAGCTACTCACAAATGGCACCCTTACAAACTCCAGCTACTGCAGCATCTCAACGAGGATGACCCAGATCGGCGCACTGAATTTGCAGAATGGGCAAAACAAAAATTGGAACAGGACCCTCAGTTTACGCAGAAGATTTTGTTCAGTGATGAGGCAAACTTTTATGTGAATGGTGAAGTTAACAAACAAAACCACCACTATTGGTCTGACACTAACCCACATTGGATAGATCCCTCCAAGACTGTTGGAACAAAAAATTGATGGTATGGTGTGGTATATGGGGTACAAAGATAGTGGGGCCATTCTTCATCAATGGAAACCTCAAGGCCACTGGATATGCGAAATTGCTACATGATGATGTGTTTCCCTCTTTATGCACTGAAGCTGGCACGTTCCCTGAGTTTTTCCAGCAAGATGGTGCACCACCACATTATGGGTGTCAGGTCCGAGCATTCCTAGATGAACAGTTTCCGGGAAAGTGGATTGGTCGTGGGCCAGTTGAATGGCCCCAAGGTCTCCCGATCTGACCCCCTTAGACTTTTATCTTTGGGGTCATCTGAAGGCAATTGTCTATGCTGTGAAGATACGAGATGTGCAGCACCTGAAACTACGGATACTGGAAGCCTGTGCTAGCATTTCTCCCTGGTGTTGCTATCAGTGTGTGAAGAGTGGGAGAAGAGGGTTGCATTGACAATCCAACACAATGGGCAGCACATTGAACACATTTTATAAGTGGTCAGAAACTTGTAAATAACTCATGAAAGAATAAAGTTACGTTAAAACCAAGCACACCATTGTTTTTCTTGTGAAATTCCCAATAAGTTTGATGTGTCACATGACCCTCTTCCTATTGAAAAAACAAAAGTTGGATCCAAAATGGCCGACTTCCAAATGGCCACCATGGTCACCACCCATCTTGAAAAGTTTCCCCCCTCACATATACTAATGTGCCACAAACAGGAAGTTAATATCACCAACCATTCCCATTTTATTAAGGTGTATCCATATAAATGGCCCACCCTGTAGAACAGTTCAGTACATGCAATATTATTTGAAAACGAACAGCGTCAGATCGGGCGCATATTCAAACCCGATCTGACGCTGTTCGTTTTCAAATAATATTGCATTAGTGCGGTGATTATTTTACATATATTGTCTCTTTCATTCATCTTGCGGTTTGTAATCATTGTTTTTTTTAATCGTGTTTTTCCCCGATCTTGTCAGTTCGCACATGTTGCTGTATGGTGGTGTTTCTTTTGTACTCCAGGACATGCAGAGGACAGAATAGTACGGAGCAGTAAGTTCAGCGCTATATGCAATCAGACAGACAGAGAAGGCACTAGATATATAACACTATATGATAGGCAGACAGGGAAGCTCCTATATAATAATAAAATTACTGTTATTACTATATAGATAGACAGGGAGTTCAGGCAGGCGGAACGGCGAAGGTTAAAAATAAATAAATTTTTTCTCCAGCGGGGAATCGAACTCAGATCTCCTGAAGTACAGCAAGTCTGCTGCGCTCTAAGTGACGAAAGCTTACCAGTACGTCACGGAAGCTGTTGTAAAAGTCTTGGACCTTTTATGAAAGTGTTTATTTTCTCTTTGGCTGTCAGGCTTCACACATGTTATAGTTTATGTCTACATTTTGTAACTTTTATTACTAAAATATGAAAAAGTTTCTGTTTTAACATTGTGTTTACACAGATTACTGTAGAAACAGAACACACATGAAATGCGTGTGCTCCAAATAGCGATCTATTATTTCCACTCTAAAACTCCACTTCACTCCCAGATAATCGAGGCATGAGCTCGGAGAAGTTCATGCACATTCTGAGTCGCTGAGGGGATGGAATAGCCGGCTGCTTGCAGTTTGTTTTTATCGGCACATTTACAGGACAAAGGAGACTGACGGAGAGGTGAGAACGGTTTTGAGAAGCGATTTAAGGTGGGACGGATCTACGAGTTTTTTCGTAGGCTCTGGTAATTCTAGTGTTAAAGATATTAGCCAGACTGTGGAAAGTCAGGTGTATAATAAACATGTCTTCAAACATTATATTGGCGACATACAGAGAGACAGCAATGGGCACGAGCCAATCGCAGACATCATCCCCGTGTGTGAGGGAGAGCGCAGTCCGGGGGGAGGTGAGGCTCGTCGCTGCCGCACCTCACATTTCTCTCCTGTATTTGAAAAGGAAATTCAGCGATTTTGACTATAAAAATAATCAAAATTATTGGAATCATACAGAAAACAAATTTATAGCACAGACCGGTGGACAAATTTATTTAATGTTATCATTATTAGTTTTTTTTTTTTCATGATGACCTGACAAAAAATTTGTAATTTTTTTTACAAATAAACATCACAAAGACAAAGGAACTGGTTGTGGACTTTAGAAAACAGGCTCCTTTTCCCACCCCTGTCACCATCAGAGGAACTGATGTTGAGGTGGTTGAGGACTACAGATACCTGGGGGTACACATTGACAGTAAACTGGACTGGTCCAAGAACACGAAAGGGCAGAGCCGACTTTACCTGTTGAGGAGGCTCAGGTCTTTCAATGTCTGCAGGAAGATGCTGACTATGTTCTATCACTCTGTGGTGTTTTTTGCAGCTGTGTGTTGGGGCAGTGGGCTGAAAACAGCTGAGGCCAACAGGCTGAACAAACTGATTAAAAAGGCTGGCTCTGTCCTGGGTGTCAGACTGGAGAACCTGGTGGAGGTGTCTGAGAGGAGAATGCTGAAAAAGCTTCTCAGTATCATGGACAACCCCTCTCACCCCATGCATGCCTCCTTGATGGGTCATCGGAGCACACACAGCAAAAGACCCATTGCCTCCAAGTGTAGAACCGAATGCCACAGGAAATCTTTTCTACCTGTGGCAATAAGACTGTATAATTCTTCCTCATTCTGTAGGTGATCCTTCTCATCATCACATGCTGCTATCTCATTTTTTTATAGCATAAACACTAGCCACTTTTCATTACCACTTGCACTAATAATCTGTAATTTTATTACATCTGTTATAGTTGTTTGTTGCTTTGCACAAATTAGTTAGTTATAGTTATTTGATATTTTGTTTAGTTATTTAGTTATTCTGTTTGCACTATTATTACTGATTTTTTTAACTCTTTATTGCCTTATCTTTATTTCTCTTGTTGCACTGAGCATGTATATGACAAAAGAATTTCCCTCGGGATAAATAAAGTTCTTATCTATCTATCTATTTATCTATCTATCTCCCCTGACCGCAAGTCCCTGGCTAGTGGACACTACGGATTACAAGCCATTCAACGACTTCAAATAGTTTTTTTTCCAGAAAGTGCCTTTCAGCTTCTGAGTGATGAAACTAACAGGTACAGTATGTGAGGCTCATGGGATATAAAACAGAGTGACGTGGATCATAAATCTTTATTTTATGTTAATTTATGTGTGAAATCGTTGCTTTGTGTGCTTTTCACTGAGTCTTTTGGAAAAAATATTCAGCCTTGAGCCAAAACAAAAAAAATATTAACTAGCCCCCAAAGAGTTGATTATATGTCTTGTTTGTGCTTTCCATCTTCCAAGACAACTTTCCAACAACTTTACGCACATGTTCTGTGGTCCTCCCCTTCTCTCTCGTTTATTTCCAAACATTTTATTACCCCCAGACACTTCATGATGTGTGCACACCGGTTTACACGGACACACGTTAGCTGGAAAGCTGGTGGCTCCTTTGTCATTTGCATCTCATTATTAATTGATGGCTGGTTAAGAAAACAGCCGGCGATTAAAATGGAAATGCAACAGTTTAAAAACTAAAATAAGCAATTATGGGTTCTGAATTGTAACAAGCAAGTTACCTAAAACTAACCAAAAAAAAAAAAAAATAAAATAAAAGTTGTGCTATTAGTAAATAATCAGGCTCTAAATAAGAACCTGGTTAAGGGTGAACACCTGCAGCCACTGTGGACCCCCAGGGCAGTAACCGAGTACCCCTGTTTTAGACTATTTCAAAGTCAGTGATGATGACTATGGGGTTATTTTTAATCTTTTCCTTGAGATATAGCCCTCTATGAGCCTCTATTCAGAGGCTGGAAAACGAAACGTTTCTATTACAAAATTAGAATATTTAGGATTTAAACATCGAAACACTCATTTAAATATTACAAATATCTGACGCAACGATTACTGTTTATTATGTACTTCTGCCTCACGGAGTAAATCATTACATTTTCAGGAATATCTTGAGCTAGAGCGGCTTCCCCTAATTGCAGACGTTTTACATTGTTAAAATTACTACAGTATAATAATAAAATTAAATGCCAAGCATTCAAATTGCAAACAAAAGAACGTTCGATAAGCATTTCATTGCGTGTCCGTTTTGTATTTTATTGTTACTGTAATCTGCACAAGGTGCCTCAATCGGACAGTTGTGCGCATCGCTCTGTGACAGCTGCTCGATATATGAAAGCACTAAAATAAACGTTTAACGGAAGTCCTAAATAAAAATGAACTTCTCGCGAGTTCCCGTAACAAGTGCGGACCTGCGAAGAGAAATCTTCACATAACTCGTGTGGCGAACGATGTTCTCGCAAATGTGCTCAGCACGGAGCCCATCCCCGTCAAAGGCCCCGAAAGTTCTCCAGGCAGCCCTCCTCCCCTTGCTTGAGCGCCACACTCACTCACCGTCAAAGTGCGGCTCGTCGTCCTCCGGGAACCTCAGCTTAGGCGACACTTCGACACTCCTCTCGAGGAGCCGGTGGCGAACTGACACTGACGGAGCTCTAGGGGCTCGGCTGTGCTCACCCATAACCGTCCCCCTTTCCAGATCCAATGTCAGAAATTGTGAAAGTCACGGCATTGCCAGTGCGCACGAAGAGGTAGCTCAATATCTCACACACACACAACGAGCGGAGCGTCAACTGCTAAGGCAGCCGAGCGCGTGCGCGGAAGTACCGCCTACTGTCTAGGGACTCTCTGCAAATCGCGTGTGTGGTGACATCCGTAAACTGTTTGGCTTTTTCATTTTTGTTAGTGAAAAACTTTACATCCATCCATCCATTTTCCAACCCGCTGAATCCGAACACAGGGTCTGCTGGAGCCAATCCCAGCCAACAAGGCAGGAACCAATCCCGGGCAGGGTGCCAACCAACCCGCAGGACACACACAAACACACCCGGGCCAATTTAGAACCGCCAATCCACCTAACATGCATGTCTTTGGAATGTGGGAGGAAACCCACGCACACACAGGGAGAACATGCAAACTCCACGCAGGGACCCGGGAAGCGAACCCAGGTCTCCTAACTGCGAGGCAGCAGCGCTACCCACTGCGCCACCCAAAAGCCTTACCGGTAATATAAAAAGTAAATAATAATGTCATGTCGTTTTCTAACATGCTTAATCCAGACCAGGTTCACTGGGGGAATGCTAGAAACTATCATAACTAGTATATGCCACAAGGAAGTATAGAAAAATGTAGTCTTAAAATTGGAAATCTATGTGTATTAGAAAAGAATTATAAGCACGTGAGAAAAGTAAATACTATATTTTACTAAGCATTAAGATATAAGAGTTAGAATTAAAAACACTTATGCCTACATATTTTTTATTATTCTGTACTAGGGGGCTCCACCCCCTGCTCACTTTGGTTAACTGGATATACAATTTAAAGAGATTGTTATTTTCATGGGAATTGTTACATATGCATTATTTTCACTTTTACTTTAAAACTTTAGTTAAAACAATATTTGGAATTAACTTTTCTTCAGAATCGTATTGAATTTTGATTCCGTGTTTGGACTTACATCGGGACAACGCAATGTATAACTGCCCGTGAGTGAATTTTGTTTCTTTCTCTCTAATAAATACACCGACTTTTTCGAATGTTTGTCCCTGTGATTTGTTAATTGTCATAGCAAAAGCTGTAAAACTGTAAACGTTTTAATACTGTGGTAGATAGGGGCCGCTCTCGCTCCCTTGAACCCCTGTCCACGACTCCAAACACCAGGTAAAAGTCCTCAAATCGACTTTATTCAATTGCCACAGTGTACAAAGCACACTCTCTTCCACAATACTCATATAAATCACTAATACTAACAATAATCACAAATACTACAATCCTCCAGCTCCCAGACGCGTTGCCACCCTTCCACCCAGCTCAGCTCGCCGTCTGGGAGCTCCCACAGTCCTTTTATACTCCCTGACCCGGAAGTGTTCCTAGCCAACAGTCCACAAGTCCTTATTCCTTCCAGGTCAGGGTAAATAGTACTTTTTTTTCAACCCGGAAGCCCATCGCTCTTCCTATGACGAACTTCCGGGTCATAGGACACGAAGAACTCTTCGGTCCTCCCTGCAGCTCCCTCTCGTGGCCCCCATGGCATCCAGCAGGGCGGTGCGTAAAAACTCCAATGTCCGTGATGCCCTGCTGGTCTTCTGGGGACCTCCTTGCTGCAAGGAGGGCTCCACCTGGCGGCTTGGGGAATATTGGCCGGGATAAACGACCGTCCATCCTCCACAATACGAATGGCATATCAAGATCTCCTTTGGTGTCTCATGTTACTCACGGAATATGTATTAAATTGCCTTTCTTGTCGCCTGTTAAAATTTTACATGTTAGACTAGTTCGACCAATTTTTAATACAACTAATCTTGTTCCATTGCATAGTCCATCACTCATAAATAACTACCGCAATGACATTACGATACGTCCTTCTTTCTACAGTAATTCGGCCGGTGGAAGACCAGACAGTGTTAACGGTTGTAGATATTCTATGGGATATTGCAAATTGATGTTTTCATCTTCCGCATGATCATCACCAACTGCTTCAGCATAGTCTGTTGACTAATTTAATCAATTTGCCGTGTAACCGATCGACAATTTTCGTGTTAATTCGTTTGACTTCATCGTTTCTCTCTGCCATATTTTGATGAATGGGTGATTCTAAACTGGATCTTCGTAAGTGTGTGTGTGTGTGTGTGTTTGTGTTCATAAGCAAGTCTTTTAATGGATTGGTGTCTGTCCAGGTTAAGTGCCGGAATGCACCTGATGACCGTGGTTTTGTTTGAAAATAGTTGTAAGTATGGTGTGACTTGAAAGAATCTTAGGGTAAAAGTCTCCGTCTCGCGGGACTTCCTTCCAAAAAGTCACGTCTTGTCACAGGATTAGTCTTGTTTCATCATAACAGAGAGATGAGCTAGAGACCACCAATAATTCATTAAGTCAAAGGTTAGACGTGCAGGAGAGTTAGAGAAGGAAGACAGGGAAAGTGAACTCTTTGGCTGTGAATTATAGTAACTATGGCCGAGCTAGTGGGGAGTAATGATAACCCTTGTCAAACAGAAATAATGGACAGTGAGGAGTTTGAGACCCCCTTAGCTAAGAAATATTGGTAGAATTAATTAGAGGCCAGATTAGAGCAGTGAAAGGTGTCACACACGTGCGCATGGGAGGCAGCTAAAGGGCTTGAGTGAAGGCAGTTCGGAGGCATGCCGGGGTGTAGCAGAGTGTACTGACTCTTTTTCTCCCTTGCCTGTAGGCCATCCCCGGGGGATTTCACCTGGCTCTCCTGACATCACTTCCGGGACTGAGCCAATGGAAGTCGGCCACACCAGCTCCAGTCCCTCTGATGTCACGTCCGGCTATGAACCAATGGTGGAAGACCACGTGCCAGATCCATATGACCTCACTTCCTGTCTCCCCCTTTAAAACCTGCCCCTTTTCCTTTGTTTCCTCAGTCTTGTTCTGGACTCAGTTGAATGCACTTCAGTGCTGATTGTTTTGATAAAACGACCTTTTGCAGCCAGGATACCACATTATACGGGTGGCTGCCCCAACTCTTTATCTGTCCATGTCTCGTTCTTGTGACAAAGGATAGGAGTCAGATGAGGGCTATGATAAGAATTGTAATAAATGTAAGAGATGCCTATGGCTGCATCTGTAGTGGGTCTGTATATGCGCCATACAATAAATCTTGATTCTGCTGCCTGTCCTGAGACTCCAAGTGCCTTCACTGGGGCTGAGGGTGCCACGCCAGTCTACTTCTACAGCTGCAACAAACTAATAGTCCATCGTAGGGTGAAAAGACACACTCTCTCTCTCTCACACACATACACACACACGCACACACCAAACACACACTAGGGCCAGTTTTACATCAGCATTCAGCATTCCCCTAAACCGGAGTGTCTTTAGACGGTGGGAGATATGAAGAGAACATGCAAACTCCGAGCAGGGAGGACCCAGGATTCAAAACCCAGTCTCGTTACTGTAAGGCAGCAGTGCTATCGACTAAACTGATTAATGTCACAAACAGAAAGGAATCCTAATAAAACCCTGATTGTTGTTGTGCAGAGCAAAAAAAAAGAAAAGAGTTAAAGATCTAAAAAAAATCAGGAGTGGGCTCCCCTCAACTTTCTCGTATACTGAGATAAAGGAAAAGGTCATCAGAACCACTTCCAGTTGTGCAGTATTTCTCAAATATTATACCTCTTTGTTTCTCATCATAACTATTTGATCATATTGATGCCCAATCATTTATCTTTATTTATAATCAAACTTTATATTAAAATGACATTTTCAAACTTAAGGAGGTTGAAAACAGCGGTGGAGTGTTTACATCATTACATATGCATTACCTCGATTACGTGCAAAGTACCTAGAAACATAGAAAAAGTGTTAGTATTACATAATATTGGCTGCAATAAATTGCTATAGGTAAAACTGCATTTAGCCACATTTAATTATGATAATGATGGTGGAAATTTAAAAAAATCACATTACTAGGGGGCTTTATCCCCTGCTCACTTCGCTTGCCAACCCCCTGGGCCTGCACTACGCACTATCCTTTTTGGCAGTTCTGCCACTCACGTATGGGGATGTGGATGTACAATTTTATCAGATTTTTATTTTCATGGGAACATATGCATCAGCGGCACGGTGGCGCAGTGGTAGCGCTGCTGCCTCGCAGTTAGGAGACCCGGGTTTGCCTCCCGGGTCCACCCTGCGTGGAGTTTGCATGTTCTCCCCGTGTCTGTGTGGGTTTCCTCCCACAATCCAAAGACATGCAGGTTAGGTGGATTGGCGATTCTAAATTGGTGTGGGTGTGTTTGTGTGTGTCCTGTGGTGGGTTGGCACCCTGCCCAGGATTGGTTTCTGCCTTGTGCCCTGTGTTGGCTGGGATTGGCTCCAGCAGACCCCTGTGACCCTGTATTCGGATTCAGCGGGTTGGAAAATGGATGGATGGATGGATATGCATCAGCGCAATGTATAACTGCCCGTGATTAAATTTAGTTTCTTTCTCTCTATTAAATAAAATGACTTTTTCAAATGTTTGGCTCTGAGTTTTGTTAATTGTCTTTGCAAAGCAATTCTAACAGGATACTGTTAACGTTTTAATACGAATGGCATATCAAGATCTCCTTTGTTGTCTAATGTTATCCAGAGAAGATGTACTACATTGTTTTACTTGGATACATCCTTCTTTCTCCAGCAATTTGGCCAGTGGTTGACCAGAGGGTGTTAACAGTTGTAGATATTCTTCGTGATATTGTAAGCTGATGTTTTCATCTTCTGCGCCATCACCACCAACTATTTCAGCAGTCTATTGATACGCATTTAACCAATCTGCCGTGTAAGCGATCGACATTTTTGGATGCATTTAACCAATTTGCTGTGTAACCGATCATCATTTTTGCCGTTAATTCGTTTGACTTGTTTCTCTGTGCTAGAGGACCGTGGTCTTGTTTGAAAATGTTTGAGAGGAGGGCGTGACTTGAAAAAATCTCAAGGCAAAAGTCTCGTCTTGCGGGACTTGGAAAAAATCTCTCTTCCAAAAAGCCTCGTCTCCGAAAAGTCTTGTCACGTCAAAGGATTTTCTTATATAATAGAGAGAAATGTATTTGTTTTTGTATCAGTATAAATATTTATACAAAATTTGAATCATCTATCTGTAATTATAATCATAGTTTACTTGAAAAAAATCGCAAAAGTATTCAGTTCAGGCCTAAAAGTTGATAGGATTCCTTATTTTTGATATAAAGCAGGTGTACAAAATCTCATTGACCGACGTCAAAGCAACAGACATAACTTCAAAAACTGTATTTTCAGACTCAGAAAGGTCTAAAACATCAAGATTCATTTAAATCTCGAGGTTGAATTTTTTTCACAATTCCTATACTTTCTCTATACTACGTATATGAGAAAGTGACAAGACAAGGGAGGGACAGGTTATAGCTACGTATTGAATATTAAACCAAAATCTCATTCTTGATCATCAAAGTGGCCTCTTTCCTGTAAAATAATAGTAGCAAAAGAAGAAACAGTTTACGTTAGAAGACAGGAACATTAATGCTGAAATGGAGGAGCTTCCAGCTGTAGGCTGTTTAGAAGTCAGACATCCACAACTTTCTTTCTGAAAGTCTTAGGGGGCCCTTTTGATCTTGGCATGATGACAACAGACCATCGTGACCTGCCGTTTGAAGGAGACAGTCAGATCTACCTGCATTTTCCCAAAAGGAGGTTCTAATGATTGACACCTGACTGTAATTTGATAGATTTGAAGTGAGAATTGTTGTATTTCAACCAGGGTTCCTCCTTTGGCTGGGGTTCACGTGCTTGTTTTTTGTCCTTTTTGTTCATTGCCGTGTATTTTATTTATGTTAATGTTACTTTTGTTTATTACTTGATTTATTTCTTATGCTTGTGTTATGTTCCTTGTGTTTTATGAGTGGTTCCCCAAGAGCCGGGGGCCACTTGCCTTTTGTCCTCAGCCTTATAAAAACAGGGGCAACACTCAGTCCCTTGCGGTTCATTTGAACGTGTTTAGGAGTTGGTGAATGTTACTCTGTTATTAGCTCTCTGTTTTATTGGTTTATTGGATTTTTGACCTTTTTGCTCTTTTGCTTGACCACTCTTTGGATTTCGGATTGGGACTTTTTTCACCTTGGATTGCCATTGCTGTAGATGTACCACTCTCTATTTTCCTTCACCGAAATGACATTGCAAACACAGTTCTAGGTCCAGATATCAGCTTTGAGTTTCTTCCTCCACAGCTGCTCTGTAAGGCCTCTATGATCTGCTTCATCCTTTACCTACAGTCTTTTCACCAGCTCTGCTTCACGTGGCTCACCTGGGGCCGGTGGCAGCTCGATCTGCCACACTCTTCTCCACCAGCTACCACGTGGACGGACTTCAGCAAATGGAGAAACGGTGGTGGCACTGCAGAGGGTGGCAGTCTCTCAGTGGTCTCCTGTCCTGCACTGATGCCGCAAGTGACATTCCAGGTCCTTGACCTCACAATCAGCTCCAACTATACCTCTGAAGAGACTAGAAAGTCCATTTTAGATTTCCACAATGCTTTGCTAAATCCCACTCCTGACACCAATGTAGTGCACAGTGCCAAAATGGATTCTTTGCTACTTAGATGTGTCTTTAAGTGGCTCATTATCCTTAAAAAGGACTGCCCACAATTGTTGCACTTATGTCACTTTGCAGGTTTGCTGGTTTTATAGGCAGAAGTTGAGTTTAAAGTGCTTTTGTTTTTGCTTAAAGCCCCTAAATGACCCGACTCCTCCTTACATCTCAGACCTTCTTTCCAGATGTTTCACCACCAGGTCGCTCAGATCCTCTTCTTAATCTCTTCTGGTGGTACCACCTCTCACTGCATACATCGGACCTATTCAATGTCTGCCCCCAAAAAAGCCAATGCCATACCGTCTGATGTCAGAACCGCTCCTATCATTCTGACATTTAAATCACGTTTCACATTTTTAATCTTGGTGTTTGGGAATGCAGTGTAAAGGATTTGTTTACGATGTCCGTGTTAGTCTTTGGTTTGTCTTTTTGGAAGACTCAGTCTAGTTATTGATGTACTGCAACTTTTCATTGCGCTTAAACTTTATAAACTTCATAAACTTTATTAATCCCATGGAGAAATTCAGATGCAAACAGCAGCAGAAACATAAAAAGCAAAGATACAGATATGTGAGACAAATCATACAGCCAACCAAATAATCAGTAAGTAAATAAAAATAAACTTAACAAGTACATCAGATGAAAGTCGAATTGCCTGATAACAGTGGGCAGAAAAGAGAGTTTTAAAATGGGCCTGTGGTTAAAATGCTGTAAGAGAGCCCCTCCTGGAGAGGATTTTTCATGATGGAATCCAATTTTGCAATCATCCTTTTTTTCACAGCAGTGCCCAGAGTTCTCTCTGTGATGGAGCAGGCTTTCCTGATAAATGTACTCGGGCAATGTGCTTCTTTTGAGCTCCGGAGACTGCAGTGTAGACCACCACACTGGCTACTATGGACTGGCAGAACATTCAAATGACCCGAGCATCCTCAGGAAGTCCAGTCTACTTTGGCCCTTCCTGTCCAGCGCCCATTGTGCTGTCAGACCAGTCCAGTTTGTTCATGTGAACCCCCAGGTACTTGTAGCTCTGCACCACTCCCACATCCTTCCCCTGGCTAGTGAGTGGTCTCAGAGACTTATTGGCACACCTGAAGTCCACCACCACTACCACTTGCTGATGTTGAGTTGCAGGTTGTTGTCTCAAGACAAAGTCCTCCACATCCTTTCTGCACTCTGGTTCATCTCCATTATGAATGCAGCCTATGATGGATGAGTCACCTGAAAATATTTCTTATATGTGATTTTTCACGGCGGCACGGTGGCGCAGTGGTAGCGCTGCTGCCTCGCAGTTAGGAGCAGTTCGCTTCCCGGGTCCTCCCTGCGTGGAGTTTGCATGTTCTCCCCGTGTCTGCGTGGGTTTCCTCCGGGCGCTCCGGTTTCCTCCCACAGGCCAAAGACATGCAGGTTAGGTGGATTGGCGATTCTAAATTGGCCCTAGTGTGTGCTTGGGTGTGTTTGTGTGTGTCCTGCGGTGGGTTGGCACCCTGCCCAGGATTGGTTCCTGCCTTGTGCCCTGTGTTGGCTGGGATTGGCTCCAGCAGACCCCCGTGACCCTGTGTTCGGATTCAGCGGGTTGGACAATGGATGGATGGATGATTTTTCACTCTGTACAGAAGTTTGGTCTTTGGTTGCCCAAAAAAAAAAACCAAAAAAACACAGGCCTCCAGCAGCCTGCTTTGAAGCTGCTCATTTGGATGATGGAATGCCAGCTTATGCCATGGGTGGCTGCAGCTTGTCAGCACCATTTCAGTATTATGAAATGTAAAAATAAATAAGCAAAAACACAATGATACATAAGCATAATCAATTCAAGTTTTAATGAGGTGTGCCGCCCTGCGAACATGTCTTTTTTAGAAATGCATATACCCCTTCAGTAACCATGGTGGAAATAATAAGAAAGAGAAACATTGTACAAATAAAGGTTATATTTTAAACTGCAGCTTTGGCTCCTAATATACATTGCAGTATAACCCCAACCTTGGTTCATGCTTTACTGGGTGGTGCAGTTGCTCCAATCTCTAAGAGTGTGACAGGACTGCTCATGCCAGTGCCAGTTCATTTCAGGGCACACTCACGGTCTCACACACACATCCACATTTTCCAACAGCCTCCTAATTTTCATTCTATTTGCGGACTCTATTCAACAATTGACCAAAAAACATTCTTTTGCAGAGAATGCATGTGGACAATGCAGTTAGGGTGGAAAAATGAGGACTAAGGTGGCTAGTTGAATTGCTTCCTCAATGTCATCAAACAAAGCTCACAATTCAAAAAGACAGCCCATGATTACATACAGTACTATTTTTAAACCTTGTTAATCCAGTTTGCAGTTTAAAGTGTGCAAAGCATTATCCATTGGAATGTCCACGAACACACACACCGAATGCGTCTTCAAGCATGGTTGAGGAAAACCAAAAACCGTCAATGTGAGAATGCGAGATTCGAGTCCAGAGCGCTTGATCCACAGTATTCGTCAGTCAAGTGACACTTTTCAAAATATCCACTATTTGCCCACGCTCCCTCAACTCCCCCACCAAGCAGCATAAGGCCGGAGTTTGCCGGCTGGCCGTTGATTGGAGAGCTGAGCGGTTTGCGGAGTCGCACTTGTGCACAAACTCTGTCAGACAGTCATTTTAGTATGGAAGCGCACGTTTTGGAAACTCTCACGGTACCGAGATGTCATGAAAGCTGCCTAGGAACGGGTTTTCGCGCCGCAGAGATATGTGCTAATTTTATGGGTCTTTGGCTCCTGTTCCAGACTGTTCACCCTGTCTAGTTCAGCCTACGGAGGAGGACGTCAACGCACCAGAGCTGCTGTACACGAACACACTAGAAAAGCTTTTTTTTCACTCCCCATAAGCATTAATTGAGGAGGAAAAAAAGTGGACAACGACGAAACAAAATACTCCGAGGGTTTAAGTGGTGTCCTCCAGAGGCATCAACTTCCTTACTCGCTCCAGCTGTGAAATATGAGACACCAGGATGTTTGTCCATCAGCCGGCCGATGCCCCAACGTTCAGTCCATCCTGCGGCTGCTTAACCTGGCACGGAAGGGGCGTGACCGACCTACTGCGCAAGGCGGGGTCCCGGCGCCCCGCCTCTTCCTGCAAGGTCTCGCGTGAGGGCTAACCCCGACAGTACCCGGATGTACTCTCTCGCAACTACGTCATTGTTCATCGCCGGTCGCCCTCGGCACAGCGATGGATTGATAGTGGCACAATAAAAGCAAACAAAAACAAACAGGTAAGATAAAGGCTGGGCAGGGCAGCGGGCTGAGTAGGCTGTGGATTCAGGGCGAAGAGACAACGTTGTAGACGGCACGCGATGTTTGGGTTTCTTTATGTCCTTTCCCGGTTGCGTTTTTGACGCCCACTGCTGTAAAGCCGGCGGAAGCCAGTCGTTAGAGGCTCGTTTGGGCCTACTGGCCACTTCGCTGGCCGCATCGAGTCCGCTTGCCTTACCTAGCGCTCTGTTTGCGCCCCGCGGGAAGCATTTGGGGCCAAACTCGCGGGACGTGGTGCAGTTGGCGCTTTCCCTCCACTGAGGCGGTGGAGGCCGGCCTGTACCGCCCCGCGTTGCTATGGAGTCGTTGTTTCGAGTCTTAACGGCGCGGGGGCGCTTAGCTTCACACTCCGGTCGAGTCGAGTGGACCTTTTTGAGCGGGTAGGGGTGAACCCCCCGCCCTTTGCCTTCGAGCACACGTGCCCATTCACCCCACTGGTGGGCGTACATTCTGTCTGACAGCTGCCGTGACGTCACTTCAATTTGCATGAATAAAGACTGGTTTTTGATTTTACACATATCCTCGTTTATTGGGCGTTCAAGCACAAAATGATTATTCAGAGTAGAGTGTAATATTGCAATTTTTGTTATTTCGTTGCTGTAATGAAGAACGCATGGGACCCTCAAAGTAATCTTAACTGTAAGATGATTTATCCCAGACAAGTTACGATCATCTGGAACTTTTAGGATAACGTGCATCACGTATCAGTAGAGTCGCATATTTGTTATCTGCTTATTTGATGTGGCAAATGTTTTAAAAATAGAAGTTATGAGTCTGAAACAGTAAATGTGGAATTTATATATATATATATATATATATATATATAAGAGCTACAAGTACCTGCGGGTTCACATAAACGGGAAACTGGACTGGTCTGACGACACAGAGGGGTCGTGTATTTTAATGTATGCAGCCAACTGCTGGAAATGTTATCAGTCAGTATTAAATAGTAGATCGTTCAGCGCTGTGGTGTCCCGGCAAGCATCTTGAGCCCAAAAGACACACAATGCCTGAACAAACATACAGGAAAGCCTGCTCCATCATAGGGTTAACCCTGGACACACAGTAAGCTGCTGTGGAAAAGAGGATGGTGGCAAAACAGGAGGCCATTAGGTATTCGACAGGGATGCCCAATTCCCCCTAAGCTGTTCATACTGACCACTCAATTACTGGTGCTTATCATCCAAAATGACCCCGATCTACAAGGCATAACCATTTTTGACAAAGACTATAGAATCAGTGAATTTGCGGACGATACAGCTCTGTTTTTAAAAGACAAATCCATGGTAGTTAAAATCATGATTAGAAAGGAAGACACCAACATCTGTAATCGTATTGTCGACGTGAAGAGATCTCTTAGTCGTTGGCTGACCAGAGATATTACTATATTTGTTAGAGTCATCCTTTCCAAAGCTAAAGGTCTATCCAAATTAATTTACTCACGTCATTCTCTGTATGTCTCTCCCCAAAACATAAAGAAAGCCAACTCAGTAATTTTTCAATTCCTATGGAAAAATAAAATCCACTATATTAAAAGATCACAGTTAGTAAAAGATTAAAGGGTTGTGTTAAAGCCTTAGACTTCAAATCAATGGTAGGAACTTTTAAGATTAACTGACTCGGAGCTTGTTTGTCACAATCTGATTCCATGTGGTTTCATATACCCAGATCTATTTTTTTAAAATTAGGAGGAATTGAGTTTCTATTAAAATGCGACTTTGTGATTAGCAAAATTCCTGTTAAATCATCTAGTTTCCACAAACTGATCCTTTTTTTCTGAAAAATGATATTCACACGCAACTTTTCTCCCCACATGTTTACCCTATGGAACAACAGATTGATAACAGTTAATAGAAAGTCATTATTTAATAGAAACTGGTTTAAGAGTGATATCTTGTTTGTAACTGATTTGCTGGACACAGAAAGTAATCTGCTACATTATTGGTCCTTTTTGAAGAATTTTAAATTAGGTTGTACTAGGTTTGCCAGGCAATCCCATTGGCATAAAGGCAGTTAATCTACAACATCATGTTATATTCAGAAGTCAACAAAGAGTTGCCAAACTTAAAAATTTGAAATTGTAATCTAAATGTAATAATAAGGTTATTAGAGCAAATTTGAAATCTATTCTTTTCCATGATTTTATCTCAGGAAAACGTGTGCAAGTTTTTAATGGGGATCAGTCAATTATGGAAAAGGCTTTTTCTAAATTTGTTTTCCCAAAAATTAAAGAAACACATTTCAAGATAATAATATATACCTGGTGGCAGAATTTTTAAAAAGAAGATTTACATTTGAGGTGGACCTGTGCTCTTTTTGTGATTCAACTTGTGAAACATTAAAACACTTGTTCTTTTCATGTACTGTTTTGGCTCATTTTTTGTTAGAAATACACAGCTGGTTATCTCTACATGGATAACTTCTATCCATCTGTCTCTGATATGATTAATATTGTCATTCTCTTAGGTAAATACCATATACACTGTAGTATGTGGAGAAATAGCAAACCATCTTTTACATGGTTCATTAATGATTTGAAACAATACTTCCTATCACTTAAGAAACTGAAATCCATCAAATCTGTAAGAAGGATTTATGATAACACGTCTCATTTATTACTGTTTTGATTTATGCCTCCTGTGTCTTTTGGCCTGTTCTCCCTATTTGATATCTTGCACTATTGTGTACACTGTGAAATTTATCTAGCCCCACTGTACTGTGAATGTTATTTATACTTTTTTGAATGTTGAATTTATATCCTCTACGAGAGTTTTGTATTGTGTTGTGTTTCATTTGGTAATAAAAAAAAAAAAAACAACAAACAGGAGGCCATCAAGACAAATTGTTTCCATCCCTTTCTGCGGGGCGCTCTCTTGATGCAGTTTTAGCCATGGGCTAATTCCTCTGTTGTGTACAAAGAAGCACCCCAGGAAAAATTTTCTACCCGCTTTAATCAGGCAGTTTAGTGTTCTAAATTTCACAGCAACTCGCCCCTACGACTTTCCAAATTAAATGCTGATACTCTTTAGGTTCATTTTACAGTTTCTGCACAGTAATATACATTTATTTATTGACTGTTTGTATTATTTGTCCTTTGAGTCGGTATCTTTTTTTATGATTCTGCTGCTATATGCATCTGAAATTCCCCTTTGGATTAAGAGATTTTACATTTTAAAATTAAATCAAATCTAATGAAAAATCATCCACAGTAGTACGATGGCAGGTTTTCTTTATTTTCTTCATAGTTTACTTTGAAAAACTAACACTAAAAATACAAACAACTTTACAGGTCTTAAAATTTGTGGTTTAATGAGACTAAGAGCTGTCGTGGTTCAACACAAAATGCATGCATTTAATATACAATGAGCAGGACCAGTACACCAACAGATGTACACCAACAGATACCTGATCAGTGAGCTATCAACAAGCGTCGTTCTGCTACAGTCCAAAGATTTTCAAGGTAGCTGAAAAGACATTGCAGCTGTCCTGTGACCCTGCCCTGATTAAATGGGTTAAAGAAGTGGATGGGTGGTATGGAAGTAGGGACTCTGGATTTTTAGGCAGTGCCATCTTTCCATATGTTATTAGACTGTTTATGCAGCTGTAAAATTGCCTTTTGATTAAGCGTAACTGAAACATTTATTCTTTGTCCCCCCTGGCCATTGAACCTTACTCTTATTCGATGTTAATGTTGATTTATTTTGTTTTCTTATTGTGTCTTTCATTTTTCTATTCTTTAATATGTAAAGCACTTTAAGCTACTGTTTGTATGCAAATGTGCTATATAAATAAATGTTGTTGTTGTAAATAAGTGTTTAAATTAATTAATACCAATCATTATTGTTTATACTTATTATTTGGCTGATGCCTCTCTCTAAGGCGACTTCCGATATTTGGGATACAATTTCTTTTGTTTTTTTTTTTTTTTTCTCCTCTTAATTGGGCATAGGCAGGGTGAAGTGACTTTCTAATGGTCATGCAGTGTCAATAGCAGGACTTGAACACACATCCTCAGGGTTCGAAGTCCAAAGCACTTTGTGATGATTTGGTTTGTGAGGTGTCATCTAAAATAAAGACTTGATTGACACAGTTATATAAGTGAAATTTGTGTTAAATTGGCAACTGACCATTTGGTGCCATGGGTGTTTCTCTTGTACAGTTTATTTAATCAACACCAAGAGCAGAACTGTTGAGGACATCTGGTGCCAACTACAGATACCAGCTGTAGACTACGTATATAGAAACCATTAGGATCTGCATCGTGGATGTTTCAAACCATTTTGAGTCACACATAATGGTAAGCATTATTTTTTGCTGTTTGTTATTTAGTTGTTTGCCACCAGTAAATCGGAGAACAATAAAATGTTCTCAATTTTTAGTTGCTGTTTTAGTTAATGTTTTTATGGTATAAGAATCTCATTTTTTTCTGTTTCCTATGGCATTATCCACTACTGCCACCCGTTCACCAATACAACAGTTTATCATTAAGATAAAATGGAGTTGGGATTTTGTGTATCTGCAGTTTTTGACAGATCTGAATTTTTCCATAGCTTATGTGGATTTGATTGTGTTCGGTTTAGCTTTCTGAAAATCCTAGAGAGTTCTTTTGGTTTGAAAGTAAAGAAATGTACACATGTACAATGTCAAGGTTTTTTAAAATTATTTGCTTAGTCTAAGACAGGTAGACAAATGTATAAAGTAGTAAGAAGAAAAAATACATTTAGCAACACCTCATAAATGCAATACAATGCAGGTTTGGTTTCTAGTGTTTACATTATTTGAATCTCCAACCTTTGTTAATAAAACAGATCTAAAGTTGTCCACTCAGTGACATTCAATGCAGAGTAAAAAGGGTGTATAGATCATACATAGGGGAGTTGACATTTAAAAGAGTACTCCATACAAAAAGATTTTTTTTTTATTATATATTATGGACCCCATGTAGTTTGCAGTGATGGCTGACCGAGGAAAGTTTTTGCTCTCATGTGTTAATGCAGAATGATAGAATTGGCATCTGTGACAACCGTGCTGGAAAATTGCTAACGTTATCTGAAAGTTCTGGAAAAAGGCTCACGTTAATTGTGTGTATCTACATTTGCGCACACAATTGGATAACTTGACAGTGTCCCAAACACTTGTATATTTGCTAAAATATTGTTAAATAAACTGCTTCTGGTAAACACTCCCATGAACTGCCATTAGAGAGAGATATATTTGTAGCAGTGAGCCACAACAGGAGTACTTCAGGATTATTTAATGGAAGTCTATGAAACTGCACGGGTGAATTGACCAGCTGCTTAGGAAGCATCTTGGATACACACAAGTACGAGGCAGATTCTCTTCTGATGATGTCTTCTTTTGCTTTTCGTAATATACTTTTAGTTTTACTTTTCTCTCTTTGCACACTTTTTGTTAATATCATGTGAAGCACAGTGCCAGCCAATGAATAAGCTGTTGCTGGACTGGACGTCTGACCACTGAGTGAGGCGAGGAGGGAAGCCTTCAACTGAAATGCTGGGGTGCAAATAAATGCATTCCGTTTTCGTTTACGAAAGTGTTTTCTGGAAGTGGTATTTAACAATATTTTATTAAAATACTTGTGTTTGGGACGTTGTGATCATACATCTAATTTGAGATTTTTTCATGGACTTTTTGAATTTGTTTGCTGTGTTCCAGTGCTGGTCATAATTGGCCCCTGTTGCATAAGAATTTTTTTTTTTTATGTCCGTTCTGCATACCACAAGCATAAAATTTTTTCTCAGCCATCACTACAAACTATACACTGTGTGCACAATTATTAGGCAAGTGAGTATTTTGACCATATCATCATTTTTAATGCGTATATTCCAACTCCAAGCTGTATTAACTTGAATGCTTATTGGATTTAAGCACGTCAGGTGATGTGTATTTGTGTAATGAGGGAGGGTGTGGCCTAAGGAGATCAACACCCTATATCAAGGTGTGCAGAATTATTAGGCAGCTAGTTTTCCTCAGGCAAAATGGGCCAAAAAAGAGATTTAACTGACTCTGAAAAGTCAAAAATTGTAAAAAGTCTTTCAGAGGGATGCAGCACTTTTGGAATTGCTAAGATATTGGTGTGTGATCACAGAACCATCAAACATTTTGTTGCAAATAGTCAACAGGGTCGCAAGAAACGTGTTGAGAACAAAAGACGCAAATTAGCTGCCAAAGATTTGAGAAGAATCAAACGTGAAGCTACCAGGAACCCATTATCCTCCAGTACTTTCATATTCCAGAGCTGCAACCTACCTGGAGTGCCCAGAAGTACAAGGTGTTCAGTGCTCAAAGACATGGCCAAGGTAAGGAGGGCTGAAACCCAACCACCACTGAACAAGAAACATAAGTTGAAACGTCAAAACTGGGCCAAGAAATATCTGAAGACAGATTTTTTCAAAGGTTTTATGGACCGATGAGATGAGAGTGACTCTTGATGGACCAGATGGATGGACCTGTGGATCAGTAATGGGCACAGAGCTCCACTCCAACGTGGAGGTGGGGTACTGGTATGAGCTGGTATTTTTAAAGATGAGCTAGTTGGACCTTTTGCATTGAAGATGAACTCAAAATCAACTCCCAAACCTACTGCCAGTTTTTGAAGACACTTTCTTCAAACAGTGATACAGGAAGAAGACCATGATTTTTATGCAGGCCAATGCTCCATCACTTGCATCGAAGTTCTCCACTGCGTGGCCAGCCAGTAAAGGCCTTAAAGATGAAGGAATAATGACATGGCCCCTTCCTCATCTGACCTAAACCCTATCGAGAACTTGTGGGCACTTCTTAAACGCTAGATTTACGGGGGAGAAAAACAATACACCTCTCTGAAGAGTGTCTGGGAGGCTGTAGTCACTGCTCCACAAAAGCTGATCGTCAACAGATCAAGAAACTGACAGACTCCATGAATGGAAAGGCTTATGACTGTTATTGGAAAGAAGGGTGGCTATATTGGTCATTGATTGATTGATTGATTTTTTTTGAAATGTCAGAGATGTTTATTTGTAAATTTTGAGGTGTTTGTTTATTATTCTCACTATAACAGATGAAAAGAAACAAGTGAGATGGGAAAATTTTCATTTTTCCTTTAGTTGCATAATAAATCTGCACACTAATAGTTGCCTAATAATTGTGTGCACATATGTATTCCCCTGATGATGTTCACACTCACATTTCCGTTGTGAAACATTCAGGTTTCAGGTTTATTAACATTTTGGATTGACTGATAGCACTGTGTTTGTTCCATATTAAAATTAATCCTCAAAAATACAACTTGCCTAATAATTCTGCACTCCCTGTATGGGGTAAGTAACATATAAAAAAAAAAAAAAAGTTTTTGGGCAGAGTATCCCTTTAAAATGTAATGTTGCATGTTTTGTGTTTGATTTAGCAGTCCACCCCCATACTAACAATGTCTTATTACATTTACTGATATTTGTCGTTAATAAATTGTATAAATAGTAGATTGCAGTCCCTTTGTTTCATTAACTATCCCTGGTAAACTTAAAAGGTGCTAATTAAAAAAATAAATAATTAAAAAACCTTTCTTATTTTAAATATAGTTTTTTAGTAACTCAAAGGGAAACTTTATGAACCCAAATGAATACTTTTGTTTAATTTATGTAATTTTATATATCAACAATTAAGTATTTGCTTAGCTCAGATCTTGTAATTGTGATTTTTATAAACATGCTCTTAAAGAAAAAGAGGGAACATGGCTTTTAGATATTGAAATACCCATATGGTATTGTTGCAGACCTCGGTAGGAAGGCCTGGGGTACGCATGACATCCACACAGAAGCCAGCATGAGGATATAGATTCTGGGAACCTTTTTCCTTGGCATCTTTGCAGAGACCCCAGCAGGAGGGCCTGAATCCCGGGATCTCATGGCATCCTTAGCATCATCACCAAACTCAGTAGGTACGTACGTACGCCTTAACCATGGACTATTATGATGTTCTTAATGACTGCGGTGTGTATGATTAGCCCCAAACTTTTGTCAATTCTGCTCTCTTTTTGCTTCTTTTTCCGTTAAGAAATGAAAAATGACGATCATTGACAAAGCGGATGAGACTGCCGACTCAGAGTCTGACCAGTCTCAGCACGGCCGTTATTGTCAGTTTTACCAAAACGGGCTGTCAGGCCCACAGACTCCCTGTCCCCCTGCCTCTGGAGCAATGACTTCAATGTCTGTGAGCTGGGAAACTGCATCATCTGCTTCAGAAGTTCCCACTTGCAGACCTACATCTGCTGGACCAATTCCTGGAGCCGCTGTGTACTCAAGCATCCATAAGGATCAAGGTAAGTTTTAAATGTAGACCGCAGTATTGGGAAGGACTTTGTCTTTATTGGAATTCAAGTTTAATTTAAGCCCGGGCTGTGCAGTAAACTTCTGCTATGGCTGAATCATGTTAATCAATTGCAAGCAGACACAGATACTAAATTTTAATTGATCTGTAAGCACAGAAGTAGGTTTGCACTTTATTAATGGCAAACTGTCGATGCTTAATGGTTGGTGTTCGTCCTGCTAGTCTATTTCAAGTTTTAGACCAGTAGTAGTTGGAATGCATAAGGAATATCTATACAGTACATTTATTCCTTTCTAAAATTCATTTGATTTCTCTTTAGGTGTGCTTTAGATTTTAAGCGTTAGTAGGACAGAAGGGAATCATCTTTTTTTTTTTTTTTAATTACAGTTGGTAGTTCAGTGTTCTCCTTAACATCATTGGAGGCATATCAAAACTGTAAAAAAAAAAAAAGAAGACGGGGGCAGTGAACTACAGTTGTAACAATATTTATTTTTGCAGGTCTGGACAATGGGGATGGAATCAGTTCTCCCAAACTAGTTCTCTACCCTCCTGAGAAGGTGGTCTTGAAATGGAAGCAGGTACACCGAGTGGGAGCAGGCCTCGACAACATTGGCAATACCTGTTTCCTAAATGCAGCCCTGCAGTGTCTTGCTTATACAGCCCCTCTTACGAACTACTTGTTGTCAAGGGAGCATTCTAGGACATGTAAGTGTGAGCACTGAGGCACCCGCCTCTCTTGTTACCAACGAAAGCAAATTTCTTATTTTAGTCTCTGCCTATATCATTTATCATTTTATACCTGTGCTTCTAACTCTTAAGAAGGGGCTTTTACAGTTTTATTACAGTTTTACATTTATAAAGTAGTATGCTGTAAATAATACAACTCTAGGCAACTGTAATTCCAGTCTATTTTCTAAATCTTTTTGTCTCTATTGGCGTCTTTTTATCTTTCTGCAAATGAATGATAATTGAGCATTTGAATCTTGGCATATTTAGAAAACAAGATCCAAGTCTCAGGTTACTTTGAGGTCTTAAAGTATTAAAATCTCGGAGCCAAACTACAACATTGTGTTTTAGAAGAATATTCAAAGTGGAGGAGCTGCTTTTGAGGTTGTTAGGCTTAGTTTGTTTACATACCCTGAAGAAAATCTCTTTTTGATGCTCTTTTGAAGGTCATGAATCTGGAATCTGCATGATGTGCAGGATGCAGAAACACACAGTCGAGATCTTTGCTAACTCCGGTAACGTTGTTAATCCCCAGGACATTGTTGACGATTTAAAACGTGAGTGTTACACAAACGTGTTTTAATCTTTTTTTTTTTTTTTTTAAATCATTTTTTTGTTTCATTACCTGCAATCACTTAACCACACCACCTTACCATGCATTTTGATTAACTTTCTTTAGTGATTAATTTAAAATGATTTATTTTAACCATCTGTTCTTTGATTAAATATTTCTTGAGGAACATTTGTGTGTCCCCAGTTAGGAAATTAGTTTTGATACCCAGAGGAAGTCACTTAACCTGCCTGTATTAACATTGTTAAAGTACAGTATGTTACAATTGAAATACACTGTACCTACAAAGCACCCTTAGAGACCATCCTATATAGAAAAGTGCTGATAGGATAAAGTGTTTATTTTGCTATAATAGTTAAAAATAATAAAATAGCATTTATTACTGTTGTCCTTATGCAGCTTAAAGTGGTAGTGTGACTTATTTGGAATTTATTTTATTTTCAGGTATTACAAAACATTTTCACTTTGGTGCTCAAGAAGATGCTCATGAATTTCTCCGCTATATTGTGGATGCAATGCAAAAAAATTGTTTGCCCTCAATAGAGTAAGTATAATTACTCTTGACGTACAGTGCATTTTAGGGCAGGGCTGTTCAATTACAAATTCAGTTGGGGCAGATTTTCATACTAAGCTTTAGCTGGGCCAGACATTTTCAGCAGCTGGTAAGCAGCAGGTAATAACAAATTTTAAACCAAAGCAAATGAATGCATTGAAAGAGAAGTAATTTTTAGTCATTGTTTCCCTTTTAAATCTGGTCACATCTGACACAAGCGCATCAAAACGTGTATAAAAAAACAATAAGTAGCTATAATTTAAAAGAATCTGTGATAATAGCAATGCTTTATTTCCACTTTTGGAAATAAAAAAAATAAACATTTTGCTCACATCTGACCCTGGCACATAAAAAAGTGCACAATATTAGCAATAACATTTGTCTCCCTTTTGAAATAAATATTTTGGTCATATAGTAATAATTCTTTATATTTACATGACGTTTTTATCAGTATACTTCCCACGTGGGATGTGAACCCATGATCATTTTTATGAGAGGCAGCAGGGCTCTCTCTCTCTCTCTCTCTCTCTCTCTCTCTCTGTATGTATATATATATATATATATATATAGAGATATATATGACCCAGTTGCATCACAAAATGCATTTAACAGAATTAAAAAATAAAAAAAACTATCAAAAATATCGGTGCACAAACCCATAACGAGTGATAACCATAAATAACATTCATGAATGCAGCATGTATGGCACCCTGACGAAACACAGATTCGTTTTAAATCGCCGCCTGTGTGTTGATATTGAGATGTGTCTCACTACTGCGTGGGCTGTGGGGGTGGAGTCTTGGGGGAGGGCACTTTCTGCAGGCTGAGGGCACCTTGCTAGACAGAGCTGAGTGATAGGATCAGGGTGAGAGGGGAGCGAATCGTAAAAGAGCAGGAAGAGATTCCTCCAGAGAAGCGACTCCTTTGATAGGTTTTCACAGTATCATAGACTGCTACCACTGCTTGTATACGCACAACAATGTGTTGCATTGTGGGTTGAATGTTGCTAGGCTACGCAGAGTATTGCATTCATAGTCTTTACTACTGTTGGAATTTCTGAAGGCCTGCAAAATGTGTTTTTCTTGGTCTTTCTCTGTTTCTGGTGGGACCATGGGCTGTGCCCACTTGGAGGTTGCTTCTGGGCACATGCGGGCTGCCATTTGAATTGGCCAGTTTTAGGGGATTGTACTGTTGATCATTTGAAAGGTTGTTAAATGCACAGACAAAAACCATAAGTTGTCAACTAATACTGTATTGGCTTGGTGTTAGAAATTTGTATTTGTAGCACATGGTGTGATTATCTGGTGCAGTACACAGATAGACAGATTGATGGAACTTTGTTCCCAGGGGAATTTATATATATATATATATATATATATATATATATATATATATATATATATATATATATATATATATATATATATATATATATATACACACCAGAATGACTAAAAAGGGAAATAATTAAAAAGTAAACTTCTGACTTGGCAGTTTTAGTCACAATAAGGTAATAGAAAGGCTTATTGCTGTTGGTATAAATTAGATCCAGTAGCGTCTCTTGACACACTTCTGTTGATTGAAAGTCCTCAGTGTCAGTTTATCATGGAGAGGATGTGCAGCATTGCCCATAATGGCACTCAGTTTTGTTTTAATTCTTTCCTTGGCTATTCCCTCCAGGAGATCCAGGGTGTGTCCCATAACTGAGTATGCTCATGTAATATTAGCTTGTTGATTAGTAGGTTCTCTTTTGAAGTGATATTAGCCAGCCCAACACACCACAGCATAGAACACCCCACTGGCCATCACAGAATTAGAAGACGTGAAGTAGTTGGTTCAGAATACAAAAGGGATGGTGATGGTGCTCCATCCATGTTGGAAGAAGAAGCATCTTTGTCAAACATCCACAATCTCAGCCAGTAGGACTGGACCAGCAGTCATGCCAAAGATATGACTCTGTAGTGTAGTAAGAAAGGGCTGTACATCTGTATTATCAGGCAGCTTCTTTTTCCATCTCCTTTATCACTCATGACATGGAAAAGATAGGCAATAAAACTTCTGACAACTGCCAAGCACTGATCACTGTCTTTAAGTGGCTGACATAAAATAGATATATAATTTGTAGAAAGGTAGAGTCCTTGTGTAATATTGTATTCTAAGTCTAAAGATGAGTATAATGATAAGGTCACATGGCCAGGGGAACAAGGATTAAAAAAAAAACAAACAAAACAAAATGTGCAATTTGTTCAAATACCAAAAGACCATCCAGCCCCCACTGAGCTTACTACCAAACATAAATGTTCTTAAGTCTCTTCTCATTGTTTCCAAGCTTTAACTCTTCAATGCAGTGTGTCTGATGGACAGTTCTAGAATCCCTCTTCTTTCGAGCATCACGTTCACTTGATTACATTTCCGGTTCATTTTATTCCACATTTATTTGTCTACATAATAAATACTACACAAGCTAATGTACTTGATTTTATATTATTGCACAGTACAGTTGGTTGTATTTTATTGTCAAATCTTCCACTGAGTGATTTCCTGATATATTACTAAAGTGAAAATTACATGGAACTGCTGCATGAACCATTCCATACCGATTTTCATTTTGTGTTAGTAGTTCTCATTGTTCAGAAAAAATTGTGTTATTTTGCTTTGGCTGTTAGGAAAAGATGTGTTTTGTGCCATATCCCCCTCATTATTTAATCTTAAGTTATCTTTGTTTTTTATGGACTTACGTTGGTCAAACTGACACGTGAAAATCAACACTTACAATGTCTTATGTCATGTAATGCTGGTTTCTTCATGCAGGGCCTCATGCATTTCCTCCTGAGTGTTGCTTCTACTCAGTTATCAATAAAAGTAACACTTAACTCATCTTCTGCAGTGAAGCTGTCAGTTTTGATTTTTTTGGTTGTACACATTGATTTAATTAACGGTTGTTGTCTGCCAGTATTTCAGTGTTTACCTTGTAACTGAATGTCTTCTTTCAGCACTCTCTAAAGAATCAACAGAAGTGTGCATTTTAATAATATGTAAATAATCAGGACTTTGAACATCCATTTAGCCTTACATTCTCTTTCTTATTTTTAAGTTGGTTTTTGCCAGTAATTATTTTTTACCTTGCAATTTAGATGTCCTCATCTAACTCACTGTAAAGACTGAGCTGAAGTGTGGATTTTAATAATATGTAAATAGTCATGACTTTGAACACACATTCCTTAAATATTTGTTCTTATTTCAGATGCCTTGCTGGTTAAGATTCTCAATACTTTTTTTTTTTTTTCTTTGTTGCAAGTTAATGGTGAACTACTGCAGCCAACAGTGGAATATTTAACTTTGTTCCATTTTCACATGTTTATTTATCGTGCATTTTTTGTCCTTATTAAAATATTTTCAAAGAAATGAAAGAGTAATAATAATAATGAATGAACAGTATTGTATTGTATCTATTAACACAACCGTATGTTGATTTAGTTTTAAAAATATATAAGCCAGTAAGATTTTATAGTCTCTTACCAGCTGTGCTACTCATCTAAGACGAGTTGAAATCTAAGTGATCAACTTAGGCCTCAGCATCAATTTTTGCAGTGTTGTATGCTATTTGGTATGGGATTCGTGAAAGCAGTGTTCATGTTTTGTGATGTGCCATCTGTTGGAATGATACATGCAAAGCATTTTATCATTAAAAATGTTGTGATGTGTTAGGACCGTGCATTCGGGACATAGAAACTTTGAATTCAACTCCGACTACTCAAGTTATGGTGCCACTGACTCTGACCCCAACACTTCAGTTTGTAATTAGAGTGATATATTTATGACTTTGATTGAATACAAGGCTTCTCATCACTTCCATTGTGAATCATCAGGCAATTTTTTTTAGTACTCTTAACTTATTAAAATTTGGATTTAAAGGCTGTAGCAATGCAGGTATAGTTTTTTTTATAGATATATTTTTTAAATAATACTTGAAAAATTAAAAAAGAGGCTATGTTTCTGCCAAAAGGCCAGAAGATAAATAGTTTGATGGAATTAGTGAAATCAGAAATTTTAACACATTCTATTACAATTTACATATATTTGTCATTGGTACATTTTTACCAACTGCAATAAACTAATAATTGCTTCAGACTCTTGACTCCACAGCCCTGGTTTGTGCCAACTTTTGGAATGACAGAGACATAGCAATTAAACAGACGTAAAGACAGACACACTGTCACAACTACCCTTTTATTAAGGTGGATACAGCGTTTTTGCATTTTGTTTTTAACCATTAATCAGTTAATGCTGTCTTAAACTGGTCTGCCCAAGTCACATTTGCTTACAAGTTTTAGTTTTTGGTCTGACCTCCCTTAAAAGATTCTCTCTTGAAGTAGATGCAGTCGTAGTTTTCAAGATAGCATTTCCTTTGATTCTAATTCAGGCTGTTAAAATCATCATTTTATGTAGTCTTCATGTTCATTTTTTTATTCAGATGCTGCTGGTGTAGGTGGTTTTGAGACGGTTATGTTAAATTTATAGTTTTAAGTGTTAAGTGTAAAGTTTACCACATGCTACACATGACCATATTGCAAGGCCCAGTGTGTGTTTTCCATCCGCCCTATCATCTGATTAGATATGAGGTCTTTATTTTTTGAAGATTAACACACGTCTTACTTAATGTGGCTTGTGTGACCCTTGCACAGGAATTTGGATCTGAAACGGGCCTACTATGTAGGTGACTGTGTTCTGTCCCACTCTTAAGTTAATATTTGCCTTTACTTAGTGTTGTTTTTTAACTGGCCAGAGCACTGACAATTCCTTTCTGCTGGTTCTTTTGGAGCTTATTAATGTTATTAAAAATTGAAAGTGAAATGTCAGAGCAGTTTCAGCTCCTCTTTTTAAACTGGTGCTATTCTGGATTTATTGATTGCATGCACACTCGAAGCAAAAGTGCCTGAAGTGCGTAAAAGCTTTGATTCTCTGTGGGTACTGTTGAACATTTTCCAGTCTAGCCAATCTTCATTTCCAGTTGAAGTACATTAAAGCTCATGTTTGTTGCTTCAAGCATTCCCATCTTGGATTATTCATGTACTTTGAACTTGATACATATAAACCTTAAATCCTCGCTGTGTGTTTGAGTCTGTTCTATAGATAGATTTTATTATTTGATAGAAGCTGAAGAAGCTACTATATGCAACACAAGTTATGGGTTACCCAAACAAGAACCCCTGCAGTCAGCCCATTTAAGTATTGTTCTAATATTTACGGTACTTTTTAGTGTCTTTTATTGGCTTGGTGAACACCTAATGGATCTAATATCGAGTTTGAATCTTATGTCTGCAGTCTTTGTGTGGAGTTCACACAGTCTCTTTGTCTCTTTGGGTTTTTCTTCAAGTATACAAGTTCTCCCATTTCTTCCTGATGGCATGCATATTTGGTTAATTGGTGATTTGAATTTGACCACAAGCTAGTGTAGGTGTGGGTTTGTGTGCGAGTGGGCCCAGCAATGGACTGTCATACTGTTCAACGATGGTTCTTGCTTTGAGAAATTGCTTACATTATTCTGAGTTTTGCACAGATGAAAACTGCTAAAAACTATATGACTAGTTCTAGGAACAGCTGCTAGTTTTTTACTCCATTAAAACAGTGTTGAGCCTTAGTAATGTATGTAATGTGCTCTCATTTAGGAGTTGTTATGGAGAGCACTTGCTCAAATGTACAGTAGCAGTTTTGAAATGTACAGAATGCTCTTGGTGCTTTTTAGTAAAGATAGGGAACAGCTTCTGGTCCAGTTCATGGTAAAATCCATTGGGTTTTGGATCACTTGCTCTGCTCCTCAGTACCATGGATTACTAGAGATCATTGGCTTTAAATCTGACTTCAGCTGGCACTAAATATGGATCAGAAATGAATTTGAACAGAATGTCCAGTTTCCTAAGTGGTGTGAACCTGCTGCACAACTTCTCCTACAGTTTTCAGCTGCCTATGCTTGTCAGCACCAGCTTTATTATGGTATTATGGAAAGAACTGTCCATTTTTAGCTGTCTTACCAGTAAGCCGAGATTTGTCGAATGAACACACTGCATCAAACCATTCCTATATTAGAATTTCAGTTTCCCTGTCAATTTAAGGTTCCAGACATACTATCCATCCATCCATCCATTTTTCCAACCTGCTGAATCCGAACACAGGGTCACGGGGGTCTGTTGGAGCCAATCCCAGCTAACACAGGGCACAAGGCAGGAACCAATCCCAGGCAGGGTGCCAACCCACCGCAGGACACACATAAACACACCAAGCACACACTAGGGACAATTTCAGATCGCCAATGCACCAAACCTGCATGTCTTTGGACTGTGGGAGGAAACCCAGGCAGACACTGGGAGAACATGCAAACTCCACACAGGGAGGACCTGGGAAGCGAATCTGGGTCTCCTAACTGCGAGGAAGCAGCGCTACCACTGCGCAAGCAAGGTCAGAAATCCACCTGATCTGATTTCATTTCTATGTGCAAGAAGTTTTCCAGAGGACATTGTCATGGCAGTGTAAGTGACAGCTAATGACCTGTACAAAATGTTAATGTCAGATTGAGGTTTACCCTCAAAAATGAGCTTAGTTAGGACTAATTATGGTGGCTACAAAATTTTTAATTTGATTGGCCTTGTAGTTCATGCAAAGTTGCTTGCTTGCTTTCTTTTAAAACAGTAAAACTTTAAAAGGCAGCTTTAGATTATGGGCAAATTACAGTATGTAATTTTTTTTATTGCAGATTGGATAGACATTCTGAAACAACAACAATAATTCATCAAATATTTGGAGGATACTTACGCTCAAGGGGTAGGTGTTTTTTTTTTTTTTTTATACTTGGATGCTATAAAAAACATTTGTTACAATTGTGGATTGAATTATAGAAATGTGCCAACTTGAATGAAACCATAAAAAGCCTGTTTCATCTTGCCTGCCCACAATCTGGCTCACTGTTCTTTTACCAAGATTAAATTCTGCTACTAATTTCAGTAATTTCAGGGATAATTAACATGACCATGGGGTTCTAGCCGAGTTAAACAAATTATGCTTTTATTTTGTTTTTTTGTTTCTTGGTGGTAACCAAGATTTTAGCAGAAGGTGTATGTTTGTAATTTGCAAATTTTGCATTCATTTTTGTATTTAGTTTTGCATTTGATGGATTGCACAGCACTCTGTCAGTCCTCAGCGAAGAGCTCTGTACATAAACGGGTACATTATTACTGTTACACTATCCTCTGTATTTAGCATAGTTAAAATTTGGAGGTGGGGTTTTGTCTGTGAGCTTTCCTTTATTTCTAGTAGGTAGGTTGTCTTTTCATTAATTAATATACTAATCTTTCCTTGCTCTTTATTTCCAGTTAAATGCATGAATTGCAAAGCAGTGTCAGATACATTTGAGCCTTACCTGGACATTGCCCTGGAGCTTAAGGTGAGTGTTCTTCCTTTGACAGTTTCCATATTAGATTGGGTTTTTTTCTATAATTTGCTTGAACATTCCGGTTGATTTTGCGACTTCTGTCATTGCAATATGTATCATAGTTTGGTTGTGGTACCAGTTTATATGCATGAATTCGAGAGACACACAGCGAGCTGAGGGGAGGGGGCCGGGGCCCTCCACACTCACGTGCCAGCCTCAGGGCGTTCCTTACCTCCATTTAACTAACAAACGAGAGAACTACTTAACAGATTTAGATAGGTTTTTTTCCCTATAATTTACTTGAACATTCCAGTTGATTTTGTGACTTCTCTCATTGTGGCTTGCAGGAGCGAGATATTCAAGCTAATCTGAGACAGAGGGTGGGGGCCAAGGGGAGGAGGAAGGGTGACATCAGGAGTGGGGAGCCGGGCGTGGTCCTGCTCACTGTCCTGTTTCACTACTACACGGACGGAGCCGCGGGGGACGGCTAATATATATATTGTGACGGGGCTTGGTGTCCTTACCTAGCCGGGACGCCCCTGCACACTATATTCAGGGGGAACAGCCATGGACGTTGCAATACCTCCCCCTGAACGCTAGTTGGCCACCTCCCTGGGGGTGGAACAGTCTCTCGGGTTCCCGCAGGGCATCCTGGGAATTGGAGTTGGATGCAGCCCTGTTGGGTCCTGCAGGTACCGTCAGGGGGCACTGTATTTGGGACTCCTGAGCCCGTGTGGGCAGCCAATCCGTCATATCCAGAAGTGCAGCCGGAAATCAGGGATCAAGCACCTGGAGCACTTCCGGGTGAAATATAAAGGGAGCCAGCGACCACCACTCAGAGGCCAGAGTCGGGTGGAAGGAGGACGAAGCTTGGTGAGGAGTGGTGGAGTGAGAAGAAGAGGAGAAGAAAGTGTTTATTGTGTGCTTGGGACTGTGTTGGGCTAGTGGGACACGGGGAAGACGTGTCTCACAGCTGAAGAAAAATAAAAATTTATTTAATTTTACACGTGCCTCCTGTGTCTAATCTGTGTCGGGTCGGATGCTATATAGCGTCTTTCTTACAATATATATAATATGTGTGTGTGTAGTTGGAGATCCACAAAGGGAGAGAATGAATCAAGTATCAATAGTTTTTATTCCTCAGCTTTGAAGAATCAAAGGTAATAATGTATGTCTAATCATTGTCCTCTGATGACGGCTCCTGGCAGGAGCTGAAAGCTCAGGAATAAAGACTACTTTATGATACGTGATTCATTCTCTTCCTTTGTGGATCTCCAACTACAAATATGCAAACCGTATCACAGACCTTCGTTTCCATATATATATATACAGTATATATATATATATATATATATATATATATATATATATATATATATATATATATATATATATATATACACATACACACACACACAAATTGGGTGCCTTTTATAGAAGACTAGCCATGTGCACCCAAGTACGTTGCGCATGTTAAAGTTGTCTGTGAAGGGCTCCCTGTTTAAACGCGGCTGCCAGTCGTGAACTGGGCCCTTCGTCGCACAGCATTATGATTTTTACAAGGGAAACAAAATTAAAAAAGAAAACCCTTGGACATTGATTCGATAGGAACGGCCCACGCGGAATCACTATCCGAATCGTAATTATGTGGTGGTGTAGGAGCATTTCTGTTTCTGTCCGTTCACAGTCCGTCTCGTTTTCAGGACGCTGTCGTTTCCTCTCACGATGTCTTCTCAACCTTTCTCCAATCTCACAGGTTGCTTTGTGGCAATCCAAAGAGTAAGGCAGTATACACGGAGCAATGGTTATAAAAGGGGGACACATAGGTATCCAGGCTCTTTAAAGCATAAATAGAGATCACTTCACTGACACGTGAGCAAGACACGGTACAAATGTGAGACGCGCAGCACTCGCCAGCTACAACGTAACACTAATAATTTCCAGAACGTGCTGTTACGTTGTCATTCATTTTACCCAGTGTCTTTCTTTCATTCATATGTTACGTAGGCACGTACGTTTTATCTTCGGCAATCTCATTCTCTAATCAGCGTAACACTGTCCACCACCCCTTTCGTTATTCAGGCACATCGTTGACATCCGTGAGTAACAACAACGTACTAAACTGGAAGGTGGTCTACGCATTTGTGGAATTCACAGACAAACAAAGATCAAGATTTAAATGAAGATCTCTTCAGTTAATTTAAAACACAACAATTTGTTTAGTTTGAATGTCTGTGTTTTGAGGTGTGACTGGAGTACCACAGTCTTCAGTAGTGTAAGCCTGGAGGAGATTCTTAATGCAATGCCTATATTTAGCTGTCTCTCTACTGCCATCTAGTGCTTCTTCTTCTAATTCATTCATGGACAAACAAAGATCAAGATCCAAATGAAGATTATATATAAAGATGTGTACTTATCTACTGACAAATAACACTGAATATTGGTCTGGCTAGACTACAGTCTTGTTTACATAAACATTAACCTAATCAACATAGATCTTTGTCACCAACCTGTCACAATGTCAGGGATATGTGTGCAAAGCAGAGACCTAAGCAAACATGCTTTTCAGTGGACTGTATCCTACAGAGCTCAGAGAGCCTATGGTCCGAAAATTAGTTCAGTGTGGTATAGTGGGTCTGTGGCTTAAAAAAAAAAAAAGGGCCAGTTTTAAATCCATAAAGCCGTGTCACTCTCCATGGGTGTGATTGCATGACCACGGGGAGTTAATGAGGTAGTTGGGGCATTCTCAATTGCTTCATTGGCTTCCTACGGCGTGTGATTAAGGTGCTGCACCCACGGAGACGTGAGTGTATATATACAGGTTGGGACAAGGAAAGAGGGAGAAATCAAAAATGGGAGAAATCAAAGACGAGATAATTGAAAGAAATGAGAAAAAGATCGAAAGAGTTTAAAAGACATGAAAGGCAGTCTTAGCAGGAGGATCTGGCCACCTGAAAGGAGGAAGCAGTGCAAGCTGGGGCCCCGTTAAGGAGCATTAGCTGTTGCACTCTTGGGGCTAGTTCGCCCCACTGAAGTGAAGTGTGGTGAGCAAGGCAGGTGCCCTCCCTAGGCTTCCGGGGTGTGACCTCGTGAGCGCAAAGGAAGAAGGGAGGAGAGCCGAGCCAACCTCGGAGGCAGCCAAGACTGAGGTCGGTCGAAAGGAGCTTGTGGCTGCTGAGTGTCCACCGGCTACGCGAGCAATGGGTGAGCCTTGGAGAATGAGAAGGAGGTGGGCTAAGATCAGGAGGTGTTAGTCTGCATTTTAACCTTGGATTTTTTATGGATTTATTTATTGATTAGTTTTATTCCCACTTTTCATTGGATTTTTATGGATTTATTTATGTACTTCTTTTAGAACACTGCACAATTGTCAATTTTGGTTTTACTTTTGTGTTGACTGGTTGTTAATAAAAGCACTTGAGCACTTTTTCCACCATCCTCTGGCATCATCAGAGAATTGTCCTCATTGGTCAGCACATCTCGGTCATAACTTTCAACAGTGTTGGTTCAGCAGACTCCCATGTGGGAAGAGGGAATCAGTAGGGGACCGGCATTGTCACTATCAGTATCATCAGATTTTGACATTAAGACATGCTGTCATGTATTTCTTTTAAATAAGTATTCTAAAGTCACTCTCTCAAGGGTTCCATATATAAATATATTATACATTTTAATTCAATAGATCCATGGGAGAGTGGCAAGTGAATTCTACTTGAGCCACTCTGACTAGACAAAAACTTTCCTAAGCTTATATAGCCATAGATAAGAAATGACAGGCAGAGAACAAGTTAATCATCCTATAGACTGTGAAAAGTAAAAAACCTTATCATTTGGTCGAGCCTATGCCATCTTTGGGGTGAAGCTGGAAAAAATGCTTTCTTCTGTAATAGCTATAATATATATATATATATATATGAGAGTATATATATTTATATGTAATTTCCTTGACAAATGCCCTAATAACTTCTTTCTTGATCTTACAGTCTGCTCAGAGTATAATGAAAGCCTTTGAAGAGTTTGTCTATCCTGAACAGCTTGATGGAGACAATGCTTACAAGTGCTCCAGGTAAGTAGGAAGTGTATTGGGTGTGCGTTAGCAGACGTCATCTCTGAAACAAGCTGGAATAAAAATGAAGATTCTTTTCTCCTGTGCTTCAGCTATGCCTAGTGTGTGTGGCACTGAAACAAAAAACGTGCAGGTTTTCCTATTCCACCTTCTATACCAGAGGTTTTGTGACTACCCAGCATGATTTCATTTCAGTGAAGTTTGTTGAACCTATGTTATTTCCCATGCTTCGACTTGTAAAATCTGGCAGCTTGACTTTAAAGACAACTCTGTTAACAGACAGACTTAATTCCTAGTATTTGGATTTTCTGATCTTTCTTTTGTTGTAGGTTTTGGTTTCCACTCCTCTTTTATCACCAGTTACTTCCTTGCAACATCTCACTCCCTGCATATCATATTTTTTTCAAATTTTTAAACTGAAGCTTTACCGCACTTGCATTACTCTAAAGTTTAACGGTCCTGTTTTTCCATACTGTAGGTGTAAGAAGATGGTAGCAGCCTCCAAGAGGCTCTCAATCCACAGAGGTGCAAATGTCTTGACCATCGCTTTGAAGCGCTATGGTGGAGGAGCTGGTGGGAAGCTGGGAAAGGTATGTAGAGGTACCTAAAACAAGCATTGTCCAGACATGTAAGAAGATTATACTCCATCTTTAACACCACGGAGACACTGATGAGTTGCTGTGTTTTGTTTTTTTTAAGCGGTAATTAGCTGCAGATATTTTGAAGGTCATCATGTCTTAAATTAAATTATTACGTGGGAGAAATACTGTTCAAACTTACTTAGAACATTTAATTCATTGTAGAGCAGGGGTGTCAAATTCCGTTTCATCGAGGGCCAAAAAGAAATCTTTATTTTGAATTTAATATTGATGTTAATCCCTGAGGGGAAATTGTCTTTTCATATGACCTTTAGAGGTAAGAGTGCAGGGTCAGCCATCGTACAGCACCCCTAGAACAATTTTGAAGTTAAGGAGTAGGATCCCCTCGGGAATTGAGCCGGCAACCTTCCAGATACCAGTGCAGATCCTTCGCCTCAGAGCCACCACCACCACTCCGCCTATACACCCAATGCAGGCAGGAATATGTCACACAACTACTGCCATGTTTTCTTTACATGTAAGACATGCAGCTGCCTCTCTGCCTGTTACAGTTGTATATTCTTCCTCCTGTTTTTCTTCAAACTATCTTCGCTTTTTCTCAGCTTGTCTGTTTTTTTTCCCAGATGCTGTGGCGTGTTAGCCACTAGCAGCCACAGGACCAAAATTATTATTGAGTGAAAAAAATGACGTCAGTGCTTAAAGTCGGGTGAGAGCGGCGATTCGGACACAGAGAATTTGTAGCTAAAGCAAAGCGTATCTGTTTACACCTGCATTGACATCCATCACGATCAGCTGCCAATTGACCACATTTAAAACAAAAAAAACAGGTGTAAAGGTGATAGTGACAAATGACGCAGACTACGTTCAGAGCTGATCTGAAATGGATTGCAATCACAATTTTTATGACTAGAAAAGTAAGTGTTTTATTTATGTAGATCCAACAGTCGAGTCACGGAAAAGACAAAAAGAGTCATGTAGGCAGTTGCAGTAGTCGGGTAAACTGCGGAAGGGTGGCCAGCCACAGATGTGTGAAGTCACAATACCGTCTTCTTCATGAGATGGTCACGTAATGCTAAAATATTAAAGTTCTTTACAGCAGTGTGACACGTCACCCTCTTTTCTCTTTTTCTTATTGGGTCAATGTGAGTGGCCAGTTTCCATTGTAACTACAGGTTTATGGTTGGTCTGCTGTGCATAACAGATTAACGAGTGGACACTGGAAGTGCATTTTAATCCCAGGAGTAACTGTAAATTACACACGGGTACAATCTAGACTTGAAATGCTGGCTAAGGTAGTCTTTGAGTAAAGTAACAATGACCCTTGGTCCTTATGCAACGCAATTTAACAACATCCAACGGCTGGATCTGGCCCGCAGGCTTTGTGTTTGACACCCTTGCTATAGCGGCTAAAATCCTTACTAAAATTGTTTTCCAATTCCTGTTTTATCTTGATTACCGTTACTGAATAATAGATTATGATTGCTGCAACAATGTTTCTCTCAGTATTGTATTTACAATACACTCACTCATCTTACTATTAGACTAATGTTAAACGTCTCACTAAATAACGTGTTTTCCATTTCCTTGTGGCTATAACATTGCAGAGTGTGTGTTGTTGTTGCATTGAACCACAAGATCAGTTTCTGCACATACCAAGAAAAATTAAAAGTAACCTTGCTGTACTGGCGAGCTGGAACAAACCCTTGACAGGGTGCTAGTTTATTGCAGGGCAAATGTGCACACGTATACACAAACACGTACACGTACACACACACACGTACACACACACACACAAACACGTATACACGTACATGCACACACACGTACACACACACACACGTATGTACACACACACACACACGTACACATACACACACACACACACGTACACGTACACACACACGTACACACACACACACACACGTACGTACACACACACACGTACACATACACACACACACACACACACGTGTACACACACACACACCAGGGCCATTGTTGCATCAACAGTGCACCTGACTTGCATTTCCTTGGAGACAGTGGGAGGAAAACCACACAGACACGGGCAGAACATGCAAACTCAATGCAAGGAGGCCCCTGGAGCCGAATCCTGGTCTACTTATAGCGAGCGAGGCAGCACTGTGCCACCATGCCGCCTGCACTGCATGTCCAAATAGGCAAAGGATGCTTATAAAATCTCAGGGAAGAAATCAGAAGTTGGTAAAACGAAAGTAGCTCTTGTCAAATTAGTAGTCTGTTCCTTTTTAAAAGTACACTTTGGTGTAATAAACACTTTTGAGGGTCAACATATTTAGTTTAGTTTGTACTTGTCACATGAACAGAGGCCAGTTAAATTCTTTCTTGTGTGTTTATTCCACACGTTGCATGTTGCCACACTTTACAGCACCATGATCAATGATTATAACTTATTAAAAATGGGCATAATCTTGAAACCTTTGGATTTTTCCAAAATGTTATTTATGATGTTCTATGTTCTATGGTGGTAATAGTTTTTTTTATTTATTTTATTGAAATCACACAACATTCCATACAAATTAATCAATTTTTACAAAAATAAGATTGAAAACAAATCAATGCCCACCCCTGAAAAAGAGAGCTAAGCCAGCAGAGTTGAACTTAAAGCTAGTAAAAATAAGTAAATAGATGAATTAAAAAGGTAATAAAAATAAATGGAGAAGGAAAAAAAAAAGTGGAGAGAATTTGCTTTCTCGGTGCTTTACAAGCTTATTCTAAAATGTTATTGATTAGATTCTGCCAGGTTTTGGAACAGTTTTGCACAGATCCTCTAAGTGGGAATTTGATTTTTTTCCAGTTTCAAATTGTACAGGGTGGTCCAGATGTAATTTTGCAGATCCAGATCGTCTGGATGACTTTGATTTATGTGGGGACGATTCCAATTTGGCGCAAAGACGATTCTTTATGTTGTCAGTTCACACAATTCTCGATGGCCCAGGATTTTTTGGGTGATTTTCTATGTAATAAACTTAATGAAAATTGCATAATTAGATCTGGACCACCGTATATATAACATCAGTTACCCACTGACTTAGAATACATGAGTTAGGATTCTTCCAGTTGAGCAAGATAAGTCTACGTGCCAATAGTGAAGTAAAGGCCATTCCAGTTTGTTTGTCCTTCTCCACTTTAAGCCCCTCTGCGAGCCCACCAATCACAGCTATTAGTGGGTTAGGAGGGATTGTGACCCCAAGGCTATCTGATTGGCATTTAAAGATTTTGGTCCAGAATGAAGTTAATTTGGTGCAGGTCCAGAACATGTGACCCAGTGAGGCTGGAGCTCGATTGCAGCATTCACAGGTTGGCTCTTGCCCTGGAAACATCTTAGACAGTTTTAGGCGAGAGAGATGTGCTCGATATTTAATTTTGAGTTGAATAATTATATACTTTACACATATGGAGCTAGAGTGAATTCCCCGCATTGCTGCCTTCCGCTCCTTTTCTGAGATGTTGAGTGAGAGATCCTTTGTTTTTTTTTTAAATTTAAGTTTTGTTTCCCTGTTGCACAGTGTGTTACGCTAAAATATTCAGAAGGTGATCTCTGCTCAGTTTTACTGTGACATTCCATTGGATGTCACAACCAATGAGACAAGGAATGCTTTCACTCAACACTTTGCTCAGATTAACATAAATTGACAAATAAATCAGGCCATCATTATGACTGCAGAAGGTGCACCTAAATGAGGTGTCAAACCTGAGGGCTCAAAACACATCTTAGCCCATTTTATGTATGAAAATGCGGGGACTAATAAGACTTCTTTTTTCTTTTCTTTTTTTTTTTAAACACAGGATGTTCGATATCCTGAGCTGTTGGATATTCGGCCATATATGTCTCAGAGTGTGGGAGAGCACTTGCTGTATGACTTGTATGCTGTGTTGGTCCACGCAGGAACAAACTGCAACAATGGACACTATTTGAGTTATGTTAAGGTAAGAGCCGAGACAATAAAAAATGTATCTTTCCTATTCCCACTAAGCCTTTCCCAAAACTACACCTCCTTATTAGTACCATTTTGATCCTGGAATCGGGCAGCTCCCTAGTGGCAAAAAGTTTAAAGAACTACTCCACTCAAAAAAAAAATATTTTACTACCCCAGTGGCCCTTAACTCTTTTAAGGCTAATTATTTTTTTTCCCCTTTTGTACTGGGGCTGAATATTTTTACAAAAAAAAACCCAATGGTTTCTTACATAAATCAATTTAAAATACTTATTTATGAGAAATGTCACTATTGTTTTATGTTCCATGAGCCCCCTACAGTATGTAAATCTATATACTTATTACACGCCTGTTTGTCTCATCACTCGTAAGAAGACAGGAACTTTCTAGAAAAAAGAAAACCAGCTTGAAGTAGTCGAGTGGCGGGTAATCCATGGTGCCCACCAGCACGCCGTGTCGTTTGATGAAGTCCAGTTGTCAGCTTGCCTCCTACAGATCTGTGTCTGTGTCATCTTCCGAGGGCGAATGTTGGTGCGTCAGCTGCACGATCAGCTGATGCAGGTTCCTGTATTTCATTTTTGATCTCCAGAACACTTGCATCAAAATTGGAGTTTGATAAGACAGAGTCCAGTTCAGCAGTAATGAGTAAAAAATAAATAAATAAATAAATAAAATATACGCAAGGAGTATTTTGCTTTGTGCATTTGCTTCGTTCTCTTGCCCGATATCGATGCCATTCTAAATGTTGTTTACTCTGCGCTATTCCCACACATGCAGGGATTCCATGTGAAGTGAACAAGTCTAACAGTCCTTCTAGCAAAGAGGGTCTATCTATAACGTAACGGTGGGTTTTATTGATATTTACAGCTTTTATTTTTGCCCTCTGCCCCTGAATGTCGAATTTAGTCGACATCCGCCCTCAACCCCATGTTTCGGCAAAAGTCGACATCCGCCCTAGAAGAGTTAACCTGCAATCGCTCCGTTTTGGGTATGATGTTAACCTGCATCCAGTCCTGCAAGCTGTCAATTAGAAAAAGCTAACGTTACTCGTTTTTGCATAATCCACATGTCAAGTCATCCAATCATTTGCTTGCAAAGTTCGAAGCACACGTGTTATTATGTAAATATCGTTAAATAAACCACTTCAGTTAAACCGCTCTGGCGACAGAAAATCGAACACACTCATATGTGCCTAAGCATTTGAACTGTAGACCCCCCTCCTGTCATTACAGTTTAGTTGCCCAGCATTGATTCACGGCGAGACCCTGAGTGAGTTGGTTTTAACATTCCGATGCTCGCAATTGTGCTGTGCTCTTGTGACTTCTGAACCAACTTTATAAAAATATCCCTTAATGTCTGCTGATACTCTTAGTAATTTCTTCAATGAAAGAGAGAGTTTAAGTAGACAACAAAGATCCCAAAAGCTGCCATGATGTGTCTGCTTCCTTGCGTAGTCCCAACAATTTACAGGAACCCCTCTGATGTAAGCACTGATTGGGAAATTGTGTGTGTGTGTGTGTGTGTGTGGTGGGTCTGTGGGTGGGTGTCAAGTTATGCAGTAGAAAAAGGTGTTGACATTTGCCCGTACCCCGCTGCTGTTGCGTTTTCACCACTTGAGTCTGCTGTGTCTGCAGCCATCTGACCCTTGTTATGTTTTCTCTGTTTCTCTCACAGTCTTGTAATAACCAGTGGTACTGCATGAATGATGACATTGTGACAGCTAGTGACGTCCGAACAGTGCTCAACCAACAAGCTTACATACTTTTTTATGTCAGGTAAGAAGCATGGGGTCAACAGTTGACCAAAATCTATCTAGTATACAGTACAATTTTATTCATTTATTTTTGTGCTATCGACACAACCGACACCGCGATTCATTCCGGGCCATTGCTCCTCCCCTCCGTACTCACCAAGAAGACATTCCAGGGGTACTAATTGCTCGCAGTCCATTTCCTTTTGCCATATCCTTAACTTTGCTGGCCCCCTGATAACTGGTGTTCTTCAGATCTTTTCAGAGCTGTGTCTTTCTTTGCTGTTAGGTCATTGGATACGAAGAAAGAGCGTATTATCCATTCAACACGCCAACCTGGGCAGGCAGTCTCGTGCCCAGTGGTCAGCCAGAGACTGGATCGAAGCAAACAGTCATCAACAGGTTTTATTGGACCTCAGCTGCCACCACACATGGCTAAGGTGAGCTTTTTGTGGAGACCTACTGTCTAACGTTTTCTTATGAAAGTATCGATAATGAGGAGGGTCGGAATGTAATCGCCACATTAGGCCTGTCATTCTGTATACGTTTTTGGGGGGATCCTCAGCCTCCCATTCAAAAAAAGTCTGATGAAGGCATCTCCCAAAAACAAACTACTAACTACAAGAACTTGAACTGATTAATGGACGTTTGTAAGGAAGATCTGTGGATTGATGTTCCCCTCTAACTCGAGCCGTAGACCCTTTTATTCATATAATTATTAAGTTCAAGGAATTACTAATAGTCTTACTTTGTATTCCAGAATTCCATGTACCTAAACGGAAGCAGCTCTCTCAAGGAAGTCCCCTGCGGTTCCAAAGCCAGCACTAGTAGCACCAGGATAAACCGACTGACCTCTGGCTTACCCTCTTCCTCCTTCCAGAACTGTCAATTGAACAAAGCAGTCAGCATCCCGACACCGAAAAAACCAAAGCTGACATCCCACATGGGCCAAACAAAGCCGATGCAACCAGCTTCATCCCACCTCAACTTTCATAACAGCCCACTGGACAACTTGTACCGACCTGGTCCTTCCTCTGTCAACCAGTCTCCGTTCGCCTCTGCAAAGTCTACCTCAAAAGCTACATGCACTGTGACACGGGTCAGGGACATGTCTGACAACAACAACAACCTTGTAGTGAACGGCTCTCGCAAGCGCAAGGCCAACTGCCTGGTCCCGTATATGGAGGACTCCTCCGATTCTGATGAGGATCCCAGCTCACGCATGGAGAACGGAACTCCAAATGGAAACGCAGGAGCCACCTTGCCACCCTCAAATGCTGCTTGTCCGTCTTTGAACTCTGAAAACGCCTGTTCTGGAATCCCGTTCTGTAAGGGTCAACTGAACGGTTCTGCCATGCTGGACGGCGAACGCAAGGCTGAGGCTGCCAGCTGCACAGTCGTCTCTGCAAGTCACACACAGAATGGCATACAAGAAGCGAATGGCCTCGGCCACCTTGATGAGGTAAGGCATTCCAAGTGGGCCTGGGTGTACTGTCCTTGAAAATGATACTTGAATACAAGACGGGTGGAAATCTGCGTGAATGACAGCAATTCAGAAACAAGCAGCTTTAAAAATTTCGGTCAAAATGGTTTTTTTAAATGTTGCAGAATCTTGGCCAAGCCCATAGAAGCAACATGACGAAATCTCATAGCAGCTCCTTACGGTGCAACTGGCACATAGTGGCGGCCTCCATGAAGTGGGTATCTGAAGGGCGGCGGGCTTTTCCCAAAAGGCAGGAGTTTCTAAATCTCATGGTTTTTTGAAATGTGATGTCAGTTTTCATAAGTGGAATATTTTCATAACAATAGCCCCAAGTCCACTGACCTTATTTCTTCAAACATTTTGCCGTTACTTAGTGGCACTGTCACCATACAATAGGACCAAAAACCTGTCCACTCTTAAAACTGGCCAACACCAATCTTGAGCAAAAGCTAAATGCAAATCTTGTTTCCTGTCACTTTTCCTTAATTAATATTTTTGTTGGACTCATTCTGATATGTGCATTTCAAACCGGAGGTGTACTTGCAGAGATAGGATTAGGAAAAAATCGGAAAGTAAATTGTGGTTCTCTGTACAGAACCCAAAAAATTACAATAAATAGCCCTAGCAATAAACTGAGATGTAAAATGCCAACGTTAAAAAGTTCACTTGAGCTGCCGCATGGCCACACTTTCTGATGCTGCAAGTTGGCAATCATCTCAGGGCGGCACATTTCACTCTGCATGAGTCAGTACAATGAACAAAAGAACAAAACTCCCATTGTGCGCATACCATAGCTGATTCTTTTGGGGTGGGTGGCACCTTTGTGTACCACCCCAACCCAACCCTGACTAAACCCTGCCAACATTTCAAAACTCAACCAAATGAATGACTGAACTTTAAGACAAAGAACACACAATTCGGGATGAACTGTGTGTTTTGGCAAATCATAAAAAATGAAACCCAGTAAGGGGGGGTCGGTTAGATTACATTAGATAGCACTTTAGTTAGGTTGTTTAGCTTTTTTTTAATCAAATAAATAGATAAAGTGAAAGGCACTATATGATAGATAAAGTGAAAGGCACTATATTATATGATCGATAGATAATATGAAAGGCACTATATAATAGATAGATACACACACCGGAGTGACTGCCAAATAACAAGAAGATTAAAACGCTAAGAAAACTTCTGACTTGGCAGCCCCAGTGAGGCGCTATGCAGGTATACTGCTGTTGGTATAAAGGAGCCCCCGTTGCATTTCTTGACACACTTTTGTTGGCTGAACGTCCTCAGTGTTGGTGCATCAGAGAAAGGATGTAGAGCGTTGTTCATAGTGGCAATCAGTTTTGTCTTCATTCTCCCCTTTGTTGCGACCTCCAGGTGGTCCAGAAGTGCCTTCTATAACTAAGCCTGTGCTTTTGATCAGCATGTTGATTCGGTGGGCCTCTCTTGACATGATGTTACCAGCCCAGCACACTACACTGGCCCTCACAGAGTTGTCGCAGATATCAAGGATGTCATTTCCCACATTAACGGAACACAGTCTCCTAAGGAGAAAGAGCCTGCTGTGCCTTTTCTTCTATGCTTCTATAGTCCACCCTGTCACTAATATGGAACCCCAAGTACTTGCAGGAGTGGACCACCTCTACATCCACTCTCTGTAAGTAGCCACCGGACACAGAGGCTCTTTGGTGCAGTGAAATTCAATAAGCAGTTTTGTGGTTTTGCTGCAGACCGTTCTCTCCCCATGACTCCTCTCCTCTGTCTGATCCCACTTATCAATAGATCCCATGAAGTGCAGCATCCTCTGAGGATTCCTGCAAGTGACTTGACCTTCTCTTATATTTTTAGTCAGAGGTGTACAGAGTGAAGACAAAGGAGACCTCGGGCCTGTTCCTGGTGGTTGTCCAGTGTTGCTCACATATATATCAGAAACACAGACTGTTTGTCTTAAACATCAATTGTCTGTCGGGTTTGCATCGAAGTGACATGTAAGTCAGGTTTTAAGGGAGATGTGCAGCAGGCTACACCGCTGAGTATAAAGTATAAATCGGCTTTTAGTTGCACACTGTTGCCCAGTAAGATCTTTAAGGCTTCTTTTTGTCTTCCACAGCCTCACTAAGGTGCTTATTCATCTCTGTGCGGTGTGGCATACTTATGATATGCCCGTGAAATTCTATGTGAATATGAGACCTTCATTTGGTCCTATCAAGCATTCATTAAGGATATTCGAGCCTTAAACTAAAGTATGCAGTACTGAGAGACGCGTCCTCCATCACTTAGTGAAGTTACTTTAGGAGGCCACATTACAGGAAGGACCAACGCCACGGTGTTACTGATACTTCTGGGGAAGTTTGTTTTAAATTCAGTGCCGTTCAGTTAGATTGGGTGTTTGAAGGAAATCAAAACCATGGTGTACAAAAAAATAATCTGGGGAATGACGAGGACCTGTGACTGCTTAAAGAAAAAAAAAGGCAGAACATTTACAGTAAAAATGATTTGGTGAAGGTAAACTGTATTTTTTTAATGTGTGTGTGTGTATATATATATATATATATATATATATATATATATATATATATATATATATATATATATATATATATATATATATATATATATATATATATATATATGTGTGTGTGTGCGTTGTTATAATTATTATATTTTTTTATTTCAGTTGCCTCCAGCCTGCAAGGGAATAGCAGACTCCATTGAGGACATCACAGGCAGCGTGCTTAACCACGGATGCAGGTAAGGGAGGTTCCCTCCTCGCAGTCTTCGGGCATCGTGAAATTCTGCTGGAATGGCACTACACAGTCCACCTAATCTGACACCCCCTGTGATTTCTAGACATGTTAATTGACAGGCTCAGGGGACAAGATCAGCAACTGCAGTCATCAAGTTTGATGTCCCCTCCGCCTACAAGCCATGTAATGCGCCACCGGCTGTCAAGAGTTTTCAGAGCTCTGAGTTGAGTTGGTTCATCTTCCCACTTCAGTGTGTAGGACGATTTGCAGAAACACAAGTTTGCTGTTGATTTGCTACTCGATCTGCAAAAAAAGGCAATTAAAGATCGAGCAAATTAAATGTGCATCTCTTGGCTGCTATTGCAATTTAGTAACGATAAAGGCATCTCTGACTGACCAGGTTATATGGTTTTTTACTTTACACAATGGACTAAGGTGGAATGGCCGTGTTATCTCACAAGTCAAGAATTTGAGCAACAAGGTGTAATTGCAGACTGCAGTACATATGAGGCCAACATCATGAAACGCCCTCAACGTCAGTCCGTCACTCCCATCGCATTAGACCAGGGGTGCCCAACTCCAGTCCTGGAAGGCTGCAGGTTTTCATTCTAACCCTTTTCTTAATTAGTGATCTGTTTTTGCTGCTAATTGAGTTCTTTTGAATTCATTTTAATTGACTTGGGTTTTAAGAAATGTTTTCCTGAATTTCTTCCTCATTCCTCTGAATTGCTTAATTTCTTATCTTAAATGGCACCCAAGCAGAAATGAAATGTGAAGTGAGGGAGCCAACAGAAGACCAGCCAAGTCAGGGCCTCAAACTCCAACCAATTTCATTCCAACCAGCTGCTTAATGAGGTGCCGATTCTTGTCACTAATTAAACTCGTTCTTTAATTTCGTGGCTTGTTGCTCCTCTCATTGTGCAATAGAGGACATGTCCGACATTGTGGATTTTCTCTTTTATAAGAGAAGATCAGCATTCCTGAGACCTTCCCCTTTCATTATTTCTAAATACAGTATGATGGTCACAGTTTGCTGGTCTTGTTTTGGCTCATTTTGTATCTCATTATTGTTTGGCTGCTAATTAAGGAAAAAGAAATAATGAAGGGGTCTGAGTCTTCAAGAACAAGTCAATTCACATTAGTTCAAAAGAAGTTCATTAGCTGCAAAACCAGGACACTCATTAAGAAAAGGGTTAGAATGAAAACCTGCAGCCACTGCGGCCCTCCAGGACTGAGTTGGGCACCCCTGCATTAAACTCTGGTTAGCATTGCGGTTAGGGTTATCTGACTCAAATGGCGTTTCGTGACTGGCGTTATGGCCATTACCTGACCTGTGTCGTTGGTATTTGAGCCTGCGGTTAGACCCTTCTCACTTTGAGTAGCTTTCTTTGTTCCAGTTGTCCGATTCCAAGCCCCGAGTTCGCTGGGCATTTACATGGAATTTCAAACTCGGAAATTTGCATTCACCATCTGTCTGGTAGCAGCACGTGAACACAGCCGTAGCTTGATTAGCCTGTAGCTGCCTGAAGCCCCTCCAACAGGGCGTGAGATGAGCTTAGTGATTTCTGTTCTCTTTACCAGGATTGTGCAAAGACTGACATCCACAAATTCTTTTCTTGTTTTTGCAGCATGGAAGACTCCAAACCCAGTCTCCAAGCCCCAGGATCTTCCTCAGAAGCAGAGGCTGCAAACTCGACGGTTGAGAACAAGATGATTCAGAATCCGGAAAATTATTCGGCCGAGAGTTTCTGCAAACTCGGTGTAGAAGCTGCAGGAGACAAAAGCTCAGTGGCAGGCGAACAAATGGGCATGAATGGTTCTTCTAATAACAGCTGCTCCCCAGGCAACACTTTATATGTTAATCAAGTTGAAAACACACAAGCCCCCCAGAGACAGTGTGAAAAGCTGCCTCTGTGGCAATCTGAGAGCCCTGGGCTGGCTAGCCATCCCGAAAAATGTCACAACGGTGATGTTCAACTGAACAGGAATGACTCTGTGTCACTCGTTCATTTACAAGTGGACCCGGGTGCTAATGGTGACAAGGTAGGCCAACACAAAAAGCTAAACCATGTCATCCATAGTGGCATCGACTGCACCGGTGATCACTTGCCGATTGGCCGTGCTGCAATCGATGCTTCAACGGGGAGCAAGGCGTCTTTTGGAACGGAGATGCAAAGTAAAGAGAGTATGTACTCGGTGGCTTTCTCCATGGAAAACAAAGGCCAGTCGCCATGTAATATGGGCAGGCCTTCATGCAAGCAGATGGACAAATGTGACCTGTCAAGGCTTCAGGATGCCCACATGGCAGATCGCAGCAAAGTTGGAGTGATGAACGGCAAGAGCCCTTGTCAGACGCCAGTAGCAACCTTATTCTCCAAGGACAGGTTTGTCCAAGAAAGAAGCCGGAGAAGCCGTGACAGGTCGAGGAGCATTGGAAGGAGCCGACTGTCAGAAAGAGACTGCTACCCTGTGTGGAGAGATCGCCACCGAGAAGGGGATCGTGACTGGAGGTGGGACAAGTACGGCTATCGTGACAGGGAGGCCTACCACTGGCCCAGAGGCCACTACCATCACAACTCTTACAGAGACTGGCCTCCGAGAGAGACTTACTACTACAAGCCACGGTGGAACGAGGAAGGCCGTAGGAAGGACAACGGTTACAATGACTACGTGAGGCCAGGAGGTCACCACCACAACACGTACCACCATTACAGTCGTAGCCGGCAGGACTCCTGTCGGTCACCTCCGCACACCCCCTTCAACTCTGAGCGCTTTCAGGACAGACACGCTTATGTTTTCGGCAACAGGAGTTCAGAGCACGGCAGGGAGTGGTCAAAGCATAGCCGGGAACGGCCGGAGAACAGCCATCTCGGGCACCGGCGGCGGCACGACAGCAGCGACAGCAGCAGTGACAGCAGCAGGGACAACTTGGAGGGCAGAGGTGAACGGCGGAGTGGCTCCCCAGAAGAAAGGCGACTCAAGAAACACAAGAAGTCAAAGAAAAAGAAGAAATCAAAAGATAAGCAAAGGAGTCGAGAGCACCGGTAGGTCTGAAAGGGGGGGACCCCACCCTGCGGACCTGGCGGGCGCTTTGAGTCCTGGCCTGGCAGGAGAAGGTGGTTTTTTTTTTTTTGTTCTTTAGATGGTGTACGTTTTTATAACTGTAACAAAACTCTCCGAAAAAGAGAGAGAGAGAGAAAAAAACACCACTAGAATGCAATTCTGTAACATTACATAGAGGTTGAAATAACTGTGATTTCACCTGGAAAGGGTTAAACCTGAAAAATGTGATTTTATATAAGCAAATTAATGTTTCACAATAACACTGAAAATGTACATTTTTATCAGGCTGGATAGAGAGCCTTGTGAAGTGTTTTATACAATGTAAAAATACAAACCAGAGAAACTTTGTTTTATTTAATATTTTGTGTTGAGTCAGAAAGAAAAACAAAAAAAAAAAGAAGAGGATCGTGTTTCCATCCCACATGTGGACAGACCACCACTGTCAAGAAATAAAAGCCAAAAAAAAAAAGGGCAGTCATAAAAGCAGGGGTCTTGGCTTCTGCCTGAAAAAGAAAAGGGGGAGAACGGACAGACGGACTGAACAGGGGAACACGACAAAGACTGCGTCCAAGAACTTCCTTCCAGCAGGCCAGGTGCGTCAGGGTTAGGCTTAGGGATTGCAATGCCTGCAAAGTGCTGTTCTCCTTTCTCTCGAGCTGTAAAAAGGAAGTCGTTTTCTGCCCAAAACACAACTCTGTAAATAAAAAGATGTACATACTGTATGTTCTGAAACGGGGCAGAAAATAAAAGAGGGGCGTTTGATGGTGCTGTTTCACGCCTTTTCACCTCCATTAATTCCAACGGACAGCGTCGGAGGAAAATGATTTGAGACCTACAGTTTAGTGAAGCCTAAGTGACCCTCACTTTACATAGAATCACTTTGGTGTGCCTATAGAGCACCGTGGGGTGATGTGCAGAATGAAACGGTGCTCTTTATAACGTATTCATAACAACATTTCCATGTCCATCTTTGTTAGCCAACAACTTTTTAACGTAACCTTCTCAAATCTATTTAGCCTGAGGGGCTGACAGAAAACATCAGAATCACAATCTGGACGAGAAGAGGCCGCTCGGCCCAACAAAGCTTGCCACCCCTGTCCACTTAATGATCCTTCCAAACTAACATCAGGTTGGGCTTTGAAAGTCCCCAAATTCATCCCGTCTACAGTACCACACAACGTGATCACTTATTCCATGTGCCTGTGGCTCTCAGTGTGAAGAAAAACTTTATAACATTTGTGTGAAATTCAGCCTTCAACAAGTTTCCTGCCATGTCCCCGCGCTCTTCATGAACTAATTTTAAATTCACCGTCTCGATCCACTGAGCATTGAGGAAGGAAGCCAGGAAGACATGGGACGTCTCAAACTGACTGGTGAGTCACGAAGTTGGTGGCCTTTAACCTCCTTGCTGTTCACCCCAAAGTGGCTCATGGGCGGTGGAGTCTATGCAATGACAGTTAAGCCCAAGTGTCTCTTGTGGGTAGTCGTAGTGTTCGCAAGTAAACGGTTATGGCTGAACACACGCGGGCCAGAAATCTGCTGCCATCTTGTGGATAAAACTGCATTCTGCTGCACAGAAACTATGACTATTTCTATGTGTTTTGCAATATGGTAACTCATCAATATGCAAGAGTGGGCTTGGAGTCAACCAAAACACACGTCTTCATAATGTCCGAATAAACTGAAACTGAACCATCAGCTGAATGAAGTCAAAGTGACGATTACGCGAGTTGGTTATCAGACATTGACAAGGACAGTCAAGCTGATACATACGCTCAAACTGCTGTGATAAGCCTGGTGAATTTGTTCGCATGAAGCTTCAGCTGTGGCATAAAGGTAAAATGACTACAATCAAATGAAAGACGTCTGCTACCCGAGTACCATTCACAGTGCAGAAACTCTCAAGGGTCATGTCAGGTTGGAGGGGGGCATATGTGAAAGTCACTAAGCCTTGTGCTCTGGCTGCCTGTAATAACACAAGGGGCACATCAATCATGCGGATCAGGCACTGCCATTCTGCCATCTCATGTGCAAGCAACAAAAAAAAAAATGAAGACAAGTGCACAAAGCAACACAACTCACGGATTGTGAGATCGGGCTTGTGTGTTGCCGACTGTCTGAAAACACGTCACGTGAAGAACAGTGGACAGCAGACAGACCTTCCCTACTTTATTTATGTTGACGTCTTCTACGTTTCTGTTACACGTGATAACACTTTTTCTTGTTGAAAAAAATGTCAACGTTTTTGGCTTGTTATTTCATTTTAACACTAAGGGGACTACGAAGGATGCGGACGGACGAGATGTTAGCTAAACAAGACAGCCTGATGGACTGAACTGGTCACCTCCCGGTTGTGTTAAGGCACTGGTTTCCTAATTAGAAGACGGTTCTTTCCGATAATGAAATGTAGTATTTAACTGTATGACTTGCTAGTGCTTTTATTCATCCAATGCAAACTTCAATTCCATTGTAGAGCAGGGGGTCCTGAACTCACGGGCCTGGAGGGCTGTGGGTTTTCACTTTAACCAATTTCTTAATTAAAATCCATTTATTTGCTTGTAAAAAATTGTTATTTTAAGCTTCCTTTTAGTTAAACTCGCATGACACTCCTAACCCGTAATGTAATGTGGCCTGTTGTGTTCTTGAGAGTGACTCCTGAACATGGTCAAGTCACGTCACGTTCTTTTCTGTCCGGCTTCTTCGGACTTACCGGTGCGACAAACCCCCACGTATGAGATATCACTTGACTCGATGTCTGGTTATGCAAGATGTCAAACATTTTGACCCCTTTGGCCCTCTAGACCTAAAAATCCCTTGGCCATTACTGGACATAGTTTGTACCAGAAATGACACTCTTATGTTAAATAGGAAACCAATAGGTGTCTTCAACAAAAATGATCAGAAGTTGCGTGTGCCACATTAGCCAAACCCAGAGCTTCAAGCCTAATGGGGTGTTTTTTCGTTAAATTTACTCCTTTTCACGAAACTCTTGGCAGTTGCAACAGCGCTAAACCTGTAAATATGGACTAAGAACACATTGGCGTGGGATCAGGCTGAGCTCATAGCACACTGCAACGGAGCCCCACGCATTCAACTCAGATTTTGAAGGGAATGGTGTCGTTTTCTTACTCCCCCCTTTAGTGTGCGACTTCTGGGGAGAGGAGACGGTGACTCAAAGGCACCATTGTGGACGGACTTGGTATGAAGAGAAACATTTCCGACCTCGCGGGTCTCTAGTGTATGTGCCACCTTGGCGCTCCTCCTCGCTTAGTAAGCTTTTTCTCCTCAAACATTTCACCATTAGTCCTATACTCTTAACACCCCTACCAGAACTGTTCACCAGTTTTCCCGTAAAGCTCCCACAGTATTGCCTGCAATCCCAGTACAAATTAGTTTTACTCCGAACCCAAACCCACAAAACAGAGCAGCCAGCCAGAGTGGCGATTCCTCAAATCCACTCAACTTGTTTTATTAGCTTCCAGTCCCTGATTTTACACAACAGGTCTCCGTCATTTCAACACAACACATACGATTGCTGCCTTCCGCAGCCGAGTCCTGTAGGACAAGTAGCCCGGGCTCAATGGGATCTCGGGGAGCAGTGACACGACATTAGGCCAATGGAGATACCCCTTGGGGTTGAGGTGCCTTAGAGATTCTTACTATAATGAGTGAGCACGCCGACTCCTTTGTTCCAACGCTCTACGGCCTGTTAAATGAACAAAAAGGACAGACGTGGTGTATTTTGGTATGGTGCTCCCATAAGCACATATATGAGGCGCCCCACCATAACAATACATACCCAATGCATTGGCTCTTTCCACCAGAATGGAGATCCTCACCACTTAGTATCATACGCATTTCTCCACACTCAGCACTGCAGACACAAACATAATAAATACTGACGTGGCCGGGGTCTGCAGGAGGTGGCCACCCCAAGACGTTGTCTATCAGGATTTACAGAGAGGCATCTGCCCAGTACAAGTGCAGAACACATGCATTAATACACAACTGAAAAGCTGTACAATATTTACATATAACTTAAAAGAAATTACACCTTTTAACATGTCGTAGTACATGAATTAAATATACAATACTGCCAAGGGCAGGCTTTGGCAGCTCGGAATGCTAGCAACACCTCTCCACTGCCAAGCTGAAAATGGAGTGAAGAAATGGAAAGAGAGGATCCAAGCGTCCAGTTCAGCAGATCCTGATGGGAGAGCCTCGTTCACTGGCTTCCTGGTACACGTCAGGCCAGCTGATCCAAGCTGTTGCTGCTGCTAAAGGGGGATCTACAAGGTCCTGGTCGAGCAACATGGCCCCCAACCCATCCACATCCACCACTGCTGTCATGAAGGAGGGGATGAGGGTTGCTTTTTTTGTTGTGTTTTTTTAAGAGCACTTGATGCTTGTTTTCAAAGTCCTTCAGATTTCCTGCACATGCAGACATTTTCTCGCAACAGTCCTTGGTAGAGGGACAGGGGGAATGCAACGTCAGTTACCCAGCCCCACGGTACTCGAGGCAGACGTGCAGGATGGACAGCTCGATTTCTTCCTGTCACGTTCAAACTGCCTGGCATGGGCCAACACTTACGCGGACACCCCTGTACCTCAAAAAAAAAAAAGGAAAAAAAACCAGAACGAGCTGCTGGTCTCTCCTTTTTTGCCACCATTATTTTTTGTTGGCGATTCTCCTCTTCCTTGTAGCCAGCATATCATAGAACGGGTCCCTGCTGATGCTCGCTCTGCAGATTAACAAAGGAGAGACAAAACAAACACCTCAGAGTGCAGTCGAGACTCACGGAGCGGACGAGCAGCACACACACACACTCTCTCTCTCTCAATCAATCACACACACACACACACACACACACACACACACACACAGTCACTCACTCGCTCTTACCATTCTTCTTCTTGCCACCAGGGGGCATCAAATTGCAGCTGTTAAGTTAGCTCAGAATTTAAACACACCAAAGGTTATGTCACCTTATGCCACCCATCCAGTGGTTTTTGGTCGTAGACTCCATTTACAGAATCTGAGCGCGGGGTTTCTTGAAACTTTTTTTTTTTGTTGTCACAAGCCAATGTTGCCCCTTTAGTGTCTTCAAGACGGATTCCTTGTTGAACGACCAGGTGATTGTCGGAGCACTTTCCACCTTGGAGAATCGTGGACGATCGTCAGATTCTGTGTGGAGAATCGTGGACGATTTTGTATACAAGTTGGTTAAAAATTTTGTATGTCTTTATTTGTAAGCTAGACATACCAATTGTAATTTTAATGTTTCATTAGGCTTGTTGTACTAACTAACCAAACCCAGAAGAGTCTTTTAAGACTCGGGATGTGAAATTTATTGCAGGGTTGAATAAGTTGACTCAAACTGTTTCGGTAAGGGTGAGTTAGTGCAGGACATTCTATTGAGACGTCCCTCACAGGAAGGCCATAAAACTACCCAAACAAATGGTATGCAGCACTTGAGAGCAGGTGTGAAAAGGCAGTGTATGCACCCACTGGTCTGAAGTACGGTTCTTTGGGATTGATTTTGGGTCAGAGGCCATTCTGTACCATGATGCCCTGTTGGTCTAAAGATTTGGACAAGCATGTATAAAGTTGGTCTCTTTACCCCTCTCTCTCTCTCTCTCTCTCACACACACACACACACACCATGGCTATGATGAGAACACACTGAGGAGCACATCTCGGCAGCCATACTGAGGCAGGCACGCCGCCTGTCCTGAAGAAACCTGATAAGAAACGATTTGACTTGACCAGAGACATTTGAGTAACTACAAGTCTGTAGTTACAGAAACTACACATCTAGCGTTTATCAGGTTGTACGGATGCCAATAATCACATGTACACCGCTTCCTTATTATTTTATGAATATTATCAATAATACATTATTAGAGTATGTAACTTAAGTCCTGCTTTTTCTTTTACTCTAATTATCAGATGTAGAAGGGAAGGTGGGGAGACGTGCTTAAGTACAACACCTTAGAAACAGGGGTAGGCCTACGGGATTTGAGGCGTCCTGATAAAAATCTACACAATAAAAAATACAAAAGGGAAAGAAGAGTCACAGAGGACTCAGATAAGACATAACAATGATCACTGGGGGATCGCTTAATCAACCCACCGTGACCCACCTTGCAAATCCTCCGTTAACATCAACTTGCAACTCAACAGTGGCGTCCAAATAATTTAAGAAATCCAGTCTTCGCTAGTCGGAGGCTGTCATCAGCACACTCCTGTGAAGGCCAGTTGTCTATTCTAACATGCCTGGCAATTCACTCCAACTACGCTACGACTCTATCTAACAAAATTAAAACAGGTTTGATTTTGTCTTTAGTTGTAGAGATGGACTGTGCGTGCATGAGAGCTGACAACCAATGAATATTCATCAGGATCCAACAAGGCACAGAATGCAATGAGTAGGAGTAAGGAACACAAAACCTCACAAACAATATAGGGTGGTCCAGATCTAATTACACAATTTTAATTACGCTATAACCTATTAAGTTTACTAGCAAAATAGTCGCGCTTCGCAGCGGAGAAGTAGTGTGTTAAAGAAGTTATGAAAAAAAAAAAGGAAATATTTTGAAAATAACACAACATGATTGTCAATGTAATTGTTTCGTCACTGTTATGAGTGTTGCTGCCATCAAGGATTTGATTATCATTATTTCTTTCAATCAGGTTCGTATTTGGAGGATGTGTTGTGTTCAACTTACATTCCGTGTTTGTCAACCGTTGTAAAGATAACAGGTTTCCTTCATCGAAGTGTTCACTACCCAAATCGCTACTCGTGAATCTAAGATATTTAACAGGCATTCCCAGTATTAACTTGTGGATTTGCCTGCGAATATTTAGCGGCATCGTCTCTATGAACTTGTGGATTTGCCTGCGAGTATTTAGCGTCAGCGTCACGAAGTTGTTTCCATCTAGCTGCATCAGAAAATATACCACGATGTCTGACACGCCTCCTTTTTACTGTTTTCTCACAGCTTGGATTGCTGCTGTCATAATCGGTTTGAGTTGCATGGTTTGTTTCAATTACGACAGTATTTGTAGGACTTGTGTTGAAGTAACATTCGCCATCTGTCAAGCGTTATAAGCATACAACCGGCTTCATCGATAACTTTGCATCCAGCTTTTGAGAGTTGAAACATTCATAAACATCAAAGTGTCCACTACTCAAATCGTCACCTGTGAATCTATGATGTTTAAGAGGCATTGGCGGTTTTCCAAAGGTGTAAAATATAAATCCATTTCGGTACACTTGAAAGGGAAGACTGAACAATTCAGTGGCAGCCATCAACTCACATGCAGAACCATAGGTGAAGGGCTTAAGCATTTCACTCTTCTAGTGCTCCTGTGTAGTCTAATTATCTCCTGTACCATCATCAGTCCACACCTTGAACCTGTCCCAGTCATTCAATACATAGGACACAATGTTCCTCCGGATATCAAGAGTGAGCCTGATATGGCCGTGCAATATGTAACACAGAGAATGGAAAAGGCAGGCGGCATCTATGGGCATGGAAACCACTCGGTAAGTGACAGTTCTTTGATCGATGGTGATCACCTCGATAGACCTGTTAATGGGGGTACGGTTGGAACGGTAAAGGAAATGGGTACCTGAACAGTAAACTAAGTCTAAAATACCTACACAATAAGTATAAGCGTAATAAACAAACAATAAAACAGCAGAGAAGCTGTGGATTAAATAAAAAGGCTGCAGTTATCAGCAAGGAGACAGAAATACCGTGGTGAAGCAAGGAAGGGAATGAAGAGACCAGAGCAACGGACGGCCTTTAATGGGCAGGCAGCCAATTACGTGGGAGGCGTAGGGATGGGGGACCCAACGCCGCCTCACACAGTGACTGAGCTGCAGGCTATGAAAGTATATATGTATGTAAGTAGGATTCAGTTATGACCATTACGCGTAGAATTTCGAAATGAAACCTGCTTAACTTTTGTAAGTAACCTGTAAGGAATGAGCCTGCCAAATTTCAGCCTTCTACCTACACGGGAAGTTGGAGGATTAGTGATGAGTGAGTCAGTGAGGGCTTTGCCTTTTATTAGTACAGATTACATAGAAAAATCCTGGACCATCGAGAAATGTGCGAACTGACGACATGAAGAATCATCTTCGTGCCGAGCTGGAATCGTCTCCGCATAAATCAAAGTCATCCACACGACCTGCATAATTAGATCTGGACCACCCTGTAGAGAAGCACATCTGACTGACGTCTCATATATTAAGAACCACAACATAATGTGGATGGGGTAAATGTTGGGGTGCAAAGGCAAGATTGTGGCTGAAGTCGCCACATCTGTTAACCCTCTGTACAGCTCTGGCTCCATCCGGCAGAAAGACAAAGGGGTGAGGATGACTGTGCAGGAAGGTCAGCACGCAGTTGCTAAATTTGACACGCCCAATGATCTATATTCATGCAAAGTGACACAGCCCAGCACCGAAATCAGCAACCGCAGTCCACAAGTCTGAGATACCCGTCGACTAGAAGTCACATTGGCTTTCAGAGTGTATCAACCTCTCAAAACGACAGTTTTTAAAATTCATTCAATATACAGCACACAACTCTCTCTCAATTTCAGATTCTGATGAATAACAATTTCTAAATATACATTTTATTTACACTAAAACAAAACATGTAAACATATTATGTCTAGAAAAACTATGAAGATGATCTGTCAGACGAAGAAATACAAAGAGGTGTGGGAATGTGACAAGTAGCTTAGAGGGAGAGACTGATGACTTTTTAAAAATACACGGAGAAGTTTCATGACAACGTTAGGAACCAATCTAACCAATCCAGCTGTACTATCTAATCGGCTTCCAGTCTTTGTAAAATGAATTTTGTACTCATGTTTCTCAAGTCAGCCCCCCTTTGCAATAATTCCTGTGTAACATCAAAGGACCACAATAGTCCTTGCCCTGAGCTAATTTTTCATTGTAGTTGATGGTGGACGTTTGACATTGCTATCCGACTAGACTGGCTTTATGTATGTTCATTATTCATTATAATGCAGCTTTACATTAAGTGGCCCTCTAACTCTTGGATTTAATATTGCAGCTTTCCTTCATTCCCAGTGAGATACTTCAACCATGATGTTGTGATCGAGTCCCTTAACATGATGCAGCTTTTTGTAAAAGAGCAGGCTGACAGTCTCTGTCTTAAAGTCTTGAATGTCTATAGTTTACCGTGTCCTCACTGACCACCTAACTCTTCTATTATTATTATTATTTACTTATTTTTCTGACGCATTTATCAAGGAGGCTTACAGTGTTTTTTTTCTTTTTTTTTCCTTTTTTCCAATTGGAGCACAGACGGGTGAAGTGACTTGCTTGTGGTCACCCAGTGTCCATGGTGGGATTTGAAGCCACCACCTCAGGGTTTGGATTGCACCACAATGGCTGCCTTCTAACGCAGCTCTAAAGTTTCATTAATGTTGTTCACCAGCGAATATCAAAAGCAGCTCTTCTAGTCCAAGCTTTCTTGTTAAAAGTCCTGCTTTGACATATGAAACTCAATACCAATCCCCCAGCATTCAGCTCTGTCAATTGTTCCATGTCAGTCCCTGTTCACTTAACCTGCACAATGGAGCACATACTCTTCTGATTTTGTCAGACTGTCATTTAATTTTAGTCAACTCTTCGCGTCTTTGCCTCATGTGTAGCTTCAGAAGCTCTTTGACTTCATGTCTGCCTGGACATTAACTATTTTACAACTATTTAACAATTTTTTTACTTACCACATGTAGTTTGTAGTGAGGGCCAAGAAAAAGTTTTAATCTCATGCTTGTGTACATTTCTGATGTAATAGGGTTGTATGGTGACCTATGCTGGACAACAGCAAACGTTATCAAAAACATCATGTGTGCGTCATAATCCACGTGTCAAGTCATCCAGTGGTATGCTCACTACGTCCTAAACATTTTTTTTACTAAAATATTGTTAACTAAACCACCTCTGGAAGACGTTCTCGTGAATGAAAATGACACATGCTAAGAAGGGAGTGAGTATTTGAACTGTAGACACACCGTTCACGTTTATTTTCATAGTTTCAGGATAATTTAGCAGCAGTCTCCAAAACTGCACGGGTGAACTGACTTTCTGCTTGCTGAGGCGTCACAGATATGCAGGAATATGAGGCAGATTCTCGTCCTTCAGGCCTGTCACACTGACATCACATGTGATGAAGACCATGGAGTGGCTGCTGCTTCACCACCTGAGGGTACAGGTCCGCCACGCCCTCGACCCTCTGCAGTTTGCATACCAGGAGAAGGTGGGAGCGGAGGATGCCATCATCTGCATGCTACACCGATCCCTCTCCCACTTGGACAGAGGCAGTGGTGCAGTAATAATTGTTTCTGGACGTTTCTAGCACCTTCAACACCATCCATCCTCTACTCCTTAGGGACAAGCTGACAGAGATGGGAGTAGATTCATACCTGATGGCACTGATAAAGCTTTCCCTTGATTTCCTTTGCCTTTTAATCTTCAGTTTTACACTTCCCTTAGTGCACTTTTTTTGCTGATATCATGTGATGTGCAATGTTAGCAAATGGGCTGGACTCCTTACCAACAAATAAGGCGGGGAGGCAGGTCTACAATCCAAATGTTTGTTCGCTTCTGAGTGTGTCCCATTTTTGTTCACATAAGCGTTTTTCTGGAGTGGATTATTTAACAACATAGTTTTAGTAAAAAAAAAAAAAGATTATTTGTGACATTGTGAGCATACCTCTGAGCGACTTGATAAGTAGATTATGCGATTCAAGTAACATGAGATTTTTTTCATGGACATTCTGATATTGTTGCTGTTGTCCATTGTTGGTCGCCATAAATCCCTATTACATCAGAAACTCTGTGATCTCCATCCATCCATCCATCCATCCATTATCCACTGCTTATCCGAGGTCGGGTTGCGGCAGCCTAAGCAGAGAAGCCCAGACCTCCCTCTCCCCAGCCACCTCCTCCAGCTCCTCTGGGAGGACCCCGAGGCATTCCCAGGCCTGCCGGGAGATATAATCTCTCCAGCATGTCCTGGGTCTTCCCCGTTTCGAACTCCTCACCCTATCTTGAAGGGAAAGTCCAGCTACCCTGCGGAGAAAACTCATTTTGGCTGCTTGTAGCCGCGATCTTGCTCTTTCGGTCACTACCCAAAGCTCGTGGCCATAGGTGATGGTAGAAACGTAGATCGACTGGTAAATTGACAGCCTCACCTTTTGGCTCAGCTCTCTCTTCACCACGGCGGACTGTTGCAGAGCCCGCATTACTGCGGATGCCGCACCAATGCGTCTGTCAACCTCCCTCTCCATTCTTCAGTCACTCGTGAACAAGACCCTGAGATACTTGAACTCCTCCACTCGAGGCAGTAATGTGTTCCCAGCCCGGAGAGAGCATTCCACCCTTTTCCGGCTGAGAACCATGGCCTCGGATTTAGAGGTGCTGACTCTCATCCCTGCCGCTTCATACTCGGCTGCAAACCGCTCCAGTGAGAGCTGGAGGTCACTGTCCGATGAAGCCAACAGAACCACATCACTCGCAAATAGCAGAGACGAGATTCTGAGGTCACCGAACCAGAACCCCTCCGCTCCTTGGCTGCGCCTAGAAATTCTGTCCATAAAACTTATGAACAGAATTGGTGACAAAGGGCAGCCCTGGCGGAGTCCAGCCTCAACAGGAAACGAGTTTGACTTATAACCGGCAATGCGGACCAAGCTCCTGCTCCTTCTATACAGGGACTGAATGGCTTGTAACAACGAGCCTTGTACCCCGTACTCTTGAGGCACACCCCACAGGATGATTTGAGGGACACGGTTGAATGCCTTCTCCAAATCCACAAAACACATGTGGACTGGTTGGGCAAACTCCCAAGCCCCCTGCAGGATACTGGCCAGGGTGTAGAGCTGGTCCAGTGTTCCACGTGATCCCCATTCTTTACAAAAACATGAAATTTACAATTTTTCTTGGCCATCACTAAAAACTAAATGGGGTAAGTAAAAAATAAAAAAAATATATAAATTTTTGGGTACAGTATCTCTTTAAAATACCTTTTAAATATATAACAAAAGTCAGAAAAAGGAAAAAAGTCCACATTGTCTCTGCAAACAGCTGAAGGGGATCTTACTTACTATTCTCCTCTTAATCCAAGAAAGGTACTTACATTGAGACCTACCTAGTATGAAATTTAATTCTGATATTTAAATGTTTTCTAAACATTTCATGAAATAGTAAAATCTTTCACTCTTAAAGGGATTACATTTTTAATTTTGTAATCTTCAGGAATCTTGTTTGATGACTTTTGTTTTTTTTCTATCAGTTTCAAAATGGTGTGCACTGTACAAAAATGTTCAGGTTCATGGGGACTAGAGCCTATCCTGGAAGCACTGGACTCAAAGCAGGAACCTTTGGACAGAGTGCCAATCCACAGCAGGCACCAAGTCACCCAGCGCCAATTTTTGATTGGGGTGGGAGGAGGGGGTGTTGGGCGGGTGACTAGTGTGCTTGAAGGAAATCCCACTGAGCTATTGGCAGAATATGCGAACTCTACTGATGACAAATGTGCATTGAGTTTGAACTCAAGACACTGAGTCCATCAGGAGTACTAACTGCTGTGCCACCATAAATTAAATATAGATAATAAAGAGTAACTGAGGCGTGTTATCTATGTTGAATGGTGAAGAAAAAATTAAATGAGTCAGCTCAATGATATTAGCCAATGGGAGAAGAAATGCTGACATGACAATGCACAGGCTAGTTAAGATTCTACCAGCCTGATTCCTAGCAAAAGTTTCTCAGATGATGGGTGAAAAATGTTGAAAAGCATCAGTGGATGATTTTTATACAGCTATGCATACAGCTGATTTTTTTTAACTAAATGTCATAAAGTTCTGTTGTATAAAGTCTTGACTGTAACAGCAAAAAGGCAAAGGAATAAGCAGTGAACTAAATATGATAAAAAATATACGTTGCATATTCATTCAAATACACAACACTACACAACATACATATATTTTTAATTATATTTACTTTCCTGCTCATTCTTTTTTCTATTTGGTGCTTTTGAAAATAAACAGATGAGATTTCTACCTATAGCCAGGTGACACAGCCATGACTTTAACAACAGCAGGATGTTGACATTTTGCAAAGAGGTGACTGCACCAGTACTCAGCTGAAGCTATAGAAATGAGGATTACTGGAGTGGAGTGGGCATCAGCCAGTAACTTCTGGGTCTTAAGTGCTCTGCTTACTTGATGGACTTTATCCACTCCTCTTTCTCGTCTGGCGTTGGAGCAGATATCCGATACACCACATGATTGCCCTCCACGACCCTTCCATCAGCCTCTGTTTTACATGCCTTGATTACCTGGCCCTTGTGGTTTGGATTATGAAGTTCAAAACAGTTCTGAAAATTAATGAACAAAAAACAAAATTCAGAAATTAATCATTAACAAAGCAAAAGATAGAGATCTCTGGGTATGTGCCTTAGTTCTTATGTGCAGCTGCACTAACAGAAATAACAGCAGCCAATACTGACTGCACAGAAGCCTCCAGGAAGAGGCGGGTAGCAGCATAAAGACCCAGCATGACTACCATTATATATATTATAACATATAAAGATTATGTTTGTGCATAGAACATTAAGCGACTTTGCCTTTGCAGTGCTGTGATCAGTGTGATCTTCCATTAGTAACTAATTCATTGTTTTCCAGTGCTATACCAATAGTGTAACTTAGAGAAAGGAGGTAAGAGAGAACTAGTGGAGCCCCCATTTCGAACTGAACCCATCCAATCCCCTTCTTCCAGTTGGTAAAGTATGTGAACTGATGAAGAGGCACAGCGCTTGGCTTTATTTATTATGTTCTTACAGGCTTCCTGGGATCCTCCACTTCCCGGATGCTGAGATTTTCCAGAGGGATAATTCCTCTTGGTTCCTTATCCTTGAGAAACACAAAAAACACCAGCATGAAATTTAAAAATGCATTACAAAGTCATGTTCTACTGAAATGAATTACAAGAGACAACCTATATGGAATGCTGCTGGAAAAGCACTGCTCATTTACAGTACATTGTATGCTCAGTCATGTAGTTGACCGGTTTTAAAAGGACTACCAGCTAATGAAGCAGCTTCTGTAAAATACATCAGCAGGGTGATGGCGTATAGTGGCTTTTACGACGGCAACAACCAATGCTATGTAGTCTAGGAGCCCATTAATCATTCTAACCAACTGAAACCTTGTGATCCAGATCAGTTCAGATATCATGCTGTCACAGGTGCTGCCAAGTTGGGCTGGATATTATAAAACACTGCGTGTAAATACCAATATTTTTCCAGTGTTCACTGTATGTAACAGCATTTATAACAGGCAGTGGATATTATGAAGAGTTGTATAAAGTGTTTCTGGTTGGGGTCTACCAGTAAATACTATGCAATATTACTGTCAAGTTTAAAAACATTTTAAAAGTATTTTAATACCTTGCATACACACATAGCCATATTAAATGTATTCTTTCTTTCACTAACAATAGGAGCCTTGAATAGTCTGATAGATGGTTCTAGATATGTTTGTGATACAAGAAAGAACAGGGGCCTTACATGTGATTACATCAAATATAAGAGAATACTTGTGCACTTACTTACAAACAAAATATAAAGGATTTTTTTTGCCTAAACAGTGTTTCATTGCTCATTTACCGCTCCTTCCAGTGATTTGGAGCTTTTCTTATATAGTATATTTTCTTGCTTTGAATCAATCATCAGGCCAAACTGCAGAAAGTATTTATTATATTGTTCACAGTCCAGCAAACTTGTGATTTTTTGGCACAAAAAAAAAAAAACAGCAAGCATTCTATAATACCAACATGGCTTCAAACAACAAATGAATAACAATAGGAACAAATAATGAAAACAAGGTCAACAGGATCTTTTTGAAGAAGTATCACCTAACATATACCAGAAAGAGAAGCTTACCGTCGTGTATTCAAAATAGTACAGACAGTTATCTGTCAGGATGAACCACCGTCGCTTCCATGTCTTCACACGACCCCCTGGGAAAGAAAATGAGATTGTTAACTCTAGGGCCAATAATGCATAATTCAAGAAAATGATAGCAGCAACATTAAGTATGGTCAGCTGGAGCCTGGTCATTACAGTCATTTGGGAATCCTACAGAACAGAAATCCTAATCCTTTTTCTAACGAAACTCAATTTAGGCATGACCCCATAATGAGCTAGGATGTGTGGTTGTGAATTCTATGGGGTATTACTAGCCACGTTTGCACGGACTGATTTTCCCTTCTATGTGAGTGCATCTTTTTGTCAGTCTATTATTTTATGCACAACCTACAAAAACGTGATAATTAGGTAGCCAAAGGAGTTGCAGAATTCACATTTATTGCCAATATTTTTTGTGTACCCATCACGGACTGTACAGTCATATACATCAAGACAGGGATGTACTGTGGGAGCCTTTAAAACAATCTGCACACTACAAAGATATAAGCTTCTCATGGGACAAGGATTGGAGGGCTTTGGGTGCTTAGGTTGGAGGTTCCCTGCTGACATTTTTAAGATACCCATGTAAGTAAACACTTGCAACTCTGCAAATGCAAGACCATTGGCATCAAGCATGTGGAAAGGTAGTGGAAAAAAAAAATAAAAATAAAGCCATCTACACTTTACATTAGGGCTTTCAAATCAAAGACACTCAGTCACAAAAGTGACTTTGACATCAACTTATTTGCACTTTCAAGTTCATTTTCAAATGGTTTCCTTCAACCCACAGGTTAAAAGTCGCTGTTATAAGCCTGGTATAAAATGTGTAATCTGATATAAGTACAGTGGGTATAGAAAAGAATCCCCCCTTTCGAAATCTTCCCATTTTTTTGCTTTACAGCCTTAAATGAAAACACACAAACCAGCTTTACTTACTCAATGCAATCTGTAACATCCAAGTGAAAGATATCACAGCTACAGTTCAGAAGAATTTTAAAAAATAAAAAAGAAATACTGAGATGAATAAAGGATCACCCCCCTCCTAAACTCAATCAGGTGTAAGTGACCATAATTTCTGGCTTCCTTCCACCTGTGGTCAATTATAATGAGTGTGATTAGTGAAGCTGTTCCTGAAGCATTCATTTCCTTGCTTGGCAGTGCAACTGACAGCAAACACCTGACTATGGGTGGCAGGCCTCTTTCAAAGGATCTCAGGGATAGAGTTATGGACAGACATAAGGCACGAGATGGAAACAAAAACATCTGAAAGGCTTTATCAATCCCAAGGAGCTCGGTAAAGTCCATAATAAAGAAGTGGATCCAGCTGTCCCTCCAAACTGGATGGAAGAGCAAGGAGGAAACTGGTAAGAGAGGCTACCAAGAGGCCAAAAGTCACTTTGAAGGAGTTACAGGATTTTATGGCAAAGAGTGGTCATTGTGTGCAGGTGACAACAATTTCACAAACACTCCACATTTGTGGCTTGTTCGGGAGGGCCACACTTCTCAAGAAAGGCACATTTGAGCTTTGCCAGAGTGCACCTTGAAGATTCTGATGCCAAGTGGAAAAAGGTCTTCTGGTCAGATGAGGCCAAAATTTAACTATTTGGCCCCAATACCAATGCAGCTCACCAACCACAACACATTATACCTACAGTAAAGCATGGAGGTGGCAGCATCCTGTTGTGGGGTGCCTGGGGCTCTCATTAGGATAGAAGCAAAAATGGATGGGGCAAAATACCATCAAATTCTTGAGGAAAACCTCTGCCAGAAAGTTGAAGATGGGCAGAACGTTCACCTTTCAACATGACAACGACCCAAAGCACACAGCAAAATTGACTACACAGTGGCTGAAGGAGAAAAAACGTGAATGTCCTGGTATGGCCCAGTCAGAGCCCAGACCTAACTCACACTGAAAATCTGTGGAAAGATTTGAAGATAGCAGACCACCAACGCTCACCCTCCAATCTGACCAAACTTTGAACAGTTCTGTAAGGCAGAGTGGGGGGTGGGGGCAAATATTACTCAGTCTAGATGTGCAAAGCTGATACAGAAGAATCCCAACAGACTCAAGGCTACCATTAAAGCAAAAGGTGGCTCAACAAAATGACACTGACATTGGGGGTGGGGGATCCTTTATTAATCTCAGTATGTCTTGTTTTTGATTTTTTAGAATTTTTCTGAACTGTAGCTGTGATATCTTTCACTTGGATGTTATCGGTTTCATCGAGTAAGTAAAGCTGGGAAGAAATATTTTTTGTGTGTGTTTTCATTTAAGGCTGTAAAGCAAAAAAGGGGAATATTTCGAAGGGGGGATTCTTTTCTATACCCACTGTATATGACATATAATGAAGGCAGTGGGAAGCACGACTCAAAACTTAAAGATCAAAGAGTGCTCAAAAAATGGCATTCCAGTCCAAAACTGGGCAAAACAGCCAATAGGACAAAAATGAAAAAATGACTATTTTTTGGTTAACCGGAATATTTTACATTGCTCTTCAGTTCTGATGTCCCACAGGCTCAGAACCAAAGAGTATGTTTGAGCAAATTGCTAAAAATTATACTAATACTGAAATTTATGGCTACGCCTGCCCATTTTTTTACCATAATGTCCAGGAAATTTTTCAGATTTGTACACACAATTTGTATGTCCACACTACAGTAAAAGTGCTGTTAAGAATTCAACATGCAAAAATGTTTATAAAAATAAACAGCTGCTTTTCAAACCAAGACATTTTACATATACAAGGTATGAACATGAATAATGCACAAAATGTTTATGCTGGATATAAAGTTTATACAGTTGAAAACATTTCACTGTATTGTATTCCATCAAGTTGTTTTGCTTTGTCAAGCTTGGCAAGAAAATAAAAAAAAAAAAATCATAAATGTCAGAAGCAAATTTCGCCAGTAAGGAGACATGGTGGAGGATGGGATGTGTGCTGGTGAATGCATGGAAACATCCCATCTCCTCTTAAAAAAGATACAGCAGTAAATGACCCAAAGCAAAATGAGACAGAAATGTACGTATGGCCAGTGGGCTCAGTGACACCTACTGGAAGGGACAGAATGAACTGGACTAAGCAGGAAATGGAAAGCAGCAAACTTCAAGCAACTTAATTTCTCTTTGATGTCACCAGTTGTAAGACCTTCCTTACTTTTATTTATTTATGACAGCTACTGTATGTGAAGAGAACAGAAATGGAAGGCATTCCTCCATGGTTAAAAATGTTAAAATCCTCTGTCAGACGTGCCGTGGGGTTATCTTGGACACAAACATCTTTTTGTTAAAATGAACTCTTGTGACATCACAGTGGAACTACAAGTGTTGCAGTGTGGTAAAAAATAGGAAACCCCCAACCCATTGGACAGAAACTTGGAGACAGCTGATGCAACACTTCTGCTTAGCTCATAAACCTGCTGACCTGGCGATACAGCTGACCTCCAGAGTGAAGGCAGTTACGTGCAAGGCTCAGTAGTGCATTCTTCAATAAATAAACCAAAAACAAAACAAACAAAAAAAAAACAGACAAACAAACCAACCAAGGATGAAAAGGAAAAACAAAGAGGATGGGGGCTGGATGCCATCTGAGTACGTACCTCCTAGTGTAGAGTAAGCAGAGACAGCCAGTCACAGAACAGAAAGGTGAGAGGTCATAGGCCATAAGGAAAACAAGAAGGCACATTTAAACCACTTCATAAAAACAAGCAAGAACAAAAACAAACAAAGAGAAAGTCACAAAATAATATGGGGGAAAATAAAAGACACACAGAAATATCAAACCACAAGAGAGGTAAGCAGACTGCTTATTTTTGAGGAGGGCTGTCTGGCGAAAGAAAAGCACATGATCATTAAAAAGGGACTAAACCAGGTTGAGTGTTTTTAGCTTTTGAATTAGTAAATGTTAAAATGGACATAGAGAAATGGAGTGGGGTCCCAGACTACTTTGGGCCAATCAATGTTTGCATTTTACATTGTGATGTCCTATTTATATTCCTTATCGTAAGGAAATTGCACTAAACTACATTTTTTAACATCAAAGCCTTAAGATTTTAAAGGAACAAAAGCAAATGGAGACCTTGGTGGGGTTACTTTGAACTACCAATCAACACACTTTCTGTGGAGGAAAACAAAACATGTTGGGCAAACGAAAATAACGTGAAGATCAAAGCTGCTACAAAAGAAAACAAAGCACTATAGACCTACTGTATTACCTTTTTTTTGCCACAAACAGAAATTTGTTTTACGGGCAAGTGTGAACTTTTCTGTCGCTGCAGCTATGTCTTCCAATGTGTGCTGGTCTATCCTTCTCCTCAGCACTGAATGAGCGTTGCAGGAATCTTACCAAGCCAAAAACAGGTTCAGTCTACTGGAAAGTGGCAATGTGCGTGACTGCTTCAGTCACGTCAGCTTAAAAAAAACTTTACCTAGCTAGCCTTGATTAGTAAGTGCCAAACAAAGAGATATGATGGTTTCCAAAACTGGAAATATGCTTGTGTGCCTTTTTGACAGCAGAATAATGTGACAACTGCTTTTAATTTTGCCCTTATTGTCTTACTTTTGTCCTGTTGTGATCATACTTTGCATGGAGTGTGGCTCTAGGTCTTGCCTGTGTCTTGGCTTTCTGTAGATACTTTCTGTAGACCAAGTGTTCTGCACAAAATTACCCACTTGGAGGTTTTGTTATAAAAGGAAGGAAAACAGTCTGGGCATGCATTACCATCAAGGCATTATGGAGACATCCTCATAGTGCAAATGTTTAACATAAATCAATTGTCAAGCCTACAGTAACTTAACCAATAACTTAGTGACAATGTACATAATGTGTAAACCTGTATTAAACTAAATCATCTGGACAAGTTTAGCCAGCAAGATCAGTCATTTGTATCGCAAACCTTAATTTGAATTTCTTACAAAGAGAAAACTGTTCCTATGTCCTAGAGTTATTTATCTTTTTTTTTTTTAAACTACGGCCCGCTGAAAAGTGCTGAAGGCCCTTGTGGTGAAACATTTGGAGACCCTTGTCCTACACTATCCATAGGATAATCCAGTTTATAAATCTTCATAGGTAAACCAAACAGGCAGAATGTGCCACCCTCACCCTCTCAAATGCCTGGTTTGGTCTCAATTTATAGGGCTGATCAAAGCTGCTCTTCTCTCATAGCCTACTTTTTCACTCTTTTTCCAGCCAAGAAAGTTTTATACACTGCAGCACCTTCCTCCTTTAGAGAACATCCACAGTTCGGATGTGGGACACTCAAATGAAAGTGTCAAAAGATGTCAGAAACCAACAAGACAAGGTATTGTGACAAATACATTATTGGCTTTAGATTTCACACTTCTCAGCATTCACTAACCAAGTTTCAAAAGCCATCCTTCTCTATCTGGATTGAAGAATGTATGAGTTAAGTCATTCCCATCATCCTCAGGAATTTTGAATGGCTCATTTTTGATGCTTTCATATAAGTTCTGTACAAAGAAGAAAAAAATAAATAAATGTCTGAAGTCTTTCAAACATACAACTCTGATATGTCAAATGTATGTTTGTAAAGTAGTACACACCCGAAGCAGCTCCTCTGGGAGGTCACCTCCATTATTAATCCCTCGGTTCATGGATATGAACCGCTCAACTGCAGGCTTGTCTTTCACATTCGGATTGTGCAGACTTGTATTCAACATGATTATTGCAAATGAGAGAACGTAGCATGTATCTGAAAGAAAAGAAGCCAAAAGGTCACGGCCATGGTAACTGCTGACAGGTGCTTAACAGCAGAACACCTTATCTTTGTTATGGTTGGTTTCAAAGGTACACAAGCACAGTATGCAAATAGGATGTCAGCACACTGTAGAGTCTCAAAAGTAATTAAATGTAAGCTTTTGTATTTGTACATATATATCAAAAAATGTATTTCTTGTATAGCCCAAAATCACATAAGGAATGCCTCACTGGGCCTTAATAGGCCTCATTTTTTGACTGCTCCCCAGCATTGACCCTCTAAGACGACAAGAAAACCCCTGGCCACCAAAAATAAATACATAAACCTTTTAAGGGAAAAAAATGGAAGAAATCTTGGGAAAGGCAATTCAGGTTCAGACCCCCTTTTCAGGTATGTTGGGTGTGTAATGGGCATCAAAAAATGGGGGTAAATACAATACACAAAACAGAACACAAATAATCCACAGAGCTAGATTACCAATCTATCATGGGCTCCTCAGAAATACAATACAATAGTACTAACCAGTACAGCAGAGTAGAGTAAAGGAGTAGATAGATAGAACTTTGTTTGTCCCCATGGATGAAATTTGGCTTTTTAAAGAAATAAATTTATACATACATTTTCTTTCAAAATACATGTATGACAACCTGTCATTCATTAATTATTTATGACACTTTGAAATTATAAACCTTTCAAAACAGTTGTATTTAGGTAATTTACATAGTGCTTTACCAGCTGAATTTTATCTTACATGTATTATATACATAGACACACCCACATACATGCTACACTGTTAACCCTGGCACTGCTGTTATCAATCCAACACTTATATATGGGGCCAAAAAAAAAAAAATGAAATAAAACCCTTAGAGTGTTTCGATGATCTAAGAGGGAGGCAGACCAAAAGATTCCCAGAATCAGTCAGTAGCATGGGATTGGTTATCCCGGTAGGTATTGAATGCCTATAGTTTTGGTTAATCAGTCTGCCAAGTGGCATCACGTTTATTTGATTGAGTGTGCATTTCTGACACTTATTCTACAATTGTGCACATGACTTTTTTTTCTCCAAGTTAGGGACAGAAAAAAAAAGGTCAGGTTGAATTGAACATCAAGACAATGATGATTCTGTTTTTCAACACTGATAGACTTGTTCAAAAGTTTGTTCCCTATGAACAGGCTGTTAATCAGCAACACTATACTGAACTGCTGAGGCGAATGTGGTTAACTATCAGGAAAAAAAAAATGTCCGGGAAGCAGTGGCACATGCAAAACTGAATTTTGCTCCATCACAGTGCACCTGTACACAGTGTATTTTCAGTTAAAGAGTTTTTGATAAAAAAAAACAATATGGTTGTTGCTTTGCATCCCTCTGAATTCACCAGATTCTGCTCTCTATGACTGCTTTTAGATTCCGAAATTAAAATTGATTCTGAACAGAGGATGATTTTCTACTGTGGAAGAAATCCATGAGGGAAAAAAAAAAAACCACACACAGTAGGCTATAGACATAATAACAGAAGATGAGCACAGGACATTTTCCAGGAACGGAAGGAGTGACAGGACAAGTGTACTGCATCTTAAGCAGAGTAATTTGATAGTGACTGAAAGATGTGTAATAGTTTTTTTTTTTAATTATTTTTATAAAACATGTCTGGTAATTTTTGGGTTCCCCTTATACTGTATTTTAACCACCTCTAAATTTTATACACACACACACGCGCACGGACACACATACGTGCACAAGATTTGAACCTGTAGGTGAATGGGACTGATTTTGCAAGTGGTCAAAGACTAGCTACTCTAAACTAAAAAATGTGAATTACAGGTTTGTAGAATTTGTGGTTTTGAGTGTATTCTTCTTGTTTGAAAACCAAGTCAACATGTAAGCCTAAAACTGCAAACATCATGCTATCAAAACAAACTGCTAAAGAACTGCATTTAGAGTTTTATTCGCCTAGTAGTCAACATGTGCCAGGACTAATCCTCTGCCAGTGTCAATGATAGCACAATATCACATTTTTGTGGTTTACTGCATGCATGTTAACTTGCTGTAAAATGTTTGACTTTGTCATGCAAGTTTATATAAATAGAGCAACCTACCCATACACAGATCAAATATTTTGGGGGCTCATGTCTGGTTCTGCTTCCGAGCTGTGAAGAGTTTTATTAGATTTTGTTTTTTTGAAGGCTCCATTTTCTTTCTCCTCAATTACTGAATTTCTTTGGTGTAAGTTATTTTTGTCTTCAGCACAGGCAGTTCTCTAATTTAGACCAGGCAGTGGCAGAGCTCTCACAGCTGAAGCTGTATTTTGAGACCTGTTGAACTCACTGACCTCCACTAAGGGGAGTAAAACCTACCCATTTGTGCTTATATTCAGCTAAAGGCAAACAGTCCTTCACTAGTGTGTGTGTGTGTGTGCCAGAATTCTTTAACACATTTTGAATAATTCATTTTACTTAGTATGTACAGATAGGTCCATAAATATTTGGACAGAGGCAACTTTTTTCTCATTTTGGTTCTGTACATTATTACCACAATGAATTTTAAATGAAACAACTCAGATGCAGTTGAAGTGCAGACTTTCAGCTTTAATTCAGTGGGTTGAACAAAAGATTGCATGAAAATGTGAGGCAACTTAAGCATTTTTTGAACACAATCCCTTCATTTTAGGGGCTCAAAAGTAATTGGACAAATTAAATAACTGGAAATAAAATGTTCATTTCTAATACTTGGTTGAAAACCCTTTGCTGGCAATGACAGCCTGAAGTCTTGAACTCATGGACATCACCACATGCTGGGTTTCCTCCTTTTTAATGTTCTGCCAGGCCTTTACTGCAGCGGCTTTCAATTGCTGTTTGTTTGTGAGCCTTTCTGACCGAAGTTTAGTCTCCAACAAGTGAAATGCCTGCTCAATTGGGTTAAGATCAGGTGACTGACTTGTCCATTCAAGAATTTTCCACTTCTTTGCTTTAATAAACTCCTGGGTTGCTTTGGCTGTATGTTTTGGGTCATTGTCCATCTGTATCATGAAATGCTGCCCAATCAATTTGACTGCATTTAGCTGGATTTGAGCAGACAGTATGTCTCTGAACACCTCAGAATTCATTCAGCTGCTTCTGTCCTGTGTCACATCATCAATAAACACTAGTGTCCCAGTGCCACTGGCAGCCATGCACGCCCAAGCCATCACACTGCCTGACTTCACCGTGTTTTACAGATGATGTGCTATGCTTTAGATAATGAGCTGTTCCACACCTTCTCCATACTTTTTTCTTGCCATCATTCTGGTAGAGGTTGATCTTGGTTTCATCTGTCCAAAGAATGTTTTTCCAGAACTGTGCTGGCTTTTTAGATGTTCTTTAGCAAAGTCCAATCTAGCCTTTCTATTCTTGAGGCTTATGAGTGGCTTGCACCTTGCAGTGCACCCTCTGTATTTACTTTCATGCAGTCTTCTCTTTATGGTAGACTTGGATATCGATACGCCGACCCCCTGGAGAGTGTTGTTCACTTGGTTGGCTGTTGTGAAGGGGTTTCTCTTCACCATGGAAATGATTCTGCGATCATCCACCACTGTTGTCTTCCGTGGACATCCAGGTCTATTTGCATTGCTGAGTTCACCAGTGCTTGCTTTCTTTCTCAGGATGTACCAAACTGTAGATTTTGCCACTCGTAATATTGTAGCAATTTCTCGGATGGGTTTTTTCTGTTTTCGCAGCTTAAGGATGGCTTCTTTCACCTGCATGGAGAGCTCCTTTGACCGCATGTTGTCTGTTCACAGCAAAATCTTCCACATGCAAGCACCACACCTCAAATCAATCCAGACCTTTTATCTGCTTAATTGATAAGACATAACGACGGACTTGCACACCTGCCCATGAAATAGCCTTTGAGTCAATTGTCCAATTACTTTTGAGCCCCTGAAATGAAGGGATTGTGTTAAAAATCCATTAGTTGCCTCACATTTTTAGGTAATCGTTTTGTTCAACCCACTGAATTAAAGCTGAAAGTCTGCACTTCAGCTGCATCGGAGTTGTTTCATTTAAAATTCATTGTGGTAATGTACAGAACCAAAATTAGAAAAAAGTTGTCTCTTTCCAAATATTTATGGACCTAACTGTATATATAACATTAAGCTTTAATTTTTGTTTTTATTTATTTTATTACACATTTTTATAATGTTACTGCCTTCTTCATATTTCCAAAGAATCATTTGCTTCTTATGTACTGTATAAAAAAAAACCTACATTATATTTATTTGAATAATTCAGGCAACACATTTTGTCCTCAAGTGCAATTAAATCAACTGTGTGCAAACAGACAGATTAAAAGTAAGGGACCAAATAATTCATGTTTTTGAGGGCTTGATGATTACTTGAGTTTTGAAAATATTTTAATACAATAACTTTGTTCTGACTACTTTGTAATGTTCATAACTGTTTGGTCTTATTTACTCCTTACTCATCTCTACATCTTGTGTCATGTTTTTCTTTGGGCTTTTCTGTCAATATCCCTTCAGATTCTATTGAATCTTAATGTGCCTTCTAGTGCAGCTGCCTTTACTTTTTGTTTCAAAAGCAACCAGTATCCCTTTTTTTCTTTAGTTAATTATTACAGTCTGTTTATGCTAAACACACAAATTATAAGCTCTCTCAAACAAACATGTTTTTACATGTACAGTACATAATTCAAAATTTGTAGAGTACATAATTTAGTTTACCTGTTGACTGGAAGACCCCAGGATTACACTGGCAGTACCTTGATGCAAACGCTTCCATCATGCGGTCAATCTTTTGTGCTTCACCAGGAAGCCGAAAGCTCCAGAGAAATTGTCTGGGGACAGGCACTATGGTTAGTGTTGTACTGGCTGTTTTCTCTATTTTCCCACATAACAAATAACTCTCTTATCCAAAGTCACATTATTCAAGACCCACACTAAAAATACTGAATCTCCACTTGTTATTTCACATAACCGTTGCCCCTTAAGTCAGCTACTCACTTTCTTAAAAAAAAAACATACAGTATATGTATTTATAAATAAATATTTACCTTAAGGCTTGAACAAGATTGAGGTCAGCAAATTCATGGAGCTCAACAAAAGCTTGTAAGACTTTTATATTAAAGTCATCCCTGTGAAGCAAAGACAATCATTTCACAAAACATGAATGCAATCATTCATTTACCTCAGAGGCAAGACCATCTACTTCAAGGGTGGGAATTGCCGGACACCACGTCATTCAATGTGATTACTATTCAATGAGACACATTTAAAAGCATGACCTTTCTTACTGTGTGACCACTTACTGCTTTTAAAACAAAATCATTGCTATTCAATGAGAAAAATAACGTTCTGAATTTAATTCATTCACTTCTTATTAACTGAATACAATAACAAATGGAAGTGCCAACTGGTAACAAGATTTTTTTGGTTTAAATTAACATGCATTTCAGCACACCCTGAACCACTTAAAATACTATAAAGGTGTTCCAATTACTAGTGCATTTACAGCACCTTCCTCACTAGTTTTGAACACTTTGGGAGACATGGCTTATATAAATAAATAAAAAAACTAAAAAAAAAAAAAAACATGTTTGATTAAGAACCTGCTCTGCAAAATCTAGCACCATTTTAACGTCTGCCACAATCAAATGTTTTTGATCTGTATTGTGCCTGGATATAATTTAGTTAAAATACACATACATGCTAAAGTATTATGCATGGGAGTTAAAAATGTTAGAGCTGAATATACAATGGGAGGTCTAAAAACGTAAAGTACACCTTATGAGAAGGATTTAAGAGTCATAGTTGACTTGTTACTATTAACTACCAGACAGTGTTCAGAAGCCATTAAGAAGGCTAAAAGAATGACAGGTTACATAGCGCCTTGGTGTGAAGTCCAAGGAAGTTATGCTCAAGCTTTATAACGCACCGATTGAGGCCTCACCTGGAATACTGTGTGCAGTTTTGGTCATCAGGCTGCAAAAAGGACATAGAAGTGCTAGTAAAACTCCAGAGAAGTGCAACTCGACTGATTCCATGGGCTACATGGAGATGAGTTGTCAGGAAATATTAAAGGAGATTAGCCATTTTAGTTTAAGGAATAGGAGATTAAGAAGAGACATGACTAAAGTGTGCAAAATTATGAAAGGAATTAGTCCAGTCCATAGAGACTGTTGTAAAATGAGTTCATCAAGAACATGGGGGAACAGTTTGAAACTTGTTTTTAGAGTAAGGTTTTCTTCACAGGGAGAACTACAGACGCATGGAACAAGTTGCCAAGTAGCGTGGTGCACAGTAGGACTTTAGGAACCTTCAAAACTTGAGATGTTATTCAGGGATAATCAAGTGATTAGGACTACCAAGCTTTGTTGGGCCGAATGGCCTGTTCTTGTCTTGATTGTTCAAATGTTCTAAAATATGTTTTCAGCATTCACATTATGTGTGAGTTAGAGATTACATGGAGAGGGTGCCACTACCTATGTATATTATTCTTGTGTGTTAAGATCAGGGGGTTTAATTGTTGGCCATTGGTTGATTGGCTCAGTATAGGGCTCTGCTATTTGTTTCTCACCACCTATGTATGTGGTTTGATCAACTCGAGCACAAGTGAATATTATATATATATATATATATCAAGTCAAGTGCTAGGGCTGCTCTAAAAGACTGGTATTTACGCAGGCTATGTTATGCAAAATGCGTCACATTTGTGTGTATTTATACATATGTAATGTTTTAAATGCTTACTTTCTGCATTTTGTTGTTTTCTAAGTTAACCTTCTTAATTTTTATCATATTTTTTTTCCAAAACTAAAAAAAAATATATATATTTTTGTCTGTTGTTCAAAGGTGCATTGCTCTATTTATCTCATTTTCCACATTGTACCATTTTTTTATGTAAAATGTTTTGTACTATGCATATTTTCCAATTCTTTCTTAAGCCCATATAAAAGTCCACTTAAGTGACAATCCATTTTTTTACCCACCCTTGCCCACCTCCAAATAAGCAATATATAATTCAAAGGAACAAGCAACATGTGGTTATTACACGCTATACAGAGTTACAAGTACATTTACTGTTCTGTGCAGACAAGCTAACTTTATAAAGAAGGATTACACAAATACAATTTGTGTAGCATATCCTGCCTGGTAGGAAAAAAAATGAAGGGAGAGAATGAATAATGCAGTATATACTGTACAATATAGGACTGGTTTTAGTTCTGTCTGGAAGAAACAACACTTTGGGTTAAGAAAATCTGAAACCCAAAAAAACTCTAAATTATAAGAGGCTTTTTATGTATGCTGCTGCCTAGAAAAGGTCAATCCATGTTAAAGGTGAACTGAAATAAGTGAGATGTATGAATTTAACGTCTTGACCTTATCAAATTTCTACAATAATTTGATGACTACATATATCTGTTTTTTTGTTAAACTGGTTACTTGTGGGCTGCTACAGAATGAGGATGTATGTTGTTCTTTTGTTTCATGTGTGTATTGAAGTTTTATTTGGGTTACTTTCATATCAAACTCAATGCAAATGATGTTGGTATGGCACTGGCGTGAAGAATATGTCAATTTAAAAGAGAAACAATACCAATTCCAATAGAAGAATGTCACTGTATTTTAATATTTTTGACACCTTGTACTTACCGTTCACCCAAATAATCTCCAATCACAGTTTTATTCAGACCTTCACCTTTATATAAGAACTGAGCTATATCTTCTGGAGTGTTTTGCAAAAGATCATTTTCAAGGAGAAACTGGATCCCCTATAAAGCAAAATAATACATTAACAATATTTATGATTAGTTGCATGTGCCCAGATATACTTGCAAGTTCACGCTATATTTAAAGTCGCTCTCAAACAGATACATATGACCATATACACTCAGTGAAAAGGTTATCATGGGATTGCCTTAACAAGTTGCCACTGCACTAACAATGATAAAAGATGACTTAAACTGTGACAGAACTCCTGAATACAAGTTAAGGGCTGTGAACTTGTGTCTTTTTGGTTTATTCTGCCCTTTACATTTTTAAATGCCAATGCGGATTTTTACACAATTCGCTCCATTGGGGAGTATTAGCCGCTAATAAAGTTTCTGTAGTCGCCAAATGGTGTCCAAACAAAAAATCTTTTATATTAAAATCTATCCAGACCAAATATCTATATTATATCTGATAATTCAAATTGAAAACTTCTCCTCACAACATATACTGAAGCACTTTCTCCTTCTTGAATTAAAAATAAACAACACTGTATGTTTTGTAATGGAGCTAAAGAAATTGTACAAAAAAATAGCAAATCTTTCTGTATTTTATTTTGTTCTCATCCCTACCACCTTCACCATCACTTCCCCTACCTCTTCATATCTTAAGTCTTCAATCTGCCTCAAGAATGATTTAAGTGCCAGCTTAAGTGAAAAATTAAGGAAAAATTACTAAGTAATTGCAACACAAACATTGACTTAATCAGTTTGAATGCGAAAAGATGCAGACGAAAGAAGAGAAGCGGGCTGCTAAGGTGGAGAAAAGAAGAGCTGCTCAGGAAGCAGCAAGCGCATCAACCTCTGAGCAAATGAATGGTAAACATACAGAGAAAGAGCATGAAAACTAGGAATGCTCATGTCAAGTGGATTAACTAAACGTTATCATTTAGTACGCCATTACTGGTGTATCAATAATTCAACAGAACATTTCTAAAATATGTTGAGGTATCACTGCATTAACTGAATAACTTGCCATGTTTTTCTATATGAACAGGTGCTTTCTTTCCAGAGTCTTGCATTTGGTATTTTAAACGCTTGTAGATAAACGTTGCTCCTTATAGTTAAGTGTTAGTCTTTTATTTATTATGAATGTTACTTTAACCTACACAACATATTTTTAACTTATCTGCTTTAAACTGCATATTCCAAGACTTTCTATAGTTTAAGTTTCTTGTCATGTGTACACAGCACAATTAAACTAGCATGTCACTTCAGAACAGATGACAATAATGACATAACACACACACACAAAAATGCTGTTCAGTAACCTTATGACCTAGAAACAATATGTGAATCTACTGTTCCGAGTGCTAACGGTCCTGTGCCATTTGCCAGATGGAAACAGTAAGAAAAATCATTGTGCAGGATGGCGGAGATCTTTTAACAATTCTGTTTGCCTTTTTAAGACAGCAAGTGTTATACAGGTCCTAAACAGATTCTATTTTAACACTATGAAACATGGTAAAAGCTCTATAATGGAAAATATATGATTTAGTAAATATTTCTCAGATTTGAATTTAAGACTGCAATAAAAATAAAGCACATGGAATTCTCTTTATAGAATAGACTATGGCAACATCTGTATGTGCTACTTTTATAATATTTGAACTTTCATAAAAAAGGTTTCATTTAAACGAATGCCACAAAATACATTTCATTTACATCAACAACTGCATAATCATAAAACATATCATTTTCAAAATATGCACTTTAACTGCAGGCAATTGCAGCACATCCCATATGTGCAGGGTATGCTGTTCAAAACACGTGTGTGTTAAAACTACAGGTAATATTGCAGCTGTCAAACAAGATGACAGTAAGCTGCTTACTTTGTACTGTTGGTCTTTCTTGTCAGGATTTGTTAATTTAACATATAAATCTTATACTTTGGCTAAAAATGGTGAGAAAGATTAAGAACTTATTTCAAAAAGAAACCATATTTTCTGATGAACCTTTTTATCTTTTATGCAGTTTGTTACATTAACGGAAGCTGTACTGGCTCTACAAATTGCAAAAAGCAATAATCCAAGCAATCACTGATCATTTTTAACACCTGACTATAGTCTTTACTATTCAAAAATATTATAAGAACATGTATGTGTCCATTTAGTATCTTTAGCATAACTCAATCTTTCAACTTTGCTTCTTGAAACTGCATTTTCACTTCCAGAGTGCCACCCTTCATTGGAATGAAGGCACACCTCAACTGAAGTTTGAACTGAGTATCATAAATGGGGGATTTGAATGTTTACATTAAGGTAAAACTCAGGAGGTAAATGCAGGAGGTATTTATACATTGTATCATATATATAAGCATGTTATATATATATATAAATAAATATATATATATATATATATATATATATAAATAAATATATATATATATATATATATATATATATATATATATATATATAGTGCAGTAGAGCACTTTAAAACACTGCTGAAAACATATTACTTTAACATGGCCTTTCTATAACTTCAATTTAATTTAATTTAACTTAATCCTGATACTCTGTATGTTCAATTTCCTTATAATAACTACTCATGGTGGCTCTAAAATCCGTACTGACCCCTACTCTCTTTTCTGTTTCTTTTTCCGGTTTCTTTGTGGTGGTGGCCTGCGCCACCTCCACCTACTCAAAGCTTCATGATGCTCCAACAACGATGGATGGATTTAAAGGCAGAAGTCTACGTGACCATCATCATCATCAAGCTCTTCCGTGAGAACCCTAAATCCAAAGAGGACTGTTTCATTTATGTTAGGTAGAATGCCCAGAGGGGACTGGGCGGTCTCATGGTCTGGAATCCCTACAGATTTTATTTTTTCTCCAGCCGTCTGGAGTTTTTTTGTTTTTTCTGTCCCCCCGGCCATTGAACCTTACTCTTATTCGATGTTAAATAATGTTGATTTATTTTGTTTTCTTATTGTGTCTTTTTTCTATTCTTTATTATGTAAAGCACTTTGAGCTACTGTTTGTATGAAAATGTGCTATATAAATAAATGTTGTTGTTGTTATAATCAAAAATAAATGGCACTTTTGCAGTGATTAGTAATGAAAAGGAAAGCAAGAAAATATCAGTAAGAATTAACCACAATATAAACCCATAATAGGCGAAGAACAAGGTGCATTAGTCTGTTTAGGATTTGTTTTTTATTTATGACATTTCTCACCTTTTTGGGATCCATGTTGAACTTTTTTCTCCCCATTGCAATTTGCTTGTTTCTCTGGGATGTTTTACTGCAATTTAGACAAGATACGTCATTAGGTGCCCAACCACAGAACTCAAAGAAATCTGAAGTTTCTGTCTTGAAATCATTTGTGCAACATCTAAATCCCTGTTTCATTAAGTGTTCAAGTTGCACGATGAGCCTTTTTGCTATTTAACAAATGGGAATGACAGAATAGAATTTTAATTAGATTATCTGGGAAATTCTTTTTAATTTACAAAGGCTAATAAGGATAAGAAGTACAAACTATCAGGCTACTTCATTCAACTTTGTTGTAATGTATTAGCCTTATTATTAGGATGACTACCTACTGAGGTATAATACATACAAGATAATTTAGCATTGCCAACTAAATAACTTTTATATCTGGAAAAGGAAGAAGTAGTGATAGTCACAGACACAACCTCACATAAAGAACATCATACAAATTTGCAGAGATAACCTCCCTAGAGTCTAGATCTGAACATACAACCAAATCACTGTCAGGCAGCAAGAAGAACTACTGTTCTAGAAATTACATTTGCAATTATAATCATTATGATGATTCAAACAATAGAGAGTCCATAGCATAGCATTGTGATTTAAAGTGGGAGATAAGTAAACCTGGAGAAATCAATACAAATTATTGGCAAAAATAATTTTGACAATTCTAAAGAGGAGGTTTATAAAATGTGCATATTGTGGCACTTGTGAATATTTCACACAGATATACTGATCCATTTCATCACCTTCAGTGAATGAATCAGTTTTGGACAACAAGAAATAGCAGTTATGAATCTCACCTCACCTGGAAATGCTTTATAATACTTACTCTGCCTTCAACTTCAAATACAGGTAGTAGGCAGACTATAAAACATACACTTTTAGGATGAACAGTATAAAAAATCTAAAGCAAATATTTAAACATCCTGTTCAAGTTATTTAAAATGAAGACGTTCTGAAACAAAGGGTGTAGCAGGTAAAGCATGCGCTCATTTCCCAGCTGTGCACCGTCCTTAAACAAGCAATTAATATCAAGAACACTTGCAGGACAGGCATGCTATTTGTCAAAAGGAAATTTAAGATAAACAGAATAAAATACAAAGCATTTATTACAAGGCCAAATAAATTTAAACAATTGCATCCAATCTCCTGCTGTAGCTCACAGCTCTAAAAGTAGCTATTAGGCGTCAGTTAACATATAATTAAATTAGTTTATTCTGTTTATCCTAATGCAGTGATTTTGCTCTGAGTGCTTACATGAATTTAAAAATACAGCATAGCAACAGCACAGTACATAACCATACATTTACATGCATAAACACCCGTATCAAGTGAAATAAACAAAAAAAAAAAAAAATCAAGCTACATGATACCAACCTCTCACCCACACAGGTCAGATGCTCAATTTCCGTCATAACTTCTGCAATCTCAAACTTCAGCCTCTGAAAAAATAATCAAAAAAGAGTGAGTTTGGTAAACAAAATATTACAAAATAAGCTTTCACCCATACCACAAGTACACTGTGTTAGTCTGTTTGGAAAACACATTCAATGATGACTAATTTATCACTGCCACATTAGAATTAGTAAAAAGTAAAACAATGAAACTTCAAATACAAACTCAATTCTTAAATAGTTTAAAATATGTATTTTCAGTTGTGTATATCTACCAGCCAAGTAAAAACAGAGGCTTGTTTTTATTTATAACAATACTACCACAAATAATTTTCCCTTTACAGACAATGTTCAAGACCGTGGACAATCTCATCTTGGGAAGGGCCCATGCCAAAACTTCTCAAATCCATTTTGTAGAAACCATCACCTTGGGCCTTTCTGCTTTTTGGTTTGTTGGGTTCACATATACAAGGTTAACTTCCTATTACAAAATTAAACCAAAAAAGATGTAGACCAGATGGTGGCTCTCTTTTCATCTTAGTCCTTAAGTGACACAGTATGGATTTTTTTTCTTACTTCTTCAGAGCCTACCAAAGCAGGTCCCAATTGTAAACACCTTTCAGCATTCATCATCCCCTTAAGACCAGCTGCAGTAAATGTCAAGTATGGTAAAGTCTCTTTACTTCACCATCAAAGGACATGACATTAAGACTTACTAAATGCATTTAGGGAGCTGCATGGTGGTTCAGTGGTTAGTGCACTCTGCAGCACTCACGGAGAGTCTGAACCTTTGCCTACAGGTTTACTTTGTTGCCCAGTCCCTTAGTGCCACAATCTTATTCCAACAACCCCAAAGCTAAGAATGTCAGGATAATGAGTGAGTACTATTTAGTTTTGTGTGAGTTACTGTGTCCCTTAGATGCCATGGGTTAGCTCCTGCCTTGCACCCAATGCTACATGTCTAGCCCAGACTTCTTATGACTCTAAGCAAGTTCAAAATGGATAGACAAATGCATAAAGTTGGAAAACCACCCTAAAATGTTAAACTGAAACAATAAATTAAAATGTTGATTGTTGTACCTCAATGTCGTCCATTAGCTCTTTTTTTCTCCTTCGTATATTTAACAGTTCTTCTCTCTCTTCCAATGAGAGGTCATCAGGCACTGCAGACATATAACAAAAGGAAAATAAATGATTACTACCGCTTAGTGCACAAACTAACATACTGGCTATTCACTTTATTCACAGGAAGTTATGCTTAATTGCTGGAGGGTGAAAAAAAATAACAGCAAAAAATTAAAGAGCTAGAAGGTGTGGAAAGTAGCCCAGACACAGACAGGCAAACATCGATGGTTTAAACCCAAGCACACGTTTATTATACAGTACATTACTTATTTACAAGTAGCCCGCACACAACCCAGTGCCCCTGCACCAGTCACCCTCAAGTCCAGGGCCTTTCACAATAATGCCTCTTCTCCTGACCACCTCCACTCCTCTCCACCGACCTCTGTCTTCTCCCACCCGACTCCAGCTATAAAATGGAGGGAGGCGGCCCCTTTTATGTTCACCCAAACGTGGTCCAGTTGCCTCCCGATGAACTTCTGCCGGCACTTCCTGGTATGGCGGAAGTGCTGGCTGAGCACCCAGAAGAACTCCGGGTGTCCCTAGTTTTCCTTCCGCCAGGACCTCTGGGTGTGGCGGAAGTGCTGACGTCCAGAGCTCTTCACGCATCCGGGCGCCCCTTGGCGGTGACCACGGGCCCCTATGGGGTTGAGCTTCTATGCTCCGTTCCCGTGGTCCCCATACCAACCAGTGCGGCTGCCCGCTTGTGGTCCGGAGGAGGCATAATCCCTCTTCTGGTCCTTCCGGCGTCCCAGCTGGGTACTGCCCCCAGCTGCTCACCACACAGGAAAAAGTAAATGTTCAAGCTTTTGTTCAATTTGTTCAAATTGCAGAAAATAATCTCTTAGGAAGAACCTGGAGTGTCTTAAAGATTAAAAGTGTAGGTGGTAGAAAAAAGTGGAGAGATAGCAAAAAAAAAAAAGGAAATTGATTAAATCCAGAAAGTGTGAAAGAAATGGGGACAATAAAAGGGTAATCAGAGGAGAGAAATGTGAATAATAAAAGGGTAGCTGATGCAGTAGTCAAACATTAAGCTGAAAATAAAGAAAAATGACATAAAACATCTATATAACCATCACAGGGGAAAAGGGCAATACATAAGAAACAACAGAGGAAAATGTTGTTATTTTACATGCTTATAGAAATATCCACACAAACATATACAATGTAGTTAATTTTAATTTAAAGACCATAAATCACGGAATGAACTTTAATGAGGCTGTAACAGATACTCTCCACCTTCTGGTGCCTTCTTTGCCACTTTCAGCTTTCACTGTACGCCCAAATTCTGTATTCCCCATTGCCTTCTGCTTCAAGAGTAAAATACCCGCATTGTGATGCCTGGCACTAGCAAATCACTGCCTACTCAGTTGTCCACAGCCAGTGAATGGAAATCCTCCTACTCACTTCGTTAAATGCGTGAAATGAAAAGTGGACCTATTGAAAGGGTGCAGTAGTGAACAATGCCACTAATGTGTCCAGAAGTCTAGGGCAGATACTTGAGTCTCCTTGTTCAAAATGTGGCTCACATGCTATGGAGTGAATTACATCATGTATTAACATTGGAAGGCCAAGGCGGCAATACCGAATTTCAAACAATAACATCATTTAACACCTGAGCAGGCAGAATTTTTCCCCTACTCTGGGAAGAATTCACACACGCAAGGAAGTAAGAGCCAAGCAAAACAGTACTCAAAGGCCGGGCAAAAAAAAAAAAAAACAAAAACTAGAAAATGTAAATCTCACTGCAGCTAAAGGGGTACGTACGTGTTACCACCCAAACAGCACAATGTATTTTAAGAAGAAATCTTGTACACTTATAGACATTTCATATAGATGCAAAATTATGCCATATTTGAAGTCTTACATTGGATGGAAATCTGCACCTCAGTAGCTATTAATGCTGCATGGCATACTTAAACACCGTTTGTCCAATTAAAATATGTTCAAGGGGCTATAATGACAAAAAATTTATGTTTTAGGTTTAGGGCATCTATCATAAAAATACACAACAATGCCAAAAGAATACATTTTTAAAGACAGGGTGTCTATTAGAAAAACAGGCGTTAGAGATGTTAGGTTAAAACCAAGCCACCACTAGATGGCATCATATAATTTTCTGATGAAGGAAAAGAAATACTTGAGACCTGGCCTAGATAAATAAAGAAAAGTAATTCCTTTATTTAAAAAAAAAAATCAAAAAAATACCAGCTGCAAAGAGGTTTAAGGCAATGTACATTTTATCATCTCTCTACGGTGAAAGGTCTTATGCTGAATAACAACAGACATTTTCTACACTCTTGAGCCTGGGGGTAATCACAAAACTAGGTAGTGTGCTAGCATATGTTGCCATTACCCTCATTTTTTAAATAAAGGTGTTCTGTAAACCCCTTTCAAAGACAGCTTAATCAGGGTGAACACTTTTCACACATTTGGCCTCAGACATAATAGTCTAGTGCACCTTTTTTTAAATGTTTCTTTTTTCTCTCCTTCTCTCAAGAAGCTGTGTTTGCTGTCTTAGCACTTTTTTGTCTGAAGGGGCACATGCGTTACTCTCCTAACACAGTAAAATGAAAAACCCCACGGCACACATACCAAAATGGCTACCAAGGCAGAATCTTCAACTCAGGCATTCATGCAAAGAATTTCACTGTACTCTTTACACAAGACAATGCTACTACTACTACTACTACTATGTAAATTAATGCAAGGCTAAAAAGGAATACCATATCATGTGCTTTAACGGCTGTGCCAAAGTATTTTCACTAATGAGCAAAGTTACAAATAGGGAATGCTTTAGACAGACGTACACACAGTCGTGGAGATGCTTGTTTATACTGACCAGAACTCGGGTAATGTTTCAGATTTGATATTTAGCACTATCTCACATATGCCACAGTGTCTTGGATACTTCCAGGTCCAGAGCTGGTGGCTTCAAGATGGTGCATTTTTCAGCTTACTTATTCTTTCCTTGTGCTGGTGACTAAGTTGACTCAAAACCAAACAACAGTGCTGGGCAGCAGACTTCCGTCGTCAGTGCCCCATCACTCACTTTTGGGGTTTGCTTACATAACCACTAAACTCAGACTGAATGTCTCACTAAACGGCCACATCCATACGAAGCACTGAACAGTGAGGCTCCTCAGCACTGGCCTGACAGTTAACCCCTTAGCCAAGGTGTGTCACTCTCATTTAAATGTGTATCTAGGGAACACTAAACTCGTCACAGTTCACCACTCTTAACTTTTTTTCTAGTGTGGTCTGCCTACTGATTAGCACCTGAGGGGGAGAAAATATTTTAAGACATGATATACAGTAAGTAATAAATGAATCCTCGACAGACATGATTAAAACCCCTACAGACAATTACGAAGCTCTCCTACAGGAAGGAGAAACCCTATTAAGGGCACTCCTGTGGGTACTGTATTAAGAATGCATTATTCAAGAATCAACATAAAGAAACAAATTATACATTATATATTTATTTGAATATATTCAGATATGGATTACATTCAGGTGAGCACATGTACAATTTCAATTTGAGAGGTACATGACAATAGCCAGGAGAAGATTTACTTGATGTTTTCATAATAGATTTGTAACATTTATGAATATTCTACAGATAAAGAAATTTCCTAAATATGTACATGCTTATCCAAGTGTATGGTAATGTTAGAGAAATAAAATGTGTTGAGCATATGTTGATACGGTCAAAATAACCAATTTTTCCACCCTAGACAAACAAATAATTTGCAATATGTAACCTTTCCAAAACAAAATGTACCACAGGAACACTAACTTTAATGTTACCATTAATCAGTAACAGGAACTTTGAAGCACAAACATTTACAAAAATCTCTTAAAACATTACTTTTCTTCTTCCAGGGAATTTCAAAGAAAACAAAAATCAAATTAGAAACAGTACAATATAACAAAGCAGAAACAAATACTAAACTACTGCAGTGAATTAGTCCTTGTTTCAGCTAGTCTATCCCAAGAAGCTGATTTTGTATTTAAGTTAACAAAATTGCCTCGAATTATTGTTTTATCTTGTAGTGTCTTTGTATATTTTTTTTATGTAGCACTTTGAGGTTTACTACAAATGTAAAGTGCCTTATAAATAAAATGAATTATTATTATTTTAGGTAATTTGCCCCACTCCCCCACAAAACCCCCAAAATAACTTTTTTTAGCCGTCAGAATAATCCTTAAGAGCATAGTTTGTCAGTTTACGACTCTTAAGAGACATGTGCTGGTGGACCTTATGGTTACTTGAGACCACAACAAGGTAAAGCCTGGGATATCAGTGGTGATACCACCCATCCATTTATTTCCTGGTTTTCTTTCTTTTGCAGTAAAGACCCTTGAAGAGCTGTGTTTTACCATGGACACAGCATCTCTCAATGGGAGGTTCGTCTAGCACAGGGGTGGGCAATGTTGGTCCTGGAGAGCCACAGTGGCTACAGGTTTTCATTCCAACTCAATTGCTTAATTAGTACCCAATCCTTTCCAATCTCAGACGTTATTTAATCTTACAGCTTGTTACTCTGTAATGCAAGATTCTTATATCGCAGATTTTTCCTTTCCAAGGAAATGATTTTTGAACCTAAAACAATTTTTAGTCTGTCACATTTTTCTATTAAGTTTCTTATTAAATCAAACAGTGCAGAATGAACACACACACACACAGATATAAATGGAAACAAACTAGGTGGAGAACTTCTGGCTGCTTTGTCATTTAAATCTTACTGCTAATAAGAAGCCATTAAAACAATGAATGCAGCTGTTTAAGATTGAAATGAGCAATTAAGGGTAGGGAACCTTAACAAGAGAGACCACTAAAATGAAGCATCAAAATGTCACTTAAGCAATAAGAGCTTCATCAGCAATAATTGACTTCTCATTAAGAAACAGGGTTGGAAGAAAAACCTGCAGCCACTGTGGCTCTCCAGGACTGACATTGCCCACTCCTGGTCTAGCACATCATCCATCCATTATCCAACCTGCTTATATCCTAACGACAGGGTCACAGGGGTCTACTGGAGCCAATCCCAGCCAACACAGGGCGCAAGGCAGGAAAAAGACCCCGGGCAGGGCGCCAGCCCACCACAGGGTCTAGCACATCAGTTCTAAAGATTCTTGACTGCATGTCTGAGGACTGCTTTGGACTTTGTCAGATGAGACAAGGATTAACAGAGGAAACTCAGGCCGAAACAAAGAAAATCTACAAAGACCGAACTGAACCGCTCTAAAATTTATAAAAAGCTACAAGTTAGTTCTTAAAAGCCTTCCACACCTGGTGTCCCTTCAGGTATTCTCATCTTGTGTTAGATCAGTTTGTAGACCACCACACACATTAAGTGCTTTGGAGATCGCCTTGAAAAAACCTCCTGTAGTGCACATATTTACTATACAAAGCAATTGTCACAGCATTACTTGCCAATCATGCCTAGACTGAACAGTAAGAGGAAGAGGAGGAAAAAAAAAAAACACAAACACACAGCACATACAAAGACCGATGATTCCTCCATACTGAACATTTAATTGTGTCAACAGATTCTATTATATAAAATTGTTTTACAGTACTGAACTTTGATTCATAGAGCTCAGTTGCTTTGAATATGTCTTTCTCATTCTTTTTAATATACCCTCTGGAGTCAGCGCCTACTGCTCCCTCCCCGAATTCCTTTGTCATATTTTACCACCTCAAATATGGATTGAAGTAATTCTCTCTTTAATGGTCTTTCTTTACAAAACATCAATAGTCTATTATAGGGTCAAAATACGTCTAGCTGCTGAAGCACTGTCTTGGATCAATCACAATGGTCGTATACAGTACGTTTCAGGTCAGATAACAAATCACCTAAAAAACTCGGCTATCAACGTAGAAAGGCATCAATGTGACTTACCTTGCGTTAACTTAGTACTTTTTCTGACACTGTTATCGTTGCTGTCGCAAAGTTTCCCTACACAACGGCTTTGACTCTATGAATCTGCCCTTTTTTTGCCAGTTCAAGATGCTTAATGAATTTGAACGCTTGAATCAAGGCCGAAGAGCCTTCTTGCAACTCTTGCTTTCTTGTACTGCTTGCAGGCATTAATAATTAGCTTAAAATAAATTAAATAATTAACTTAAAAATTAACTCTACTATATTTGGTGAGATATACAACTCCTCCTGGTTCAAATGAATTCTCACACAGTACAGCACTCTTGATTATATGAGGTTATCAAGCCGATCCACAAGTATGTCAATGCAGCATTTGTGCTTTGACTTTTACTTGTATTTTTTTTGTCAAGATTTATTTTGCTGATGTAAGCTGTGAAGGGGGGAGGGGGAGGATGTGTGTCAAATGAAGATGGAGATATACTGAATATGCAATATGATCACCCCGTACATCACCTAGGCTGCAGACTGCAGGCTTTAGTGGTTCTGGGATGTTTACCATGAACAGGTGCGTCCCTGTAAACACAAATTCAGCCAGTTACATATTTACTCTGGGAGGCCACACAAGGGCCGACAAGGTTGTATAACTGCACAACACAGCTGAAAGACTCTTCCTGGCAACATTCACATGTAAAGATACGACAATTATAGCATAAATTGTGATAGTGTGAATGAGTACTATCATGACCTATATCTGGCATATCATCTTATCTCTCAGTAACATTAGCATCAGTTTCCATAGCATGACAAGGAGGAGGCACAACCAGTGGAAACACAGACTGAACTATAGCTCTTTATCTCAGTGGGTCTTGAGATCAAATGAAGGCTCACTACATGATTTTCATAAAGAGGAAATGCAAAAAACTCTTTACAGCTGCTGGCAATGTTGCCTCTTAACTATAAAGTACATGGTCGTCAATTTAGTCTGTATGATTGACTGTTGTGTCAAAAGGTGCTATATAGGCATCGACCCAACACAAACTGACAACGGAGGCACAGGTATAAATAAACAAAAAGATTTTTTTCTCTTCAGCTGGGGGCCACGTCTTCCCTGTGTCCCTCAGCCCTAACACAGTCCCAAAAACACACCAAAAAGAAAAATACCCAAAAACACACTCTACTTCCTCCACTACTCCACCCAGGTGGCGGCGGCAGCGTTGTCGTCAGCGTCGTTGTCATCCTCCTCCTCCCTCTGGTGCCCTGAGTAGTGGCTACAGGTTTCTTTTGTAGCCCTCCCGGAAGAGCTCCAGGTGGTAATTGGCCTAATTAGGCTGCACTTCCAGGTGTGGCTGCATTCCAGCCCACAGAGGCTCATTAAGCCGTGCAGCTCCTCTGGGTGGTGGCCACGGAGCCCAACAGGTCTGAGTCCTGAAGTTCCATGCCTGTGGCCCCGATATAACCCAGGAGGGCTGCCGCCACGCATTCCGGGGGACATTATATGCATCCCATGGCTGCTCCCCTGGTCCTAGTGTCACAGGGGTGTCCCAGCCGGGCATTGGTCCCAACTGTCTGCCACACTGTGTAATGCAGAGGAAGTTGGAAGTCTCTTAATCTGTCAGTACTCTTCTTGTAGAAACACTGAAGTAATTGCTCAATAGTTGTCAAGTGCAACTCATTTTCTAAAAACCTCTCGACCTCAAACGTAAACACGATGTAGCAATCCATTTTCTGAAGCCACCTTTTTCATTCTAAGTGCCAAAAAAAAATCGACATGACTGAAAAACGAATGGAGATAAGAGATAATCTGTTTTAAATAAGGGGTGATGGCAGCTCTCAGGAAGTACTGGAAAACAACCAACACATGATTCTCAGCACTTCCTTCATTCCAAAGTTCTAATAATAGCAAATTATGAATGGTGATGCGATTCCTGCAGATTGTGACAGTTCACTTAAGAGTTTTAGTAAGTGTGGTTAACCTAAAAGACATATTTTGAGAGAAATGTACACTCACTCACATACAGTACATTTATATTTAACAGTTTCTCACTGAGGCAGCACGATGGCACAGTGGTGCTGCGGCTGCCTCAAGAGTAAAGAGACCAGGGTTTGTATCCTGGGTCCTCCCTGCATGGAGTTTGACCGTTCTCAAATCCCCCCCATCCCCATGTGTCAGGTGGACTGGAGATACTAAATTGGCCCTAGGGTGTGGTTGGGGTGTGTGTGTGGTTTTGACTTGTCCAGTGTTTGTTCCTGCCTCACACCCTGTGCTAGCTGAGATTAGCTCCAGAATCCCCCACGACCATGATCAGGACAAAGCAGATTATAAACCTGGCTGAATGACTTTCTTATTGAGTGTTTAGACAAATAGAAACTTACAACACATGAACACAATCCTAAGATATCCTGTGTGTAAGTCCTGTTTTCCTAAAATGTTATGTTTCCTTTTATTTGAAGATCAGCAGGCAGCTTAAATGACCATGGCTGACAAAACTTTAAGGAAAACACAAAAATGAAATCTGAATAAACAGAAAACAGGAGCTCAGAGAGGCAGAAAATGGGACAAGACTTAATCTGTCAGAAGGTGATGGTTTAAATATTTTAAGCAGATACCTTTGCTGCTTCTGTCTATTTACATGCAAATATAGTTTTTTTGCTTATAAAGAGGCCAGGCAAGACCTGTATTTTACTCCACCAGATATTTTACTTCATTTCTATGTTTTTATTCATTTCTACATCTTTTCCAAACATTTTGAGCAGTATCTTGTTCTGTTTGTGAATTTTCTTCTTGTAGATGTAACATGCTTACCTTTACTCTGCAGCAATGAAAACACAGAGCTCAACAAGCTCTTAAGCAATTATACAGTTCTAAGGCATTATTACATGTTTGGAGCCGTACAAACAATGCTGTTGCACACACAATCTTTGTTTCTTTAAATGCATTCCACCCAATTGTTTCCCTTAAAACATCAACATCTTGTTCTAATGCTATCAACAGTTAACTAACAAAGCTCCTGAAATATCGCTAGCTAAATGCAGCACTAACCTTCATGCAGCGTACCTCAAAATGTTCTTCCTACTGTCGGCTAACGAATTTATCCACTTGAATGTGCTGGATGTGTACTGAATTTGTTGCCTTGGCTAAAACCATCTGCTAAGTCAAAACAATTGATATTTTCAAAACAAATAATAATGGGAACAGAAGCATTGTCTAATCTGGTCACTAAATACGAAGAGGGTTAGAATGAAAACCAGCAGCAGCAGCAGTAGCTCTCCAGGACTGGAGTTGGAGACCCCTGGTCCAAACAAACAGTACACCTTTAATCACAACCACTGGACCCTTCTGCCACATGATAATACATACACATGCCCTGTACTGACAGATTATATAGGAGTGAATTAAGACAAAAAGGAAATATTTTATCTCAGCACCTAACTGTATAATATTCAAACTCTTGTCATCAATGTAGTAATATCAAGAGCATTAAAATTAATTAAGATATCCAAGCCACAACACCACTATGTCAAAATAAATGTCCAAAAATCTATATAAAGTAAAACACAATGTAGCATAGGATGGATGTTGAGAGCATTGGGAAATACTGGCATTCTCTTCACTGGTAATTATGTCTCATTATTGCCCCAGACATGAGGGGTGAAGGGTCTTGAACTGCTATAGTGGCAGCACATTTTTTTTGACAAACGGTAACTGAAGTAATTTGTGTTTTTCAAAATCCTGTTCTTGCATACCTGTATCTACATTTAAAAGACCTTGCTGGTGTGACTTCTCACTTACTCTAAAACAGAAGGTCAGATTTGCATTGCTTTTAAGATAACACATACTGTACTTAAACTGATTAGTCAGTCGGTCATTTTGTAACCCGCTATATCCTAACACAGGGTCACAGGGTTTTGCTGGAGCGAATCCCAGCCAACACAGGGCGCAAGGCAGGAACAAATCCCAGGCAGGGCGCCAGCCCACGGCAGGGCACACATACCCACACACCAAGCACACACTAGGGACAATTTAGGATCACCAATGCACCTAACCTGCATGTCTTTAGACTGTGGGAGGAAACCGGAGTACCCAGAGGAAACCCACACAGACAGGGGGAGAACATGCAAACTCCATGCAGGGACGACCCTTAAACTGATTATTTACAGCCAAATCATTTTTTATTTCACTGGCAATAACATACAGTGTCACTCACATTAGTGTATACTCATTGGTAATTAGCTACTTTATCACACCTTTAAGGAAAAAATGATTTTGGTCCAACTCAAGCTACGTCCAAACTAATACTTCATTTTTCAATTAAAACAATCTTGGTCCACACTAGTGTTTTCACATTGTTTATTAAGATGTCTCCATTCACACTTAAACAGCTGAAAACGCAATGATGTAAATGTTCACCTACACTGGGAACACAAGCACCAGTAGAAAAATCCTTGATGGACAGTAATGCCAAAGGCCAAGGAATTTATCGCAAGCAACTAGTAAATTATTTTCCTTTTGCTTAAGTATGTGGAATTCAAATTGTACAACATTTAGCGATTTATACATTTAGATACATATAGGTAAGTAACACAACAAGCGCCAATTAAAAGCAACTCTTCTATGTCCAATCAGGGAAAAGGAACATAATAAGCACAAACAAATAAGACTGCGATTAGAGTGTGTTTTCTGAAATGTTTTTACCCGTCCACACTACAATGGCAAGCCGGAGTATCAGAAGTACTTAGACTCTTGTGAAAATGTCAAAAGTCTCCATTTTTCAGGGGTTAAAAAGGCTGGAGTAGGACAAACAAATTGTGATTGCATTCACTACACTCTTGGCACGCAGACTCATTCTGATAAACTGGAAGAACCCAAACTCTCCTCTTTTAAGTCAGTGGGAAACCGATGTGTTATATTATTTGAAATTGGAAAAAATCAAATACTCATAGGATCCGTACAGACTTTTTTCAAAACATGGCAGGATCTAATCAGTAATATTTCAAAATAAGTTCATAAAGCACAGAGAATTTATTAATTTAGGTATGTTTACAAGCCTTAAATTTTACGCCGTTTGGCTTGCTTTCTCTCTCAGGGGTGGGGATTGATCTGTTCTTAACTCAATTCTTCTTTTTGTAAAAACTTCATTGCTTTGTATGGATTGTAATAAAATTAATAAAAAATAAAAAAAAAAAGGCTGGAGTAGTGTGGATGAAAGATGAAAACAGAATCCACCGTTTTCATTTTTCTTTTTAATTCAAAATGTAGTTGTGTGGACATGGCCTAAAGAGAAAAAAAAAAGTCAAAGTAGTCATATCAAAAACAAGACAAATTCTATGATCAATATCTGGCAGTCTATTGACAAAAACGAAACCCAGAAAGTCCAATTAACTCTGTGAAGTAACTTAATCTCCATGTGCTACTGGCTTAAATAATTTTTCCACCTGGGATTATTGCTACATCATAATTTTATGTCTACTGCTTCTTTTTTTGTAGTAGTGCTGCTGCCTCGCAGTAAGGAGATCCGGGTTCACTTCCCAGGTCCTCCTTGCATGTTCCCCCCCGTGTCTGTGTGAGTTTCCTCCGAGTGCTCCGGTTTCCTTCCACAGTATAAAGACATGCAGGTTAGGTGGATTGGCGATTCTAAATTGGCCCTAGTGTGTGCGTGTGTGTGTGTGTGTGTCCTGCGGTGGGTTGGTGCCCTGCCTGGGATTGGTTCCTGCCTTCCACCCTGTGTTGGCTGGGATTGGCTCTAGCAGACCCCCGGGACCCTATGTTCGTATTCAGCGGTTTGGAAAATGGATGGATGGATGATTAATCTTAGAAGTATTTTAATGTTACTTTGAGACATCACCAAGGAGGGAGTTAATTTTATGGTGCAGCACAAGACTGACCAACAAGCTTTTTCAATCCCTCCACCCATCCATCCATTTTTTTGACCTCACATTTTCTGGTCTAGGTTCAGAGTTCAAACCAGTGTTCTCATAACACCTCTTTGCCTTTTTAACCACCTAGTTCTGAATCAAGAAAACCTGCAGAAAAGAGGCCACTAACTCCATATTGAAGTGTGCAGTGTTACAGGGTTTTATTTAGCTTAGAGAAAATCAGATTAGTAGAGAGATGGTCAATCAACTGTATACAGTCCTGTCACCAAAAGAAGCAGGTCCACTGTTAGTAATTTAATAAGGGAAACCAGTGAAAATCCTGTAATGGTTGCAAGCAAAAGCAGTTTGACTGCAATGTGGTGTCATCACCTTTCAGGAAAGTCTATCATCTATCATCAGTTACATAGGGTTGCCAGCAAAGGAACAGGTTAAATGCAAAGCTCCTGCCCAAATCAGTCTTACACATGCACATTTTTAGTAAAAATAGCATATATCAGGACTACTTCTAAACCTACAGAGCACCACTATTTATAAACGTTTAATTTTTCTTTCTATTTTCACATCTGAAAGCATTGGTAACCCACTTTTGCAGAAAAGCCACTGCTTCCAAAAATAGGAAGCAACATTCATTAGAATATCTTTGTTCTCCTAGGCATGTAAATTTAAAGGGAATACCATCTTAAGTGTTTGCCAGGCAGACAGCTACAGCTTTGAATGTCTCGATGCATGCTCAATAATCCAGGTAAAGAAATTCTAGAAAGTTGATTCTGTTCATCTGGACATAGGTCCCCGTCCCCCGATACGTTTCATCACTTAAAAGTGACTTCGTCTGAATCATACATCGGGGAAACCAAACAACCACTGGCAAAGCGGATGGCACAACACAGAAGAGCTGCCTCATCAGGCCAGGACTCTGCAATCTATTTACATCTACAGGACAGTGGTCACTCTTTCAGTGATGAAGATGTGTACAAACTGGACAGGGAGGAACGCAGGTTTGAGCGAGGAGTCAAAGAGGCCATTTACGTGAAAAAGGAACAACCATCTCTGAACCGAGGAGGGGGCTAAGGGTATATCTTTCTCCATCTTACAACGCAGTGATTGCAGCCATTCCCCAACTCTCTGTGAATGGTACTCATGGCCATTGATCAATGGACAATTTGCATATCATTGATCACACGGTCCATTGTTAGTCAATGGTGCTATTTCGGTCATTAGGCCAAGGTACTGTTTATAAGGTTGGAGAAACCTGCAGTCAACTGAGACTGAGGAAGACACTTAGTTTTTTCCTGATACATTTCATCACACATCTATGTCCAGGTGAACAGAATCAACTTTCTAGAATACAGCTTTGAAGGTGTATATTGACTACAAAAGGTTTGTGTGACCAGCAAGCTCATTGTCTCCTAATTCTAAACAAAGCCATTGAGAAAAAGAAATGCAATCCAATCCACACAGTGGCCACCTGGAGAGACTGTGAACAGAAAGAAACCCCCATAAAGGGTCTAACCATACAGGTTAGCAACTGAAACTGTGAAGGCTAATGCAGGAGTTAAACAGTGAGGAACACTGTAACAGCACTAACCGCATCAGTCCCATTCAGTTCACATTGCTCTTAATCCTAGCAGCAGTAAAAGGATAACATCTACTTGATTTGTTTTAATAAAACTTTGTACAGAGCTCTGCAAAAATATCAGCTGGAATTATGTGGCTTCATAAGTCACAATCTGAGATACTCAGCTCTACAGGTTTGCACAATCATTTTTGTGGTTAAGATGGCTACAAGCAATTTGTAAGTACTGCTACGTATATTCTTACCCAGGTATGAAACTCAGTGACAAATGTGTTTTTCACTGCTGAATAATTTAAGTTATGTACAGTCATAGTGGCACAAATTGCACTTGGGGTTGTGCCAATGCATGAAGGGTTGTTAATCCAAAAGTTTCCTTTAAAACTCAGCACAGTGAATGGACACTTGTTTGAAGAGCCCTACTTCAGGCTGTAATGCGTCTTTAAGATGGCTGCAGCCGACAATTCATATATTATAAACAGACAACAACAACATTCTCTTGGATCTTACCCTAAAGGCTTACTGGTCAGATAAATATACAGTATCTTCTCTCTTTTAAGCAATGAATGTGAAATTAAAGTTACACATAGGTGCACAGCACCGTTTCCAACTAAGAATTCAGGGAACTTACAAACTAAGGAGAACAATACAGAATTCATTATAGTTCTGCTTTCTAGGCCTATAAAAGGAAATATACCAAAATGACAGGTTTACAAAAGAAATATTAAATGTTAAATATCTAAAAATAAATCATTTAATTAAATCACACATTTTATCTTGCATTCCTTTGTCTGGCAAAGTTTTTTTTTTTTTTTTTTTTACAGAAATTTATCCTTACTCAGCTTAAGGATTACATCAGACAGGTCTACAGATTACTGAGAAAGCTTCCAAGCACCACAATTCATTTCTAAAATAGTATACTATTATACACCCAGCAGTTACTGTATTCCCTACTCCCTTCTTAGGCGGAGACTGAATGGGGGGCTTAGTCTTGAGATGAATAAAGAAACAAAAGTCTTTCTTTCTTGTAACTGCAATTCACAGACCCATGAAGTGACAGCACAGCAGAAAATGAACAACCATCAAAGCCATCACGACAGGATTGCTCATTAGAATAATTACAGGAACAAAATTAAGCTGGACAGTCGATGCTTTTCTGGCATACAAATGTAATTATAAATACCTGTGAACTAAGTCATATATTCACGGCTACTTTAAAGATGATAAAAATATCAATGAATAAGCTAAAAATGCCCTAGAGTGAAAATATTGCAGCTTTGGGACTCTATCTGAGGAACTTTCAAAAAACTGCTACTATCGCATAAAATGCCAAAAAGAGCTGACATTAAGCTTTTTCATGATATTGGCATAAGATCCTCAGTGTTGATAACAGCAGATGACTTCAAGGAAGTGACAAGTTAAGAACATTTTAGTTCATTTCAATGGATATCCACTAAGCAATATAAAAGGGCTTGGGAGTGGAAATTTCCTAAATTTGATTTCTTGTAACTTTATAAAAAATGGTCTTAAAAGAGCTAACAGCTGACACACCTGATCAATTGTGAGATATTTTCCCATTGAATAATTTTTAGTTTGTGTGCAGTACCTTGGGCATTAATATGTGGCACATTCACAAAAGACAGAAAGCACATGAAAAGGGACATCTGCTTATACAATAAGGCCCGGGATCAAGACCATTAACTTCTGTGATTAACGGTGAAAAAAACATAGAGAGACATGAAGTCCGCACATATTATAGGTGTGCAAACGCTTCTCATCTCCATGACACAAGAAGACTGTGCAATGACATCAAAGAGCAGAGCAGAATATTTACACACAGCTGTTACCTTTAAAACAGGACTTCATGAGCAGCTAGAGCATCCTGATGGCCTGCTAACCATTGTGATAGAGGGCTGGCAGCTCAGCTGGGACGTCCAAAGAATGGACAGATGGGGGAAGGCCTCCCCCAGGACACTAGATGGCGATTTCCCTGCAGCATACCGGTGCCCAGGATTCCCGCAGGGTACCATGGGATATGGAGTTTGGCTTCACAGTCCTGCTTGGTACCGTGGGTGCCGCCAGGAGACGCTGCAGGGATACACAGGGATTTTTGCTTCCCATATATATATAAATAAAAAAATAATAAAAATAAATAAATTAACAGTACATGCCATCCTGTTGCTTCTATCCAAGGAGCAGGGTAAAAATATGACTTGGGCTCCAAATCTTAATCCCACTTAATGGCTCCACACTGGCAATACACTATTCTGAAAACAGGCAATAAAATCCGGTAGACAACATTGCCCCTCTTTTTACTGATGAGAAACAGTTCAGCATCCTTTGTTCCCAGACCCTGATTAATCTAATTAAGTCAAGTCTCTGCTTTCTTACTGACAGGAATCACCTAACACTATGTTTACATTACAAGCCTCATTGCTCTCAATTCTGATTTTTTGCTTAGATCGGATTTGCCTGTCTTGATGGTTTACCTTCGTAAGTGCAAGTGACCCGAATCAAACTGTAATGTGAAGGCATCTGTCCTCCAAAATGGCACACAAGCGCACATTGATATGTTTGTGCACGAGTCACCAACAACGAAAAGGTTTGATTTTTGAGAGGACTCATGGTATTAAAACCAATAAACTGGACGAGCTGGTAGCTAGTGTATGCATTGCATTTTGCTCTGGAGGATGGCAAACAGTTTGTCAGCTGTACATGATTAGGTTGAGAAGGCCAAAAAAAAAAAAAGACACCCAGACGGTTAGCTTTTGCTGTTTTCACAGCTATTGTTGGCACTGCTGAACTAAGAGGTGTGTGGGTATAAGAAAAGAGCCAGGAATAGGGCCGTGACTGTTGACAAGGCTTTAGCTCTCCTCCAACGTTGTTTTGTCGCACTGCTGGTGCTGGCTGTTGACAGCAGTGCTCAGCCCAAGCATATAGGCAAAACACACATGAATTCCGATCTGACCTTTCTCATTCACGTTGTGTGACCATGAATCGGATATGTATCTGATCTACGACCACATATGAGAGTGACTCAAATGATTTGAAAACATTGGATTTCTGAGTCCACAGAGTTCTGAAAACATCAGATTTGTGTCACATTAAGGCAAAAAAAAACAAAAAAAACAAATAAAAATCTGAGTCACTTCAGCCTCTTAACGTCAACGTAGCCTAATTGAGCAACTCCCCTTGTATGGGTTTCAAATATATGTCTCCTACTGCTGCCCCACGTAGACACAGATTTTTCTAATCAGATACAAGGTTCAGCCAATGTCACATTACGTGACTTTTCGTCAAAAGGTATTTTGGACTTGCCAGACTGCAGTTGCTGATCTCACTGTCAGGCCATGTCAGTTTCCACAACTGCAGATCACTAGACATGCCAAATTAGACGAATGAATGCCGACCTTCCAGGACAGTCATGCTCACCCCTTTTTGTGACAGGCAACAACATGCTGCTGGACAGAACTGGTGCTGTTCAATGGGTTAAACAGGTACCACGTGTTCAGCCTCAATCACTGCCCTTTATCCATTCTCTTCTGTTTGTGAGGTTTAAAACACCCGCACTCTTTATTCCTTGTACTCCTCATATGTACTGCACTTCCGGATGAGTGTTCATTGGTGGTCAGCTCTTATGCACACAGAGCCCACCCTACAACAAATGTTGGATCAAGTCGCAGACTAGTTGGAGTGACTCTCTGGGTATGTCACATTAACTGACCGAATAAGATTAAGTTAATGATGGCTAGAAATGAAAATCACTGGAAAAGCTGCATCATGTAACATGGCCTCATAATGAAACACAGTGGCTCGATCTGTTGCCCATATTTAGCTTGTGCTGAACTGTGCACACTTTTCACAGCTCTAGGTGAACAGATACTGTAATCTAAGTATACTTTTTTGATGTCTCTCTATTATAAAAGGAAATCCTGGGACAACACTTTCTCAGAGATAATTTCAGGTCCTGCGAGGCAAGACTTTTTGCCAAGAGATTTTGACAAGTCCCGCCCGCCTTGCAAAAATTGACAACCACGCCCACTGTCCACTCACCTCATTCGTGTGAATGCTATTGTCAGATACAGTTCCTGAGCTCTCAGCTCCAAGCAGGGTCAGAAATAAAAGACAAAGAGTAGAAGACAAAGTAGAACATCGTAAAGAGGTTCAAAAATGTTGGCGCGATACACATGCAAGACAGGTTAGAGATTATGAAAGTACTAAAATTCGAAAGTCTCAAAAAACTTGCTAACAAATGGAAATTATTACTCAGTGAAAAAACGGAACAGCGAAAAGAGATCGAATCTATGGACACAGGTAATATGACAGAAGTATGTAGGTATTGTTTGGCTTTAAACTTTAAGTCGGAGACTTGTAGATCGTCTAATTCGTGTTGGCATCAGGGAAAAAGTAGCATTTCTTTCCAATGAAGAGGCCTGTCCATGAGAATTAAAATATTTCTTGTTTGGTGAAAGTGAAATCCACATACACGAGCGGCAGAGACGTGAAGTAGCTGGCACGTAGCACAGGCCTGGGGGGTTTGGCGAGCGAAATGAGCGGGTGTGAAGCCCCCTAGTTTAAAACAAGATTCAGATACTGCACTAAAACCATCGGTTTACAACAGGACATTCATTGATTTAGCTCATACTTATGGCATTACACAGACAATGGGCAAAGGTGGCCTTATAAAAAGGCAGTCTTTCACTCAATTTTTAACAACTTATGTAAGATGGAATTTTAGCATGTGGAATCAAGTTGTATCCACATTAAAAAAAAAAAAAAATTTCTTTGTATATAGCCTTACATATTTATTAGAAGAATACATTTGTAAAACCTTGCACCTTCAAGGCTAAGTTGCTAAGCACTAAAAATAAAAAGATTCGAAATTAAGGAATGAAATCAGAAAAAAAATAAATAAATAACACAATGACCTGCCTCTCCTGTGAGTTCACATTTCAAAAACACAGTCATGTTTTCCAATGGACCACCATATCCAGAGACACCACTGCCCTCCCCCCAACCCCCTCAATCCAGGATACACCTACTTCCTGCAGTCTACCATGAGTAGCTAGCCTGTGAGCACTTACATAACGCTTTCCCACCCTGCCTTTTTCCTTTTAGAAGCTTTTAAAGAAAAAAAAAAAAATTTCCTTCAGATTCCAACAATCTTGAAATGGGAGCCAAGAGGTCCTACTGAGCACAGATCTGGTTATGAGTAAATGTTGTCCGCATCACATCCATATCACTGCAGGAAACCAGGAGAATGAATGTGCAGGAGTCACGTACCAAAAAAAAAAAAAAACCCTCTACCCTACCCCATATAAGGATACTACATATTTGTCCAGTGAATGTTAAATCCCCCAAAGTCATATATTGTTTATAGAGATCTGTTTTTGTTTATAACTCAAAAATGAAACCTGTATTCAACTGAAAAGCTGGCATGAAGCCTAAACACTTTTCATATTTGAGCTGCTAGAATTTGGAAATCCACCACATAAAATACACGACCTCTTTGGTACAACAGTTGATGAAGGGTCTTCTACTGAGACGGCAAGACATGAATTTCAAACTTTTCTTGAAGAAAAAACAAATGTAAGAATGCTAAAATCAGGCAGCAGAGTGGTCATATATCTCATACACTGTACTTTTTGACGTAGCAAAAGTCCCATATTCCACTCTCTATGGGTGCATTACAAGTCTTCAGAATTTGTAACAGATACTTCTAACTAATAGATTTCTATACAATATATATATAGTATTACTTACTAAAAGATAACCTACTAAAACAGGTTTTTAGAGTTCTTAGCCACAAGTTATCAGAATGTCTTTTCCCAACAAAAGCAATGAAAAGAGGTAAACGGGGTTTGCAGAAGAGCACTGGATGATTAATGAACAGCATAGCAAGCAAACAAGAAAGGACTGGCAAATAAGAACCTGAACGGGTCTGACTTGCAACATGTGTTGGTCTGACTTTGAACAAATGATTATTCAGCTTCCATTACACTAACAAGCCGGAATCTTAGCCAGGACATTCCCAGACAGTCATACTTCTAGATACTCATGGGTGGACACTGCAGAGCACAGTCGCTGCAACATTTACATTACCAATACAGAAAATATTTCCTTTTGTTCAAGGCGAACAAAAATGACATAATTACTGTAATAATATTGTTAGATTCATTCTTTACAATTATACAAAAAAAGTATATGAGTCAAACTGGACACTAAATGATCAGCTGAACAGGAATAATAAATTTCATAAAATGGGTGGATGGCACAGGAAATAAGCTAATTTGTTAAATGAATGTCACATTTAAAAGAGCAAAGAATGCTTGCAAAAGAAAAATGTACATAAATAGATAGTCATTCTGAAGGAAGAATTTCAGGACTCAGTCAGACTACAAAAATGGCTTACTACATTTATTACACATTTCAACCTATAAACCTGTGTATCTCCAGACAAGGCGTACATGTTCTTAGTTGAGGGAAAAAGGTTTCAAATAAAATCCTCTATATATGAACTAATATTTGATCCACTACTCACTACAAATACCATTTCCCAGTAAGTGGAAGATAAATAACAAACATATTATTAATTAAAGTTGAAAATATATATATTTCTAGTATGAATAAAATCAATATACAGGCAGAATGCAGACCACTGTCAATTAGTATGGGATCAGAATGGTCAAGTCTGCTGGGCTTAATGGCCTGTCCTTGTCAAAATTTTTCTAATATTCTAAAATAAGACTAAAACAGAAAACCATTTCCACTTGAAAATACTGTTTGAAGTATTTAGTTAGTTATTTTCAAATTAGTGTTGTGTGTATCAACAACAACCAGTACAAAACTAAATTTTTTGTATATACACTCTATATATAAAATCCTAAGCCACGTTTTTTTGTCACTTTTTAAATCAGGCTTATTTTAAAACCTACATATATATGTTTGGAATCATTCTTTTCAGAATTTATCGAACTTTAATGTGATGTTGTTAGATTTTCAGATTCTTATTTTGTTTTTAAATTATAAACTAAAATATCAAGGAGGTCAAGTTACGATGACCCAATGCATACCACTTTAGTTTTCATGTGATTTAAATGAGTCATTTTTTAAAATTTTTTTTAAGTTTTTTATTTATAAGAACGTCAGTTAAAACGAATGGATTGTTTATTTAGTCTCTTATAAATACTCATCTAGCACAGTGGACCTCAGTTTAACGGAAATACTCCAATCGGTAAGAGAATAAATATTTTATTCTCATTTCATGATTTTTACTCCATTAAATAATAATTGTGTGTGTGTGTGTGTGTGTGTGTGCGCGCCCTGCGGTGGCCTGGTGCCCTGCCCAGGGATTTGTTCCTGCCTTATGCTCTGTGTTGGCTGGGACTGGCTCCAACAGATCCCCATGACCCTGTGTTAGGATATAGCGGGTTGGACAATGGATGAATGGATAATTTTCCTTTTACATATTTATAGAATTTCATGATTTTGGCCGCAAATAAATATCTCATTCAGGGAAGACAGTATATATAACATTTCTAGAAGGTGTGCCAGTAATTGTTTAACTGAGCCAGAAAGATAAGAAATGATCAAAGAATTAAATTGAAGGTTAAAGACAGCAGTTAAGAAGTATGAAGCTGAGACATGGGCTGGAAATTGAGCGCCGGAGAAGAAGTTAGATGTGGCAGAAATGAGACTGCAGAGCTGGATGTGTGGAGTTACAAAAAAGGACAGAATAAGAAATGAGACAATGACAGGTACAAGAAAAGTGGGAGAGATATTGAAGAAAGTACAGGAAAGAAGCTTGAAGTGGTATAGATGTGTGATGAGGAGGGACAATGAACATGTGGGCAAAAGAGTGATGGGAATGGAAGTACAGAAGAAGACCAAAGCAGAGATGGATGGATAAAGTAAAAGAAGACCTGAAGGAAAAGGGTCTGACCAAGCTGTTTGGAGAAACTTGATCAAGCACATTGACTAGGAAGAAGACGAAGAAAGATAAGAAATATGTCTACTACTGTGGGTTGTTAAAACACCTTAAGACTAAGTGTGTCACTCCTGCTCCACATCAACATCCCTGCCATTTTGTTTATGGCTGGATTTGGTCCCCAGACATATTAAGGACTTTTGATCAACTAACTAATTTAACTACACCATAGGGATTGTGAATCACAAATTCTCATAGATGTCAACAAAGTACAGAAAGCAATATGTACCTAATGTATGTTTGCTACTCTACCATTAAAAAACTAAAAATACACCAGCATTTCTCATTTTAAAACCTGTAGAATTTCCATAACCACTAGGCCTATAAATAAATTGGTGCACATCCTGTTGTGCCAAATTTGCACTTTATTCTCCAGCAGGCCACACCCACGCCTTATTTTCTTAATGAGCACTCCATCATGTTTCTAAACAGCAACATGACAGAAATTGTAATTATAGAGGGCAAACCTCCGGCTGTCAGTTTCAGTAGATTTTGACATTTCAAGCGACTCCACCTCCTCCTTCATTCCATAGGCAGGCAGCACTTGAAAGCTAAATGAGGAACACCCCCGCTCTAAAATGCAGCAGCTGATGCTGCTCTCAAGCACCTTCTAGTACACTGATGGCTCTGTTCATTACTACAGAGAGCAAATAAAAAGCCATAGCATTAGCAGAATGAATTTAAAAAGTAAAACTTTCAGTGATGGCCCCAGCAACGCCAGGGTTGATTAGCACAAGAGTGACTTTCAATATACGAGTGGTAAAAAAGGCAGGCATGACATTTAATTTTGCTAATCATAATTAATCATTTTAAGAGGTAAAAAAATTACCAGAAAAGAAAAAAAAAAAAGTAATTTTTCAATAACTGCAAATTGTCAGTGATATACTGTAGTGTACTCTAAAACATCTATTGTAAAAATAATTGTTACCAGAAATATGCTATGTCAGTTTTCAGTTTGTGGGTTAACATTTTTAGAATATTTGCAGCCATGTCTGTGAGACACTACTGGATCAACTGACAATGCAAAGCCAAATGCATTGCCTAACTAACCAACCAATCCACACTTAAAAGTTCTTAGTTGAGGTATTTTATAATTAAATTACTTTAAATCCACAAAAACACCTATAAGTACAGTTGCGATGTTTCACACAGATCTGACACCCAAAGCATTATGGTGGCTACAGGACCAAAATGACACCATCATGTCTTGCATTTTCCAGCTGTATAAACTCAACTCCTCAGATGCAAAACTGCCTGTGATTGGCCAAAACAATGAATGGTCAGATTTAGACAGCAATGCAACTTAAAGGTGGAAGTTATTTCCAGTTTGGGGACCCTATTCCAGGTGATGTTTAGTACATCTTTTTAGTAAGGGAAAAAAACAAATATTCAGCCTAATATAAAAAGATAATTATTCTAAAATATTCCACATTAAACAAATGGAACAATTGCTTCAGATTAGTTAACATTGCCGCATATGCTCAAATTGTTCTTTTAAAAATACCATGCGACTGATCGCAAACAGCTGCTGTAAAAAACAAACGTCAATATATCCTCTACTGATTAATCGCCTTGTGTGTAACCTGAAGTAATCATATGAGCGCTTCAAGTGAAAGCACGAGGAAAATTAAAGTTGTTGGTCGTGACCAGCTTAATCATATTTTCTGCACATAAGCCTTGAGATAGTTGTTCCTATGGCAAACATTACATGTTCCTTTAATTAGAAAGCCAACCACTAGTTTAATGGCTGAACTTTTAGGCAGAGGTGTTTAGGGGCTATCTGAAGCAATTTATCCTTTGTCATCTTCACATTTCACAATCACAGAAGGAAATCCTTGTTGAAAACAAGATGCAAGAAGGACTTATCTGACAGGATTTCCAAAGTGAACAAGCAATGGGAATATCTTTGTTCCCAAACTTCAAGGAAGTGTAGTGGGGGAAAAAAAAGGTCAAATTGGTTTATGATAGATATTCTTGGGGAATACTGCATAATTAGACATTGATCTTATAAAATGAAAGGCTCCATCCTTTTTGTCCTCTTACATTTAAACCAATATAAAAGTACTGTAGCAATATAGGAATGTATTAAATATGATTATGTTCTATTTTCAATTTGGTAAAACAAATGATTTCAGCACAGTATAAAATACTGTACCAAGAATTTGCATTTGTGTCAACACGACTTTTGAAACAGCAAAGACCTAAAAAAGGTACAGCAATGAAGCAACAGCTTAAATTGTCTCCATGGATGCCTGAAACAACCCAAAGTCCTTCTATTGACTGTGTATAAAGTTACAGCAAATACTTCCTGGTAGAAAAAAAAAAACATTTATGTCCCTTCGCCTTATGATTTTGGGGTCTTTGGGAAAGCACTCACTACTTATGCTGTCTGTGAAACATGGCAAGAAGAGTCCATTGTAAACTAGTAAACAAGAAAAGGGGATTCATTAATTTAGGCCCTGTCCAGATTTCATTCCTACCTTGCACCCAATGGGATGCTGGGATAGGTTATAAAAGGTGGATGGATGGATAGAAAGTACCATCTACGACTTGTGGGATGATTTATACTGTTAACAAAAAAAAAGAGGCGAACCTTTGAAGGATAAGTTAGAGTTAAAATTATTTTCTCACAATAGTGGCATTCTACAGTTTTACCCCAGGGACTTTTTTTTTTTTATTGAATCCATATGTAGTAATGTCATATACCAAGTCAAGTCAATTTGGGGAGCATGCACTGGTACAGTGCATTGTCGCACCCACTACACAACAAAACAACTCGGGATCCCGGTTGGCAACCCCCCCAGGAAGACATGCGGTCCATTCCCACCCTCTGGAAGTGACCCTCTATCAGCCGCAGCCAGGTGTTACGTGGGCGACCCCAAGGCCTGGTCCAGCCACTTGGGTCCCCAAAAATGAGAATCTTATGAGCTGGATCACCCTTGGGGAAACGCGCCACATGGCCGTAACTGACACTCCCTCACAATGTAGGTAATGAGCCTCATTCGGGACTCCATGAGCAGCACAAAGTCAAACCAACGGTACCCAAGGATTTTCCAGAGAGACACAGCACAAAGGAGTCCAGTCTTTGTCTCAGGTCACTGGATAGCGTTCATGTCTCGCAACGATATAGCAAGAGACGAAGCACCAGGACTCTAAAGACTTGGACCTCCGTCCTTTTGCATAGATATCAGGAGCACCACACACCCCTTTCCAGCAACGTCATGACCCCCCATGCTCTCCCAATCTGTCTACTGACTTCATAGGAAGAGTCACCAGAGACATGAATGGCACTACCAAGGTAAGCTCATCTTTTAAATCCCAGTTGAAGACTCACTACTTCAGTTTAGCATATCCAGAATAGACTGCATCTCTGTTGTTAGTCATTAGCACTAAAACATAAGTAATATGACAGTTACAATTTGTTACTAACCCTCACCTATTCTGTTTCTCTTCTCGGTACATAAATGTGGCACTTGGTGCCACGGCCAACCTGCAAAGTTGTTTTGCCTGGCTAAGGTAAAGTCATCCCTGAAGGAGGATCGCAGGAATCATGGGGTAACGGGGTCCTTTCATCAGATTGGCTGGCCCAGTGCCGTTTCAGGTGTGGAATGGCCAATTGGGGGAGGCAGGTTGATGGCCAAGGTCTCCAGGACTCTGAAGATATCACATAATAGGATTTGGATCTGATCTACTGTTAAATTCTGCTCTGTACTGGTAAAATGTTTATTTTTACACTGTATTGAGGATTTGTTTTCCATGTATTTTATTGTATTGACCCCCTTCTTTTTGACACCCACTGCACGCCAAACCTACCTGGAAAGTGGTCTCTTTTTGAACTGCCTTTCCCAAGTTTCTTCCATTTTTTCCTTACAAGGGTTTTTTTGGGATTTTTTTCTTGTCTTCTTAGAGAGTCAAGGCTGGGGGGCTGTCAAGAGGCAGGGCCTGTTAAAGCCCATTGCGGCACTTCTTGTGTGATTTTGGGCTATACAAAAATAAATAATATTTTAAGTAAACCTCTCAACGAGGTCGAAACTCTCTCCGCAGACAAACACACTGATGATAGCCGTGCTCAAGAGGTCATTAAATGCCTGGATCTTGGTTTTATCAGGACACTCACAAGCCCAGACACTCAGACTCCTCACTCAGTCTCTCGAGAGCCCCGATCAGAGCCTCCATTGACTCCGCGAAGATCACAGCATCTTCAGCAAAGTCAAGATCAGTGAATCTCTCTTCACCAACGGATGTCTTCCCAAATGGGCTTAAAATGCACACCTATGGGAATCAATCCAAGCATCACACAAAATCCTTGAAAATTATCCACTATATATATTGCTTTGAAGCAATAAAGCTACCAGATTAACTAAAAATATCTTGAAAGTAATGGAATTATATTAATGAAAGCACAACAAAGTTGAAAGCCATTTAATCACAGATGTTTGCTGCCATCTTTTCCAAGAGGAGTATGCTTTCCGTCTTTTCCATTCATAAACATTTTAATGGGTGATATTTTCAAGTAAACACAAATGCACCAAGGGATGTAACATACTTGGTTGTCAATGGCCTGTAGAAGGTTAGCAGGTAATCACAAACTTTCAGGAATTAAAATGTGCATCTGTAGCCATGTACTGTACAACAAAATAGCTCTATAGCTAAAAATGCACATACCCATAAAGATAAAGGCAAAACAAAATTGTGTGGCTACATTTCCTGATGACCTGTGTTCAATAATCCTACTTCTTTGAAGCTATCACTTCAAGTGGTTCGCCTAAACACAAAAGCAGTCATTGGCCTCAGACTTAAATTCAACAGAGAAGCCCTTTATTTAAAAAAAAGGAAGAAAAAAAATTCTGTGTCCTGAACTGCATGACTTATCACTCTCAAATACAACGGTCTACTACTGCCCTATTTACATGGAAAAAGGCTGAACAAACAAACAGGTAATTTACAAATTCTTTGCTCCACATCACTTATGACATACTTAAAGTGTTCTCTTGATTACCTACAAACAATATGACTCATCATTTGCTAATGAAACAGCCTGAATTAATTGGGGTATTGAATCAGCAAAAAAGTCAGAAGTGTGAAATGGAGACGCTAACCAAGGTGGATTCCGGGATTTTTCATGGCTGCTGCAAAAGACATGCTTGGTGAATCCCAACTCTGAATAGCCTGCTGCATCTTAACCCACAGGTAAACTAATGACTGGGGAAGCCTGCCACACACGAAGCTTAAGTACTCCTGTAAAAAACAAAACGGTATGACTTTCTTAGACTTCTCGTATGAGATATCAACCTGTGGCTAACATAACCTGCAGATAGCCACACTAGTGTCAAGGGAAGATTTATATCATTAGCACCACTGCTATGTACAGTACACAGTGGCGTTCAAATATGGCTCTACTTAGATCAATCATGACAACACATGTCATTTAACTACTCTCTATTAAAACTGCTCTTCTAAAAGAAAAGTGGAATTCTTGAAGACTGCCATCTGCCAGGTTTCATGTGTGATAAAGTACAAGCTGTGCATTCTGATAAGTCCCTTTCCTCATCGGCAGTGCTCAGCTACTGGCTGACTTAATGTAGTCCATCTCTACATAAGACACATCTGCCTCTATCTTCCCATTCAATAAAAAATGAGTTGCTTGGTACAGGATTCTCATTGACTGGGAGTTTTTTGTTGTTGTATGGTGGCCCATTATGAATTCAAGCATAATAATGGTGGGTGTGTGCATAAAAAAACAAAAGAAATAAATAAAAACAGAAGAGTCTGGACTCTTTCAGACTCTTGTCCGCTTATCATAATACACTGACAGCTACTTAAATATCGTAAGTATTTACTCTCCGAATTACACAAATAGTCTGTTGGTGTCTGTCTGTCTTAAACGGCAGTCCACGCAAATGACGCTATCACGTATTGAGCGTTTCAGGCTGTGCCTAAGTAATACAATGAGCTTTCAAGTGCATTTAAATACAGCTGCAATTTACAAAAGGATCACTTAATCTCTGTAAAGCACCTTGGGGTAGAATTCGCTATATAAAATTAAGGTTGTTCATCTGTGCAATAGTTGTCTCTGCGTCTGATGGTTTTTTGTCACCCACAGTGCTTGGTGCTGCTGCTTCACTGCTTCAAAATATGTGGTTTGCACCTCTGTCTGCATGTTCTTCCCATACCTGTCTGGGTTTTCCCACTTAGGACTCTAATAATGCCCTACAGAACAAAGATGTGTGCATCAAGTTAATGGGCATATGCTCAAGTGACCTTGTGAGGAGGGGCACATGAGTGTGTACTGAGAAGTAAGGGGGTACCATTCACAGTTGGTATCTCCATTTCGCATGATTCTATGAAACATGAAACAATCCCCAGTCTTCATAAACAAAGATTAAACAGGTTTGAGAACTTTCTCTCTTTTATATAGCCCCTTTCTAAAAGATAATTACTACAAGAGACATACAAATAAAGCAAGATAACAAAGGAAGATAATTTAAATACAGGATAATATGGCTTGGACTACAGAATAATACACTGAATGCAGATAAGAAAGGATTGACACTAAGAATGGATAAACACTGCATCCTAGCCACAATCAATATGGCAGGCACAAAGGAATCACCTGTAAATTATGCAAAATTATGCCAAATGTACTGAAGCATATTGAAATAGTTGACTCAAAAGGAAAACTCTAAAAATTTCTTTTGTTTAAGCAATATAGGTATTATAAGACATTCTGTATTTTATTCATATTCATCTTTCTAGGGGTGGCGGGGGGGGGAACACCGCTACACCAGTAGTTATTTAAGATTAGATGTTCTGCACTCTCTTTCTTGGAAGACATTAATTCAGAAAGAATAGCTATATTGTAACCAGAGCCTTTGATCTTATTGAGCTCTTTGTTGTGCTGGAAAGCCTTGGAATAAGCTGCATAACAATAAGGGTCCGCAAAATTAAATGAGATGTGCAAGGCTGGTGTGTGAGCAACTAAGTGTACATGATGCCTTATGATTACGTTTATCGCAAAAAATAAAAAACGCTCCAGAAAACAAGAGCAATGGAGATTCAATACTCATCTTCAAGCAAACGTTATGTATACTGTAAGTATACATAACAAGCCCCAAACTAACTGTTGCTACAGCATACTCCATATGGGTCTATCCTTGCCTAAGATATCAGTCTTTTTAAACACAAGGGGGCTTTACCTTTGTAGTTCCTATACTAAGTAATCCTCTTCCTCCAGGTATGGACATGAAATTATGTTTACTTACGTATTCAAATTGCACCTGAAAACTTCTCTCATGAATTCAAATTATTTATGCCTGTATTTGTTTATTTTCTACTAGACACTGCTGTATTTTTCATACTGAATATGACTTACTCTTTTGTTCCACTATTCTCTCTTATCAATCTGCTCCTGTGTCTTAATCAGTTGATTTTGGTTTTCTGATTTTGTCTGGATATCTGTAAAAAATGGCCAGTGGTTTATCATACATTTGCATTATTCCATACTGCACTTTGAGCTGTATTTCTGTGTAACGCACCCTGTGGTAGTCCTTGGCTATAAAAGGCACTATGTAAAGACTCATAAAAACGCTCATGCTACATTTGTGTGGTATGGGAAATGTGAGAACTAAGAGTTTCCCAGGGGAAACTTCACATGAATGCCCTTCCCGCCCTTCTAAGTAGTAGTTCCCAGTGGGACAATTCAGAGAGAACTGTGCTCCCCGACTTCACCAACATGTGATGCAACGCTGACCTCTCACCTCATTTCAAAAATAAGCTCAGCCACTAATGGTATTTGGCAGTCTTGTTGCATTTCAAGTACTTGCTTCATTCATTTCTTTTACTTGTTTTGATTAAAAAATTGTTATTTTTTTAATTGCTTCTATTGGTGGATCAAGCAACAAATTGACAGGAATCTTGTGTTTCTCCCAAAACACCAACCGGAAATGTACATGAAAAGAACGAAGTGGGAAGATGTGACAACACAAAGGGCAACTCTTAAAATTCCCAGGGCACTGAAATGCAGCATAACTCACAGAGGAGAAAAACAACTAAGAGCAATTAAAGACACAGACTTTTACTGACAAAAATCGAGAGTATTAATGAATTACTTAAAGCAGTTCATGTAGTACTGTATGGCTTTATTGACTGAAAACTCTCCGATAAACTCACCAAATCAGACATAATAAAATTTCTTCAGTTCAATACATCCTCATTAGGCACAAGTCTATTTAAAAGCCCAACAATAATAATAAATAGCAGCATGGCTGCAAATCATTTAACATAAACACAACACCTACATTTGAATCATAACCAGATAAACATCATGCAGCATGTGCAAAAACACTACATGTATATGAAAGATGTTTTTCAATGACCAGATTCAAACGGTCCTTTGTTAGACACGTCAAAACCAGTGTTTCCGAAACGGTGGGCCACAGCCTACTTCGAAAAAACCTTTGTGACCCACTCCGACAACTGCACACGATTCACATTGACAGCACTGCTTGTGGATCACAGCTGATCCCGGACAACCTCCTTAACTCCCACTCTAACGACTGTGCTCAAATCACCAAGGAGGAAAAGCACTGACGATCACACTGGACTCACCTAATGCTCGAGTGATCAAACAGGACCCCTCCCATGCTTTGACAATAACACTCGATTCACCAAGGGGACAAGATAATGGTTCATGCTGAATTCAAGAAGGGGGAAGGGGCCGGTCATGCTGAATACATGGAGGCAAACTGATTTTTGGTGGATCACACAAACACACTGGCGTGTGAAAAACTGGGTCGTGACACCACAAAGGTTGGGAAAAACTGTTCTAAAATAATAAAAATTAATAAGGTATCTTATATCGTCTACGCATGGAAGTGTGTGCGTCTGTGTCTCCGGCCTGGAAATGAGAGGTGGAGTTGGGGTAAGGGTTTCCACCTACGAGGAAACAGAAAACTCGCTTAGCCGCTAATAACACAAGCAAGGCCAGCCCGTCAACTCAATTTTTTTTTCTGACAATTTCAATAGTTTCTAGGAGCCTGGGTTTTTTAGCTTACAGAGCTACTATAAAATAACACTCTAACTAACTAACTTCATATAAACTGTCAGTAAAGCTGAATTACACATAAATACTCATGAACCACTAATTCTGTGGCAGGGAATTTTTTAAGGTTTCACATTGACTTACATTGTTAGAAAGGCTCTTCAATCCAGGCTTTTTTTGGAAAGATCAATGATGCAAATAAGAGAATACACTGATGTCTCATTTCATTCAAACAGCAGATAGACTGAACAGCAAGAGCAATGTCACTCTGCCCAAATGTGTCAACACACCTAAACACTGGAAATAATACTAGCTCTCAGGTTACAAGAGGAAGCGTTTCACAAAAATTAAAATGAGGTGAGAGTCAAACTTCGGGCACAACTCATATGTTATAGGTATAAAGCAAATGGATGCCAAGGATGAGGACCTACCAGAGAGACAGTGCTGCTGGCTCTCCATTCCATCATCCTGGGTGTGCAGCCTACACCCACTGGTGGTCTGTATAGACACATTCCTCCATTGTCTATATAGACTTTCTTCACACACACCATGCGCTGGTTACATTCACATGGGGCTGATTTACAGTTGCCGGTCAATGTGGGTGTGCACTGGCCTTGCGCCCAGTGCCCTCCGTGACCCTTAACTGGATTATGCTGGCAGGAAAAAAAAGTCTTACTTTATGTAGTTCGGATTATTGTAATTCTACCTTCAACAGTTTTCCTTAATAGTATACTCAACAGACTACAAAAAAAAAAAAAAACAGCTGCTATAATCCCGACAGGGACAAAAGATAATGATCTCATTATACCCGGTCGGCTTCACGTCACTTACAGAATCAATCCGTTGTCAAGAGCACCATTCCAGAATATCTGTAAATGCTGTTTACTTCTCATACACCCGTGAAGTCATCTAACTCTTCCAATAGCCTTGGTACACAGTCTTCATTTCATACATCCTGGAAATCTAAATAGGCCGGTTGGTTACACTGGCATTTTAGAACATTTCAACTGTGATAGTACAGTCACCTCTTTCTTCTCACTTGCTTCCTACAAACTCTTCTTCTAGCAATAGAACTCTAGAAATGCACTCTGTGGTGTTTTAATGTGCCACAGCTGTTCTTGCTTCAAGTGATTTCAACATTTCTGCAGTGCACTGTCAGTATCAGGTCTCCCCCAAGCTCCTCCTATTTGCCTGTTAACACAACATTTTTTGTCGCTATTTGTACTTCGGACATGAGCTCAGCTGGGTAGTATTCCCCATAATTTCCCTTTCTTTATTTCCCACCGTCTTGGACTTTCCTTGGGAAAGAAACATTCTGCTGCCATCCTCCACCATTTCCACCTACACTTTCCTTGTTATTCCTCTGGGCCTCATCACTCTATGTTCATTAATGTAACCTTCTTCACTTTGACATTCTCCATTTTTTGTTTCATACTGTATAAACAAATCATCTACAGTCACTTTCTTCTCACCATGCTACTGCCTCCACATACTGTAAATTCTCTCTTTCATTTTTGGGAATCGATGTTCAAGTCTACATATCTAAATGAGCTTTTGTCCATTCTTTGATTCTGCCATCATGAGGTCACTACTCACTTTAGTGCATCTTACCACAAAGCCCACAGATACTGTTCCTTGCTTGTCTTTAACCTGTACTACACTTTTATTGTTATTCTGCCCAAAAGTATTTTTTTTTGATTGTTGGTATCGTAGTGACTCTGACAGAACTTGAAACAAAGGAATGGATTCAGCTACCTTACACCAGACCCAAACAAACATGAGTCGGCCAGCACTGTGTCACCCAGAGGAAATCGAACTGCCGCACTATCCACCAGTTTGTGAGCCAAACTAAGGCCAGGTGATCCTTCTGAGGCTCTCTGGAAGCCAAGCACATAAGGGAGAGGAGTAATAAAAGTGCTATCCCACAGTGCCATTTATGCAACCCCACCGAATAACACGATTTAGAGGGCCACTTATATACCAGGTATCCCCACCCCTCCAATGACAGTTCATGGCTTCCCAAATAGTGTGTTCATCTCAAATTAGCACCCAGGACTGCAACACTGCTTTCCTCTCAGATCCATCTTCATTGAGGATAACATGAACTCCATCACCAGGACACTCAGCGGGTACAAGGTAAATACAGTTGTTTACTTCAGATTGGGCAGATGCAAGTGTGGTTAAGGGGATCTATCAGTGTTATTGCTAAACCAATTAGTTGTATCTATCCCACTTCTGACACCATTGTAAAAACCTGCGAGAGATGGAGGAATGATTTGGCCACACTACACCAGACCACTGGTGTAACCCTAAAAACAACCTTCATTCACACTGACAGGTCTACACACCCTGAGTCAGAGGCAACCTGACAGCCACACTTCCACCTGGTTCGTGAGTTGACCCAAGGACATGGTCTCCATCTGAGGCTCACTGGTGGCCGTGCACACAGACTGACAGACCACAGCAGCAGGAAGAGACACAATAAAGAGCTTTCTCATAGTGCCATATCTGCCCCTACATTCACAGTGTCTATGGGGTCTCTTGTATAGTTTGTATCCCTGACCAGCCCACCCCAAATAGTCTGCAGCTTCTCAAAGAGAGTGTCCTTCTCAGATCCTTACCCAGGGTCACTACAATATTATTAAAAATTTCCAGAAAAAGCGTATAAAGAAACTCTCCTTTATACTAATAGAAACATGCCTGGGAAGAGCCCCATTGTTAAAGTTTTCTTTTTTTAGTCATTCTAGTGTGTATGTGTGAGTTTATTGTTCTTCGTAAAATAACCTTTATTTATCACTGCATTTCTGCAAAAAGTCAAAGTTCCCCCTGGTGACAAATAAAGTGCTATCAGTCAATCTTGTGTGTATTCTACAGCTGCATGTTGCTTCAATCGTTATATAAAGGGGCTGCTTTATTTTCCCCACTATATGGATTCTACTTATGTATTTTAAATCTGTTCACTCTACTGTACTTCATTAGTGTGTGTGTGTACACGGCAGATCTTGACCAGAAACGCACAAAACGTTCCTTTTATTGCAGATTTAGAAACCACGTGGGCAAAATAGAGCCCAAATTTAGCCTTCCCTGTACAAAAATAACAAACGCAGTTCTCCTTAGCCTTTAATACAGCAAACACTTACACCCTTGCCCCGAGTAAGAAAAAAAAAAAACTGAAACGCGTTGGAAGTTCTGCGAGTTGCTCTTGTCACTAGGATGCAGTAAGGAAAATTCCCGAGGCCAGATCCTGTCAAACATAACGGCAGGTAAAGCCCATCGCCCGTACCAAATCTCCCCCAATAAAGCCGCCCAATAAAATCCCTCAGGAAACCGACTGGTGAAGTCAGCAGTGCAGATGTTAATTGCATTCACTGCGTACGGCGACGCAGAACACGAATAGTTGATGGCTTGATGGTTCAAGCGCAAGACGCTCAAGTGTTGCCGAAGGTATTGATGAGGGGAAGTTGCTTCGGCCCCGGCCCACACCTTACTCCCGCGAGCGCCTTCAGCTCAGAGAGCGAAGACCAGCTGCTGAAGAGCCCTTTTTCCTCCCCAAGCGATGAAAGCAGAAGCGCCGTAGCCCCGCAACACCAACACAACAAACACGACAGGTCGCGATACACCCGCCACGCCGTCGGTCGAAGTCGACTTACCAAGGTTTTCTTCGTCCATTATTTTGACAGCAGAGAAAAGCGCGCGCGGACTGACCGACCGAACGCCTCCGAGCGCTCGCGACAGCTGGGATGCAGAGCGCAGACGAAGCCGTGGGCAGCCGCCGCTTTCTCTCGGTAAATCACTCTGTTTTTCCTTCCTCCCTTCTCCTTTTAACTTTCACAAACAGCTTCGGGAAAATCCAGGCAAAAAAATGAATTTAATTCGGGTGGATCATCTAAAGGTGTTATCACAGGAGACCCCCTTCGCCTCGATACAACTGCTACCGCTAGCACCGCCGTCGTCGCCAATAAGCTGTAGTCTCTATCTCTCACACACAGTACACACGCGCGCGCGCGCGCACGCACAATCGGCTGTCAGTCACTGGACAAACACGCCTTCCAACTGACCACTCCCCTTATCCGCGCGCTCCCGCTCTCTAGTTGCAGTTCATTTTTCATTCATTCTTTTTCCAAGTAAAGGTAAGAATGCGCCTTGGAATCAGAGGAGAGAGAGAGAGAAATCATTCCGGGAATAGAGTTACAAACTTTTAAGAATGCATATATTCTGAGAATAAAGGCTATAAATGAGCAACCCAGTAAAGAGGAACGCTGATCTAGAACTCCAGGAACTTGGGTTCAGTTCTGCTTTCCTCTTCAAGACGTCTCTGCAATCTCCAACCACCCAATACAGACTCTTGAACACGTCTTTAAATAACTTCACTCGTCTCCTGGACACCTATTAATAAAGGTAAGTGTGAAGCCCGATGATAAGGGGAAGACACATGATGACTAGGTAATATGTTACTTTGACATTGTGAAAGAACTAAAATTCCTGAGCCTTGAACTTCCTTGGAAACCTAATTAAGGCGATCAAAATATGAGAAAAATAATTTTGGCTCATCCCAGTTCTGTCTGCTGAAAAAGGATTTTGGTCAGCTGACTAAGAAAAGAAATCAGCAAGGAGGCGTAGTGGAGACTAAGGAGGAGAGTATTCACTTCTTACACAAATGGTCACGAAAACCTGGAAGAATTCACTGATTTGTGTATTTAAAGCTGAGAACCTGCCAACATTTTAAAAATAGCTAAATGAAAAAGTGGGGAAAATTAATTTTTGTCAAAATAATATTGAATATTGTTTGCAGGTTTTATACCCTTGGGTATCCATTAGGTTTATTTTTCAAATGTAGTTTGGATTTTGAACTGTGATTTGAATCTGATGATGCTACTGTTAACTAGGACCGTCCCAGAATGGCCGTGTCTTCAGAGGTCACAGCCTGCCAATTATGAGGCAATGGGGATAAAAGGTCATCCGAGGTTATGCTTCCTCATCTGACTACATGGATTCCAAAACTGTTCAAAATTTCTTTGACTGGTTTCTGAACTCTTTGCAACTCCTTCTGACTTTGATTTTGTCTCACGATTATTGGCTTAGGTTACTGATAGTTGATGTCATGATGAGGTTCATGTGATTTTATTTTGTAAATTCTACATCTTGAACACTATTTTCAGGTCCTTCTGTTGGCTGCAGCTTGGGAGCCACTGTTAGCGTCATATCCCGCATTTCTAGGGGCGTGGCCTTAAGGCTCATGACCTGCCGGCAATCAGTGCGAGTGATGGCAGAAAGGGTCAGCTGGGGGTCCTTTTATTATCCAATCTGCAGATACGACCTCTTACCAAATACCAAAAATAAATAAATTAATATAACAATATGAACAATTTCCACATGAATACAAAAATCATATGAGACATAATAAAAGAAAAAGAAAAACATTTTTAAACCAATGAACTAATGCAGGCTGATATGTAAAGTTTAGTTATGCATCCTGCCACCTTCAAACAGAGGATGAAGGGGTGGGGCCACTGTGACAGTCACCCGGAGGACCTCCCCCACTTAAATATTCAAGTCAGAGAGTCAGGATCTCCTGAACGGCACTGAAGTATGCGAAACAAAGATCTTTTTGTGAGTATTGTTTTGGGTTTTCTGCTGTACATAACTTTTGCTGTTGTTTATTGGATTATGTAATTGGTTTTCATTTTGGGTCTTGTTTAACTTTTTTGATTGGAATTTTTAGGGAAATTACTTATGTTCTTATTTTGTCTTTTTCTATATTCAGTTTTTTGAAATAAATTATTAATCTGTAAAGCTTGTTAGGCTTGCCTTTTAAGCCAGAGGTTTTGTGGTTTCCTCTCCCTTGAAGAGCATTTTTGTGAATATGGGACAGTTTAAACTATACTTTTGAACTTTAAAACCCTGAGACTCATTTTGGGCCTTGAAGCCTGCCTGTTGACTTTGGGATCAGGTTTATGGCATGGGTTATGAGTAGTTCCAAGACGCACGGCGCCGAACTCTGCTGTTAGTATGGTTGAAGCGAACGTCAAATGAACATGGACACTCCGCTGTGGGATTGCACCATTGTCAAACAACGCATCGTAGTGAGATTTCTGTGGGCAGAGGGAGTTAAACCTGCTGAAATTCGGCGAAGGATGTTGGCTTTTGCAGATCAGTAAGCTTTTTGGGTACTCATCTTGCATAAACTTTATGGTGCCCCAAGTCATCATGCAGTGTGGCCTTTGAAGATCCTTGGCCGATATCCAAATGTGCAGCGCTCTTGAACAATATAAACTGCCGGTCTCTGAAGAAGGCATTCTCAATGTCGATGTGGGTTTGTGTGTGCGATGTTGATGGTCGACCAGATCAACCTTTGTCAGTTACACTTGTTCATCTCACTTTAAACCTTTCTGCACCTTCATAAACTTTTTGCTTTCTTTCCAATGAAGTCTCACTATGGAACGTTGTTGAGCAATGGTGCAGTCCTGCAGCACAGTGTCCATGTTCATTTGACCTTGGCTAGACTAGACTAATGGCAGAACACTGCACTGTGTGTTTGAACCACCATTAAGGCATTGTGAATATGTTGTATTTGTTGTGGTTACTGCATAATTTTCAAATTGCCTTTACTTTTTGATTTACTTTCATATTATATAGTGCCTTTCATGCCTCTTAGATACAGTAGATGTGAAAGGCACTGTCTGTCTATCTACAGTGGGTTGAAAAAGTATTCAACCTAGACAAAGTTTAAATATCCTGTAATATTTTTCTTTGAAAATGCATCTTTAGTTTCATACTGTTACATATAAATGAGGGCCTCTTGGACAATACATTTTCACCAAAAAATCCTGAAAATCAAATTATGCTGCAATGATGAAGAACATATCAGTGAAATCTGCTGTTGAATAAATAATCGACCAATGATAGCTCAGAGGCTGCAATAGTAAGGGTGTAAACAAACAAGCCCTGAATTCTCTACCGTGTCGACGGGTCTCTAAGTGATTCCTTAGGCCAGTTCTTAGGAACACACAACTGAGAAATGAATACAAGCAGCTTATATGGTGAAACCTCAAAAACTGACAAGAATGAAAACAAGGAAACTTTCAAATGACTTGAGATACACTGTAATTAAGAAGTTTAAAGATGGCAATGGTGCCAAGAAGACTGACAAGCTCCTTAGCCTCAGTGTGTTCACTGTGAAGGCCATCATAGCGAAGTGGAAGAAAACTGGAAGCACAGTGAAGCGGCCTAGTCAGAGACGTAAGAGCAAATCCTAAGGTGACTGTCAGTGACCTGCAGCTGGAGTGGATGTGCACAAGACTACAATATAGATGGTTTTGCACAGAGAGTGGCCAGAAAAAAGCCACTACTAAAAAAATGTCATCTGAAAGCTCGATTAGAATTCGCTAACAGACATCTTGACAAGAGTTCTGCATTCTGGAGTCGTGGTGTACTTTGGTCTGATGAGACCACAACTGAACTTTTTTGACCTCAACACAAAGGCGTTTGCCTGGCAGATGGAAGGGACTGCCAAAGATACAACAAACGCCATACCTACCATCAAGCATGATGGGGGGGAATCGTGCTTGGGGGCTGCTTCTCTCAGGGCAGGCACTGGGTCCATCCATCCATCCATCCTCTTCCGCTTATCCGAGATTGGGTCGTGGGGGCAGCAGCTTGAGCAGAGATGCCCAGACCTCCCTCGCTAGGCACAGGGTCCCTTGTCTATATTGAAGGAAGAATGGATAGTAAAAAGTATATCCAGATTTTTGGAAGAAAACCTTCAAATGTCAGCCATGAAATTGACGCTACCACTTTCAGCAGGACAATGACCTGAAACACTGGGCAAAAGGAACCAAAGCATGGTTTGACAAAAAGAAGATCTGAATCCAATTGAAAATTTGTGGCGTGATATCAAAATTGCAGTTCACAAACGAAAACCTTCAAACTTTGCCCAGTTGGAGCAGTTCTGTAAGGGAGAATGGGAAAAATGGCCTCCATCCAGGTGTGTTAAGCTTGTAGATGGCTATCCAAAGCAATGGCAAGCAGTTATTGGTGCTGCTACCATGTATTGACTGGGTGTCATGTGAAGGGGTCCATTACTTTTTCAACAGAATTTTTCACAACATGACTGTCAATTTGCATTTGTTTGATTCACAGAAATAAAGGTTCACTGTGATACTTTGCATTTGTGATTCTTATAGGTTGTAATTATGTAAGATAGAAATACGGTGGCTTTTTCAACCCACTCTATCTGTCTATCTATCTGGTTGCTTTAAAGCATATGATTGTTCACTTATTTGGTTGTGGTTTATCTTCCTTCGCTTTTGTACTTTGCATTTTTGTGGTTGGAATTTACCTGTAATGAGTAGGCTTCTAATTTCATAACAAAGTTTTTTTTTTCAAAGCAAAAGCTTTCATTTTCATTTTCATTTTCTTTTTCTTTGAAGAGTCATCCTGACAAGTAGCTCCACCCAGACTGGTGACGTGACATCTTCTCTTCACTTGACGTCTCATTAGCCACGAATGCTCCATTCCAGTACACCAAGAGCATGGTGAATATCACATTCTGGTTCTCTGGAGATTCCAGTCTTGCCATGCTTGGGTTCTCAAGCTGTGTCTGCCTTGTCACACATAAGCACTCAAGCTGTGTCAGTGTTGTCACATTCACACGTTCAAGCTGTGCCAGTCTATCCACATTCAAGCTATGCATTCAAGCTGTGTCAGACTTGTCGCACCTCGGCATTCCAGCATTAATGTACCACTGGGGTCACGTGCTGCCATTTAGGTTTTGCCAGATTTGTTGCCTACTACACATTGTAGTATATCCAGTCTAGTGACATTCAGGCATTCAAGTGTGTGCATTTCCCTCTGGTTGCCTCATTTCAAACGAGAACTGAGAGAAGATACCATCACTCTTGTTTTGAAACATCAGAGGAGTCCTCGTCTGGCTAAAATGAAGCAGGGAATATTAGATGAAAACCTCCTGCTGCTCAGCCTTGTCTGCTGTACACCAAACAGGAAGTCAGGATGCTGAAAGAGCCAGCATTTTAACTGGGCAACTTTTAAGGGGGGTTGGGGTTAGGTCACCCCAAGAAATCATATTGCCTGATGAAAATAATAAGGTCACATCACCCAAACATGATGTGTTCTGACAAGAGCAAAAGATTTGCTCTTCAGAAGACAGCCTTGTCCCAGACGTTAGATGTCATAACTCTTAGTACTGAGCTGATGCCCAAGGAATGCTTTCAGTGTGTAATGTTCTGTAATTACACGGCAAACACACTATAAATAGATACAAGAGACTGGCACTTCTCCACATTACAAACATTGAGAAAAGTTTGCTAAAGCCTTGAGAGAGACATTTGTTTTCCATATGCTCCTAAAAGCTGATTAAGATGGGTATGTTACTAACTTATACACTCGGCCAAGGAATAAAATTCCCTGAGGAAATACAGAGTTTTACAGGAAAATCTGTGCATGTTCTTCAGTGTTAAAGTAAACCAAATAAGTCAAAAATAAAGACAAAAAAAAAAAAACAACAGCAGCTGGAAAGTACAGCTGGTCAGACTGGTTAGACAATACCAGTAATGACAGGGGTGGCCGCCATATAGTGCCTTTCACATTTTTTCTTTATGTGACTCTGATTTACGGTAAAGTGTATTTCAGGTCTGTCTATCATATATACAGTAGTTCCTTTACTATCTTCCTATCTCACATAACACAACATTTTTAAACTCACTTACTGTAATTAACTCAGGGCTGTGTGGCGCAGGAGACTACATCTCAACTGCATCACACACAATGCAGAAACCAACCCTGGACTGCGTTACAGCCCACGACAGGCCCTGTCACACACACAGCCACATTCAAACATACACAGAAACACAGGGCGAGCATGAAGAGTACACACAGATAAGGACTGGGCCATAAATACAGTGCCTGTCTACAGCATTTATATGTCTTATATAGTACCTTTCATATCTATCTCTTATATAGTGCCTTTAATATCTGTTTCTTATATATTGATTTTCATATGGACTGGGTATGGTATCTGAACCTATGAGTACCACCCACTGTGCCATGAATACAGTGCCTGTCTACAGCATTTATATGTCTTATATAGTACTTTTCATATCTGTCTCTTATATAGTGCCTTTAATATCTATTTCTTATATATCGATTTTCATATATATCTTCATCTCTTATATAGTGCCTCTATCTATCTATCTTATCTATCTATTCACATACGCATTTCACATCACATCTATTTATCTAGACATTTTTGTCATATATTGCATTTCATTTTGCACACTGGTTTGTGAAATTTTGCATTAAATTTGTCTTGCATGTAATTTCACAGTTGCAAAATGTGAAAATCATTAAAATTATGTTTTTTTAAAGTTGTTTGGAGTAAAAAGCAAAGGATAGTCTGCAGTTGAAACTGTTATTCCTTTCCTCAATAGCCTTCAATGCTGCTTCTGCTTCCTCCCTATTCCTCCATGCGGCTCCATGCACTCCCATTAACCTCTTGTGCTCTCCCTGCCTGCACATTCTGTCACGTGCTGCTCAGGTCAGTGGTCACATCACCTGTTCAACTTCCCCAACTCTGTAAACGGATCCAACTCAAGATCCTTCCGGAAGACTCGCTGGTGGTATGGTATTTTTGGTTAATATAAAAATATTAATATAATATATATATATTGTGAAAAGTGCTATATAGGCGCCCAACCTGACTCAGACTGACAATGGAGGCATGTGTAAAAATAAAAAAAATATTTATTTTTCTTCGTCTGTGGGATATGCCTTCCTCGTACTCACAGACACAACACAGTCCCGTCACCACAAGCACACCAAAACACAAATCCAACAGAAATATCCTCCACTCATCCCAGGCAGCTTCGTCCTCCTCCTCCCGACTCTGATGCCTCGAGTAGTGGCTGCAGGCTCTTCTTATAGCCCACCCGGAAGTGCTTCAGGTGATAATCAACCTAATTCAGGCTGAACATTCCAGCCCACACAGGCTCATTAAGCCGTGCAGCTCCCCCTGGCGGTGGCCACGGAGCCCAACAGAGATGAGCTCCAGTGTTCCATGATTGTGGCCCTGATGTAATCCAGGAAGGCTGCCACCAAGCGTTCCTGGGAACGTAGTGTGCACCCCATGGCTGCTCCCCTGGATCCAGTGTCAAAGGGGCATCCTGGCTGGGCATGGGTCTCGGCCATCTGCCACAATATATAGTGTATATATATATATATATATATATAGATATATATATATATATAGATATGTAAAGAATTCCACAAAGTCTAATAAAGAGTTGGGGAATTACCCCGTATAATGTCCAGACAAAAAGATTTGTAAGATAATGATCAAATTTGATCAAAAAATAAGCATTTGACAGCGTAGCATTGTATACAGTGGGTTTATGTAGGCAAAATGGTTGCAGGAAATGAGATGTACATAAAATGACATCACAGCAGAGGGATGGAAGCGATATTATCATGGTAGGCTGGAAGTGATGTCATTATGGTGGGCCGGAAGTGACGTCATAAAGGCAGAGCCGGAAAGTGATGTTATTAGGAAGGGTCGGAAGTGATGTCATCTCGGGAGAGTCAGAAGTGATGTCATTCCTGGAAAACGAAACTGGAATTGTGGAATGGAGGCCATTTTGAGTAACCGGATGTGTGGATTGTAAGTTATTTGTCTTCTTAATTCCTGTTGATACAGTGAGAGAGACATTAGTACATTCAATCAACCCTTTGTGCCTTAAAGTATCACTCACCTTAGGGTTTGTTGGCTGCCTCCTAAGCGCTCGTGTGTGACATTATATATATATATATATATATATATACACACATACATACATTATATTTATATATAAATATAATATATATACTAGCTGTGTAAGCCTGTGCTGAAAAAGCACGGGGTCATGGAAACAACTGAAATCGTCAGAAAAAAATAGAAATTTAGAGATGTCAGGTAACTGAAAGGAACTACTCTGGGCGTCTCTCTATTAGGAGGATTCGTTTTGCCAGCGTGCTTGCATCGCTTGTGCATTAACGGTGACAGGAAAAGTAAATGGGATACTGTTTTGTTGATGTTAGCGGCTACGTGACTTTGTCTTTCTTCTGAGGTTTTGTTTTGCTGACCTGCTCGCCTTGCTTGTGCTATCAGCGGCTAATACCCCGACCCCACCTCTCACTTCCAGGCTGGACAGACAGAAACACACACTTGTAGACATTCACGTGTAGACATTTATATATAAGATATACTTGTAATAAATTATAAAGGATTATTATATGTTATAACTCAAAATTCCATATATTTAGATTATTATATATTAACTATAGTGCTAGGGTGTTGTACCGTGTTAGCCATTATGAATGTAGTGAGAAGTCAAGCAAAATGACACCTTTAATTGGCTAACTAAACAGATTACAATATGAAAGTTTTCGAGGCAACTCACGCCCCTTCTTCAGGCCAATAAAAGGTGTCATTTTGCTTGACTTCTAACTATATATTAACTACAAATTCCATAGTGGCCACACACCCTGGCTCATGGATTTTAGTAGAGAAGATAAGCACCTCCTTGGGGCTTGCATCTCTCTATCTGCATCCGCCTTTCCACACTCTGCGTCATCTCAATAAACTGCTTCCAACTTTTGCACACCAACATGAAGGCTGCAGACAAGATGAAAATCCATGTGGTAATGGCGTGATTTTCACTAGTTGCAAAAGCACAATTTATATTGTGAATTTTGTTCTGCATCGATTTCACACAAATCTCTTCACTCATCATTAGCGTCCACCACCTCGATAAATGCCTGACTCCAAGATTTCAGGCTGTTCTGAAGATAAACGGGGGGTTCTACCAAGCGCTAGGGAGATTGCCACTGTGTGTAATGTACACATACTGTATGCCAGCCCACCCTTGTTCACTCCCGCATTATGCCAATTACTTCTGGCTTAGCTCTGCCACTCCAAAACGCTAATTTGCCTTCATTAGTTATTAACAGTGAAGAGATGAAGACGTAGTTTCACAAGCAGGATTGTCCTCCATCTGACTCTCTGTACTTTTGCATATTTTAATCATTCTTCTATCATTTTACTTGAAATGCAATCCTGGATACATCTTCAGTGATGCTCCTGGGGTCATCAGATGCATGGGTGTCATAGTGGTGGTGGGGGTCTTGGTCAAAGGTTAATGGTGACTCACGGCCCACTTGAAGCCTGAAATGAAGAGTTTGCTTTCAAGAGGAAAGGGTTCCATATATACTACTTATTTAAAGGCCCAGAATTCTGTGCTACGCCACTGATCAGAAGCTTCAGGTCTTTCAACATCTGACTCCCTCACCCAGGTGTCCCAGTCGGGGTTGATCAATCACTGACTTATGGCCAGGTTGCGCTTTCCCCCATGGCTCTCATTTCCTAATCCAACAGCCACCTAGATGTTTCATTCCCCTGCACTGCCTCTCCGGCTCTGCATATCTTGCTCTCTTCCTTTCATTTGCCTTTTGGATCCTACTATGGGACAGTAAACGCCATAAGTACATCCTTCTTGGAGGATTTATAGAGAGTTACATTTTCTGCTCCCCACGATGTTGCTGCAACCTCTTCTAGGAACTTGAATTGTCCATCACGATCAGCTCTCAGTAAACCTGCCTAGGCCAAGTTGGGAAATCCCACTTGCTGTTGGTGGCTTTTCCCCGTGTTCTAATAAAGATGATGGTCCCCGCTGGGGTTGCCCAGCAGCACTTAGTCTGGGTGACGACACCGTGGATGGTGTCTACCATGATCCTTGAAGCCTGATTGTACTTTGACAGTATTTCTCTTCCTTCAAAGCTGTCTTGCAGCAACTCAGCTTGCCAATCATGTGGCACAAGTGCAGCATATAAAGTCCTGAAGATACAGACCAGGAGTTTCAGTTCATGGTCACAACAAACACCAGAAGGAGGACAAAATGTAATCTTGGTGATTGGTGGTGCCAGACGGGCTGGTCTGAGTATTTCTGGAACTGCTGATCTCTTTTGGATTTTTACACACAACAGCCTCTAATGTGAAAAACAAAAAACATTCAGTGAGGAGTAGTTCTATGGATGGAAACGCCCGGTGGATGAAAGAGGTCAGAGGAGAATGGCCAGACTGGTTCAGAAAGGGTACGGTAACTCAGATAACCACTCTGAACAACTATTAGCCTTCTTCATCGCTTCAGTGTACCGTCTGCATGTACAGAGTGATAAGTCCACTGTGACTTCCAGGAGCTTCTCATAAGGTGTTCTTTCATATTTCAGAACTCTCATTGAGTATTCAAATCTCAGATTTCCTACATGTAATTCTTTACATTTACTTACATTAAATTTATCAACCACAAATCTACAAAAGACTATGTGCTCTTTAGGTTTCTCTATGACAATCTAGCTGATCTGTCCTTACACCCAGTTTGGTATCATTCATAAGCTTAACCACAGTGGCCAGGTGAGGAAATGACAGATCTCCAGACTACAAAAAGAAAGTTTGGAGCACCAACCAGGTCATCCATTTTATTGTTTGTGGATAAACCAAAAAAAATAGCACTCTTCAGTTTCGTGCTGAGATCACAAAGTAAACACAAGTAGGATCGTGGAATTTGTAGTCACTTCTAGCGGAGCTTCTTCTGGTGGGTTTCTGGAACCAGTAATGACGCCTCCTTTTGGGACACCCAGGGTTTTATGGTGGCTGGACCGGAAGGGTTGGGGTCAAATGCCTTCACTGTGTGGCTTCTCAGTGCTGTGGGGAAAATAGGAGTTGACATAGGTTAGTGGCAGCACCCCTCTCATCTCGGCAAGTTACCTTATACCTCGACTGAGCCTGTGAGGAGGTCCTTCGACAAGCATGCACAGCTTATTTATTTTTGTCAGATCATTTATATATATTAAAAACGTCAAAAGCCGAAGCACTGACCCCAATGTCACATTATGCAACTTCTTGTCGTAGGATTCATCAAAATTGCAGACTGCAATTGCTGATCTCATTGTCAGACCATTAATTTAATTTAAACTCATGTCACACTATGTGATTTTCAGTCATAGCCTTCATTCACATCATCTTAGCAAATCAGAGGCAGTTGGCGTTGCAATCCCATGAAAGGCAGTTGTCTAGGCCGACATACCCTGCGATTTCCACTTAGTCCATGACATCCTCTGATAAAATCAAACAGGTATGATTAGTCTTTAGTTGGAGGGATTTGTGTGCCCGAGAGCTGACAACCAATGAATGCTGGAGGCAGTCAGTGTCACGCTTCTGTGAAGGTCGGTCACGTAATGTGACATACCCAGAGACTCACTTAATTAGTGACTCGCCCTGACATTTGTTGCAGTGGTGGGATCTGATGTTTAACATTCAACCAATGAATGTTCATATAATGCAGCAACAAGAAATAAGGAATATGCGTTTGTTTTGGACCTTGAAAAGGGAAGAGAAGCCTGTTTGTTTGATGTCTCATATTTTATGTACCGCAATAGAATGGAAAACAAAAAAACATGGCAGAGATTGCAGCTGAACTTGCCATACCTGTTGAACCCTTAGTACAGCACTGGCTCCATTAGACAGCACACAAGAAGAGGCAAAGTCACATGAAGTCACTAAATTTGACGCATCCAGTGATTTAATGTTGTGTACGTTATATTTCAGACAGGCTTGGGTTCAAATCTTTGTTTTATGACATTTATCACACACAAGCGCTTAGGAGGCAACCAACATGTCCTGAGGTGAGTGAATTCTTGCGAGATGAAGGGTTGTTGTTGAGCATTAATGCCTCTCTCCTTCTTTCACCAGACTTACAGAAGAAAAATAATGAAGTAGCTCACTTACCTCCATCATATCTGGATTCCCAAAATGGCGTTCTGACCAAGACTTCACTTCCACTTCCGACTCCCGAAGATGACGTCACTTTCTGTTCCCCATCTTGATGACATCACTTCCAATCCATCCTGATGACGTCACTTCTGGCCCCATCGTGATGATGTCACTTCCATCTTTCAATTATGACGTCACTTCCAGCCATACTTCCTTCCAGTCGCCATTTTCTATATAAACCACAACCTTAATGTTGTATTTTGTCAAATGCTTCTTGTTTTTGATCCAGCTTTACATCATTTTTTCACTATTCCTCTGGACATTATAGGGGGAAATTCCCCAACTCTTCTCAATTTTGTTGAGTTTATCCTTTTTGTACCACACATCTTTATGTTATTTTTTTTAACTTATTTATTTACAAAGCACCTTCCATAGACAGAGTCAGAAAGCTCTCCAAACTAGAGAAAACAATTAAAACACACAGCTACAAACAATAAGAAAAAATTAAATTACCCTAACATTTCAACAAATGAACATAAAAAGGCTACCCATATCCATCCATCCATCCATTTTCTAACCCGCTGAATCCGAACACAGGGTCACGGGGGTCTGCCGGAGCCAATCCCAGCCAACACAAGGCACAAGGCAGGAACCAATCCTGGGTAGGGTGCCAACCCACCGCAGGACACACACACAAACACACCCACACACCAAGCACACACTAGGGCCAATTTAGAATCACCAATCCACCTAACCAGCATGTCTTTGGATTGTGGGAGCGCCCGGAGGAAACCCCCGCAGACACGGGGAGAACATGCAAACTCCACGCAGGGAGGACCCAGGAAGCGAACCCGGGTCTCCTAACTGCGAGGCCGCAGCGCTACCACTGCGCCACCGTGCCGCCCGGTTACCCATATGCCAGCCTAAAAAGATGCCTCTTCAACTGTTTTTTAAGTGTATCAATTGTATCAGCAGCCCATAAAGCACAAGTTAACGTTACTCCACCATTTCAGTGTAACAGACTAAAAAGCCCGATCCCCACGAGTCTTTAGCCAAGTATGTGGAACAATAAGAAGGCCCTGGTTAAGTGACCTAAGTGGACGAATGGTAGTGTACTGTTGTAAGAAATCTGAAATATATTGCGATGTTTGTCCATGCAGAGCTCTGAAATTCTAAATTCCAACGGAAGCCATTAAAGCGAAGACAAAATCTGAATATGAGACCACTTACTGGAGCTGGTTAACAATCTAGTAGCAACATTCTGAATTGACTGAAGAAGCAGCAGTGACGACTTGTTTAAATATATAAATAATGGATGACAATAATAAAGACATGAAAAAATAAAGTTGTTTTAATGTCTCCATTCGAGCCTTTGATACTATTGTACTTAGCTTTGATATAATCCCCAGATGATAAAAACAATAGCGAGATCAAAAAAAACCTGATAGGGACATAATACTGTGAAATATGTTAGAAATTTGATATACACATAACTCATTTATTTTATTAGTTTGAGGTGTTGTTTGGTTTCTTTGTGTATAAGCTGCCTTTGTTTTGTCCCTTGTGCTGTGTGGGTGGGTCCCCAAGAGGCAGAGTCACCTGTCCATCCATGCCAGGGACCACCCTCAGCCCTAATAAAGGCGAGGGATTCCCACAGTTTCTGGCAGTTAATTCGAACGAGCTCAGGAGTTTTTGGTGAGTTGTTGTTTCTTCTGTGCTCTTTACGATTTGTTTGGATTCTTGCATTGGAGCTCTGTTTGGTTTGTATTGCCTTATTGTTTTAGGCAACTCCATTTTGACTTTTGTGCTCTATGGAGCTTTATTTCATTCTTGTGGAAGTATATGTTGTGAAGAATAAATATTTTTATTTTATAAAGATTCTATGTTGCCCTAGTACTAGCCAGGGTTTTGATAGTGATATCCCCCTCTAATGGGTTTTTTTGGGGGGATATTCTTGGGACTTACATACTTTGAAACTTCACAAGAGTGTAAACTGGCATGGTCCAGCGACAGGATCAGCAGCTGCACTCAGTAATTCTGACATAGCCTACAAGTCGAAGTTGCATACTATGACATCAGCTAATTCTGGAGAGTTCCCTTCATCATAACCCTTTGTTTCCTATGTTTGAGCCATTAATAATAGGAATAATTTTAAGTCTTTACATTTATATAGCCTTTTTCTCACTACTCAAAGCACTTTACATAATGAGTGGGAAGCCACTTCAACCACCACTAATTTGTAGCATCCCCCTGGATGAATTAATGACAGCCATTTTGTGCCACACATCAGCCGTTAGGCAGTGAAGTGGTGAGAGAGTGATAGCCAATTAGAAGACTAGGGGGCCAGAACGATTAGGCTGTGATGGGTACTTTAGCTTGGACATTGAGATACACCCTACTCTTTACAAAGGATGCTCAGGCATCTTTTATGGCCAGAGAGAGTCAGGACTTTGGTTTTACATCTCATCCGAAGGACAGCGCCATATTTACAGCAGCTCTGCACTGAGGTGTTAGGATTCACATTCAGACTGAAGGGTAAGTGCCCCCTGCTGGCCTCGCCAACATCTCTTACAGCAGCAACCCAAAATTTTCCTGGTTGGTTTTTACATCCCAGTACTGCTTGCAATTCCCTCGAGATGTTCCCAAACATGCATGTGATTTTATCGTTTTTATCAGGTTCAATGAATTTCTCACAGTTCTGGTGGGGAACTCCATTTTTTTTTATTTTTCTTGGGATTTATTTAACACACAGTTAGGATAAAAGAACCCCCGCCAGATTCAAAATGTAAATTTATATTTTACTTGGAAACACAATCCCACAGGATGCAGAGGTTGACTGAAAGTAGAAAATGAAACAGTTTACATATTTTAGAGGGCGATACAGATTTATAAAGTGGCTTGTTTGGTGAGACCTTACCTGTAGGACCCCAAGATGACATCTGTGAGAAATACACCAATGAGGTGGAAACTTGATCAGCAAGAGCAATCATATGCAACCCGCTAAACAATAGCTATATTCGTCTGCTGTGCCTTGTTAAACAGGCATTAAAGGAGTAGATCATTAACTTCCGCACAGTCTAAGCTACTGCGTATTTTGGGAGGATTTGCAACTGACAAAAGAGCGCCTGTGTCGTGCGCCCTGTCCATCCCGGGTTTGCTCTCAGACGGCTTTTTGTTTCACTGCGCCACTAACATTCCAGCCAAAGCCAATAAATGAACTGCTGCCGTTGCGGGTTCGTCTCTGTGCCCCCGGGGTGGGCAGAAAGGAGTGAAGTGTCCCGTTAACACACATGAATGGATGCATACAAGGGCCCCATGCGACTGGGATAAAAGATCATTCACGGCTGTTCTGCCATTTTTTAACAGCTGAACAGATCTTTTCTTTTACTGTACTTCCCTGACCTGCTTTGCATTCTCCCTTAGGGAGCGCGCTGGCTTTGCAGGGGGGCTGGGTCGGGGGATGAGAGGGGGAATCACAGTGAAGGGCCGCGGTGATCAAGTGATGGTGGTCTGCTAGTGGTGATCTTACTTCGGAGACCTTTGCGTAAGGATGTTTCTGGCTGCTTTCAACTAAACAGAAGTAATGTCACACTAACACGTACATCTCATTCACTCTCCCCAAACCACCCTTCCACACGCACACATTGAGCTAAGCATACATTTGCTTAAATATGAATTAATGTCTGGGCAGGATTTTGTAATTCATTTGTTTTTAAATCAAGGGAGGGTCTCCATGTAAATCAGTATGAATTCTGAATGGCTAGACTTACACAATTGCCATGAACTAGGGGGAAATCAAACAAGTCACCGGGACTAGAAAATATTTACCCTTGAGTGCTTAAGAACGTGTGAGTACAGATATAAACCATTGATGCATATTTTTAAGAAGTCATTGTGCACTGGGGAAATTCAAAAGAACTGGAAAATGGCAAATATCCCATTATTAAAAAAAGGGTGACTGGGCAGATCCAAGCAACTATAGTCCAGGAGGCTTAACAAACATCCCAGTAAAATCAATATAAGGAATTGTTAAGGAGACAATGAAGCAAAACATGGAAAGAACAGGAGAGTTAGTGAACAGCCAGCATGGGTTCAGACACAGGACGTTGTATGTTATTAATATGATGGAATTCTATAAAGAAGCAACAAAAGAATACGACCAGAGTGGAGCTGATGCTATTATTGATCTTGACTATCAGAAAGCATTTGATAAGGTACCACATGAGAGGGTGGGCATTTGTTTTCCTCTAAGGGGCACTAGCTCCCTGGCTGGAATAAGTTCTTTTGTAATTGCGGTGTCTTAAGTAACCTGAACCTATCTCTTATATATATTTCTCTTCTGGTTCGTCCTGCTTCCTCGTCATGTCACCGCCCTATATCTAGCCTGACCGTGTGACCTTTCACTTCGGTGACGTGACACTAATGGGGTCATGAGAGAGAAGCGGGGAACACGGTAGTCCGAAGGAGGAATAGGAATCGAGAAAAGTGATGTGGGGGTGTATGGGAGACCACAGCCAGCGTGGGGAAGGGAAGAGGAGGAATAGGAATCGAGAAATGCCGTGTGGGCTACGTGTGGGGGGACCGGGTTTGAAGAGGAAGCAGGACGAACCAGAAAAGAAATATACTATCAACAAGTCCCACGGACAAACGTTTGCAAAGACGTGTGTTAATCTACAACAACCAGTCTTCAGCCGTGGTCAGTTGTACTTGGCTTTTTCTAGGGTTAGATCTTTCGACTCATTATCTGTTGTCTCCAGCAAAACACCTATTCATAACTGCGTCTTTCAAGAAGTATTTCTTTCTTCTTGATTTCTGAATTCCTTTCTCACTGTTTTCCGTTCCTATTCTTACACCGGTGTACACTACGGCAGGCGTCGGCTAGTATAGATATAAAAAGGTGATACCCCTCCCTTAGCGATATGGCGGTAAGAAATCGCATAGGAGAAATAACTTCGCTTTCTTTAATGACTATTTATGCGGCATAACAGACAGGACGGCATGACAAGACCTTTGTGTAGAGTCTGCCATTTTTGTCGCTGTGCTGGAAGGATTTTCAGGATTGAATGACATTATCTCCCATCCGTCTGTCGGCTTCAAAGGTGTACCGGAAAATGTTCCAAGGCTTTATATTTTTTCTCCATGTGTAGGCCCTTACTTAGGTAAATCATGCCATTCCAAACAAGGCAAAGACAGGATATCATTTCACACAGAAATAGTACACGTTGCCCATTTGTCTTTGTCTGTCTTATCCTATGCTTGGCCTAGCAGTTCTAAATGCTGAGCTCCTTTGTACTAATTCTGGCTCAGCTGTGCATGTAGAAAGAAAAGAAAAACAGATTTAAAATATTTGCACAGAGCACAGTGATGTTAAACTTATATTCTGATTACAGCATCAGACTAAAAGAAGTGGGAATTCAGGGTGTGGTGTGTAGATGAGTGCAAAACTTGATCAGATACAAGAAGCAGAAGTGATGGTTTGAGGGACCTCATCAGAATTGGCCGATTTTAAGAGTGGTGTCCAGCAGGGGTCGGTGCTGGGGCAGCTGCTGTTTATAATATCTATAAATGATTTGGAGGGGAGTATAAGTAACAAGCTGGTTAAATTTGCAGAGGGTACCAAGACTGGTGGATTAGCAGATAATCGAGAATCTGTCGAATCATCACACAGGGACTTGGACAACACACAGACTAGTCAGATGAAATTTAATGTCAGTAAATGTAAAGTATTACACATAGGAAGAAAAAATGGTAGGACTGAATACACATTGGGAGGCCTGAAAATTGAAAGTACACCTTATGAGAAGGGCTTAGGAATCGTAGTGCACTTGACACTATCAACTGCCAGACAGTGTTCAGAAGCCATTAAGAAGGTTAACAGAATGTCAGGTTATATAGCGCCCTGATGTTTGGAATACAAGTCCAAGGAGGTTATGCTGAAGCTTTATAACACACTGGTGAGGCCTCATCTGGAGTACTGTGGTCACTTTTGGTCTCCAGGCTACAAAAAAACAAAGCAGTGCTGGAAAAAAGTGCAGAGAAAAGCGACAAGGCTGATTCAAGAAATACAAAGGATGAGTTATGAGGAAAGATTAAAAGAACTGAGCCTTTACAGTTTAAGCAAAAGGAGATTAAGAGGAGACCTGACTGAAGTGTTGAAAATTATAAAGGGAATTAGTCCAGTGGATCGAGACTGTTATTTTAAAATGAGTTCATCAAGAACACAGAGATAGAGATGGAAACTTGTTAAGGGTAAATTTTACAAACATTAGGAAGTTTTTCTTTACACAGAGATCCACAGACACTTGGAATAAGCAACCAAGTAGTGGGGTAGACAGTAGGACTTTAGGGACCTTCAAAACTCGACTTGATGGACCAGGCCAAAGGGGCGCCCACATAACACCTTGCTGCGGAAGATAGAGGGTCATTTACGGAAGGTGGGACCCCTTGGGGGTTGCCAACTGGGATCCGGAGATCTTTCATTGTGTGAGGAGTGTGGCAACCTGATCTGTTGTCATGATTAGGTTTCGTGTGAATTTATTTGGTTTTGTCAGTGTTTTGAACACTATTTTTTTAGGTGCTTCTATTGCCACTGTTTTGAGAGCTGTCATTGGCACCACTTCCTATATTACCAAGGACTCACAAAGGTAGAAGGACGCAAGCCAGTTTAAAGGGTTGACGGCACTTGCTGGTGTCTCAAGCACTCACTGGGCAGACCTGACATGGAGGAGAAGAATCAGAGTGGCACCAAGGCAGGGCCAGCTCTGGGCATAGGCTGAGTAGGCAACGGCCTAGGGGTGCCATTACTTGGAGGGTACCAAACCCCATCCAAGGGCACTGCCAAACAAACAACATGACTGGTCATCAATTTCACAAGCAGTTGCGAGTATGCTGATCTTCAAGGGGGTCTCTCTCTTCAATGTTATTTATGCATCACTGGTGCTTGCCTGAGGGTGCCATGTACCCTCGAGCCGGTCCTGCACAAAGGCTTTGAGAACAGTGAGAGAAGCACTCGATTTGTATTCCTCTGATTTTTTAATATTACTGTTTTTATTCCTTTGTCAGTTAGTTGTTTTCTAACCAGCTTTGACCTAAACAGGGAAGCCTATCTCAGCCAGCATAGGGCACAAGGCAGGAACAAACTCTGGAGAGACACCAGTCCATCGCAGGGTTAACACACACATCAACCACATACTGTACCAGGGCCAATCAACCATCGCCAGCCCACCTAATCTGCATGCCTTTGGACTGTGTAAGGAAACCGGAGCATCCAGAGGAAACACACACAGAAACGGGAGAACATGCACACTCCACGCAGGGAGGACCAGGGATACGAACCTTGGTCTCTTTACTAGAAAGCAGCAGTGCCTCCACTGCGCCACTGTGCCACCCTTTATTCCTTTATACTGTTTATCATTTATTTTACTTCTCTCCTGTTTTTTATCACAGAATAATTACTTATTGGATTTGACGCACTGTACTTAATTCATTTGATTTGTGGGACATTTGCTTGCAGAAATAAAAGGAACTGAGCACCAGCCTTTGTTGTAATGTGTGCACATTGTCCAAGCTATGCCGATCATGGCTATCAATGACATTGTTTGAGGAAGAAGCTGCCAAAGCTGCGGGCAATCTGGGCATCACAAGGTGCATTACTGGTTCTTCAGAATTATGAACCATTTTTGGTTCCCTACTGAACCATCCACATGAATGTTCCTGTGATGGGTTCCATAAATATGTGTGAAAACTGAATTGTGAAATACAAGTCAGCTCTTGGTTTTAATAGGACTCTTGCTACTCACAATAACAGGCTAAGTTCAGGTTTTCTTGATCTACTATCCTGCTAGGTAGCCCACTACTATACATTTACAGAACAAATTAGTCGGAACACCAGGACACCTCCTTATACGTGCAATCTATGCAGCATAATGCATAAAATCATGCAGATACAGGTCAGGAGTTTCAATTAATGTTCACATTAAACACAAAATGTCTTGTTATTTTCCTGGCTGAACAAGCTGTGATTAAAAATGTTTCCTCCAAGTCTGCATGCAATCTTGGGGTGGTGATCGATGACCAGCTGTCCTTCACTTGCCATGGTGTTACGGTCCCTCGGTCTTAAGAGATTCATTCTATACAACTGTGGTCTCCAACTCTGACACTGGAGGGCTGCAGTGGCTGCAGGGTTTCATTCTAACCCTTTTCTTAATTGGTGACCAGTTTTTGCTGCTAATTAACTCATTTTCCTTTCATTTTAACAGGGCTGTGGAGTCGGTAGATAAATGCTCCGACTCCGACTCCTCAGTTTCTAAATCTTCCGACTCCGACTTCCCGACTCCGACTCCTCTGTATGTATATACTATGCTAATGTATTTTCTACATCCATTGAAGGAAAGGAAGGCAACATACATGTCATTTCACCACAGAACTACTGGCTAGGAAGCCAACACTCTACTATAATGCCAGATTAAAGACAAACACAATTGATTGGCGGTCGCAGATTGCGGGTGTCCACATGGACGGGCAGATCCAGCTTGCCGAAAATCTCGACCACCGCCCCATCCAAAGTAATGTGATGCCTCTGTCTGCTGCAGTGGCTGTCTCCTCTGTCAGCCAGCCGGAAGTTTAGTGCATTGTGTCACTCACCGGCCAGCTGATCAGCAGAACGAGCCTCTGCTGGAGACAGGTAGGGAGATCTGTGTTCTCGGCTCCTTCGGCCCCCTTCACTAGCGCATAGCGAAGGGGAGCCGACGGAGCTGAGAACACACCAGATGATTTTTCAGGCGTTTGACCCGTGATGACTCGTTGAACAGCCGAAAAATCGGCAGTGCATCTGTAAATGTATGGGGGGCTTTAGGCTAGGTGCACAGTTCCCTGTAACAGTGGAACACGACACAATGGAAAGCGGTGCCGCACCTTACCTGTGCATTACATCCCATATAGTGACGCATACAGTCAATGAAAAGCATGCTTCATGGTTACTTGACATGTTCGTTTTGTGGTAACATTATGCACTGCATGCATTGGGCTTTATTCTTACAGCAGAGAAGTAGTTCATTATGACTGTTTGTGAATTGGGACAATTCAACTTACTTTTTTAATTCCCATTTAAATTTAGTAGGAGTCGGAGTCGGTTAACTTTTTGCCGACTCCGACTCCAGGTACCCAAAATTGTCTCCGACTCCTCGACTCCGACTCCGACTCCACACCCCTGCATTTTAATTGACTTTTTCTTTTAAGATCTGTTCCCCTGAATTTCTTCATTGTTTCTTTGAATTGCTTCACTTCTTTCCTTAAATGGCATCTAAACAGAAATGAAATGTGAAGTGAGTGAGCCAAGAAAAGACCAACTCAGTCAGGGACTTGAACTCTAACCAATTTCAGTTCAACTAGTTGCTTAATTAGGTGGTGACTCCTGGTGTTAATTGAACCCTTCTTTGATTGTATGGCTTGTAGCTGCTCGCATTGTGCAATTGCATACATTTCTAAAATTGTTGATTTTCTCTTTTCTAATAGTGCTGTGAAAATGGTTTGGGGACCTGAGAAAATTTACATTCTTCCCCTTTCTTTAATTTTCAGACTAGCTGTCCCTCGTAGCCTCACCCACATAGTAGTGAAACAGGACAACCTTTAAAGATCAATTTACAAAAAAATGTAATTCTGGCCATGCGGAAGGTAGGTACGCTCTAACATCAAATGTTGGCACTATATCTGATCGTGTTCAGCTCTGACGGGAGAGTGTTCCCCAAATGGGGAGAAAAGCAGGTGGCCGTGATGTTTCTGTCAATCAGCAGCTACCCTTAAAACAGTGTTTCCCAACCTCGGTCCTGGGGGCCCACTGTGGCTGCAGGTTTTTGTTTCAACCAGATTCCTAATCAGAGAGACCCGATAGCACTGATCTCAATTAATTAGCTGGTATTATTTTTCTCTTATTCTACACTCAGAAAAGCACAGCAGCATGAGTTTTACATTTATAAGACATTGCTTTTGTATAGATTTAAATACTTAACTCTCATTTGTTGATTTCATTATATTTTGCCTTTTCTCTGTGCAGTTTTTCCCCTTTACTGTATCTTATTAATGGCAATTAAAAATAAGCAGAGCAGACACACTGGCAAACAACAAGGAATAATCAAAGGCTGCCACTACTTTAGCATAAGACCCACTAATTAGTATATAACAGATTAATTAAAGAATTAGAACACCTAGAAAAGTAGAATGAAAATCAATATGAAAATATTGTTAAAAAGAAAAAAATACATTATTTCCATATACTGTAACTGCTTGGTATATTTTAAATATTTTTTTTTACCAAACTTCATTTTCTAATTTCTATATTGTTCCCAAAACACAGAATTGGGAAATAACACATCACTCAATTAGCCCAGGAGTCCAATTAAAAACAGAAGCTGGTTGGAACAAAAAACTTCAGCCACGGGGGTCCCCAGGACCGAGGTTGGGAAACACTGCTGTAAAACACACGTAGGTGTGATCTCTCTCTCAAAAACGTCAAATATTACTCCTTAACAATCTCTAGATGATAATGTCTGCTGAACAAACAGGTATCACTAGTTAAGTGGAGGCAAGGTGCGCTCCAACACGCGGCGAGAGGTAGAGCGACTCGAACGGAGGCAGGCATGTGAGTGAGAATGGCCCTGCCCGGATCCTTACTCTTGAGGTCCTGCTTCCCCCTTCCCTTGGCCCGCAGCCTCTCTCTCAGATCTGCACGAATAAATTGTTACCGTAAACGAACTATGATACCTACTGTGATGGGGTATACAAATATATATATACACACACACATATATATATATATTATATACAGGTATATAATATATATATATATATATATATATATATAAAATAAGCCATTCCCTGCAGCCTCATCCATGTATTAGTGAAACAGGACACCAAGGAGAGCCCCGCCCAGCTCTCTACTCTTGATGTCACTCTTCCCCCTCCCCTTGGCCTGCAGCCTCTGTCTCTGATTAGCGCTCCTGCAAGCAGACTATGATTCTTAGCGCAATGAGAGAAGTTACAAAATCAACCGGAATGTTCAAGTAAATTATAGAAAAAAAAAATGTAAATCCGTTAAGTAGTTCTCTTGTTTGCTAACTAAGCAGAGTTAAGGTTACGCCCCAAGGCAGACGTATGAGTGAGGAGGGCCCGCCCACCTCCCTGCAGCCCAATGAGTATCTTTTAGATTCGCATGTGAACCATGATACTAAGCGCGATGAGAAAGTCACAAAATCAACAGAATGTTCAAGCAAATTATAGAAAAAAAAACCCGATTGAAATCCGTTAAGTAGTTCTCTCATGAAAAGCAGACAGACATACAAATGGGTCTAAAAAACTATAAGAAATGTGGAGTTTGGACCACGAAATTTTTAAAACCATTTGTTAGTGAGCACCTATGGGCCATGGGTAACCTACATTCCAAATTTCAAGTCCTAAGTCCTCATGCTTTGGGAGATTTCGTGATGGGCGAGTCAGTGGTATTTGGCTTATATATACAGTATATATATATATATATATATATATATATATATATATATATATATATATATATATATATATATATATATATATACTCACCTAAAGGATTATTAGGAACACCATACTAATACGATGTTTGACCCCCTTTCGCCTTCAGAACTGCCTTAATTCTACGTGCCGTTGATTCAAAAAGGTGCTGAAAGCATTCTTTAGAAATGTTGGCCCATATTGATAGGATAGCATCTTGCAGTTGATGGAGATTTGTGGGATGCACATCCAGGGCACGAAGCTCCCGTTCCACCACATCCCAAAGATGCTCTATTGGGTTGAGATCTGGTGACTGTGGGGCCATTTTAGTACAGTGAACTCATTGTCATGTTCAAGAAACCAATTTGAAATGATTCGAGCTTTGTGACATGGTGCATTATCCTGCTGGAAGTAGCCATCAGAGGATGGGTACATGGTGGTCATGAAGGGATGGACATGGTCAGAAACAATGCTCAGGTAGCCCGTGGCATTTGAACGATGCCCAATTGGCACTAAGGGGCCTAAAGTGTGCCAAGAAAACATCCCCCACACCATTACACCACCACCACCAGCCTGCACAATGGTAACAAGGCATGATGGATCCATGTTCTCATTCTGTTTACGCCAAATTCTGACTCTACCATTTGAATGTCTCAACAGAAATCGAGACTCATCAGACCAGGCAACATTTTTCCAGTCTTCAACTGTCCAATTTTGGTGAGCTCGTGCAAATTGTAGCCTCTTTTTCCTATTTGTAGTGGAGATGAGTGGTACCCGGTGGGGTCTTCTGCTGTTGTAGCCCATCCGCCTCAAGGTTGTGCGTGTTGTGGCTTCACAAATGCTTTGCTGCATACCTCGGTTGTAACGAGTGGTTATTTCAGTCAAAGTTGCTCTTCTATCAGCTTGAATCAGTCAGCCCATTCTCCTCTGACCTCTAGCATCAACAAGGCATTTTCGCCCACAGGACTGCCGCATACTGGATGTTTTTCCCTTTTCACACCATTCTTTGTAAACCCTAGAAATGGTTGTGCGTGAAAATCCGAGAAACTGAGCAGATTGTGAAATACTCAGACCGGCCCGTCTGGTACCAACAACCATGCCACGCTCCAAATTGCTTAAGTCACCTTTCTTTCCCATTCTGACATTCAGTTTGGAGTTCAGGAGATTGTCTTGACCAGGACCACACCCCTAAATGCATTGAAGCAACTGCCATGTGATTGGTTGATTAGATAATTGCATTAATGAGAAATTGAACAGGTGTTCCTAATAATCCTTTAGGTGAGTGTATATATATATATATAGTGAACGCTGGCCCGGACACAGACAGACGGACATCGCTTTTGCACCCAACACACGTTTATTTACAGGAATATTTACAAAGTTCACTTGCACACGAACCCCAGTGCCTCCAGCACCGATCCCCCTCAATCCAGGCCTCACAGTCTTTGTGCCTTCCTGGTCGCCTCTAGTCCTCTCTCTCCAGCTCTGTCTCTCTTCCACCCGACTTCCGTTCTCGACTGAAGGGAGGCGGCCCCTTAAATAGGAACCTGGATGGGCTCCAGCTGCTTCCCGGCATTCCTCCGAAGACACGCCCCAGCGTGGCGGAAGTGCCGGCTGTGCACCCAGAAGCCCTCCGGGTGTCCCTTGTCTTCTTCCCCCCAGCACTTCCTGGTGTGGCGGAAGTGCTGGGCTCCAGACTTCTACAGGCACGGGCGCCTGGCGGTGGCCACGGGCCCCTGCAGGGCTGGGCTTCCAAGCCCTCTACCCGTGGCCCCCAACGTAACCAGGGCGGTCGCCCCCTCGTGGTCTGGAGGAGGTGCAAGCCCTCCTCCAGTCCTCCTGGGCATCTCGGCTGGGCTGATGCCACAGTATATATATATATATATACACACAGATATTGCATGATGGACACAGTTTGCTGGTCATGTTTTGGCTCATTTTGTATCTCATTATTGTTTGGCTGCTAATTAAAGAAAAAGAAACAAGGAGCCTGAGTTCATTAGCAGCAAAAACAGGTCAATAATTAAGAAAGGGTTATGAGTAAAAACCTGCAGCTACTACAGCCCTCCAGGACAAGAGTTGGGGACCCCTGCTATACAACATCCATCAGACCATATCTGACAGAGTATGCAGCACAGTTGCCATTTCAAGCCTTTGGTTGTGTCAAGTCTGGATTACAGCAACTCTCTGCTAGCAGGACCACCAGTATATGTGACCAAGTCGCTGCACATGATTCCAAATGCGTTTGCACATCTGGTGTTCAACCAGCCGAGGTGGGCACATGTCACTCCCATTTTCAAATCACTACATTGGCTCCCTGCAGCAGCACATATTAAGTTCAAATCCCTAATGCTTATCTTCAGAGTAGTCAATGGGTCAGCACCTAAATATGCAGAGACACCTGTGAGATCCTCTGTTCCTTCTCGACCACTCAGAACTGTCAACTGTCAAATCTCAGTCCAGACTCTTCATGTGTTATTTCTTAGCTGGTGAAAGCAAGTTGCCCACCTTTGTTTGAAATTTGGACTCCCTCAATGTGTTTAAGAATTTCTGTCTGACTGATATTAGCTGTTAGGTTTTGTAAATCTGAGAATTGTAACTCACTTGTATTATGTTCTCAGCTCTTCACTTGTGATGACCAAATTTGTTCCCTTGTCTTGTCACACTTGCTCCCAAACAGTCCCCCAAACTGATGGGTACTCGATTATCTTGATCTCTTTTGTAAGTCGCTTTAGATAAAAGCATCTGCTAAGCATTAAATGTATATGTAATGTAAATGTTACCGGACACTGTGTGTGTGAGCCCTGTTATGAAGTGGCACCCCATTCCAGGTCCATTCCTGTGTCCGATGCTGGGTTGGTAGACCTCACCTCCCTGTGCCTTTGAAATTCGTATCAGTGGGTTCACAGCCCATGTCTGAAAATCACTGGGTGGGTTTAACGCAAGGCCAGTGTCGGTAGCTGTAGGGCTTGGGTTGCCACTGAAGCTACTACACTCCCCCCACACAAACACACACACATCCAAGGTTGCATTAAAACGGCCCCCCTTTCCTCAAGGACCATTTCCTATATGACCCCAGAGCTCCATGTGCTGCTTGTGACTGGCTTCATTTTTCACAGAAGCAGCAAGTGATTAACACTTTCTCTTGTTCTCCAGGGACATGAGTGAGGTCACAGCTTTTATTGAGGTCATTTTTGATGGGATGAGCTGCCACCCTGTTTGGGAAAAGAAATGGGTGGGGTCCTTTAGATTTTTCCTGTGACCGGTCGTTTTTATGTTACATCATTCCATGAGCAGATTTCTTTCCTTCCTTAAGTTTGCTAAAAATAAAATAATAAGACAGAGATGGCATCATCTCTGCCGTATTACTCACACAGTCCTCGAGTCTCACAAACTGCGGTCCGCCAGTCAGATAGTCCAGATTATCCAGGACGACACAGGCTCATCCACCTGCATATCTCTGAGCTGATCCACCCTGACAGGGATGACTGTAAGGTACTGAAGGAAATGGACAAATTAAAAAGCTTCCTCTCCAGACCGTGGTGCCAACTTGGTCCAGCCTGTTGGAGCTCCAGTCCTTGTCTGGTAGGCAAAGTGTTAGGGTTATGGAACTTGTTACAGATCTCTAGGTACAGTAAATAACATTTTTTTCTGAAACCTTCATGTGGCTGGTTCTCCTATGGCATCACTCAAAGGAACAACTTTGGCACCTTTACTTTTAAGAATACAAGTTATAAATGGTATGTTGTAACGTAAATCTGATGACGTTGGTTGTTTAATGTAAACGTCCCTCAGGCTAAGTGCTCATGTCCAAGAGGATAAATGCTATTGTCTCCTTTTGTCTTCTTACTGTCCCAATGAAGTCCAGTTCTGTTGATATTGCTTTCTCTCACTCCACAAAGGTGTATCTCAGTGTGACACACATTCTGAGGCACCTTTGTGATAGTGCTCACTATAAAAGGCACTATTATAAAGTAGATGCTTATTGGTTTAAACAAATTCATAAATGCCAAAGTTCCATGCAGGTAGTGCCGCTGCTTTGTAGTAAGAAGATTGTGGGTTCGCTTCCCAGGTCCTCCCTGCACGCATGAAGAGCGCATTGAGTACTGAGAAAAGTGCTATACAGTATAAAGTAAATGTAAAGAATTATTATTATTATTATTATAAGGCTCTCGAATTCTGGTGGACAGTAAAGCCTGGGTGTGGCAGCTTCCATCGTACCATGACCCTCAATGACATCCCCTGAATTTGGAACACCGCCACACATGTGGAGGCTGTTCAGTTCTTTTTATGTCATTAGAACTGGAAGGGTGTTGTTTCATATTCAAAAATGTGTGTTTCCTTCAGCAAGGATGTACGGGACAGGGTGACCGCTTCTCTGAACTTCCTTTTCACGTCCAAAGAGTCCTGCCCGCTTTAGCTAAACACAGCCGCCACCGCCACCGCCACCGCCACCCCCCCGCAGAAAGCCCACCGCCTGGGCTTAAGCATTGTGGTTTGTTGTGAACTGACTTTACAGAAGTTAAACGCAAATTATTAACTGGTCATTGAACAAATTATTAGGAACACCTGCACGCCTCCCTATCCACGCAGTTATCTAATCAGCCAATCACCCAGGGTCTCCCCTCATCACAATCTCGTTAATTAAAACAAATTAGACAAAATTCCTTGCTGTGGATGATGATTGGTGACAATACAGACACCATGATGGCTATTCTTGCAGCTGCTGTGCCAAGTGCCAAAGTGAACAATCAGACGAGAAGCATGTTGCCCGAATGTACTTCACTTCTGAATGGCTCCTACACTTTGATGCGTGTGTCTTTAGACCGGGGGTCTCCAACACGTTGCTTACGAGCTACCGGTAGCTGGCCACCTGTTTCCAAGTAAATCGCCAAAGGGTTCATGAATCCTACATAAATTTGAAAACTTGATTAGTCAAATTAGGTGTGAACGATCTTTCCAAAAAATCCCATCATGATCCTTTTAACACAAAATCACGATCCACAATCTGAATTGCAATCTATCTTTTCAATGTGGCATACACATACACATATCTGGACTCAAACTCATCAAGACCTAAGTAACAGTTTATCTTAAATATCAAACAAAGTTTAATTCAATTGTTCTCTCCTTCGCTAGCTAAGCGGAGTTAAGGTACACGCCCCGAAGCTGACACGTGAGTGAGGAAGGCCCCTCTCCTCGACCCGTTGCGTGGATCTCGGATTCGAGCAAATAAATCGCGAACTATGACACATTCGCAATGAGAGAAGTTGCAAAATCAACCGGAAAGTTCAAGCAAATTATACAAAAAACCTGATCTAAATCCGTTAAGTAGTTCTCTCGTGAAAAGCGGATAGACAGAGAGACATGGAATTTTATATATTATACAAGTAATGGCGTATTGCACAATAACATGCAGTGAATGCACTTGACTTGAGCATTCCTAGTTTTCAGACTCTTTCTCTCTCTCTGTTTAGCATTCGTTTGCTCTGAGGTTGATGCGCTTGCTGCTTCCTGGGCAGCTCTTCTTTTCTCCACCCTAACGGCCCGCTGCTTCTCTTCTTTCGTCGGCATATTTTCGCGTTAAAACTGATTAAGTTAGTTTTTGTGTTGCAATTACTTAGTACGTTTTCTTTAGTTTTTCACTTAAGCTGGCACTTAAGTCTTTGATCTGCCTCAAGAATAATTAGTGAAGGTGGTAGGGAATGAGAACGACGACTATATGCATGCGCCACACGGCCGCCCTGCAGCGCGCTGCTGAGAGTTGATTCTACAATAAAATAAAAATAAAAAGAGTAATAAAAATCATCACCCCGAAAGCGGATAGTATACGTCACGTAGTATATGTGTACCAAATTTCAAGTCAATAGCTGAAACGGTTTGAAAGCTACAGGTGATTTAATATCCTGGACAGACAAACAAACAGCCATGGTAGCGTATTATATAAGAAGATAGTAGTAAACCTTCAAAATAATGTGCAGTTAAAGTCTCAACAGCATTCTCGCCATTTCCGGAGCTTAGCAGAGCCAGATAACTATAAGAATCTTCACCAAGCAGCTCTGAAAATGTCTGCTTTGTTTGGGTCTCCATACCTCTGTGAGTCTGACATGAATCTGACAGACAAACATTTAAATGACTCCATGAGAGTGAACCTCAGTGGCTCCACTCCACCATACACCTCAGTGCCAGTCATCTGACTAACTAAAAAACACATCACGCATGCAACTGGACATGTGAATAAAGTGACACAGTGACATGGAACAAAATGACAAATGAAGAAGTCATATCTGAGTACAGTATTTGGAATTGCATTGATTTGTTTTAACAGCATTCATGTTTAAATGCAATAGTGTGAGATACACTAGAAATGCATACAGACACACAAAATGCACTTGCAGGTCATCTAAATATTTTTTTTGAGATGTTTTAATGCAAAATGTGAGTTGTGGACACCAACATTTTGTAACTGTCCGGGTAAAACAAGCTTATTCAGTTTGTTTGGGCTGAAGTAAGCTATAAGAATAAACGTTAGAAAACATGAGTAGCTCTCGGCTATTTTAATTTTGTAAAGGAGCTCTCAGGGGAAAAAAGGTTGGAGACTCCTGCTTTAGACCCAGTTAGCCACATTATCAATGAACAAAGATAAGATCCAGTTTACGGATGTCAGATCCTTGGCACTTGACTCCAATCTGGCATGCAAAGCATTTGTAAGCTGTGACCTAAGGTGGACATAAAAAGTCTACACACCCCTGACAAAATGGCAGGTTTTGTGCCATATGACAATGAATCCTGTCGGATCTTACTTAATCTTGCAATCTGTACCGAGAGGTGAAAACTGTTTAGTGAAAAAATTGATACAAAAATCATCTTTAGTGGGCACACACCCCCCCGAACTAATAGTTGAAACTCCTTTTGATCTTATTACAGCACTCAAGTCTTTTTGGGTAAGAGGCTATCAGTTTGACACATCTAGACTTGGCGATTTTTGCCCACTCCTCCAGATCTGTCAAATTCCAAGGGCATCTCCAGTTCACAGGTCGTCTCACAGGTCTGGGCAATGGCTGTGCCATTCCAGAACACTGATCCTCCTTTGATGAAGCCATTGCTTTGTTGATTTTGATGTATGCTTTTGGGTCGTTGTTATGCTGAAAGGTGAAGTTCCGTTTCATCTTCAGCTTCCTGGCAGATGTGCCAAAATAGACCGATACTTGGAGCTCTTCACATGCAATGTGCTCCTCAGTATATGGAGCATCGAACAAGCCGGGATGCTCCTGCGTCAGAGCAATTAGGTAGGCGCCGGACAGCCATCGCAACATTTAACCTCCATTTGCAATTTCTGGTGGTGCAAACCTATTTGGTCACCAATTCATTTAAGCAATATCAGAATCAACTCGATGAACGTGCGTTAATGGAAGGTTACTTCCAGCAAGATAGAGCAACGTGTCACACATTGGCATGGAGCATGGCAGAAATGAAGCCCTTCTTCGGCAACAGGGTCATTTCGAAGGGGCTTTGGCCACCACGGTCACCGGATCTGATACCACCAGATGCCTTCTTTTGGTGTCTGCTCAAAGGAAAAGTCTATCAGGACAAGCCTTATATGTTTTCTCATGGTTGTGGGACACTGGGTATACCTTTTGGCAAAGTTTAGCCAAGCTTGGAAGTTTACCTTTGTGAGAAAAGGCCTTCGTCTTGCTACCCTACCCCACAACCCTGACATATGAAGAAAATATGACTGATTGCTGTCACATGTCGGGAACCAACAGTATTTGCAAGGAAATCATGCAGCTCTTGGTGACCTCACTGACTAGTTTTCTCCTCGTCTTCTCGTCATTCTTCGAGGGACATCCTGATCTTGGTAGAGTCACTGTAGAGCAATATGTTCTCCACTTGTTGATGACTGTCTTCAACATGGTCTATGTGATGATTAATGGTCTGGATACTTTTTTTGCACCCGTGTTCTGATTGACACCTTTCAGTGATGAGATCACGTTCATGTTTTAAAAACTCTTTGCAGACCATGGCTTCTGGGGTATGTTGCAACCAAGAAGATATCAGAATAATCCTACAGGAACATCCAAACGTTAGCGGAGCTCAATCAGAGCCACCTGAATTGATGTCATGTGTATACTAACTACTATTTAAGATGAGGCTTTTTGTGATTGGTTGATTCAGAACACACCCACATCCTTGATTTTTAAAGGGTCTGCACCCCAATGCAAACAAGTTTTGTTAGGAATTTTTTTCACTACACAGGTTTTGATTTGGGGGCGGCACGGTGGCGCAGTGGTAGCGCTGCTGCCTCGCAGTTAGGAGACCGGGTTCGCTTCCGGGTCCTCCCTGCGTGGAGTTTGCATGTTCTCCCGTGTCTGCGTGGGTTTCCTCTGGGCGCTCGGTTTCCTCCCACAATCCAAAGACATGCAGGTTAGGTGGATTGGCGATTCTAAATTGGCCCTAGTGTGTGCTTGGTGTGTGGGTGTGTTTGTGTGTGTCCTGCGGTGGGTTGGCACCCTGCCCAGGATTGGTTCCTGCCTTGTGCCCTGTGTTGGCTGGGATTGGCTCCAGCAGACCCCCGTGACCCTGTATTCGGATTCAGCGGGTTGGAAAATGGATGGATGGATGGTTTTGATTTGTTTTTACCTTCTTTGTATAGACTACAAGTTTACCTTGGTTTATTTTTTATTGTTTGTATAGTTTAGTGTGGCCACTGTGCTGTACCCTGTTTTCTTTTTATTTTATTGGTATTGCTCCGTTAGTAGTTTAGTTTGTATTGCTCTGTTTGTATGGTTTATTATAGCTACTGTATTATGTGCCATTTTTGTTTGGTCTTATCTGTACTGCTGCATTTGTATCGCATTTTATAGTCACTATATTGTGTGCTATTTTTCATTTTATTTTGTTTGTTTTGCTCCATTCGTATACTGTATTGTTGTCACTGCATTGAGTGTTGGTTTTATTGCTCTGTTTGTATAATTTAATTTATACTGCTCCATTTGTATAGCGTATCACAGTCACTATATCGTGTGCTGTTTCTTTTGTTTGTTTTGCTCCATTCGTATACTGTTATCGTAGTCACTGTGTTGTGTGCGGTTTTCTTTTAATTTTATGTGTATTGCTCAGTTTGTATTGTGTGCCATTTTCTTTTTGTATTATTTGTATTGTTCTCTTTGTGTAGTGTATTGTAGTTACTTTGTGGATAATGTGTATTGTTCTGTTTGTATAATTTGGTGTAGACAGTATGTGTCATGTGCTGTTTGCTTTTTATTTTATGTGTATTGCCCCATTTTCACTGTGTGTCATTTTCTTTTTATCTTATTTATATTGCTCCATTAGTACAGCTTAATTTGTATTTTTCTGTTTGTATTGTGTGTTGTAGTCACTGTATCGTGTGAAAGTTTATTTTAATTTTATTTGTTTTGCTCCATTCATATACTCTATTGTAGTCACTGTGTTGTCTGCTGTTTTCTGCTTAGATTACGGGTAATGCTGTGTGTATACGGTGGCGCAGAGGGTAGCGCTGCTGCCTCGCAGTAAGGAGACCTGGGTTCGCTTCCCGGGTCCTCCCTGCATGGCGTTTGCATGTTCTCTCCGTGTCTGCGTGGGTTTCCTCCCACAGTCCAAAGACATGCAGGTTAGGTGCACTGGCGATTCTAAATTGTCCCTAGTATGTGCTTGATGTCTGTGTGTGTGTGTGTATGCCCTGCCCGGGGTTTGTTTCCTGCCTTGCACCCTATGTTGGCTGGGATTGGCTCCAGCAGACCCCCGTGACCCTGTAGTTAGGATATAGCGGGTTGGATAATGGATGGATGCTGTTTGTATAGTTTGGTGCAGTCAATATGTTGTGCGCTGTTTTTATTTTATTTGTATTCTCTGTATGTATGATGTACAGTGTTGTGTGTTGTTTTCCCTTTACATTATGTGTATTGCTCTGTATGTGTAATTTGGCATAGTCACTGTATTGTGTGTTGCTACATGCTTTGTATGTGTATTGATGCATTTGGTATGTGTGTCATTTTCTTTTTATCTTATTTATATTCCTAATTTAGTACAGGTTTATTTGTATTGCTCTGTTTGTATAGTTTGGTGTAGACACAGTGCATCGTGTGCTATTTGCTTTTTATGTTATACTAACTGTCCCCCGCGGCTCCACCCATGTAGTAGTAAAACAGGACAAACTTTAAAAAGCAATAAACAAAAAGGTACTGCTAGCTAAGTGGAGGCAAGGAACACTCCAAAACGTGGTGACCGGTAGACCAACTCGAACGCATGAGTGAGGAGGGCCCTGCCCGGCTCCTTACTCCTGACGTCAAGCTTCCTCCTCCCCTTGGCTCACAGCCTCCGTCTCAGATTAGTGTGAATATATTGCTCATGCAAGTGAACTATGATTTGTAGCGTGATGAGAGAAGTCACAAAATCAACTGGAATGTTCAAGCAAATTATAGAAAAAAACCCGACTTAAATCCGTTAAGCAGTTCTCTCGTTTACTAGCTAAGCGGAGGTAAGATACGCCCGTGGCTGGTGCGTGAGTGAGGAGGGCCCCACCCCCCTTCCCTTGGTCCACTGTGTCTGTCTCAGATTCATGCAAATAAATTGGTACCGCGAGTAAATTGTGATACTTAGAGCGATGATAGAAGTTGCAAAATCAGCCAGTATGTTCAAGCAAATTCTTGAAAAAAAAACCCGATCTAAATCCGTTAGTTAGGTCTCTCGTAAAAAGCAGACAGACAGACAGATGTTTGATATAAAGATGGATTGTCCCATTTGTATTGTGTGTCAGTTTCTTTTTATCTTATTTATAATGCTCCGTTAGTACATCTTAATTTGTACTGCTCTGTTTGTGTGGTGCACTATGCAGTTTTTATTTTATTGCTCTATTTTATACTTTTCTTTGTCTTTTACTGTATTGTAGTCAGTGTGTTGTCTGCTTACATTATGTGTAGTTTAATTTGTATTGCTGTTTGTATAATTTGGTGTTATTTTATGTGTATTCTCTGTTTGTATCGTGTATTGTAGTCACTGTGTGGTGTGTTGTTTTCTTTCTAGATTTTGTGTATTGCTCTGTTTGTGTAGTTTGCCACAGTCACTGTATTGTGAGCTGGTTGCTTTGCATGTGTACTGCTACATTTATCTTGTGCGTCGTTCTCTTTTTATCCGAGGTGTATTGCTCTGTTTTTATAGTTTAATTTGTTTTGCTCTGTTTGTATAGTGTATTGTAGTCACTCAGTGGTGTATTGTTTTCTTTTGATTTTATTTGTATTGCTTCATTTGTACGGTGCATTATAGTCAATGTATGCCGTTTTCTTTTTATTTTGTGAGTATTGCTCCGTTTTATAGTTTGTATTGTGTGCCGTTTTCTTTTATTTTGTCCGCCTGTCGTCCCCCTGCCCGCTGACTGTGCCCCTGCTCCACTTGTGTTGTCGTCTGCTGTTTTCTGCTAACATTACACTGCTCTGTTTGTGTTGTTTAATTTGTATTGCTGTTTGTATAATTTGGTGTTATTTTATGTGTATTCTCTGTTTGTATTGTGTATTGTAGTCACCGTGTGGTGTATTGTTTTCTTTTGATTTTATGTGTATTGCTCCGTTGTAGGTGCATTATAGTCAATGTATGCTGTTTTCTTTTAATTTTGTGAGTATTGCTCTGTTTTATAGTTTGTATTGTGTGCCATTTTCTTTTTCTGTATTGTAGTCACTGTGTGGTGTGTTGTTTTCTTTCTGGATTTTGTGTATTGCTCTGTTTGTGTAGTTTGCTGTAGTCACTGTATTGTGAGCTGTTTGCTTTGCATGTGTATTGCTACATTTATCTTGTGTGTCGTTTTCTTTTTATCCAATGTGTATTGCTCCGTTTTTATTGTTTAATTTGTTTTGCTTTGTTTGTATAGTATACTGTAGTCACTGTGTTGTGTGCCATTTTCGTCTTATTTTATGCATATTGCTCCGTTTGTATGGTGCATTATAGTCAATGTATGCCGTTTTCTAGTTTAATTTGTATCGTCTGTGGTTTTCTTTTACTTTGTCCGCCTGTGGTTCCCCTGCCATCTGACTGTGCCCCTGCTCTGTTGTGCAGCTGAACCTGCGCTCGATGCCCGTGGCACATGGCACTTGACAGACAAAGCGCACGTGCAGCGCAGCGCCCGGTTTTGACAGGCGAGATGCCTGCAGGAGGACAGAACACAAGTGGCACAGAATGGCTTTCATTGAGAAGCCAAGTGCTGCTAATAAAGACGAGAGGGGCACAATTTCCTGCAGTCGGATCTCTTAATGCAAAACTTCCTGAGGACGCGCAGCTTGCTTTTTTTTTTTTGTCTGGCACAGCAGACTCTGCCAATGCTTCACACATCTGATTATTCCGACGTCCTCGTTCAAGTGACATGCAGATCTTCCAAGACTCTGCAAATTCAATTAGCTTCACACTCTGAAATGCTAATGAGGCCTAATGAAGCTCTATAGGAGGCCCTCGCTTTGTCAGCTGGGTTTCATAATGAAAATCACACACTTTTACCATCACACTTGTGGGGGGGGAATAAGCTGGCGGTGTTCTGCTTCTCCTTACTCTCATTTATTTAAAGTACGAGTTGTGTAGCCTGTTTTTTTTTTTATTAATTTTTTGACATTGTTATTAATGTAACAAAAAAAATAGATGGAGGTGAGGGGGCTGATAATCAGGTGGCCTTGGGCATCTCATGGCAGGACAGGTGGGTTTGCGCGGCCTCATGAAAGCAGCTCGGCAGAAATAATACCCGTCAAAGGCTGCCATTCAGCGGATTAAGCTGAGCGCCGCGCAATATAAGCTTCTTATCGAAAAAAGCGGAGGCAGCGCTAAAGCGGGCTGGGCTCTGAAGCAGCGAATTTCTAGGACTTGTCGGGGAGGTGGCGGTGATGGTGAGAACATCTTTATACAGCAGAGACGAATATTCAGTGGCTGCTACTAGTCAGAACCCCCTACACATCTGACAAATGCCAAGGCTGCTAAGGGCAAGTGATGGAGATTCAGTCCATATGTACTAGGCGAAGTGGTGCTGTTCTGTTCATGATAGTGATCTTCGATAAAGGTGTCAGCCAAATATACAAAAACCAGTAACTGCGCACTGCACATACTTAACTTGAGCATTCAGTTTTCATCCTCTTTCTCTGAATGTTTACCATTCCTTTGCTCAAAGGTTGATGCGCTTGTTCCTTCCTGAGCAGCTCTTCTTTTCTCCACTCTAGCAGCCCGCTGCTTCTCTTCTTTCGTCTGCGTCTTTTGGTGTTAAAACTGATGAAGTCAGTGTTTGTGTTGCAAATACTAAGTGCGTTTTCTTTAATTTTTCACTTAAGCTGGCACTTAAGTCTTCAATCTGCCTCAAGAATGATTTAAGATATGAAGAAGTAGGGGAAGTGATGGCAAAGATGGTAGGGATGAGAATGGTGCTGCCAAGAGCTGATTCTACAATAAAATAAAATAAAAATAAAAAGAGGAATAACCCTGAAAGTCAATCATCACCCTGAAAGCAGATAGTAGACGTCATGTAGCATATGTGTACCAAATTTCAGGTCAATAGCTCAAACAGTTTGTGAGCTACTGGTGATTTAAATTCCTGGACAGACAAATGGACTGTCAAGCAGGCGTATTATATATAAAGATAAATAAATAAATAAATAAGTAACCTCGCCCTCCGCCAGCAATTCATGTAGGACTTGCACCTCATGGCACTTAGTGCCCCAGTTCTATGCCCTGCTGGCATGTCTTCCCTGTGGACCTTCCTTGCACGCTGTACATCAGTCTCTAAATCAATGTCTAAACGTGTTATCTGAGGTATCAGTGATCCTTGTATGCCATCCATAAGTGGCACCTTCCTTGAACCTATTGCTGCAGGAACAGGCTCCCACTCCTAATGACCCAACACTAGAAGGATATGCTATGATATTATTCAATGTAATTCATCCATCCTTTCTTCCATCCATTTTCTAAAAAAAAAAAAAAATAATTCTTTACATTTATATAGCGCTTTTCTCACTACTCAAAGCACTCAGCAATTGCAGGTTAAGAGCCTTGCTCAAGGGCCCAACTGAGCAGAGTCCCCTTTTGGCATTTACGGGATTCGAACCGGCAACCTTCCGACTGCCAGTGCAGATCTCTAGCCTCAGAGCCACCACTCCGCCTAAACCTGCCTTATCCAGAGCAGGGTCAATAGGGAAGCTGGAGCCCACCCAGGAAGCATTAAGTGCAAGACAGGAACGACACCTGGGCAGCTCATTGCAGGGTGAACACACACACACACACACACATTTGTATAAATCATTAACTTTTTATTGATTATTGCTTATTCTTCTGTTTATTCTAGTATGACTGTAATACAAAATTTTTGGAAGTGAATCATTTCACAGACTCCTTTTTTTTTCTTATTCCTTCTCTCTCTTGTTTCCTTCTCACACTTTCACTCTTGCACACCCATTTTTTTTCTCCTGCTTATGCTTGTCTGCCTCTATCATTTGGTTACAGCAACGCTCCACGCCATTATCTCCAAGCAGTACCTGATACCCTCAACGTGCATCCTGATAGCAGTTCAACCAACCGGCCGGTGGCCTCTTGATCGGGTGAGAGCAGTGCTGATGTCACCCTCAGTTTGTCATGTCAGCCAACACCGAGAATGAGAGCAGCCATCCCTCCTGACAAAAGTGGCGCCGCTCTCAACATTGACACACAAGCTGCAGGTGTAGAGCATCAGAGTCTGAACAAAGTGTGACTTAGAAGGCTTTGAGACCAGTCTGATGTGACAGCAATGATAACCTTGATCCAGAATTTAGGTGGACTTGGATGACTGAGGACCTTCTTCCAAGCTCCACTGAGGTATGCAGTACCACTCCAGGGTGAGAGGTGGCACTGTCACTAACAGTACCTTCTCTTTTTCCCACAGTCCTGAGAAGATGCCCAGTGAAGGCACTCCAACAGCAACCATAATGCCATTAACAAGCCCTGTCCCTTCCAGCTGGGACACCATAGAAGGTGGTGTCTCGTTTGCGATCACTCTGATATGAGTGCAAGGATACGACCTTGATCCAGAATTTCACAGAAACTGTTCTCACACATGGATGACTGAGGATGCTCTTCCAAGCTTGACTGAGGCAAGCGGTGCCACTCTGGGGTGACAGGCGGCGCTGTCACTAAAAGTATCTTCTCTTTTCCCCACAGTCTAGAGAAGATGCCCAATGAAGGCACTCCAACACCATCTGTGATGTCCTGAACAAGCTCTGCTCCTTCTGGTTGGGATGCCATTAAAGGCGACTTCCCCGGAGGGTGGCGTCTCATTTGCGACTAGAACTTCCGAAAATCCAAAATGAGCTCCCGAGCGAGAAAACTCTGTAGTGCCTGATCTTGCTTTACTGTCTCTTTTGGTGTGCCATTGTGCTCCCTTCGGTTTCTTTTCTTGTAATTAAATGGGGTTTACCGTGTTGATACCCTTAACGATTCTGACAGTTCCAAACTGGCTCCCTACCACCGGCACTCAATGGCAGAATCCAGCGTGTTGCTTGCAATGATGCAGCTCTACAATTCCATCAAAGCTCCACACAAACTTAAATTGAAAAGCCGAGAATGAGCAGGGCTGAACAAACACATCATTGCTGGAGTAACAGGAGCAGTAATGACATAAATGATAAGAAGAGAGCTGGAGTAATAAGATCACTATGACTACTACTGCCAATAAGAAAGAGAAAGAAAGAAAGAAAATAGAAAACTGCTAATTAATGAATACATACAAACGGAAATGAAATGTAAGCAGCCATTAAATTACCGTATATACTTACAGATAAGTCAGGACTTGATTTTACAGTATAATTTCTGGTATTTTATAATGTCGGTTGTATAAGTATGGAAAACTCACACTATTGGTCCAAGAGATTATGAAATGCCAACCCGCACCTGAGAGAGTCACCACGGAGCACACAGCCTTTTTTTTTCTACATGGGTGTGCTATATCAGCGTGAGCTCCTAACCTCTCACTTTCTCTATTGTGCCTACATGACAACACAGTGATACGCAAACTATTCCGAAGCGACGTTTACACTGATTTGTGTTTTTTTTTTATCTCACACCCTCATACACCTTTATCGTAACAGCATGCCTTATCTACGATCAGAAGAAAATATGAGGCTAGTTTTACATTAAAAGTCATTGAAGCGCCAAAAGAAATTTGTAACTGCGCTGCTGTAACAAAATTCGATGCGTCTGAAAAACTGATGCGAGATTGGAGAAGGCAAGTAGATGTAAAAAAAAACAAAAAAAAAACAGAAAAATTGAGTGTCGCATCAGGGTCTGATTTTATGATCAATTTTTTGGGTTTCAAGAGCCGACTTATACGAGAGTATATACAGTAATAGTACTAATAATGTAGTCCAACCAGTAACACCAATATTAACTATCTGTCAGTCAGTAAATGCAAGAAGCGGGGTAGTCATATTAGTAATAAACTGTAACATGCGAAACACAACACCCCACTGAGATTACTTACAAAAATGTCCTTCACTGCCATCCAACATTGCCACAACTCTCTTTTGCTATCTGCTCATGCGTCCACTCTTTTCTTGTCAGCCATGTCGCATTGGTCACAACACTATTCGCCAACCCAAAGATATGGTGGAGGAAGCCCACACCTCCAAGTCTTTGGTTGTGTAACACGTTCTGTTCGCACAGAGTATATGAGGGGCGTCAGCGATGAAAACGATCAGTCAGCCCATACAATCTGCTTCACTATCAGCAGAGCTGCGTTTCTTTTCCCGTCAACCATATTGCACAGCCGAGGCTTGACACAAGAAGGACCTGAAACCCAATTCTGTGGCTGAAGTAGCCCACACATGCAATTCACGGGCTATGGTATCATAGCATACGCTCTTGACTGAGAACAAGATCATGGTTGAAGGCCCAGTGGTTTTCGAGTTTTTGAATGACAGACAGACAACCCTTTGCATCTCTGTCTGCCTTAAGAAAGGATAGGTGTCTGTGTGTCCATCCGGCTGCTATGTCTCTGTCATCCCAGGAGACAGTGCATCACAAACATACTGTATGTACTAATAAAACGCAGAGTGCTAAAGTGCATACAAACTGCCTATCCTCTGTTAAATCACTCACAACTGAGTGACAAACTGTCTTTGGAAGCAACGAAAGCTGTGCATGGAAAGCTTCCAGTAACAGGTTTCCATGACCAAGGAGCTGCACACAGGTCTAAGATCACCATGTACAAGGCCAAGTGTTGGCTGGAGTGTTGTAAAGCAATGCTTGTCAACCACTAGGTGGGTTGCGAGTTGGTGTTGCTCAACAATGGCAGTGGGTCATGAGTAGATCACCACTCTGACCATCGCAACTCTATTCCCCCACCCCGCTCTGACATTCATGCTCAATTCACCAAAGGGGAAATTGATGGGTCACACAGACACATCACGTGGGCTGAGAAACACTGGTGTAAAGTACAATGATATTGGCCTCTGGAGCAGTAGAAACGTGTTCTCTAGGGTGATGAATAATGTCTGATGGACACATTTGGAATTGAACATTACCTTCTGGACTGCATAGTACCTACTGAAAACTTCTGGTAGAAGAGGGGTAATGGTAAGCGTTGAGCTAGGCCCCTTTGTTCCAGTGAAGGGTACTGGAAAGACTACAGCATACAAAGACATTTCAGACGATTGTGTTCTTCTGACTTTGTGTCAACAGTTTGCTGAAGGTCCTTTTCTATTCCCTGTGCACAAAACCAGGTTCATAAAGACATGGAGGAGATCGAGTGGCCTGCACAGACCTTGAGCCTACTGAATACCTCTGGTGTGAACTGATAAGCAGACTGTGAGTCAGGTCTTCTCGTCCAACATCAGTACCTGACATCACAAGTGTACTTTGGGCTGAATGGACACATATTCTCACAGACACATCTCAAAACCTGGTTGGGAAAAAGTGGAGGCTGTTATGGGGGGACCAACTCAATATTAATGGCAATCGTTTTGGAATCAGTTGCCCAACAAGCTCATGTAGGTGTGATGGTCAGGTATGCACAAACTTTTAGCCATATAGTGTAGATAGGTTGGCATGAAAGGCACTGTATACCAGATAGATAGATAGATATGAAAGACACTTTATAATTATAAGATAGACAGAAAATGTGCTATATAAAAGGATAAATAGATAGGCATGAAAGGCACTATATCATAAGATAGGTAGACAGATATGAAAGGCACTTTATGACAGATAGATGGATAGATAGATATGAAAGGCACTATATAATTATAAGAGAGATAAACAGATATGAAAGGCACTATATAATTATAAGAGAGATAAACAGATATGAAAGGCACTATATAATTATAAGAGAGATAGATAGATAGATGATAGATAGATAGATATGAAAGGAACTTTATAATTATAAGATAGATACATGATAGATAGATATTAAAGGCACTTTATATTTATAAGATAGATAGATATGAAAGGAACTTTATAATTATAAGATAGATAGATAGATAGATAGATAGATAGATAGATAGATAGATAGATAGATAGATAGATAGAAAATGTGCTATAAAAGGATAAATAGATAGGCATGAAAGGCACTTTATGACAGATACAGTTAGGTCCATAAATATTTGGACAGAGACAACTTTTTTCTCATTTTGGTTCTGTACATTACCACAGTGAATTTTAAATGAAACAACTCCGATGCAGTTGAAGTGCAGACTTTCAGCTTTAATTCAGTGGGTTGAACAAAACGATTGCATAAAAATGTGAGGCAACTAAAGCGTTTTTTAACACAATCCCTTCATTTCAGGGGCTCAAAAGTAATTGGACAATTGACTCAAAGGCTATTTCATGGGCAGGTGTGTTCAAGTCCGTCGTTATCTCTTATTAATTAAGCAGATAAAAGGCCTGCAGTTGATCTGAGGTGTGCTGCTTGCTTGTGGAAGATTTTGCTGTGAACAGACAACATGCGGTCAAAGGAGCTCTCCATGCAGGTGAAAGAAGCCATCCTTAAGCTGCGAAAACAGAAAAAACCCATCTGAGAAATTGCTACAATATTACGAGTGGCAAAATCTACAGTTTGGTACATCCTGAGAAAGAAAGCAAGCACTGGTGAACTCAGCAACGCAAATAGACCTGGACATCCACGGAAGATAACAGTGGTGGATGATCGCAGAATCATTTCCATGGTGAAGAGAAACCCCTTCACAACAGCCAACCAAGTGAACAACACTCTCCAGGGCTTGGTCGGCGTATCGATATCCAAGTCTACCATAAAGAGAAGACTGCATGAAAGTAAATACAGAGGGTGCACTGCAAGGTGCAAGCCACTCATAAGCCTCAAGAATAGAAAGGCTAGATTGGACTTTGCTAAAGAACATCTAAAAAAGCCAGCACAGTTCTGGAAAAACATTCTTTGGACAGATGAAACCAAGATCAACCTCTACCAGAATGATGGCAAGAAAAAAGTATGGAGAAGGCGTGGAACAGCTCATTATCCAAAGCATAGCACATCATCTGTAAAACACGGTGGAGTCGGGCAGTGTGATGGCTTGGGCGTGCATGGCTGCCAGTGGCACTGGGACACTAGTGTTTATTGATGATGTGACACAGGACAGAAGCAGCCAAATGAATTCTGAGGTGTTCAGAGACATACTGTCTGCTCAAATCCAGCTAAATGCAGTCAAATTGATTGGGCGGCGGGCGTTTCATGATACAGATGGACAATGACCCAAAACATACAGCCAAAGCAACCCAGGAGTTTATTAAAGCAAAGAAGTGGAAAATTCTTGAATGGCCAAGTCAGTCACCTGATCTTAACCCAATTGAGCAGGCATTTCACTTGTTGAAGACTAAACTTCGGACAGAAAGGCCCACAAACAAACAGCAATTGAAAGTAAAGGCCTGGCAGAGCATTAAAAAGGAGGAAACCCAGCATGTGGTGATGTCCAGGAGTTCAAGACTTCAGGCTGTCATTGCCAGCAAAGGGCTTTCAACCAAGTATTAGAAATGAACATTTTATATTCAGTTATTTAATTTGTCCAAATACTTTGGTGCCCCTGAAATGAAGGGATTGTGTTAAAAAATACTTTAGTTTCCTCATATTTTTATGCAATCGTTTTGTTCAACCCACTGAATTAAAGCTGAAAGTCTGCACTTCAACTGCATCTGAGTTGTTTCATTTAAAATTCATTGTGGTAATGTACAGAACCAAAATGAGAAAAAAGTTGTCTCTGTCCAAATATTTATGGACCTAACTGTAGATAGATAGATAGATAGGTATGAAAGGCACTATATAATTATAACAGATTGATGTAAAGGGCTGTGTGGGTGTGTGTCTGTGCGTGTGCTCTCATTTATCCATCTAAGTCTGAGACTAGGAATAAACTGGAAGTTCATGTCTGGACCCTGCTAGTGAAGGCACTATATAATTATAATATTTGATGGTTAACAACACTTTACTTAGATTTTAGACCTGATTTTAAAATGACTTTGGAGTTTTGTATGGTTTAAACATAAAGGTACCAGAGGTGGGTAATATTCCTACTCACTGCTGCCCCTTCATTTTGGTTGCGGTACTGCACTCTAAAATACATAAACAGAGTTGTCCACACCCATCACTTCAAGTTTAAATTTATTGGCCTGCATGCAGACAGTGAAAGGCTTGTGTGTGTAAAAGAAAAGGTATGGAATAAGTTGGATAAGGAAATGTGCCTAGAATGACACTTTTGTTCTGTTGTGTAATGACTGACAGGCTCATGACTTCTGAAGCCATTTCCCATACTGGGCAAATCCTGGCAAATTAGTGAAGCTGAACGAAAAACAAAATGGAGTCGGAGAATGGTCCACATCGAAAATGAACTTTCTTTTTCAATTCAGTGTTTCATTCCAAATGATTACATCAGTTTCCTCGTTGCTGATAATGATATGCAACTCAACATCAGAGCCAGAAAATAACCTGTAAATGATTTACAAAATCATGATGGTTATTGCACTGCTGCAGTCACTGGGTAGCCCTACTTTGTCAGGTTCCCAACTGACACTGAAGTTCTTCCCTATTACGCTTACAGGACACCGAAAGTACTCCCGGGTGCTGCATAAAAGAAGCCGGTTGCTTCAACTCCAATAGTCAGAGTCAGAATGGAGGAGGACAAAGCTTGCCAGGAGAAGCGGAGGAGGCCGAGAGATGGGAGAGGAGAAGACAAAGACAAGGAGTTGTTTGTGGTCTGCCTTGTGCTTCATTTACACTTCTGGTTGTGGTGTGGGAAACACTTGGGAGAAACGTTTTTCACAATAAAGACTTAGTTTGTGCTGGACTGGTGTCTGTCTGTGTCGGGTGTTTGGGGAGCTCGAGCACCCCCTGGTGGCCACATGCTGCATTATGTTTATTGTGTAATGTGCTTTTTTTGTGTTTTGTTGCATTATGTTGTGTCATTCTACTGTATTTTGTGTTTTATAATGTTATTGTGTTTCACTATGTTATGTTGTGTTTATTGTGGAATGTTGTGTTATGTTATTTTATGTTGTGTTATTTTGTCACATTATGTTATGTTGTGTTGAGTTGCAATACATTTTTTGTGCTATGTTGGTACAGTATCATATTGCCCTATGAGGCATTATTGTTACGCTGTGTTAGTTAATGTTTAGGTTTCAGTGTTTTATTTCTGTTATGTATGCTGAGCTGGTTAATCGAAGATCCCCTCTTCTGCCTACACCCTTCATTGATGAGCCTCAGGGAGTTAGATTTTTTCCTCGTAGCACTGGGCACAAGGCAGGACTCAGCCATGGGCAGGATGCCACTCTAAATTATCTTTGTACTCAGGTACCCAGTTAGAATGCTCATTCACTGTCTCTCACCAAGACTAAACTCCAGCCCCCTTCCTTGCTATCTGCTTGGGGGTTACTATATGTGTGTCCATTTAGTGTGGGCCGGTGCCCATTTACTGTAACTGTGGTGAGGGCTCTTGAGCGGTGCCCTTCACAGCACCTTGAGACTATCAGCCCATCTTCACACATTCAACCTTGAGTGGACAGACATCCAGCAGTGAGATCTGCTCAGTGGTCTCCATTTGCTGTGGCACTGCCAAGTGGGCAGAAGGCAGTCTGCTGAAGTGAGGTGACACGTACTGTGCGCGTGCATGCACGAATTGGTCATGCTGATGCCAACTGATGGACAATTGTGGTCAGTCATGTGTTGAGGCTGAAATCTGCAATTGAGACAAAAGAAATGCAAAACTAGACCTGGAGTCATGGGGCAGTGGTCATGAGGTCTCGCCAGCAGCATGACCAGGACAGAGCCCTGTGACACCAGCTGCAGTCTGCTGCCAGAAGTGTCAGCCAAACTCACAGGGAGACTTGTAAACACAGCCCAAGAGATCAGCACTCACCACCACCAAAAATACGTGCGTCTCCTGCTTCTTGTACCACTAAGTCTGAGATACCCCCCCCCCACACTCAGAGGCCTGCCAGGAGCTGCTCTGCACTGAGTGCTGGCCCCATGCCCCCGCCCCCCAAGACACACATGTGGACTTCATTGTCCTCATTCTTACTGCATTCCAGCCGCCCATGTGATACTGATCAAATGTAAAGTAAGGGGCTCGCCGGGTTAAGGGTTTAGGCCTTGTGGGGAAGGTGACGCACACATCGTCTTGTTAGGCTACAACTGCTGGTAGGCTGACACCACGGGGAAGATGAAGTGAAAAGTGGGGGGGGGGGACGACTCAAAGGGACACAATGTGACACTCACAAGGCCTCCTAAACCAATTCAGAGACATTGGGCGCAAAGCAGGAGCTGACCCTCCAGAGGATGTCAACCTATTATAGCGGCAGCTCATAGACACAGACACACACATCTAAGGGAGCTGGGCTGTGGGCGTGTGTGTCTGTGTGGGAGCCAGTGTTACAGGTGGATGAGTGTGTGTGTGTGTGTGTGTGTGAGCGTACTGCTTCATGTCAACTGATGCTAGACAGATAGGCATGAAAGGCACTATATAACAGACAGACAGCAATTGCACTATATAACATGTAGTTAGAAAAATATATATTAATGAAAAGCAATATATAATAGACAGATATTCATGAAAAGCACTGTATAATACATAGATATGAAAAGCACTATATGATTGATAGATAGATAGATGATAGGAAAGACACTATAAACAAACAGATAGATAGCAATGGAAGGCACTACTTAATAATAAATACTTTAGATAGACATGAAAGGCACTATATACATATACATAGACCGGCAGCAATGCAAGACACTATATAATAGATAGATCTATTAACATGAAAGGCACTGTACACTAGATAGATATGAAAGGCACTATATACAGTAAAAGCCTTAGCCTTAAGCTAGTTGTTAAATATAATACATATATTACATAGATGGCATGATGTCTTATATAATACATAGATGTCATGAAAGGCACTACATAAGAGATAGACCGCACTTTATTTGGCATTTTGTTGGCTGTGTCTATTTGCATACTTGTGATTGTCCTTGTGTGTCTGCGTTTGCTGTTCTTGTGCTGCTGATGTGTGGCCCTGTCTGAGAGAGAAGGGGCGGAGTTGCAGCATTTGTGTGTCAGTGTGTGCGTGTAGCCATTGCGTGAGCGGATGTTGTAATTGTATCTGATTGTGACAGTGCAGTTGTGTTTGTGGGTCGGTGTGGCCTGACATTGCAGTCATGTGCCTCTGTGCCAGCTGTTGTTGTACCGCCTGTGAGTCTGTGCTGGTTGTGTCCCAGACAGAGCTGAGCTGACTGAGCTGCTGTTGTGTTGTTTTTGTGTATCCATCTGTGTGCCCTGCGCCATATTAGCTGATGTTGTGTGTCTGCAAGGGTTTCTGTGTCTGTGTGCTCCATTTTTGCATGCCACTTGTTCTAAAGGCCTCACTAGCTCTACTACCATCTGGGCAAGCTGGCAAAACAGGAAACAACAGATTATGCTGGGCAATCTAATAAAGGCGCTTGAGATAATAACCAGAGATGATCTGGCACCTCTTGACAAAAGGCAGGTCTCATGACGTGGCCAGGGAAGAGCCGGCAGCACTGACCACTCAGCTTTGCTCTTGGGTAGCTGCATGCCAGTCTTAACCTTGTTAATTCTCTAAATGTGGGGGAAGTCTGCCCTGCCTTCTCACTTTCCAAAAGTGGCACTGCTGGCACCTCAGGCTGGGCAGTCAGATCACACCTACATGTGACTTCAGAAAGGGTGTGCACACTGTTTGGTTTGTGTTTTTCTGTCAGGGTACATGGGTCTGCCCCCGGCAGAGGGCCCCCAGCCTCTTGTAATTGGCTTTTCCTGCTGGCACAGATCTTGTCTGCCGTTTTCTTAATTGGCTCCCAAACTGTGGGGCTAAGTGAACCCAGATGTGAGGAGTCCAGTGCGCCACCGCAGACGGGCGGGGGTCGCAGTACGAGCATCCGATGTTGTAAGTTTGTGGATTTCATGGGAACATGGGACTTGAGTCATAAATCAGAATGAACCACACACAAAATCTGGATGTCGCCAGCCACTTCAGTCCAATGGAGGACAGAGCTCACTCACTGGCACTGAAATTGGTAAGAAACTTGAGTGGGAACGTACGGTTCAGAGAAAGCATGCTGAGCTTGCTATAAGATGAGCCTGTAGGGGGCAGACATACAAGGGACTGGAATTGGCACACAGACACAGCCAAATGTAATGGTGCCAGCACAACAGGGTTGATCCACAGAAATGGGAAGGAGAAAGCAGAATGTAGATCAAATCTGCAGGGTGTTCATCCAGGCATAGAGGAGGCCACTGCAGGTCAGAGTAGGCAGACAGATCATGGGCAGTGGGATGCCAGTCTCAACATGCACATCATTGTTTGTAAAGGAGGTGCATCTGCCCGTGGGAACACTTCTGCTTGTCCTCTAGAACCACCCAATGGGCACATCAGTCTGCCGAGGCCACTCCTTCTTTTAGATTTTCTCAAAGTCCTTTTTATTGCTGCTATTCATCTGCCAGCTCTTGTCCCCTTCTCCTCTTGCCCATAACACCGAGCACTCTCTTCCTCTGCATTTCCTTTACTTAACGACTCCTCTACAAGCTCCGTTACATGTGCGCCCCCACATTCCTTTCCCGTCCCTTTTGTCTCCACCCCCTCATGTCATGTCAGTTGATCTCCTTGCTTGGTCTACTCCACCTTCACATGTCTCCTCAAAAATTCCCCCATCATCCTCTTGCATCTCTTCCTCCTCCATGTTCGTTATGTCCTTCTTCTTCTGCTTCACCACCTGTTCAGACCTTTTAATCATCTCATCTTAACTTCCTGCTCTGCTACCCTCTCATAAACCCTTCCACAGACAGGCCTTAAAAATGACCACAAACAAAAATGTTTTCAGGTAAGGAACAGACCTCACCTTAGGCAACCAAACCCCTAACAAAATGGCAGTGTCTGACCTGCACGGGCCTAGAAAGGGGACCAGTACTCCTAAAGTAAAAACAAAAATGTCTAAACGTCCACAGTATTAGAGTCTTCCTTACAATTTTCTCTTCATACTTGTGGCATCCTCCTTTTCCTGCTCTCATTCCTCTTGTTTCCTTTTATCCTGCCCCTGTCTATTTCTTCCCAGCCTTCCCTTGAACCCAGCAGTGGTCCTCTGATACATTGTGAATCATGCTGGTGACCTTCTCTGGATAATGTCTTAACCATTCTTCTCCTATGCCCATTCCTTAGGGTCTCTGTCCATTTCTTTCCAGGGCCCCCTTTACCCCAGTTCAATCGTCCTGTCCCTGTCTTTACAATATCACTCTTCTCATTCATCTTGAATTTTTGTATCTGGGTGACCTTAATACTTATTTTCTTAAGCATTCTCCCCCTGTTGTCATTCCTCTTATATGCTTTCTTTCTGCTCCTCTTAATCTTTCTGATTTTTTCCTCCCTCTAGTGATCCTAAGAATCACCTTCCTTGCTAGTCTTCTCTCAATATTTTCTGCACCCTCCTCCTCTCATTTTTTTTCCTCCTGCCACTGTCTGCCCTTTCCAGCTTTCCACTGACCCACACTTGCGCTCCTCTGATTCACTGTGAATCATCCTGGTGACCTTCTGTTGATAATTACTTTTTTTCTTCTTCTCTCAATCCTATTGTATTCTTTACTCCTGGTCATATTTTATTTCTTTCATAATTTAACCCCCCATATTTCTCTATTTCATCTTGCACGGAGTCCTCCTTGTCATTCTTAACACTTTCGGTATCATCCTTCTCCAGCTCCAGATCTCTTTGCCCTGTTTCTCTATTCTTCTAGTGGCTTCCTTGCCCCCCTCATGCCCCCTCTGATTTAATATGTGCCTTTTCTTCCTGGGCAGCATATTCTCAATCTCGTAGTCCTATTACATCTTATCCTCCTGCTCCAGTCTTTCCAATGTTTTCTTTTCCCTCTCTTCTGCCTCTTCTCATTCATCTTGAACTCTGCTAACCTTCTCTTGATAATTCTTCTGTTCACCAGTCTTCCTCCACTCTCATTCATCTTGTTTCTTTTCCTCCTGTTCCTGTCGGTTTCTTTCCAGTGCCCCCTTTACCCCAGCCCCACCCTATCCACCTGCTCCTATCCCTGTCTTTCCAATGTCACCCTTCTTAGTCATCTTGAATCCATTCAATACTGGTGATATTCTCTTGGTAATTCTTTTCTTCACCATTCCTCCCCTGCTCTCATTTGTCTTGTGCCCATTCCTTCTGCTCTTTATTTCTTTTAAAATTTTCCCCTTCTAATGCTCCTCTGATTCCTCTTAAACTGACTCTTTCTAATCAATCTTCTATTAAAATGTTCTGCATCCTCTTTCTCCAGCCCCGTTCCTTTTCCTTGTCCCCATCGTGTCCTCTCTTCCCTTTCTTTCAGGAATCCCCAGCTCATAATCCTCTTGCATCTCATCCTCCTGCTCCTGTCTTTGCAACATCTCCTTGCCTCCTCTCCTGCCCCTCCCCTAATTCATCTTGGCTATCGGTACAATAAAACAATTGTGACAAGAACAGGCCATTGAGTCCAACAAGCTTATCCATCCTATTCTCCAAGATTGTCCAAAATAACATGAAGGTGAGATCTGAAGGTCCCTAAAGTCCCACTCTCCATCATACTAACAGGTCATTTATTCCATGTGTCTATGGTTCACATTGAATAAATCTACAATATCTTGCAATATCTTCATTGACTTGGTCCAAGTCTTTAGAGTCCTGGTGCTTCCTGTCTTGCTATATGGTTGCGAGACATGGACACTATCCAGTGATCTGAGACGAACACTGGACTCCTTCATGTGTGTCTCAGAGAATCCTTGGGTGCCACTGGTCTAACTCTATGTTGCTCAATTAGTCCCAAAAGAGGCATACTACCTGCATTGTGAGAGAGCGTCAGTTATGGCACTATGGCCATGTGGTGCGATTCCCCGAGGATGATCTGGCTCGCAGGATCCTCATTGTTGGGGACCTGAGTGGCCGGACCAGGCCAAGGGGATGCCCACGTAGCACCTGGCTGCGGCAGATAGAGGCAAATTTCAAGAGGATGGGACTGGACCGCGTGTCTGCCTGGGGGATTGCCAACCAGGATCCCGAGCTGTGTTATTGTGTGGTGGGTGCGGCAACATGATATACGAGTGCATGCTCCCCAATGGAACCTGACCTTCTCTTAATCCTTTCTGCACCCTCCTTCTCCCGTTCTCACACCTCTTGTGTCCTTTCCTCCTGTCCCTGTCTGACTCCTTCCAGTTTTCCCTTAACCCCAGTTGTGCTCTTTTCATTCAATGTGACGCATCCTGGTGACCATCTCTAAATAATTACTTTTTTCTTCCAGCTTTCATTCCTCTTGTGTCCTTTCCTCCTGCTCCTCTTTTGTCCCCTCCAATGCTCTTCTGATTCATCCTGCACTGAGTCTTCCTTGCTAGTCTTCACTTAATACTTTCACTTACTCCTGTTATTTCCATTTCCTCTAGCCCCTGTCTGTTTTTTTCCAGCTTTCCTTTGACCAAAGTTCTGCTCTTCTGATTCACTATGAATCATCCCAGTGACCTTCCCTTGGTAATATACTTTCTTCTTCCTGCTGTCACACCTCATGTCCTTTCCTCCTGCTCCTTTTTATGTCTCATTTTTGTCCCCCTCTACCAAGTCTTCCTTGCTGGGCTTTTTTTTTTTTTAATACTTCATGTGCCTTCCTTCTCCTGCTCTCACTCCTCCTGTTTAATTTGTATCTAAACCTTGCCTCTTTCTTTCAAGCTTTCGCTCTGTCCTATCTTGCATTTCTCCGATTTAGTCTGTACCCTGTCCATCTGACTGGCCTTGTCTTGATAAATACTCTTTCCCTGTTCTCCATCTTCTAACCCTCTTGTGTCCTTTCCCTATGTCCCTGCCAGCGTTCTCTTGATAATTACTGTATGTTCTGCTCCCCTCCTCTCATTCCTCTTGTGTCTTTCTCTTCCTGCCTGGACCTCTGGTTTGTCTATACAGGGAGGCCCTAACATCTGATCAAGGGGCCTCTGCACTGCTCAGTGATGCACATGTTCACACACACACACACACAGGCTGCATGCCGAATCTCCAGAGAGGAACTTCCTGCCTAGGACCAGATGTCCAGAGCAGTGCAGGAAAAGCTTTCCTACGCTTTTTTTCTTTGCTTCTTTTCTGGAACAGCGAATAAATCTGAAAGGATTTCTTTTACTTTTCCTGGCAGAGGAATCAGGCAAATAAAAATGTGGAATAACAGTGGGAGGTGTAGCTGGCAAGTCAATTCATTCCAAACAGTTTGAAAGCAGGATGAAGGAGCCTCACCCCCCCCCCTCCCAACCCCCTTCTTTCTTTTGAACAGGGTGGGAGAGAAACTGCAATCACACTTAAGTGTCACTGCCTATGTGTTTGCGAGGATGGGTGTGTGGCAGTGGCTGTTTAACATATGCTTTGCAAATTTTAACATTAGGGTTGCTTCCCATCCATCTTTCAGGCGCATCCTGCCTTTCTCTTCACGAATACCAGTTTGGAGTTTGCCCCTTAGAATTTTGCCTATTCTGACTCGGCACTGAAAATTTTGAATTAAAAGGGTTCAGGAAATGAAGCGACCTCAAGAATAGCGAAGTTAACACAAAAGAGACAAACCAATTTTATTATGTCCAAATCTTATTGAAGAATTTCATCCCGAAGGGTTAGCAACAGAAGAAATGAGTACATGGGCAATCCTAGCACCGAGAAACAACAAAGTGAAACGAATTAACGTGAAAATTGTCGATCGGTTATGCATATCAATAGACTATGCTGAAACAGCTGGTGGTGATGGTGTGGAAGATAAAAACATAAATTTACAATATCACAAAGAATGTCTACACAATGTTAACACCGTCCGGTCTTCCACTGGCCGAATTACTATTGAAAGAAGGATGTATCCAAGAAAGATAATGCAGTAAATCTCCCGCGGATAACATTAGACACCAAAGGAGATCTTGATATGCCATTCGTATTAAAATGTTAACAGTTTCCTGTTAGAATAGCTATTGCAAAGACAAATAACAAATCACAGGGACAAACATTCAAAAAAGTCAGTTTATTTATTAGAGAGAAAGAAACGAAATTCACTCACGGGCAGCTATACGTTACATTGTCACGATGAAAGTCCAAACACAGAATCAAAATTCAATGCGATATTGACGGAAATTTCATTAACAAAAATTGTTTTACAGTTTAAAAAGTATTTGCATGTTAATTTCAAAGCCAAACAGAATGAAATCGTAAAGAGCAACAAATAACTCTAATGCAATATTTTTTAATATGGTTAATTACTCGCTGTAATGTAAAATAGTTAGTTCTGTTATGCATATGTAAACAATTCCCATGAAAATAACAATCTGTTTAAATTGTACATCCACATCCCCATACGCGAGTGGTAGAACCACAAAGGGGTTGGTGAGCGAAGCGTGCAGGGGGCAAAGCCCTCTGGTTTTTCAAAAAGCCAGAAATGTTAAAATAATAATTAAGAAATAAGTCAGAGAACCATTAAGAGATTTCACATAGACAATTGCACACCAAATATTCAATCAAGCCACACTCAGATAAGCAGCAAACATATGTGATGACCCTTTATTTGGTTGCACTAATATAGAGAGTCCTAATCGACCTTTCACCATTCTTGAAACAAAATGTAAAGCAAACTGGATGCTTTATAGACCAATAGAATGAACGCATCTCAAAAATTGGTGAAGTTCGCCACTCATGAAATCATAAAACAAAATTATAAATCGAATTATAAATCGAATTCGATACATCATGAAGATAAACAGAAAAAGGACCGGAAGAATTAACATCTCTCAATAATTTGACTGAGCTCGCTACCGAGAGTGGTAGCCGATCTTTGTCCAAATCACAAAACAAAATCCTAAATAAAAGTCGGTGAATCATCCAGTGGTTGATCATGTCAAAGGAGGAGGACAGAGACGATGGACCACACAGACAAGCAAGAAGTAATCCTGAATATAGTCTGATATGTTCTGGAAACCCAAAAAAAAAGTTGTGGTTGAGGACACCTGTTGGCTGTTATACTGGTGGCCAGAGGAGTTTATTGTAATAAAAGGACAATCCCTTTAAGCCCATTTATTAATAATCCCTCAAGACGCAGTACATACATGTCAAGAATTTATTATCATCTGTAAGTGTTGCATTTATCGCTCATCAAATGTAAATAAACAATAAACAAAGTCACCTGTGGCCGTGTGTTTATGGCAAAGTGATGGTAAAAGCAAGTGAGAGCCACCATAAGCGGGGTAAGCGAGGCAACACCTGCTGAGAGTCAAGCAAATTGCAGAAGGTCATTCAGTGATGAAGAACAAGAAGACAAGACTTTGAACCATACAGACAAGTAAGAAGTAGTCTTGAATACTAAGTGATTAAGAAGCAGACAAACATGACAGCCCATAGGCATGCAAGACAAACTCTGGGATTCCAAATGCAAGAACAAGAACAAGGGAGATAAACTCAGTGACAGTCAAGAACATCATCAAATTGTCAAAACCTCTGACCACATGACATCATTTCCTTTATATCCTTACATCAATGTTTACATTTTTCTTTGTGGCAACCTGTTTGGCACTATACTGGTGACATGAAACGTTCACTATAATACAAGTAAAAGCATGGTCCCTGTAAGCACATCTATTGATAATCCCCCACGACACAATACATACATGTTCAGAATCCATAATCAGTGCAAACTTTAGTGCACCCCCTTAATTAGGTAATGAAATAAACAGAAAATTACAGTACAATTGAATGTATACACTAATATACAATACTATAACACACAACACAGTGGCTTTTAAATTGATATGAAATTGTAAAAAATTATTTAAATATTATTTAATTGCCATCGTATCTAACTGAAATTAATGACAGCCCTCTTAACGTAGCCACTCCCTAGATTTCATGTCAGCAGTGTTGTTAATAATTTCTGACTAATCCAGTTTTTCTATGGTGTCATTTTCGATAAACTGAATTGCCCGCAAATTCAACCTTGTCTCTCCCATCAAAGATCGCAGACATATTTTAATTACTTTTAATGGTGAGTATACTTCTCAAAGCAATCCATTGATTTTCTACCAGTTGACTGCATTTTATGTGAATTTATAAATTTTAGAATATCAGATGCATTTTCAGGTAAAAGTAACCCCAACGTCTCACTTCGGTATACCTTATGGCATCACAGAAACGTGTCGCGCCTCTGTTTCTCTCGTTACTGTTTTCTTTCCGCAGTCCTGCCAGCGAAATGTCACTGTCACTTCTATACGCTCCTGCCTTACGCTGTCTCTTCTCGTTGCGCTTCTCGTGGACTTTTTTATAATGCCGCCCGCAACCCCGGTTCTCACGTGGAGATCCTATAATGGACGGCAAGTAAAAAACGGCGCGTTTCAGATACTTCCGGTAAGTTTGGCGCCTTGCGTACGCGATGATGAGGACACGCCCACTCGTGTTCGTTATGGACATAGACATAGAATTACTAGACGCCGCATTACCAGCAGCATCGTACGTTAACGTCGCCGCCATATTGCGAGTGGCACTGCTGTGACGTGAAGGAATGGATAAAGATGCCTCACGCGTGTGTTGCTTGGGATTGTACCAACCTCTGTACGCTCCAAACCAGATCCCGGGGGATTACATTTCATAGGTAAGGCTGAACAATTCTTTTGGTTATATTTGGCCATTAGAAAATCCCGTTTCCCGTTAGCACTTAAGGTCACCTTACAATAAAATTAAACAACATTAGTAAAATTAAAACAAGAGAATGATAAAGCAAAAACCAATAATTAGCAAACAAACAAGGATAACTGGCAGTAACAGTGCAAAATTCACAATTGGTATGCCAGTTTGAAAAGATAAGTTTTGAGGGCAGTTTTAAAATGGGTTATTGAATCGAGCTGACGTATGTGAGAGGGAAGAGAATTCCCGAGTTGAGGAGCACCAGGAGAGACGCTCGAGCTGCCATAGCACTGAGTCTGAAGTGTGGTTGAGCTTCAGATGAGGATCTGAGTGAGCGAGAGGAGTGCAAGTCTGGAGGAGATCAGTGAGGCTGTGGAGAGCTTTAAATGTTCAGAGCAGGATTGTGTATCGTATTCTGTAGTGAACAGGGAGCCAGTGAAGTTGAGAGAGAATTGGTGTGATATGATCAGTGGATTTAGAACAGCAGGTTATTATCCTGGCAGCAGAATTTCGAAGAAGTTGTAAGCGATGGATACGTTTTTGTGGGATGCCAGATAGAATAGCATTACAGTAATCTATACGTGAGGTGACTCGGGCATTAACCAATATTTCAGTACTGTGTTACATAAGAACAGGACAAAGTCTAGAAATGTTTGAGAAATGGAAGAAGGCAGTCCGAGAAATGTTACTTATATGGGAGGAATTATTTAATAATAATAATAATTATTATTATTATTTAATAATTGCCATTATTAGTGTATAAATGGATATAAATAATTGCATTTAAACGATTCGCCAAAATCTGTTGTATGTAAACGATACCGTTTTAAACGTTATTGTTTTTTCATCAGAAAACATAGACATACTGTATATAGGTAGATGCCACATTCACTGTGTTGCCCAGTCGACACGATACGTCAGCGTGTCCACCCTTTTGCGAGTGGCAAAAGTGCCATTTAAACTAATACAGGTAGACGTGGAAACTGGGTTTTCTGTACCACACATCAAACTCTGTGCTATGGGAGCTCGAGCGTCTCTCCTGGTGCTCCTCAACTCGGGAATTCTCTTCCCTCTCATATACGAGGCACACTTTAAAACTGCCCTCAAAACTTATCTTTTCAAACTGGCATACCAACTGTGAATTTTGCACTGTTACTGCCAGTTATCTTTGTTTGTTTGCTAATTATTGCTTTTGATTTATCATTCTCTTGTTTTAATTTTACTAATGTTTGTTGTTTAATTTAATTGTAAGGTGACCTTGAGTGCTAAGATTATAAAACGGGATTTTCTAATGGCCAAATATAACCAAAACAATTGTTCAGTCTTACCTATGAAATGTAATCCCCCGGGATCTGGTTTGGATCATATAGCGGTTTGTACAAGCCCAAGCAGCACATTATTCATTACTTCACTCCACAGCAGTGCCACTCGCAATATGGCGGCGACGTTGATGTACGATGCTGCTGGTAATGCGGCGTCTAGTAATTCTATGTCTATGGTTATGAATGGGAGCATCTCACAAAAATTCAGAAGTGATGCAGTGGCAGGTAAATCAACTTTCTGTTTGTTTGCTAGTAGTGTTTGGTGTGTATTTCGATTCTCTATTTCCACTTCTAATAATCGATTTTTACAATGTAATTAGTATCATTGAAAAGCACCATATAACAAAAGAAAACTGAATAAAGACAGTGAAATTTCATTGGAGGAATTTGTTTATGTTTACTAAGGTAAGCCTGTTAACTTTCTTATGCCAGTATGCTAACAGTTTCAGGTGAACAGTTTTTTTTTATATTTACTCAGTTTCGACAGATGTCAGTTAATACAGAATAAACAAGATAACTTAGATAACTTACAGAGAGGTGGTCCTGAAGTTGGCAGCCTGGTGTTCAAAGAACAGTCTGGCTCTGAACACCAGGAAAACCAAGCAGATCATTGTCGACTTCAGGTGGCACAGCACCGACTTAGCCCCCCTTTGCATCAACGGCGAGTGTGTGGAGAGGGTCCATACTGTCCGGTTTCTTGGCGTCCTTATCTCCGCTGACATCTCCTGGACAGACAACATTACAGCAGTCATCAAGAAGGCCCAGCAGCGGTTACACTTCCTGAGGGTCCTCAGAAAGCACAACCTGGACTTCAACCTGCTACTGACCTTCTACTGCTCGTCCATCGAGAGCCTGCTGACATATTGTATCACAGTATGGCATGGCAGCTACACCATGCCAGGCAGGGAGAGACTTCAGAGAGTAGTAAAGGCAGCACAGAAAATCATCGGCTGCCCTCTCCCCGCCCTGATGGACATTTACACCTCCCGCTGCCTCAGCAGAGCAAAAAACATCATCAAGGACAGCTTCCACCCTGGCTCTGATCTGTTTGACCTGTTGCCCTCAGGGAGGAACTACAAGTGCATCACAACAAGGACAAACAGACTCAAGAACAGTTTTTTTTTCCAAAAGCCATAACCATTCTAAACTCACACATGCACTGACTACACAGTCTAACCCCCCAACCCCTGGATTTCCTTCTATCCATCAACTGTGCAATATCCAATATCTAAATGGTACCGATAAAAACTGTGCAATATCTGTATACTGTACAATATCATTACTCTCAGGGTCCATTACTGCTCACTGCACATTATCATCATTATTGTGCAATATTTAAATTATCTGCAATAACCCAATAGTGCAATAGTTATTTATTCTTTCCAGTAATTAAATAATGTGCAATAACCCAATAGTGCAACAGTTATTATTCTTTCCATATGTATATAGCGTCCCATAATTTTTTTGCAACTTTACGCACCATTTGTTTATTTGTTTATTTACTTGTTGTGTTCTACACATATGTCTGCACTGAAGGAGCTGCTTTTAATCTCATTGTACATGTGTATAGTGACAATAAAAGGCATTCTGTTCTATTCTATTCTGTTTTGGAAAGTTTTTTCCATGTGTGCTGTATGTGAGTTATTAAATACCTGACATGAAACATGCACTAAACTTCCATCCATCCATCCATTATCCAACCCACTATAGCCTAACTACAGAGTCACGGGGATCTTCTGGAACCAATCCCAGCCAACACAGGGCGCAAGGCAGGAAACAAATCCTGGGCGGGGCACCAGCCCACCACAGGCAGTAAACTTATGGCTCATATTGTTAGTCAGAAAAAAATAATAACATTAGAAAAATATAGACAAGAAAATTCAGCCCAATGAAGCCCGCCAGTCCTATCCACTATAAAGTCTAGTTTTGAAAGTCCCTAAATCAGCGGTTCCCAAACTCGGCCCTGGGGACCCACTGTGGCTGCAGGTTTGTTCCAACCAACTTCCGTTTTCATTGGATTCTTAGCCTAATTAAGTTAGTCATTATTTCCCAGTTTCTGTGTTTTGGAATCAATCTAGAAATGACAAACTAAGTTTGTTAGATTTTTATTAAAATGTAATAAGCAGTTATATGGGGAATATGTTCTTTTAAGTCCAGGTGTTCTGGTTATTTTATTGATTATTTACTAATTAGCTAATCTGATACTGAAGTCGTTGCTGCTTTCATCATCCTGGGTGTCTGCTATGCTGGTTGTCACTATTAGAGTTAAATGAAGGGAGCAAACTACACAGGAAAAGGGGAACATAATAGGAAAACCACAAAAAAGAGTTAAGCATTTATAGGTTTAGGAAAAATAGAAATATTTCAAAATGTCTTATAAATGTCATATTGTTGTGTTTTTTTCTGAATGCAGAATAAGAGAAGAGTAAAATAGACCAGTTAATGAATTGAAATCAGTTGTTATCGATTATTATCACCGATTGTGAATCTGGTTGGAACAAAAACCTGCAGTAACAGGGGTTCCCTAGGTCTGAGTTTGGGAACCAATGCCCTAATATCTTACTGGGCACCACACTACTTGGTCACTTATTCCAAGTGTCTGTGGTTCTCTATGTAAACAAAAACAAAAATGTTTGTGTGAAATTCACTTTTAACAAGATTCCAACTGTATCCCCACATTTTTGATGAACTCATTTTAAAATCACTGTCTCGATCCAGTGGACTAATTCCCTTCATAATTTTAAACACTTTAATGATGTGACTTCCTAATCTTCTTTTACTTAAACTGTAAAGGCTCAGCTCTTTTAATCTTTTTTCATAATTCATCCCCTGTAGCCCCGAAATGAGTCTAGCCGCTTTTCTCTGGACCTTTTCTACCGCTGCTACTTTTTTTTGTAGTCTGGAGAACAAAACTGCACCCAGGACTCCAGATGAGGCCTCACCAGTGTATTATAAAGCTTGAGCAGAACCTCCTATGACTTGTACTGCACACATCAGGGCGCTATATAACCTGACAGTCTGTTAGCCTTCTTAATGGCTTCTGAACACTGTCTGGAAGTCGATATGTTAGAGTCCACTACAACTCCTAATTCCTTCTCATAAGGTGGACTCTTGATTATATATATATATATATATATATATATATATATATATATATATATATATATACAGTGGGTAAGGAAAGTATTCAGACCCCCTTCAATTTTTCACTCTTTGTTATATTGCAGCCATTTTCTAAAATCATTTAAATTATTTTTTTCCCCTCTTTAATGTACACACAGCACCCCATATTGACAGACAAAAAAAGAATTTTTGAAATTGTTGCAGATTTATTATAAAAGAAAAACTGAAATATCACATGGTCCTAAGTATTCAGACCCTTTGTTGTGACACTCATATATTTAACTCCGGTGCTTTCCATTTCTTCTGATCATCCTTGAGGTCACCTTCATTTGAGTCCAGCTGTGTTTGATTATACTGATTGGACTTGATTAGGAAAGCCACACACCTGTCTATATAAGACCTTACAGCTCACAATGCATGTCAGAGCAAATGAGAATCAGGAGGTCAAAGGAACTGCCTGAAGAGCTCAGAGACAGAATTGTGGCAAGGCACAGATCTGGCCAAGGTTACAAAAAATTTTCTGCTGCACTTAAGGTTCCCAAGAGCACAGTGGCCTCTATAATCCTTAAATGGAAGACGTTTGGGACGACCAGAACCCTTCCTAGAGCTGGCCGTCCGGCCAAGCTGAGCTACCGGGGGAGAAGAGCCTTGGTGAGAGAGGTAAAGAAGAACCCAAAGATCACTTTGGCTGAGCTCCAGAGATGCAGTCAGGAGATGGGAGAAAGTTGTAGAAAGTCAACCATCACTGCAGCCCTCCACCAGTCAGGGCTTTATGGCAGAGTGGCCTGTCAGATGCCTCTCCTCAGTGCAAGACACATGACAGCCCGCATGGAGTTTGCTAAAAGACACCTGAAGGACTCTGGGATGGTGAGAAATAAGATTCTCTGGTCTGATGAGACCAAGATAGAACTTTTTGGCCTTAATTCTAAGCGGTATGTGTGGAGACAACCAACTGGCAGACCAACCACATGCGTTACCTGGTAGGTAACCACCCATACATTCAGATCGGGACTACAGTTCATCACTTGTCCAATACAGTCCCCACAGTGAAGCATGGCGGTGGCAGCATCATGCTGTGGGGGTGTTTTTCAGCTGCAGGGACAGGACAACTGGTTGCAATCGAGGGAAAGATGAATGCGGCCAAGTACAGGGATATCCTGGACAAAAACCTTCTCCAGAGTGCTAAGGACCTCAGATTGGGCCGAAGGTTTACCTTCCAACAAGACAATGACCCTAAGCACACAGCTAAAATAACGAAGGAGTGGCTTCACAACAACTCTGTGACTGTTCTTGAATGGCCCAGCCAGAGCCCTGACTTAAGCCCAATTGAGCATCTCTGGAGAGACCTAAAAATGGCTGTCCACCAACGTTTACCATCCAACCTGACAGAACTGGAGTGGATCTGCAAGGAGGAATTGGCAGAGGATCCCCAAATCCAGGTATTGCGTCTATCTCAAGAAGAATCATGGCTGTATTAGCTCAAAAGGGTGCTTCTACTAAATACTGAGCAAAGGGTCTGAATACTTAGGACCATGTGATATTTCAGTTTTTCTTTTTAATAAATCTGCAAAAATTTCAAAAATTCTTTTTTTTGTCTGTCAATATGGGGTGCTGTGTGTACATTAATGAGGGAAAAAATTAATTTAAATGATTTTAGCAAATGGCTGTAATATAACAAAGAGTGAAAAATTGATGGGGGTCTGAATACTTTCTGTACCCACTATATATATATATATATATATATATATATATATATATATATATATATATATATATATATATATATATATATATATATATTTATACTTTACTGTCAAATGATGCAAAGAGTAAGCAACATGTGTTTTGCCCTTATTTGGGCTCATCAGGCATACACACTCCACTACCTGACGAGCCCAAATAAGGGTGAAACACGTGTCACATACTCTTTGCATTATTTGACAGTAAACTATGTAACATTCTATGATCTGCTTCTTGCAACTGAGTGAGTGTGGCAGATGTTTGCCAACTGGCAGATCAACCACATGCGTTATCTGGTAGGTAACCACCCATACATTCAGATCGGGACTACAGATGCAATGAATATATATATATATATATATATATATACTCAGCAAAAAAAGAAACGTCCTCTGACTTTCAACTGTTTTTACTTTCAGTAAACTTAATGTGTAAATATTTGTATGAATACTAAAAGAGTCAACACCATAAGACATAAACTAAAAATGTTTCACAATGTGTTCCTGAATGAAGGGAGGCTCAAAATCAAAAGTACCAGTCAGTATCTGGTGTGGCCACCAGCTGCTTGAAGTACTGCAGTGCATCTCCTCCTCATGGACTGGACCAGATTTGTCAGTTCTTGCTGTGAGATGTTACCCCACTCTTCCACCAAAGCACCTGCAAGTTCCTGGACATTTCTGGGGGGAATGGCCCTAGCCCTCACCCTGCGATCCAACAGGTCCCAGACGTGCTCAATGGGATTGAGATCCGGGCTCTTCCACTGCGAGGATGATCAGCTGTCCTTCCTGTCTCCCTGTAGCGCTGTCTTAGGCGTCTCACAGTGCGGACATGGCAATTTATTGCCCTAGCCACATCAGCAGTCCTCATGCCTCCCTGCAGCATGGCTAATGCACGTTCACGCAGATGAGCAGGGACCCTGGGCATCTTTCTTTGGGTGTTTTTCACAGTCGGTAGACAAGTCTCTTTAGTGTCCTGCGTTTTTAGAACTGTGACCTTAAATGCCTACTTTCTGTAAGCTGTTAAGGTCTTAACGACCGTTCCACAGGTGCATGTTAATTAATTGATTATGGTTAATTGAACATGCATGGAAAACATTGTTTAAACCCTTAACAATGAAGATCTGTAAAGTTATTTGGATTTTTAAAACATTATTGTTGAAATACACAGTCCTGGAAAAAGGAACGTTTCTTTTTTTGCTGAGTATATATATATATATATATATATATATATACAGTATATATATATATATATATATATATATACAGTATATATATATATATATATATATATATATATATATATATATATATATATATATATATTGTCAGGGATGCCAGGGGCGACGACCCGGCCGGGACGCCCTGAAGGACCGGAAGAGGGTCTACGCCCGCCCTGGATCACGTGGGGGCCGCCACCCTGGTTGTTTTGGGGGCCACGGGTAGGGGGCTTGGAAGCCCAACCCTGTAGGGGCCTGTGGTCACTGCCAGGGGGTGCCCCAATGCCTTGGGAACCCTGGACCCCAGCACTTCCACCACACCAGGAAGTGCTGGGGGAAAGAGAAGCAGGGACACCCGGAGAGCTTCCGGGAGAACAGCCGGTACTTCCGCCAAACACGGGCGTGTTGGTGGGTGATTGCCGGAGTTTACCTGGAGCACATCCGGGTGCTAATAAAAGGGGCTGCCTCCCTTCATTCGAGGCTGGAGTTGGGTGGAGGCAGGAGAAGACAGAGTAGAAGCAGCCCGAAGAAGAAGGTGTTGAGTGGCCAGGACTTTGAGGGATTTGTGTGCACAGATTGTTGTAAATAGTTGTAAATTTTATTGTCTGTGTCTTTTGTCCTACTTGATGTGTCCTTTTTTTTTGGGTGGCATGTTGTTAGTAGATAGTTAGTTAGTAAACATGCATGGGGCAGTATGCGTGGCATCCCCCCAGCAATGGATTTTATATGCGCGGCCGCGACTACCCAATCAGCACTCTTCCCAGCAATGCTGTCCTTTATTTGCTTATCATGCGCGGCCGCGGCTACGCCATTTACTGTGAACTCAGCTTCCAGTGTGTGCGCGTCCACGATGCCGGTCATGCGTGTCGCACCGAGCCTCGCGCATGCGCACTGCACCAAAAGACACACACACATGGACACCTGGACGCACACAGGGGTTTTATTAAAGAGGATATATATATATATATATATATATATATATATATATATGATCAAACATAGCAGCAGCCCTAGCAGCACCCATCTACACACCACACCTGGAACTCCAACTTCTATTAGTTTGATGCCCAATCTCTCATGTGGCACCTCATCAAATGCTTTCTGAAAATCAAGATAAATAATATCATATGTTCAAATTTGATCATATCCTTTTGTTGCTTCCTCATAGATATCTAGTATGTTGGTAAAACGTAACCCCTCCCTTTCTGAACCCATCCTGACTACTCAGTTAAACTCCTGTCCTTGCCAGGTGTTGCTCAATCTTATCCTTAATAATTCCTTCCATTAATTTTCCCGTAATGCACATTAAGCTTGCTTGCCTTTAGTTGCCTGGACGTGCCTGGTTATATAACAGGATAATATTTGCCATTTTCCAGTCCTTGGGAATCGCTGTAGTGCACATTGACTCCTTAAAGGGTCAAGGATTTATATCTGTACTTGCCAGCTTCCTTAAGAACTCGAGGGTGAATATTATCTGGTCTTGGTGATTTGTTTCATATCGGCCTATTTCATCTGAGCAGTACTTCTCCCTCTACAATTTCCAAATTACTAAGGACCTCCTTAGTAGTCCCTGTTACTGCTGGGAGGTTATCCACTTCCTCACTTATGAAGACCTCAGAAAAATGCAAGTTTAGAGCATCTGCTACTTCACTGTCTGTATCTTTTAATTCCTTTTTGCTATTCCTGGTGCACTTCACCTCCTCCTTGACTCTTCTTTTACTACTAAAATACTACAGTTACGTTAAGCTGTATATACTGACTTAGGACAGGTGCCGTTACATAGCTGTGTACCACAGAGAAGACACCCACTCTGCTGTTTTCTATTGGCACAAACTCGCACATTAACTCCGAGATGAGCAGTTGCCCTTTCAAAAGCTGATTTCATTGTTAGCACAACACTAATGTCATTCCAGTTAAAAAGGCACAGCATCTATCTTAAGGCAGTGCATAACTGTTATGTACTCATCAGACTTAAAGTCAAGTCGTGTCATTTTCTGAGTTACTTAATCCAGACCCAAGGTCCCGGGGACCCGGGGGGTTTTGGGGCTGGGGAGATGGAGCCAATCCCAGCTAGCATAGGGCACAAGGCAGAAACAAACCCTGAACAGGGCCAATTCCACACACACGAAGTACACACTAGGGCCAATTTCACATTGACAATTCAACTAATCTGCATGTTTTTAGACAGCGGAAGGAATCTGGAAAACCCACACAGACACGGCGGGGGAAACATGCCAAGTCCAGGACGCAGACTCTGATCTCTTTACTGCGAGGCAGCAGCACTACCAGTACACCCCAATGCCACCATCATGCTTAAAGGTGTAAAAAAAAAATGTGGTATTTTATATTGTTTTGTTCAATTATCTTTATAATGTTTCATCAGGTTTCCTCCGGGTGCTCCGGTTTCCTCCCACAGTCCTAAAACATGCAAGTTAGGTGCATTGGCGATCCGAAATTGTCACCTTGTGTGTGTGCCCTGTGGTGGGCTGGCATCCTGCCCGGGGTTTGTTTCCTGCCTTGCGCCCTGTGCTGGCTGGGATTGGCTCCAACAGACCCCTGTGACCCTGTAGTTAGGGTGCAGCGGGTTGGATAATGGATGGATGGATGTTTCATCAGTGGGAAAGTTGTTGAAGCACAGGCAAGGAAGGCTATGTTTAAAATTTGAAACCCAGCGGAATACTACCAAAGGTCCTCTTTCACCCATTGCTTATGTTAACCGGAGCAGAGCTTACCTGTCAGGACGAAATGCAGAAGTGTGAAAAGGGCTTATTAAACAGTTACGTGGCATGTGCCCCCAGCTCTCTGTACAGGTGCCCATTTTGCCTGGTGCTCAGGCAGGTAGTGATCAAGAATAAGTTCTTAACATTTGTAAACAACAGGCAGGGAGTTTCCTGCTGTTTATTTCTAAGCCTTTTGTAGTGGGACGGACCCTTGCTGAACCCTTGAGGTCCTCATGTTTCACTAGTAAAAAGAAGATGATAGAGTTTAGCATCTAAAGATATGGCAAAAAAATACAAATATCTCAAATGTAAGTAAATCTCACAGTACTTCACTTTTCTGAAAGAAAAATAAGAGAAAGAAACTAAACAAATTAAACATTGAGATCCATCTGAGGTGAAAAAAAAAAAAGATTCAATGATTGTGAAACTAGTTGGCTCAAACAACTGGACACCCACAAGGACTGAACTTGAGAACGGATGGGTTAAGTGACTCACTCGGGGTTACCGTGAGTGGAACCAGCATCCTTGTGTTTTAAAGTCCAACGCCTTCACAAATATACCACACAGCTGGCTTACACAGACCTAATCGGGTTAATCCCCCCACCTCCATGATTGATAAATGAAAGAAATGCTAATAAGGGACAACGCCCATCAATCTGTGCCTCAGCGAGTCCGGAGCCGAAGGGCCCTCTGCAGCCACTGGATGACTCAAGATCTGAATTCCAAATGAGAAAGCAGGGCTTGTTATTTATCTATTTATTTTTTCTTTACTCCAGAAGACAGTATGTTCTGGCCAGATGTGGAGATCCCAGGGGTCTGCTCAAGTCCAGTTCACAGCTGAGCATTCTGGACGCGAAAGCATTCCAGCTCGACAGGATGCGTCTTTTCTGCAGAGGTGTGTTTTGGTTCATTTTTGCCTGCTGTTGATCATACGCCTGCGCTCGGTCGCCACTTGGAAATTGGTGCTTGCAAAACAATAAATAAAAATCTAAAAAAAATCATTAAGCTGATCCCCTTGCATGTGAAGTTGGAAGCTTTTTACAATCTCAAACGAGAAGCGTGCCAAGGCTAGACATGGGGGTGGGGGTACGTTGCCGAAAGCATTTGCTTTAATTCCTCCTGAGAACTTGGCTCATCTTAAATTACCACCTCCGTCCCCGTGGAGCTCGTTCGACCCAACGGAGAAATCTGTTTTTTTCAGGCACATTGGAGGAAATGGAAAGTACTGCTTTAAACCTCGTTTTCATCTTTTAAACTTTCTTCCCTAATGCCTAAACCTTTACAAGTGGCATGACGTGGTTTCACCATTCTTTCCTTGACTAGTCTTTTACTGAGGAGCAGCTTCTGTATGGTAAACTCTGTCAACAAGCCCAGATTGTGGAGTGCTGCACTGGTGGTTGTCCTTCTGGAAGTTTCCCCCATCTACACACAAGTTTTCTAGAGCTCAGCCAGAGTGACCATCAGGTTGTTGCTCACTTCTCTCACCAAAGAGCCGTCTTTCCAAATTGCTCAGTTTGGCTGGGTGGCTGGCTCTAGCCGGAGTCGTGGTTGTTCCCAGCTTCTTCCATTTAAAAATGATGGAGGCCACTATTGACTTGAGAACCTTCAATGCTGCAGACATTTTCTGTGGCATGAAGCCCTGCAGGCAGTTCCTTTGACTTCATGGCTTGGTTTATCCTCTACTATTAGACCTTCTATAGAGAGGTCTGTACTTTTCACTAATCGGGTCTAATCAAATGAGTTGATCACAGGTGGACTCCAAACAAGGTGTAGCAACATCTAGACCAGTGGTCTCAAACTCCAGTACTGGAGGGCCCCAGTGGCTACAGGTTTTCGTTTTAACCCATTTCTTAATTAGTGACCTTTTTTTTTACCGCTGTCAGAGATGGCTGGGGGGGGGCGACCCGGTCCCGGGACGCCCAGGATGACCGGAGGAGGGCTTACACATTCCCCAGACCATGTGGGGGCAACCACCCTGGTACCTTTGGGAGCTTTGAAGCTCAACCCTGTAGGGGCCCGTGGTCTCCGCCAGGGGGCACCCTGGACCTCAGCACTTCCGCCACACCAGGAAGTGCTGGGGGGAAGAGGAGCAGGGACACCTGGAGTGCTTCCGGGGATGCAGCCGGCATTTCCGCCATACTGGGGTGTGTCGGTAGAAGATTGCCGGGACACACCTGGAGCACAACCGGATGATTATAAAAAGGGCCGCCTCCCTTCATATGATAGCTAGAGTCGGGTGGAAGAGGACAAGGTCTCTGGAGGAGGCAAGGAGGCGGCCTGAAGGAAGAGAAAGTGTTGTGTGTTGGCCAGGACTTTGGGGACTTTGGGGTTATGTGGCACTTGTAAATATGTTTAATAAACGTGTGTTGGGTGACATTGACGTGTCCGCCTGTCTGTGTCCAGGCCGGCTACCACACTGTTAATTAACTTCTTTTGAATTAATTTTAATTGACTTGTTCTTGAAGACTCGGAAACCTTCACTGTTTCTTTTTCCTTAATTAGCAGTCAAACAATAATGAGATATGAAATGAGCCCAAACATGATCATCAAACTGTGTCCATCATACAGTATCTGAAAATAAAGAAAGATGCTCAGGTCCACAAAACATTTTCACAGTGCTCTTAGAAAAATGAAAATCAATAATTTTGGAAATGTATGCCATTGCACAATGAGAGCAGCAACAAGCCATGGAATTAAGGAATGCGTTTAATTAAGAACAAGAATCGGCTGTGTCACACATGTGCGCATGGGAGGCAGCTAAAGGCTTTGAATAAGAGCAATTCCAAGCCAGACCGGGAGGTAGCGGAGGGCACTGACTGTTTTTCTCGCTTTTCTGTAGACCTTTCACGGGAAATTCTACCTGCCCCTGCTGACGTCATTCCTGGTTTCTGCCCCTTTATTGTCACTTCCTATACTGGCCTTTAAAGCCGCCACCTTTCCCCCATCCCCTCAGTTCTGTTATGGACTCCAATCTGTACACATCAGTACAAACCTTTAAACCGGTGGAGCACACCCTGAAGATGTGAAAAAAAGAAAACAAGAATTGAAAATATGAAAAATACATCTATTGAAACCAAAACAAATTAACTTAAACTACATTCTGATACTAGAAAAATAAATATAGAGTTAGACAAATGTTGATAAAAGTTAAGTAGGTATAGTAAAACTTGTAGCAGTGTATCGGCAGAAACAAATATAGGAATAAATTTTATTAGGGTTTCAAAAAAACGTTAGGGGGGCACGATTAAAACTGCTATGAAAACTCGGGTCGCAAATACTTAAAGGTTGTGAAACGCTGCTTTAAACTTTTTTGCAGCCAGGGAATAATATATACGGGTGTCCGTCCCAAACCTTTCTGTGGCTTTTTTTTTTTTTAATTTTTGTGACAGCTCCTAATTTAATAACTGGTTGGAGTTTGAGACCCTGACTTAGTTGGTCTTCTGTCGGCTCACTCACTTCCCATTTCATTTCTGTTTAAGGAAAGAAATGAAGCAATTCAGAGGAACGATGAAGAAATCTTAAAAAAAAAAAGTCAATTAAAATGAAAGGAAAAGAAATTAATTAGCAGCAAAAACTGGTCACCAATTTAAGAAGAGGGTTAGAATGAAAACCTGCAGTCACTGCGGCTCTCCAGGACTGGAGTTTGAGACCACTGATCTAGACAGTGATCAACAGAATGAAGTGCATCCGAGCCAAAGTAAAGGATCTGAATATGTGCGGCTGAATGCATGCCTTCTGAGTGCTCTGTTTCTGTCTTCTCTAGCCGTGTTTTCAACTGCACTAATAGCACAGCAGTCGTTGCCTTTTTTTATATCGCTCAAATCGAACTCTGCAGCCTATAAAGCCACTGAGCTACCACAAGTCAATGTCGGCTCTGTTTTTAAACACGTGATGAAGTGCTCTTAAAAAGTGTGTATTTAATGTTGTCTACTAATGCATGTCGCTGCATTTTATTATTGCTGTTCTTTTTGAATGTGACTCACTGTTATGAAAATACTTAAAATAAAAATGGTACAATTGACTCTTAGAAGCCACTTAAAAAATAAAAAAATGCTCCAACTTATTTAGATAATGAGGACAAAATAATATGCAATAGGATGCAATAAGGGGCAGCACGGTGGCACAGTGGGTAGCGCTACTGCCTTGCAATATGGAGACCTGGGTTCGCTTCCCGGGTCCTCCCTGCGTGGAGTTTGCATGTTCTCCCCGTGTCTGCGTGGGTTTCCTCCCACAGTCCAAAGACATGCAGGTTAGGTGCATTGGCGATTCTAAATTGTGTTTAGTGTGTGTGCCCTGTGCCCTGTGGTGTCTCCTTGCATCCTGTGTTGGCTGGGACTGGCTTCAGCAGACCCCTGTAGTTGGGATATAGTGGGATGGATGATGCAATAATATCCATCCATTTTCTAACCCGCTGAATCCAAATAGGGTCACGGGAGTCCACTGGAGCCAATCCCAGCCAACACAGGGCACAAGGCAGGAACCAATCCGGGGCAGGGTGCCAACCCACCGCAGGACACACACAAACACCAAGCACACACTAGGGCCAATTCAGAATCGCCAATCCACCTAACCTGCATGTCTTTGGATTGTGGGAGGAAACTGGAGTGCCCGGAGGAAACCCACGCAGACACGGGGAGAACATGCAAACTCCACGCAGGGAGGACCCAGGAAACAAACCCGGGTCTCCTAACTGCGAGGCAGCAGCGCTACCACTGCGCCACTGTGCCGCCCATGCAATAATATGCAATGAATAAATAGTTGAATGTGTGATCAGACCTGTTTTTGTTTCTTTACCTACTTAATGCTTTGTCCATTTATTTCTTTCAATGACACCGCATGCAACAAGAAATAAGCAGTGAAATGAAAACTGTCACTCTCACCCATCACAGTTGAGGGGGTGGGCTCTAGCGAGTACCACGTTACGATTGGTGAATCGTCAGGACAAGTTGCTTAAAGTTGTGACTGTGTACATCATCAACAACATTTACTGTATTTCTATAGCACATTTTCATACAAATAATGCAGCTCAAAGTGCTTTACATGATGAAGAAAGAGAAAAAAGACCAAATAAATAAGAATTCAAATTAGGGGACACTAATTAACATAGAATAAAAGTAAGGTCCGATGGCCAGGGAGGACAGAGAAAAAAAACAAAACAAAACAAAAAAAAAAGCTCCAGACAACTGGTGAAAAAAAAAATCTGCAGGGGTTCCAAGGCCACGAGACCACCCAGCCCCCTATAGGCATTCTACCTCACATAAGTGACCTCACAATCAGTCCTCATGGTATTCTGGGTTCTCATGGAAGAATCTGATGATGACGGTCATGTGGACTTCTGGCCTTTAATCCATCAATGTAGGAACATCAGTGGCCGGTATGAGTGCCAGCAGGGGTGGATCTACCATCAGGACATTCTGGGTCCTTTCACGAATCCTGCCTGTCCCCAGCACGATGAAACGATAGAGGCTCTGTGCGGCAAAATGACCAAGGGGACTTGCTTGATAAAATGCTCAAGTCTCCACAGGCCAAACAAGAGTGGAAAATACATTCATTAAACCACAGGGTTAAAAGTTTTATCAACTATCTTTTAAGCAGCTAATTCACCCAGGGGCCAGTGGGGTCTTAACCTGGGCTTAATTTATAGATTAATTTTGGAACAAAAATAGTAAATAATAAATTATTTTATTATGTAAGTTGAGTCCTTATTTATAGCAGGGGTGGATCTACCATCAGGGTGTTCTGGGTGTATGTCCAGGGGCCTGTGACAGCAAGGGTCTCTTTACCAATGCACCCAACCCTAGTACTTGACGAAACAATCGAGCGTCCATGTGCCGAGCATGAGAGTGGGAAATACCACAAAGCTTTAAACTACCAGGTGTCTGTGTGCTCCATTGTTGAAAGTATGATCAGCTCTCAGTTAATAAGGAGCTAAGTCACCCAGGGACCTGTGAGGGTCTTAATCCGGGCTTGAATGCCAGAAACAGATGCAGAGCGGCTACTTTAAATCTTTTAAAAGCTCTGAATTCATTTGCCTTTCAGCAGTATGCATCTGACGTACACTGTATGTTCAAAAATATGTGGACGCCCCTGCAAATGATTGGGTTCAGGTGTTTCATTGTTAACTAATCTCCATTGACAAACATTGGGTCATACTAAAGAGCTCAGTGACTTTAAACGTGACACTGTCATAGGATACCACCTTTGCCATGTGACATTTCTGCTCAGCTACACTTTCCCCAGTTGACTGTAAGTGCTATTATTGTAATGTGGAAGCGTCAAGAAGCAACAACAGCTCATCCACAAAGTGGCAGACCTTGAAAACCCTGAGAGTGGGGCTGCTGAAAGCTGAAGCACATAAAAGTGGCCTGTCCTGTGTGGCATCCCTCACCACAGAGCACCAACCTGCCTCAGAAGCAACTTTAGCACAAGAACTGTGCATCAAAAGCTTCATGAAATGCGTTTCCATGGCCAAGCCTAAGATCACTATGCAGAATGGCAAGCATTGGCTGGAGTGGTATAAAGCAAACTACCATTGGACTCCAGAGAAGTTGGAAATGTGGGGTGATGAATCACACTTTGCTGTCTGGCAGTCTGATGGATGAATCTGGGTTTGATGGATGCCTGGAAAACCCCATCTTCTGGTCTGCATAGGCCTTGCTCTTAAAATCTAAAATATTATGGAGGAGGGAGAATGGTCTGGGCCTGTTGTTCATGGTTTGGGTGAGGCCCCTTGTTTGCAGAGCATGGTACTGTTACTGCAAGATTCTCTGGTCTGATGAAACCAAGAAGAGCATCATCGCTGGAGGAAACCAGGCACCTCTCAATACCTAAGCAATATGATTCTAATAGTGAAACATAGAGGTGGTGGCAACATCAGGGACTGGGAGACTAGACAGGATTGAAAGAAAGCCAAACGGGGCAAAGTACACAGATATCTTAAATGAAAACCTGCCCAGATCTCCCTTCCTAAAGGACAAAGCAACACTGGAGTGGATTAGGGACAACTCTCTGAAATGTCCTTGAGTGACCCAGCCATAGCCCAGACTTTAACCCAATCGATCATCTCTGGAGGGAACTGAAGATAGTTGTCCACCAGCGGCCTCCATGCACCCTCACTGTGCCTGAGAGGATCTACAGTGAAGAATGGCAGAAAATTCTCAAACCTAACTGTGTGAAGTTTGTCACGTGAGACCCAAGAAAACTCCAGGGTGGAATGGCTGCCAAAGGGGCTTGAACGAAGTATAACCGAAGATCAGTATGTTCAAAGGTAAGCATTGGCTGGAGTGATGTAAAGCAAACCGTCATTGGTCTCCAGAGCAGTGGAAATGTGTGGGTTTGATGGATCCCAGGAGAAACACTACCTTCTGAACAGCATTGTGCTTTCTAGGTAAAGAACTGTTGACTGTAACCTAAATTTAAAATCGCATATTCATCAGACCACTAGGACAGCATTTTTTCACTTAAGAAACACAACAAAAGTTAGACCTCTTATATCATTGAAAGATGCTGAGAAATGAGTTCACGCTTTTGTTTTCAGTCGTCTGGATTACTGTAACGCACTCCTCTCAGGACCACCGAAAAAAGACATAAATCGTCTGCAACTAGTGCAGAATGGAGCTGCTAGAATCCTAAAATGGAAAAAATATTTCAAGCACATCTCTCCAGTTTTGATGTCACTACACTGGTTACCTGTGTCATTCAGAATTGACTTTAAAATACTGCTTATGGTTTACAAAGCCTTAAATAATCTCGCTCCATCTTATATATCGGAGTGTCTGACATCTTATATTCGAAATCGTAACCTCAGATCTTCAAATGAGTGTCTGCTTAGAATTCCAAGAGCAAAACTTAAAAGAAGTGGTGAGGCGGGCGGCCTTCTGCTGTTATGCACCTAAAATCTGGAATAGCCTGCCGATAGAAAGTCACCAGGCTAATACAGTGGAGCACTTTAAAAAACTGCTGAAAACACATTACTTTAACAAGGCCTTCTCATAACTTTACCTTCATTTAATCCTGATACTCTGTATATTCAATTTATTATCATAACTATTCATGGTGGCTTTAAAATCTGTATTGACCCCTACTCTCTCTTCTATTTCTTTTCTCAGTTTTCGGTGGTGGCGATCTGCACCACCACCACCTAATCAAAGCACCGTGATGTCCTGACCCAGAAGTCAACATGACCATCATCATCAAGTCCTTCCAAGAGAACCCTAAATACAACAAGGACTGTTTCATTTATGTGAGGTAGATTGCCCAGAGGGGACTGGTCAGGTGGTCCCGTGGCCTGGAACCCCTGCAGATTTTATTTTTTCTCTCCAGCCGTCTGGAGTTTTTTTTTGTTTGTTTTTTCTGTCGTCCCTGGCCATCGGACCTTACTCTTATTCTATGTTAATTAGTGTTGTCTTATTCTAATTTTTACTTTGTCTTTTATTTCTCTTTTCTTCATCATGTAAAGCACTTTGAGCTACATTATTTGTATGAAAATGTGCTATAGAAATAAATATTGTTGTTGTTGTTCTGTACAGTTTGGTGCAGGAAGGATAATGGTAGGCGTTGGGCTAGAACTGTCAGCCCCAGAGAAGGATACTGCTAATGCTACATCATACACGATCATTGGAGACATTGGAGACAATTGTGCACTTCCAGTTTGGGGAAGGTCTGTCCCAGTATGATTGTGTCCCTGTGTTCCATACAGACATTGAGGAACTGAAGTGGACCCTGAACCCAACCCTATTGAACACCTTTGGGATGAATTAAATTGTGAGTCAGGTCTTCTTGTCCAGCATCAGTACCTGACCTCACAAATGCTCTTTTGGCTGAATGGACGCAGATTCCTACAGAGACAATCTAAAATTCTTGTGGAAAGCCTTCCCAGATGAATGGAGGCAGTTCTCAGGGTCCAGCTTCATATTAATTATCGTGATTTTGGAATGGGATGCCCAACAAGCTCCTATACAATTGGTGTGACGGTCAGATGTCCACAAACTTTTGGCCATGCAGTGTATCAATTTAATCCTTAATCAGATAATTTCATTAGAACTGTAAAACAGCATTATGGCCCTTACGGGCTGTTAACTTTATAATAATAATATTATTAATAATATTATTAATAAATGGTGGTACCATGCAATAAATAAGGACTTGCTGACTGAGGAAACTGAAAGCTCATGTTACGCTTACAGCCCTGTGTGTGGGATGTCTTCCTAATGTAAGGGAGCCCCCTAGTGTTTAGTCTCCTTCCATGCACTAAGGAACAAACAACCCAGCTCTGTTTCACTGGAGCCTTTTTACATTCTGAAGGTTTCTACAAGGCTACAATAAAAACAAATAAGACAACTCTTTTTTTTGTTTTAGACTTTATTTTAGTATATATTTGGGTCATTCCATTTTCCAAGTTGGTTCACGAAACCAGAATACAGTCATACTGTACATGGATCAGAGGGGCCATCATGAAAAAGAAGCCAACCAAATCTCTGAAGATGAACCCAGGTGCAATGGTAATGCAGTGTGGCAGAGTGGCGTGGTTCTGCTTTTTTATGTTCAATATTCTTGGTTTAACTTCATATATCTTCTTATATAATACGCTACCGTGGCTGTCCATTTGTCTATCCAGGATATTAAATCACCTGTAGCTCGCAAACCGTTTGACCAATTGACCTGAAATTTGGTACACATATACTACGTGACATCTACTGTCCACTTTTGGGGTGAAGATTGACCTCCAAGGTTATTCCTCTTTTTATTTTATTATAGAATCAACTCTCAGCAGACATGCGCTGTTCTCATCCTTACCACCTTCCTATCTTAAATCATTCTTGAGGCAGATTGAAGACGTAAGTGCCAGCTTAAGTGAAAAACATATTTTTTTTACCCCTGTGAGCTCCTTTCACAAAATGAAAATGGCCGAGAGCTCCTCATGTTTTCTAACGTTTATTCTCATAGCTTATTTCAACCCAACCAAACTGAATAAGCTTGTTTTGCCTGCACATTTACAAAATGTTGGTGTCCACAACATCCATCCATCCATTTTCTAACCCGCTGAATCCGAATACAGGGTCACCTGGAGCCAATCCCAGCCAACACAGGGCACAAGGCAGGAACCAATCCTGGGCAGGGTGCCAACCCACCGCAGGACACACACAAACACACCCAGCACACACTAGGGCCAATTTAGAATCGCCAATCCACCTAACCTGCATGTCTTTGGATTGTGGGAGGAAACCGGAGCACCCGGAGGAAACCCACGCAGAGAACATGCAAACTCCACGCTGGGAGGACCCGGGAAGCGAACCCGGGTCTCCTAACTGCGAGGCAGCAGCGCTACCACTGCGCCACCGTGCCGCTCATCCCAAAACATCCCAAAAAAAATATTTAGTTGACCAGCAAGTGCATTTTGTGTGTCTGTATGCATTTCTAGTGTATCTCACACTATTGAATTAAAACATGAATGCTGTCAAAACAAAACAATGCAATTCCCAATACTGTACTTCTTCATTTGTCATTTTGTTCCATGTCACTGTGTCACTTTATTCACATGTCCAGTGTCATGTGTGATGTGTTTTTTAGTTAGTCAGATGACTGGCACTGAGGTGTATGGTGGAGTGGAGCCACTGAGGTTCACTCTCATGGAGTCATTTAAATGTTTGTCTGTCAGATTCATGGCTGACTCATAGCGGTATGGAGACCCAAACAAAGCAGACATCTTCAGAGCTGCTTGGTGAAGATTCTTATAGTTATCTGGCTTTCCTAAGCTCTAGAAATGCTGAGAATTCTGTTGAGACTTTAACTGCACATTATTTTGAAGGTTTACTAATATTTTTATATATAATACACTACCATGGCTGTTTGTTTGTCTGTCTGTCCAGGATTTTCAATCACTCGTAGCTCGCAAACCGTTTGAATTATTGACCTGAAATGTGCACACATATACCACGTGATGTCTACTGTTCGTGTTTGGGGTGATGATTGACCTCCAAGGTTATTCCTCTTTTAATTTTTATTTTATTTTATTGTATAATCATCTCTCGGCAGCGGCCAGCAGGACGCCGTTCTCATCCCTACCAGCTTCGCCGTCACTTCTCCTACCTCTTCATCATTCTTAAATTATTCTTGAGGCAGATTGAAGACTTAAGTGCCAGCTTAAGTTAAACATTAAAAGTAATTGCAACACAAACACTGACTTAATCAGTTTTAACGCGAAAAAATGCCGACGGAAAAAGAGAAGAAGCGGCCACTAGGGTGGAGAAATGAAGAGCTGCTCAAGAAGCACATCAACCTCTGAGCAAATGAATGCAAAACGTACAGAGAAAGAGGATGAAGACTAGGAATGCTCAAGTCAAGTGTATTAACGTGCAGTGAGCCATTACTGGTTTTCTATATTTTTACTATCTTTCTTTATGAAATGTGTGTAATTCCTTATTATTGTGTAGTTGTGTTTCTAAGTGTGGTCATCTTTTCTCTCAGGTCCCTTGTGCTTTGTGGATGGTTAACCCAAGAGGTGGGACCACCTGTCTGCCTTCATGTTTGCAGAGCAGCCCCACCGACTGGTCTAATGTAGTTCATTGTCATCAGTTCTTGGCATGGGTGAGTTCTGTTTGGTTGTAGTAAGTATTATTCTTATTTCTTATTTGATTCTCTGCATTTTTGACAACAATTACTGGATTCTGTTTTACAGCTTTGTTATCGGATTGCCTTTGGGCATTTCCATTTATGCCTTTTGTCCTTTTTTTTGAGCATTTTGGACATACAGAGCAGTTCTGAAATAAATCTTTCACTCTATATTGATTCTTTATCACCTCCTTATATACAACCAAGGGTTAACAGTTTGTTCTTCCTCTTTTGGGGACATTAGTTATAGTATTTTGGCGCTTAAATGTTGTTGTGGGAAACCGATGTGTTATATTATTTGAAATTGGAAAAAATGAAATACTCAGTTAGAGGATCCGTACAGACTTTTTTCAAAACATGGCAGGATCTGATCAGTAATATTTTAAAATAAGTTCATAAAGCACAGAGAATTTATTAATTTAGGTATGTTTACAAGCCTTAAATTTAACGCCGTTTGGCTTGCTCTCTCTCTCAGGGGTGGGGATCGATCTGGTCTTAACTCAATTTTTCTTTTTATAAAAACTTGATTGCTTTGTATGGATTGTAATAAACTTAATAAAATTAATAAAAAAAATAAAAATAAATAAATAAATAAATGTTGTTGTGGCGAGTTTCCCTTTTGTGAGGGTCTGCTCCCCCTGAAGTCAGCTGGTTCATCCAACGACTGAGCCAAATTAAATGTGTTTCTGCTGGATGCACCAGTAAAGGGCCTGGTGTTATGACTGGGAGTCCCAAATGTTTAGAGTTCTGAAAGCACTACTGAAAATATCCAATAGAGGGGGAAATCCCATCAAAATCCCTGGCTAGATACATAGCCTTTATGAAACAAAAGATTTATTATCAGAAAAAATGCTCTGTAAGTACATGAAGCTCCTTAGAGCACACAAGGCAAAAAGGAGCTGCCACCAAAGGCGAACAACTCCCAGTGCACAATCCGAAGGTGAAGTCAAAAAAGAAAACAACACGGTCAAAAATCCAATGAATCAAGATAAGTATAGTAGAAATACAAAGCACACTCACCAAACCTCAATAGCACATTTGAAATGAACTGCCAACAACTGTGGAAGACCCTCTGGATTTATTGGATGGCAGGCAGTTCCAGGCAGTGATTGGCAGGTGGCCTCTCCTTTTAGGGGACCACCTACAAAATACATGGAATATAACAAAGGCAGCTTATATACATAGACAAAACCAAAAAATGAGAACGATAGATGCACATAACCAATGTAAAAAGAATCAAAAATGAACAAGAGACATACAACATGAATCTGAACCCTTGCCAGGGTGGGAACATGACAGCTGTAACATCACAAAAATCTGAAAAAAGTGAAGGGGTCTGGATACTTTATGAAGGCGCTGTATGTCATAAATGTCCTAAAAGCACTTCCAAAAAACTCCACTAGAGGGGGAATTCCTGCCAAAAACCCAATCTGGAGACAAAAAGGGCTTTATCAAATAAAACATTTATTCTTCACAAAAATGCTCTTCGATAACAGTGAAGCTCCTTGCAGCACAAAGGCAATAGGATTTGCCCAAAACTATAAGACGATCCAAAACAATCAAAAGTAAAAGTGAAGTCAGAAACAGAGCGTGAAGTCAAAATATGAAAAGCACAATAACTGTGGAAGATCACATTAACTCGCCACTCCCAAGCACTTTCAAATGCACCGCCAAGAACTGTGGGAGACTTGTCTGGTTTTATAGGGTGGAGGGCAGTCCCTGGTGGTGATTGGCAGGTGGCACCGCCTCTTGGGGTACAACCCACAAAGAAAATGGAACATAACATAAAGGCAAAGACAATACAGCTGGCAATTAACAAAAGTAACATTAACATAAGTTAATAGGTTAAGTATGAAGAAAAGGGATATAAAACATGTATTTGAAGACATATAACACTGAAGATCAGCCTAATCAATTTATTTCCCCACTGACAAATGAAAGAAACTCCAATTATAGATTGGACCGAACCTTTGCAAAGGCCACAAGAAATCAAGAATTCTCTCAGTGGTCTGACTCTTATTTTTTAGAATTTTTTTGCAAGTTATAGCCCATGAGGAACTATAGCTTTTTTTTAAAATGCCCTAAAATATAAAGTGGTGCTAAAACTGGAGTCATTAAAATGGGATTAGTGACAATCAATGTGTGGGCCTGGGTATCAGGATGCTGGGGGAGAATTTCTTGACAGAAATGTGTCCATCCCTGACCTTGAAATCTGTCATTTTAATTAAATCTGAGTGACTGGTTGAAGGGGGTGGAGGGTGCAGCAAACTTAAAATGTCAATATCCGTGAAAAATTAGATTTATGAAAAATTAGCATCAAAAGCACAGCAAGATGAAACTAAGCAGACTTGAGCTGCGGGTGGGTTGGGTGCAAACAAAGATATGGAGTGAGTCATCCCGGCTGGCTTTACAGCTCTGGGGATTGAAAATTGCATTACGTGTGCATTAGGAGCGGGTGCTGGCATCTCCTCGGCACTAGCGGGCTTTTCACTGATCACAGCCCCCATATCGCTCTCTCTCATTCCTGCTTTTAACATTTTAACTTCTGGAGGGGCCTTCACTGTTTGTGTTGTTCACCTACAAACAGATTAAGAAATGCACAGCAGTGATTATTTAAAAAAGAAATGTGTGAATAAAAAGCAAAAACTGTGAAAATATAAGTGCACCCTTGGAAATGTTTTTCTTTTTAATACAAGGCTTTGATCTTTATTTAAACAAAATCTTTAGATATAGATAATGAAATTAGAGAAAAAATGAAAAATCTCTTTGCAGTATATTCAGTGCAAAATAAACAGATATGCCTGTTCTTTTTCTGGAAAGTGTAAGTCATCCTTTGGCTCTCATAGCTGGCACTTACCCCTCCGGCAGGCACTTCCTGTAACTGTGTAACCATCTCAGACATTGACTGGCACAACGTTCTTCCCATTCCTCCATGCAGAATTCATTCAGCTGTGTAATGTTTGAGGGGTGTCTTGTGTGCACAGCCCATACCAACATCTCAGCATCTCAGACTTGGACATTCTAGAACCCTTTTCTGCTTTCTTTTCAGCTATCTTCTAGTGCAGGGTTTCTTAAACTTTTTTTTTGGGTCACATCCCAATGTTGCCCTTCCTAATGTCTTCAAGACCCATTTGTGGATGATTTCCTGACAATTTGCTGGCTACGACCTTTGTTTTGATTTTTTTTTTTTTACTTTGATTCTGGTTTTGGTTTCTGCAATTCTCGATCTTCCATTTTTTAAAAAATATATTTTATTAATCCTTAAGGGAAAATTGTCTTTTGGGGGTCAGAGTACAGGGTAGTTGTATTTAGATTTGTAAGACTTACCAAGTCCGTTTACTTGGTCGGTCTACTCCTGTATCTGAATTTTGAATCTTCATTACCTGTAGGCCATAATCAGAAAAATGAAAAGAAATTAACGCTTGAAATATACCACTCTGTGTGTTATGAATCTATATACAAACCGGATTCCAAAAAAGTTGGGACACTATACAAATCGTGAATAAAAACTGAATGCAATGACGTGGAGGTGCCAACTTCTAATATTTTATTCAGAATAGAACATAAATCACGGAACAAAAGTTTAAACTGAGAAAATGTATCATTTTAAGGGAAAAATATGTTGATTCAGAATTTCATGGTGTCAACAAATCCCAAAAAAGTTGGGACAAGGCCATTTTCACCACTGTGTGGCATCTCCCCTTCTTCTTACAACACTCAACAGACGTCTGGGGACCGAGGAGACCAGTTTCTCAAGTTTAGAAATAGGAATGCTCTCCCATTCTTGTCTAATACAGGCCTCTAACTGTTCAATCGAATTGGGCCTTCTTTGTCGCACCTTCCTCTTTATGATGCGCCAAATGTTCTCTATAGGTGAAAGATCTGGACTGCAGACTGGCCATTTCAGTACCGGATCCTTCTCCTACGCAGCCATGATGTTGTGATTGATGCAGAATGTGGTCTGGCATTATCTTGTTGAAAAATGCAGGGTCTTCCCTGAAAGAGATGACGTCTGGATGGGAGCATATGTTGTTCTAGAACCTGAATATATTTTTCTGCATTGATGGTGCCTTTCCAGACATGCAAGCTGCCCATGCCACACGCACTCATGCAACCCCATACCATCAGAGATGCAGGCTTCTGAACTGAGCGTTGATAACAACTTGGGTTGTCCTTGTCCTCTTTGGTCCGGATGACATGGCGTCCCAGATTTCCAAAAGAACTTGAATCGTGACTCGTCTGACCACAGAACAGTCTTCCATTTTGCCACACTCCATTTTAAATGATCCCTGGCCCAGTGACAACGCCTGAGCTTGTGGATCTTGCTTAGAAATGGCTTCTTCTTTGCACTGTAGAGTTTCAGCTGGCAACGGCGGATGGCACGGTGGATTGTGTTCACTGACAATGGTTTCTGGAAGTATTCCTGAGCCCATTCTGTGATTTCCTTTACAGTAGCATTCCTGTTTGTGGTGCAGTGTCGTTTAAGGGCCCGGAGATCACGGGCATCCAGTATGGTTTTACGGCCTTGACCCTTACGCACAGAGATTGTTCCAGATTCTCTGAATCTTCGGATGATGTTATGCACAGTTGATGATGATAGATGCAAAGTCTTTGCAATTTTTCGCTGGGTAACACCTTTCTGATATTGCTCCACTATCTTTCTGCGCAACATTGTGGGAATTGGTGATCCTCTACCCATCTTGGCTTCTGAGAGACACTGCCGCTCTGAGAAGCTCTTTTTATACCCAATCATGTTGCCAATTGACCTAATTAGTGTTTATTGGCCTTCCAGCTCTTCGTTATGCTCAAATTTACTTTTTCCAGCCTCTTATTGCTACTTGTCCCAACTTTTTTGGGATTTGTTGACACCGTGAAATTTTGAATCAACATATTTTTCCTTTAAAATGATACATTTACTCGGATTAAACGTTTGATCTGTCATCTACGTTCTATTGCAAATAAAATATTGACATTTGCCATCTCCACATCATTGCATTCAGTTTTTATTCACAATTTGTTTAGTGTCCCAACTTTTTTGGAATCCGGTTTGTAATTGAGTTTCACTTTTTGAATTGAATTACTGAAATAAATTAACTTTTCAATGATATTGTAATTTATTGAGGTATGTATAAGTGATGCCATACTGCTAGTCACTCCATGGTATTCCACATAGGATCCCTTCCTCCTAAGTATGTAAGAGTTATGCCTCAACCTGTCACTTCTCAGGACTCTACGTAGGGTCTTATCACCACCAGCACAAACATACAGTGTCCCCGAGACACACAAAGGCTAAACACCTTTTTGGTTATGTGCCACTTACTAACCCACGGGGTCTTCCTTCTCCCATACTTTTTCTTGAACTAAGATTGCGACCTCTCAGTCTTGGTAACCCTGTGGGCAAGAAAACAGCAATCTTCCCACACTTGGTGCCCTAATAATTTTAGAGGTCATTTTTAGCTACACTTTGGACATATTTAGGACCAATTTTACGGGGTATAAAGGTATTTTATACACTTTTAAAGTATTTTATACTGATTTTAGGAAGGGTATAGCTTTTAACTTAAATTTATTTTGTGAGATCCAGGTGCCCAGGCATGCCTTCGGGCTGTTATTCCCTAATGCCCAATAATTACTTCAACCACTCAAGATATAAAGACAAAGTATAATAATAGCAATAGTCTTTATTAAAGTACAATAATACCAATCGAAGAAAATAAAATAGAGAGTGTGGACGCTGAAGACGGAAACAACGGGAGACAAACACCAATTTAAAGTAAAAAGCAATATCTTTATTCTTGGTGAGGCAACAAGACTGCAGCCCTTCTCAGCTCAGTGCCACTGACTGGTCAGATCAGACAGCCTGCAGCCTAACGTGGGGCCTCCCTCTATATACCTAGTTCGTGTATTAATAAAAAGGTTATACATAAATTATAATAGCTTGCGACTCCCTGAATTGGAATGTGTACATTGCTTCTTTCAGATAAAGAGGTTATCAGGGCACTCACAGTTTTAAGAAATATACTCAAATAGTTTTAATCAAGAATTCAGAAACTGTCATAACTGATTTATAATATCACAGAGTGTTCTGTTAGTATCAAGAGGTCAGCATTTTCTCATAAAAGAATGGAAGTTAGTCCCTTCTGTGCACAAGCTTAATTCTTTTTCTACCTAAATGAAGAATAAATCATATAAAAGTAATAAATCATATAGCCCTCTGCAGCATGATTAATACAAAATACAGTCCTTGGTATTGTGAGGTACAGTTGTGCTTGAAAGTCTGTGAACCCTTTAGAATTTTCTGTATTTCTGCATAAATATGAACTAAAACATCATCAGATTTTCACTCAAGTCCTAAAAGTAGATAAAGAGAAACCAGTTAAACAAATGAGACAAAAATATTATACTTGGTCATTTATTTATTGAGGAAAATGATTGAATATTACATATTTGTGAGTGGCAAAAGTATGAGAACCTCTAGTATTAGCAGTTAGTTTGAAGGTGAAATTCGAGTCTGGTGTTTCTAATCAATGAGATGCCAATCAGGTGTGAGTGGGCACCCTGTGTCATTTAAAGAACAGGATCTATCAAAGTCTGCTCTTCACAACACATGTCTGTGGAAGTGTATCATGGCACGAACAAAGGAGATTTCTGAGGACCTCACAAAAAGAGTTGTTGATGCTCATCAGGCTGGATAAGGTTACAAAACCATCTCTAAAGAGTTTGAACTCCACCAATCCACAGTCAGACAGATTGTGTACAAATGGAGGAAATTCAAGTCTATTGTTACCCTCCCCAGGAGTGGTCGACCAACAAAGATCACTCCAAGAGCAAGGCGTGTAATAGTCGGCGAGGTTACGAAGGGTAACTTCTAAGCAACTGAAGGCCTCTCTCACATTGGCTAATGTTCATGTTCATGAGTCCACCATCAGGAGAACACTGAACAACAATGGTGTGCATGGCAGGGTTGCAAGGAGAAAGCCACCACTCTCCAAAAAAAAAACATTGCTGCTCGTCTGCAGTTTGCTAAAGATCACATGGACAAAACAGAAGGCTATTGGAAAAATATTTTGTGGATGGATGAGACCAAAATAGAATTGTTTGGTTTAAATGAAAAGTGTTATGTTTGGAGAAAGGAAAACACTGCATTCCAGCATAAGAACCTTATCCTATCTGTGAAACATGGTGGTGGTAGTATCATGGTTTGGGCCTGTTTTGCTGCATCTGGGCCAGGAACCCTTGACTTCATTGATGGAACAATGAATTCTGAATTATATCAGCGAATTCTGAAGGAAAATGTCAGGACATCTGTCCATGAACTGAATCTGAAGAGAAGGAGGGTCATGCAGCAAGACAACGACTCTAAGTGCACAAGTCGTTCAACCAAAGAATGGTTAAAGAAGAATAAAGTTACTGTTTTGGAATGGCCAAGTCAAAGTCCTGACCTTAATCCAATTGAAATGTTGTGGAATGACCTGAAGCGAGCAGTTAATGTGAGGAAACCCACCAACATCAAAGAGAAGAAGCTGTTCTGTACGGAGGAATGGGCTAAAATTCCTCCAAGCCGGTGTGCAGGAAAGATCAAAACTTGCCGGAAACGTTTAGTTGTAGGGGGGTCACACCAGATACTGAAAGCAAAGGTTCACATACTTTTGCCACTCACAAATATGTAATATTCGATCATCTATATATATATAATTCACTAAGGACATGCACGACAGTGAGCACAAGTAAGACAGAGCCATGCCCACCAACTCACAGGGTCCCGCCCGTCAACTCTAAGACCATGGGATACTCTCAACAGAGCCCCGCCCTCCAACTCTAACCCTCCTACCGTGTCATGGAATACGCACGACAGAGACCCTCAAAACCGGTCCCGCCCACACGCAGCTGACACTGCATTTCTCGCCAAGCATCTGCAGTAAGCTTAAATCGCTCAGTCCAATCCAGCAGCAGCTGTACGAAAGCTTTTCGAGGAAAACCCTAGGCAGAATTTATGACGATATAATGCCCCGACATGTCACACCAATGTTGCAGCGATTTTCGTCGGAGAAGATAGCAAACCGCCTGCTGAAAGGGACATTTGCATCTGTCCCATAGGCAACTCCTGTAGACAGATTTCCACGCTCAATATGAATTGCAATCTTATGGTTTACCCACTTTTATTCCCTTACAGAGACATTTCACACCTGTGTCTTTCAAGAAGTATTTATTTCTTCTTGGTTTCTGAATTCCTTTCTCACCGTTTTCCGTTCCTATTCTTACACCGCCGTTTGCTACGGTGGGCTTCGGCTAGTTTTCCTTAATAAATAAATGACCAAGTATAATATTTTTGTCTCATTTGTTTAACTGGTTTCTCTTATCTACTTTTAGGACTTGAGTGAAAATCCAATGATGTTTTAGGTCATATTTATGCAGAAATATAGAAAATTCTAAAGGGTTCACAAACTTTCAAGCACAACTGTAATTGCTTATAATCATTACAGTTAATAATGTTTTTTCTTTCTCAAGAGCAAATATTTGGATATACTAGATAGATAGATAGATAGATAGATAGATAGATAGATAGATAGATAGATAGATAGATAGATAGATAGATAGATAGATACTTTATTAATCCCAAGGGGAAATTCACATAATCCAGCAGCAGTATACTGATACAAAGAAACAATATTAAATTAAATAATAATAAAATGAAAAGAATTAAAATAAAATTAATGTTAGCATTTACTCCCCCGGGTGGAATTGAAGAGTCGCATAGTGTGGGGGAGGAACGATCTCCTCAGTCTGTCAGTGGAGCAGGACGGTGACAAAAGTCTGTCACTGAAGCTGCTCCTCTGCCTGGAGATGATCCTGTTCAGTGGATGCAGTGGATTATTCGTGATTGACAGGAGTTTGCTTAGTGCCCGTCGCTCTGCCACAGATGTTAAACTGTCCAACTTTACTCCTACAATAGAGCCTGCCTTCTTAACAAGTTTGTCCAGGCGTGAGGCGTCTTTCATCTTTATGCTGCCACCCCAGCACACCACCGCGTAGAAGAGGGCACTCGCCACAACCGTCTGGTAGAACATCTGCAGCATCTTACTGCAGATGTTGAAGGATGCCAACCTTCTCAGAAAGTATAGTCTGCTCTGACCTTTCTTACATAGAGCATCAGTATTGGCAGTCCAGTCCAATTTGTCATCCAGCTGCACTCCCAGATATTTAAAGGTCTGCACCCTCTGCACAGTCACCTCTGATGATCACAGGGTCCATGAGGGGCCTGGGCCTCCTAAAATCCACCACCAGCTCCTTGGTCTTGCTGGTGTTAAGGTGTAAGTGGTTTGAGTCGCACCATTTAACAAAGTCTTTGATTAACTTTCTGTACTCCTCCTCCTGCCCACTCCTGATGCAGCCCACAATAGCAGTGTCATCAGCGAACTTTTGCACGTGGCAGGACTCCGAGTCATATTGGAAGTCTGATGTATATAGATTGAACAGGACCGGAGAAAGTACAGTCCCCTGCGGCGCCCCTGTATTGCTGAACACAATGTCAGACCTGCAGTTCCCAAGACGCACATATTGAGGTCTGTCTGTAAGATAGTCCACTATCCATGCCACAAGGTGTGAATCTACTCCCATCTCAATTTATTTTTTTCTAATTTACTATTAGAAAAGCGTACTGAAAAATCAACATTGCAAAAGGTGGATGTTGTCCTGGGCCGTTTTTTAATTTATCAGTTGGTTGTGATGCATAAAGTCTGCGTTCTCCGACGTCCAAATTAAAGATTCCCTCTCTGTTTCCCTCTGATGTTGTCATTCCACAGCTAGGGTTTCTCGTCTGGCGGGTGTGCAAATACGTGTTTTAAGTCTCTTTTTGTTCATTTTTTGATTCCATGATTTATGTTGATTATGTTAATGTTACTTTTGTTGGTTTTTGTTTAGGTATGTAAGCTGGCTGTGTTAGGTTCTATCTGTTTTGTGGATGGTCCCCCCAAGAGGCACCCTATAAATCCAGAGGGTCTCCTGCTGTTTCTGGGAGTGCTGAGTTTACTTCTGTTTGCCTGACACATTGGATTTCTAGATTTTTGACCCTGGTGTTATACAAGTCATTGCTTTTCTTGTCTGTGGTGCTCCATTCTTTTTAGAAACAGTTTTGTGAAGAAGAAATATTTGGATTTGTGTTTTCCTTATTACTATCTGGGTCTATACAGTGATATCTCCCACTATTGGGCAGTTTTGGAAGTGTTTTGGGGACCACATGCTATGGGATTCCTAATTCACAACGGACATCGAGTCCTATGCCAACGCTCTTTCCTATGTTGTCACTCTGCTGTCTTTCACGCGGGCTACAATGAGGGACGTTCAAAAAGCTTCTTCACTTTTATATTTTCATTTGAAATGTTGAAGGTGGCAGGAGTAGAAATGTGTGTGAGAGGGTCATGTGACTAGTTCTGTCTGGCAAGCCGACTACCCCTGCAGTTTAGTATCAGAGTTGGCACCCTGTGGTGAAGATGGCTGTGAAACTTATAAATTGCTCCAAAGAGGAACATACATTTTTTGTGGGCAGAAGGTTCAAATTCATCTCCGCATGTGTGCTCAGTATGGAAAAAGTTCTCTCTCGTAGAGCCATCTATGAGTGGATTGAAATGTTTGAAAACTGGACATACTAGTGTAACAGATGCAGAGCGCTCCGGACATCCAGCTACAGCCACGACCACAAGGAATGATGACGATGATGTGAAAGCAGTGGTGCATCAGTGGCTATGCACTCCACCAAAAACATTTTTTGCATCGCAAAGGAAGGTTACAATGTAGAAAAGTGATGTCATTCGCTTTTGAATTCTTAATAAACAGAGTTTTAAAAAAATGCATAAACTTTTTGAACGTCCCTCATATTAATGTTGAAATTCCACGTGGGGCTCCAGGGCATGTGACATTACAGACATTTGTTTGGCTAGCTGTCCTTGTAATGAGTGATTCTGCTTGAAAAAGAGAGAACATTGTCAGTGACAGTGGCCCCCTCGTGTCCTGGAGTGGCAGTGCCTACCTCTAATGACCCTGGAAGGCTAACTCTAACCCAAAGGTTTTGTTTTCTGTAGTTAATAAACTGATCGAACCCGCATCTGGCCCAACTATCTCTTCTACTGAAGTCTGTGAGGAATTCCTCCACTTCTTCCGTAACAAAATGAAAGATCTAAATAATTCAACTAACATAAAATACATCATCTGTTTATATCTTTCCCAGTTTTCCCACTCCATCCAGCTCCTTCTCTAAGTTCTCACCAGTCACATCTGCTCTTGTTAATGACCTGCTTCGTAAGATGAGGCCGACTACTTGTGTACTGGACCCCATCCCCAGCACACTACTTAAATCCTGCTTTCATGCCATAATCCCGACTGTTACAACAATAATAAACTCATCCCTTGACACAATGGCGACACACTGTGCCGCTCACTTCTTAAATCACTTCTGTAACCCCACTGTTAAAAATGTCTGGTCTTGATGGTGACGATCTTAACAATTTTCGGCCTATTTCCCACTTACCTTTTCTGTCAAAAGTTCTCGAGTGTATTGTAGCCTCCCAGCTCACCAATTACTTAACCTCTAATAACTCGATGGAACCCTTTCAATCTGGTTTCAGGGCGCAGCACAGCTGTGAAACTGCTCTGCTACAGGTAACCAAAGATTTGCTTATGGCAGCAGACTCTGGACAAACCAGCATATTAATTCTGTTAGACCTCAGTGCAGCATTTGACACTCGGGTCAGACATGACATTCTACTGGTCCAGCCACTTGGGTCCCCAACAATGAGGATCTTATGAGCCGGATCACCCTCGGGGAAACGCGCCACATGGCCATAGTGCCGTAACTGACGCTCCCTCACAATGCAGGTCATGTGCCTCATTCGGGACTCCATGAGCAACACAAAGTCAAACCAATGGTACCCAAGGATTTTCTGGAGAGAGACCAAAGGAGTCCAGTCTTCATCGCAGGTCATTGGGTAGCGTCCATGTCTCACAACCATATAGCAAGACAGGAAGCACCAGGACTCTAAACACTTGAACCTTCGTCCTTTTGCAGAGATATCAGGAGCGCCACACACCCTTTCCCAGACCCAATGACCCCCCATGGTCTCCCAATCCGTCTAATAACTTGATGGAACCTTTTCAATCTGGTTTCAGGGCACAGCACAGCTGTGAAACTGCTCTGCTACGGGTAACCAATGATTTGCTTATGGCAGCAGACTCTCGGGTCAGACATGACATTCTACTGTCCAGAATGGAGAACATGCTGGGTATCTCTGGCACTGCCCTCCAGTGGTTCAAGTCCTATCTGACTGATAGGCAAGAGTTTGTTAGTCTTGGCAACAGCAGATCCAGCTCAGCGCCAGTCACACAAGGAGTTCCAGGGGTCTGTCCTCGGCCCTCTTCTCTTCTGTATTTATATGTTTCCCCTTGGCCATATTATTCGTAGCTATGCACTGGGTTATCATTTTATGCAGACGATACTCAACTCTATTTCAATGTTAAAAGTGGAACTTCATCAGAGCTTTCTCAGCTCACAACCAGCCTCAGTGAAATTAAAACCTGGATGGAGCGGAACTCTTTAAATTTAAATTGCAACAAAACTGAACTCCTGCAAATTGGGACTAAAGTGCAACTTAATAAAATGAGCTCCTTCTCAGTCCATCTTGGCGGTGATCTCATCAGACCTGCCTCTACTGTAAAGAATCTTGGTGTCTTTTTTGATTCCTCTTTCTCTTATTCCACCCACATAAATCACATTAAGAAACTTTCTCATTTTCACCTCCGTAACATATCCCGTGTTCGCTCCTTCCTCTCCTTTTCTAATGCTGAGAAACTTATCCCTGCTTTTATCACATCCCGCATCGATTGTTGTAACTCGCTGCCTTCTAATCCTATACCACAGCTCCGGCTTATTCAAAACTCGGCTATAAGAGTTCTTACACGGACCAGCAGCAGCGAGCACATCACAGCCATCTTGCTCCACCTTCACTGGCTCCCTGTGTCTTCCAGAATCGAATATAAAATCCTACTAATAACCTATAAAGCCTTAAACGACCTCCTCCATCACTATGTGCCTGTCTGCCCACTAAGGTCCTCTGATTCTGGCAATCTTGTTGTGCCCCACACTAATCTACACTCCATGGGTGACAGCAGGGCCTTCAGCTGTATGGCGCCCAGACTCTTGAATGACCTACCGAAATTAATCAGGTCAGCTGACTCCATGAATTCTTTTTAAGAAACAACTCAAAACTCATCTGTTCAGGAAGGCTTTTAGCTCTACTTGACTTTATTACCCTTCTCTCAGTTTACCTCCATGTCAAGATGCTCATGTAACCTTTATGTGTGTGTGTTCGGGACCATCAATTATGTTGTCTGTTAAACTTTTCTCTGAATTTACTGTCTTACTCTTCTTTATTTATTTATTTGGTTTAGTACAATGCTATGTACTGTATACCCTGCCATTCTTTCTTAAATTCTGTGAAGTGCCTTGAGCATGGGAAAGGCACTATATAAATAAAATGTATTATTATTATTATTTCTATACATGACACCTGTCATTAGTTGTTCAATTTTCCTAATGGATTGGGAGTTGTGTAATTGTTTAATAAATTACAGATGTGCAGAAACCTTTTGAACATCCCTCATATTTATGCTGAAATTCCATGTGGGGCTCCCGGGCAGGTGACATTACACACATTTGTTTGGCTAGCTGTCCTTGTAATGAGGAATGAGTCCAGTCCCACCCTCTGGAAATGACCCTCTATCTGCCGCAGCCAGGTGTTACATGGGCAACCCCTTGGCCTGGTCCAGCCACTTGGGTCCCCAACAATGAGGATCTTATGAGCCGGATCACCCTCGGGGAAACGCGCCACATGGCTGTGGTGCCATAACTGACGCTCCCTCACAATGCAGGTCATGTGCCTCATTCGGGACTCCATGAGCAACACAAAGTCAAACCAACGATACCCAAGGATTTTCCATGAAGGAGTCCAGTCTTTGTCTCAGGTCACTGGATAGCGTTCATGTCTCACAACCATATAGTAAGATAAGAAGCACCAGGACTCTAAAAACTTGAACCTTCGTCCTTTTGCAGAGATATCAGGAGCGCCACACACCCTTTCCCAGACCCAATGACCCCCCATGGTCTCCCAATCCGTCTACTGACTTCATATGAAGAGTCACCAGAGACATGAATGTCACATCCAAGGTAAGTAAACCTCTAGACAAGGTCGACACTCTCTCCGCAGACAGACACACTGCTGATGGCCGTACCCAAGAGGTCATTAAAGGCCTGGATCTTTGGTTTTTATTAGGACACTCATAAGCCCAGACACTCAGACTCCTCACTCAGTCTCTCGAGCACACCGATCAGAGCCTCCATTGACTCTGCGAATATTACAGCATCGTCAGTAAAGTCAAGATCTGTGAATCTTTCTTCACCAACAGATGCCCCACAGCCGCTGGACCCCACAACCTTGCCCAACACCCAGTCCATACAAGCATTGAACAGAGTAGGAGCAGAACACACCGCTGACGGACCCCAGAATCCACTGGGAAAAACAAAGAGGTCCTGCCTCCACCCTGCACAGGACTCACAGTACCAGTGTACAGGCCAGCCTTGATATCCAGCAACCTTGAGGGGATCCTGCGAACCCTCAGGATGTCCCATAGGACAGCTCGAGCAACTGAGTCGAACTCTTTGCAAAAATCGACAAAGGCTGCAAAGAAACTCTGCCGATATTCGTGTTTGCGCTCTATGAGTACCCTCAGTGCCAGGATGCATTTGATGGTAGACTTCTTAGGCGTAAAAAAACTAGACTGTTCCGGTCGCTGGTAGGTGAGCAAGTGATCATGGCTCCTATTGAGGACGACCCTAGCAAGGACCTTACCTGGCACCCTGTAGTTGCTGCAATCCAGGCGATTACCCTTTCCTTTCCAGATAGGGGCGACAAGTCCCGTTTTCCAGTCAGTTGGGATGATGCATAGTACCTACTCTTAAAATATGGTGGAGAAGGGATAATGGTCTGGGCCTGTTTTTCATGGTTTGGGTGAGGGCCCTTGGTTCCAGAAAAGGGTACTGTTAATGTTAATGCAAGATTCTCTGGTCTGATGAAACCAAGAAGAGCTGTAGGAAACCAGGCACCACTCAATACCTGAGCAATGCCATTCTAATGGTGCAGCACAGTGGTGGCAACATTAGGAACTGGGAGACTAGACAGGGTTGAGAGAAAGCCAAACGGAACAAACTACAGAGATCTCTCTATTATAAAAAGAAATCCTGGAAAGCAAAAGCAAGGCGACGATATGTGATCTTCTCAGAAGTTCTCGAAAGACATTTAAAAGACCACCGAGACAAAAGAGACTTGCCACGGAGCGTCTTGCGGGGACCGTAAACATGAGACTTGGTGCCAAGAGACTGTCCCAGGGCCATCTCGCGGGGACGTGGAACATGAGATTCTTGCAAGACTACGACTTACAACAGATATCATATAAGAGCACACCCATCAAATAACAGTCAGTCGTGTAAAAGCACGTAGTCACAGATCCTGGGCTCTCAACACATATAAAGCGCATAAGGACAATATGGAGAATAGAGATCCAAAGGCGTTGGAGAGGAAAAAAAGGCAGATAAGAGATTATGAAACCAGTAAAATTCAAAAGTATTGCAGCATCCCAGCCAGGCTGCAGCCTTTTTGGTTTTAAGTGACTGTTCGGTCCGATTGAGGGAGGGCGGCGTGCGGCACGGTATTGATTGATGCGGTAAGAGGGGGGGGGATAAGGGATTGGAGAAGGTGCTAGAAAGTTGTGTTTGGGGTTGAGAAGTCAAGTAAAACTTTTGTGACACTTTATCATGTCAGTCACTACAGTATCAAAGAAAAGATAGAAAAGATTGCAGTACCGCAAACAAAAGGTGATTAATCATCAGAACCAGGTGTAATTGGAAAAAAGAGCAGGACAAAATCGAGGTCAGAAATAGAAGGCAAGGAGTAGACAACATAGTCTTTTCGCATTCGCATCATTCTTATGCTTACAAAACGTGGATTTACACAATAATGGACCGTACGCTATGAGAATCTGTGGTCCCGGAACAGTTAAAGCAACGACAAGTTGAATTTCAAAGAATGCACAATTCGGTCAGGTGTATATTTATGATCACGGAGAAGCGATGCAAATTTTAACAGGCAAAAAGAAAGGTAATGTATATATTCCACGAATAACATTACACACCAAAGGAGATCGTGATATGCCATTCATATTAAAATGTTTACAGTTTAGTGTATAAAATAGCTTTTGCTGTAACAATCAATAAGTCACAGGGACAAACATTAGAAAAAGTCGGATTATTTATTAGAGAAGCAGAAAAAATATTCACTCACAGGCAGTTATATGTTGCGTTGTCACAATGTGTCTCCAAAAAATATTATTTTTAATGAAGCGTTAAAGTAAAAGTGCAAATAATGAAATTGAAACAATTCCAAAGAAAAAAAAATTAAAATTGTATATCTGATTAACCAAACACAGGGGTTGACAAGCGAAGCGAGCAGGGGGCAAAGCCTGAAAACCTGCTCAGTGCGCTCTGGACCTCAAACTGGGCTACAGGATCTCCCGTCCTAAAGGACAAAGCAACAAAAACACCGGAGTGCATTAGGGACAACTCTCTGAAATGTCCTTGAGTGGCCCAGCCATAGCCAACACTTGAACTCAATCGATCATCTCTGGAGAGACCTGAAGATAGGTAGCTGTCCACTGACGGCCTCCATCCACCCTCACAGTGCTTGAGAGGATCTGCAGAGAAGAACGGCAGAAAATTCTCAAATCCGAGTGTGCGAAGCTTGTCACGTCAGACCCAAGAAGACTCCAGGCTGGAATGGCTGGCAGAGGGGCTTCAAACTTATAAACTTAAGTATAGAACAGGGGTGTCGAATTCCAGTCCTGGAGGGCCGCAGTGGCTGCAGGTTTTCTTTCTAGCCATCTTCTTAATTATTGACCAGTTGTTGATGCTAATTAACTTTAGTCTTAGCTTTAATTAGCTTGACTCAGGCCCCTTAGTTGTTTTTTCCTTAATTAGCAGCCGGACAGTAATGAGACATAAAACAAGCAGGGCTTGACCAGCTCACCTGTACCCATCAAACAAAATCTGAAAATAAAGATGAAGCTCTCAGTAAGGTTGATCCCTCAGGTTACCAAAACATTTTAGGAGTTCTTAGAAAAAAACAGAATATCAACATTTTTGGAAATGTCTGATCTGGCAAAAAGAGAACAACAACAAGCCATGGAATTGAATAACGGGTTCAATTAACAGCAAGAATCAGCTTCTCATTAAGGAACTGGTTGGAATTTGAAGCCCCGATTTAGCCGGTCATCTATCTGTTGGCTCGTTTCATGTCTCGTTTCTGTTTGGCTGTCATTTAATGAAGAAAATAATCAACTCAGAAGACTTAATCCTTAAAAACAGGGCTATTAAAATAGAGGGAAAAGGAGTTAATTAGCAGTGAAAACTGGACACTGATTAGGAAAAGGGTTAGAAAGAAAACCTGCACCCACTGCGGCCCTCCAGGACTGGAGTTTGACACCTGTGGTATAGAAGTACAGTAATCCCTTGCTATATTGCGCTTTGACTTTCGCGGTTTCACTCTATCGCGGATTTTAAATGTAAGCACATCTAAATATATATCACAGATTTTTCGCTGGTTCGCGGATTTCTGCGGACAATGGGTCTTTAATTTATGCTACACGCTTCCTCAGTTTGTTTGCCCTGTTGATTTCATACAAGGGACGCTATTGGCGGATGGCTTAAAAGCTACCCAATCAGAGCATGTATTACATATTAACTAAAACTCCTCAATGCTATAAGTTATGCAACCCGCGCGGAGCTTGATTGTTTGCTTGTCTCTGCCTCAATCTCACCCTCTCTGACATTCTCTGCGCCTGATGGAGGGGCTGTGAGCAGAGGTGCTGTTTGCTTAAAAGATACTGACGCTCCTCTAAAAAAATGCTGCTTTATTGCGGTGCTCGGCATATTTAAAAGCACAAAAGCCCACTTATTGATTTTTTGATTGTTGCTTTAATCTCGCTCTCTCTCTCTGACTTTCTCTGCTCCTGACGGAGGAGATGTGATCAGAGGGGCTGTTTGCTTAGAAGATACTAACGCTCCTTCAAAAAATGCCGCGGCAAACTTAAAAGCACATACTGATTTTTTGATTGTTTGCTTTTCTTTGTGAGCGCTCTCTCTCTCTCCCTCTGAAATTCTCTGCTCCTGAAGAGAAGAAGATCTATTTGCATTCTTTTAATTGTGAGAAAGAACTGTCATCTCTGTCTTGTCATGGAGGACAGTTTAAACTTTTGACTAATGGGTGTTATTTCATGTCTAGAGGGCTCTAATAATGTTAACAGTGTGGGAGAGTTTATAAGGGTTTAAAATATATAAAACTAACTATACAAACATATGGTTTCAACTTCGCAGATTTTCGTCTATCGCGGGGGGGTCTGGAACGCAACCCCCACGATCGAGGAGGGATTACTGTATAGTATAGAAGGTCAGAATACTTTTGTCAGTTTGATATTTCTGCTTGTTTTTAATAAGTTTAGAAAAATTCCTAAAACCCCTCATTTTGCTTTGTCATTCTGGGGTATTAAGTTTTGCTTGATGAGGGAAAAACTGAATTTAAACAATTTTAGGGCAAGGCTGCAGCGTACCAAAATGTGTAAAAAGTGAAGGGGTCTGAAGACTTTCTGAATCCACTGTATTAAAATTCAGAAATTCGCGTCACTTAAATGAGGACACAAATTGGCTCACCTGATGTTCCCCTTAGCGGTTTCCACTTGCTCAGTTCACTGTATTTGAAAATCCTCCTCTGTTGTGTTTGTACTACAAAATCCTCCATTTTGATATTTTTTTATCTCTGTGTCCTGGTTGGGTCAAGTATCCAGAAATTAAGTTGGAGAAATGTCCTATAACAAAGTAGCACCCGCATTTAGAAAGAAGAGGCCACAAAGATGGCTCTTCACTGCAATGTCACAATGGCTGGCTTGGGGGGGGCACACAGAATGCAATTGCGCTTCTCATTCTTTACTTCATAAATGAATCACCCGGGAACTTCACAATCCACCGCAGCACTGGCACACATCCTGATGCCACTCCCACGGCTTAAAAAGTTGAGTTGAAACTGGCACAGAATTTGTGATTAAGCACAGGATTGTGCTGCGTCATCTGTAGAATCCTAGATACAAAAAAGTAAATAAACTGTGTTAAATGGAGTCATTTTTACTGAAAAAAAAAGGGAACGTTTTCCAGGGTACAGTTAATGGTCCAATTCCGATTGTTATGATACTTCTGGCTCAAAAGAAGTGTGTAAGTTGCTGGGTTCTAACAAGATCAGGCCTGAGGGGGCAAAGCATCAGGATACTGAAGTTTAATAAAAATAAAAAAAAAGGAGGAGCAGGACTACGAGATGCGTCACCGACGAGACGTTCCTTCTGGTGGCTCCTATCTCTTTGGCATGTCTTCACTTGGACATGCTGAATTACAGTCTTGTGAAAAAGTAATGTAACGCCCTTGCACCACCCTTCCTTTAATCAGCGTGCGAGACCCTGAGCTCTTTATTATGGTGTCGCCACCTCTGTTATTGGCATGTACAATATATGCCACCTTCAGCCTTTGAACACATAACCAAACCACAGTTTACTCCAAATTTAAGTAAAAAAAACTTTCTCTTTACCTAAATGCAAAATGAAAAACAGGTTTCCAAACTTGGCATTTTACAAATATATACAACACATAATAAAACACAAACACTCAATTATTTACAGCTATATATTTTGTTCATCCGATACTACTGGTGAGCTCACCCCTGCTAATTACCACAGTCAGTGAAGTTTACTAACTACGTTGGGAACTGGCCTCTTCACTTGAGGATTTAACTGAAGCCACTTCAAACAAACACAAAAACACACTGACCTTGTTTGAATGTACTCTCCTTTATCCTCGGGTACCTCCTTTGGGCCTCTCGTCTCCCTCGCTCTTGAAACAACCTCCTTACTCGCTGTTTGCCAGTGCTGAACTCGTGTCCTGCTGTCTTTCTCTTACTTAGGTCACCAGATCACTCCGTCCACCACGTGTCAGGCCCTCTCCTCTCTTGACTCCCTTTGCGTCTTGCAGTGGCACACTTACTTGTGCTTTCCCTTGGCTATAGACACCCTCTGTTTGATGGTGCACTTCTACAGTGTTCCCCACTTGCTTTCTCCTCTCTGAAGTATCTATCGCTTTGGTGCGTCGGCAACGTTTTACTAGACTGTTCTTTCTCACTTTTTATGGCGTTTCACTACTTTGAATACTTCACTTTCCCTTTGGCGTTCTTCTTTCTGTCTAATACAGTTTAGCGCATTGCTGAAGCCTTCTCTTCTCCAGTCTTCTCCTTTTATGTTTTAGCAGTTTGCTAAAATTATTTCCTCTTTCTTTTTCCGTCTCATTTTGGCGTTCTGCCACAACTGTCCCTCTCTTCTCGTTTCAGCGTTCTGCCACAACTGTCCTTCTCGTTTCAGCGTTCTGCCTCAACTGTCCCCCTCTTCTCGTTTCGACGTTCTGCCTCAACTGTCCCTCTCTTCTCGTTTCGACGTTTTGCCTCAACTGTCCCCCTCTTCTCGTTTCGACATTCTGCCTCAACTGTTCCTCTCTTCTCGTTTCGACGTTCTGCCTCAACTGTCCCTCTCTTCTCGTTTCGACGTTCTGCCTCAACTGTCCCTCTCTTCTCGTTTCGACGTTCTGCCTCAACTGTCCCTCTCTTCTCGTTTCGACGTTCTGCCTCAACTGTCCCTCTCTTCTCGTTTCGCCATTCTGCCACAACTGTCCCTCTCTTCTCATTTCGCCTTTCTGCCTCAACTGTCCCCCTCTTCTCGTTTCGACGTTCTGCCACAACTGTCCCCCTCTTCTCGTTTCGACGTTCTGCCACAACTGTCCCTCTCTTCTCATTTCGACGTTTTGCTGCAACTGTCCCTCTCTTCTCATTTCACAGTTCTGCCACAACTGTCCCTCTCTTCTCGTTTTGCCGTTCTGCCGTAGCTGTCCTTCTCGTTTCAGCGTTCTGCCACAACTGCCCCTCTCTTCTCGTTTCGAGGTTCTGCCACAACTATCCCTCTCTTTCCTCCTTTTTTTCACTTTCCTCCAATCCTGTCTCACAATTAGCTTACCTGGACTGCCGATAGGCCAATCAGAAGAAACTTACATATCAAACTTAACCTTACCCAACCCCAATAGCTTGCACCTCATTTCAGTCAATAAACTTTATTAGCACAAACTTGCATTCAGATTTTTTTTTTTTTTTTTAATCCTAGCCCAGGTTACAGTAAGTACACCCCATGGAAATGGTTGACTTTTGAAATTTAGCTAAACAGGCTAACATTAGATCTTCATGCAAACAGATTGTACAGATAAAAGTTGAGATACTTCAACAAATGACACATCAACTTCAGGTGCTGCATTCATTCTCATAATCTAAATTAACAAAAATGTATAATAATAATTCTTTGCATTTATATAGCGCTTTTCTCACTATTCAAAGCGCTCAGCAATTGCAGGTTAAGGGCCTTGCTGAAGGGCCCAACAGAGCAGAGTCCCTTTTGGCATTTACGGGATTCAAACCGGCATCCTTGTGCTTGCCAGTGCAGATCCCTATCCTCAGAGCCACCACTCCGCCTACAAGTCCAATCCTACATTTTGCACCACCTCAGATCCAACAGATTAGAATCAGGTGTTCCTGATGAGGTGTCAATGATTAGCAGGGAGTCTCTAGGTGGACCTGGCTGTCTTATTTAAACCGAGGGTCTGTTTTGTGTTCTCTTTGCGATTGACGTGGGTGGTATCATCATGCTGAGATCAAAAGAGCACTCTAAGGCCCCCAGAAAGATGTTTATGGATGCCTCGGAGTCTGGTAAGTGATTCAAAGAGATCACCAAATTATTGGAAGTCAGTCATTCCAATGTAAGGAATATCATCTACAAGTGGTGTGCATTTCCAATGACTGCTAATGCATCTAAGATTGGCTAGCCCAGGAAATTCAGCCCAAGAGCCGACTGTGTCATACTAAAAAAAAAGTCTCCAAGAGCCCCAAAACGTCATCGCAAATCTGCATGTAGGTCTTACAACACTTGGGGTCAAAGTGAACGCATGTACAATAAGAAAAACACTGCACAAATACAACACCTGAGTTTTCCCAGTGAAATGTCTCTGCTGTATGGAAAAAAGACCATTAGAGCAAGACTACAGTGTGCCATTGAACATCAAGGCCACAGGTAATGAACTCCAGTCCTCGAGGGCCACATTGGCTGCAGGTTTTCATTCTAACCATCTTCTTCATTAGTGACCGGTTTTTTGCTGCTAATCAACTTCTTTTGTCTTAGTTTTAATTAACTTGACTCAGGCCCCTTGGTTGTCTCTTTTTCCTTAATTAGCAGCCAAACAATAAGGAGACACAAAACAAGCCACCACCTGTGCCTGAAAGGGGATTCATCAGAGAAAATGACTTTACATCAGCACTCCAATCCCTGTACCTTTTGCTGAATATCAGCCTGTCCCTGATGTTTCTATTGGCTTCTTTGCCTCCCGTCTTTTCATCAGGCCCTCCTCTGAAAGTCTTCGCCTCACCGTGTGTGCAGATGCACTCACACCTGCCTGCTGCCATCCCTTAGCAATCTCTGCACTGGTGGTGCCCCGATCCTGAGGCATGAATAAAGAACGGTACCAGAGCAACTTCTTCCAACCATTCAAGAACAGTTTGGTGACCAACAATGAACAATCCAGCATGATGGAGCACCAGGCCATAAGGTAAAAGTGAGAACAAACTGGTTCGGGGAACATTACATCGAAATTTTGGGTCCATGGCCAGGAAACTCCCCAGGCCTTAATACCCTTGAGAACTTGTGGTGAATCCTCAAGAGGCAGGTGGGCGGACAAACAAAAACCCAGAAATTCTGACAAACTCCAAGCATTGATGATGTAAGAATGGGCTGCCATCAGTCAGGATTTGGCCCAGAGGTTGATGGACAGCATGCCAGGGCGAATGGCAGAAGTCTTGAAAATTTAGGAAGGGCTGACACTGCAAATATTGACTCTGCACATAAACGTAATGTAATTGTCAATAAAAGCGTTTGAAACTTATGAAATTCTTATAATTCTATTTCAGTATACCATAGAAACATCTGACAAAAAGATCTAAAAACACTGAAGCAGCAAACTTTGTGAAAACCAACACTTGTGTCATTCTCAAAACTTTTGGCCACGACTTTACAGGGGCTGATCCTGCCCTCAAACCCCCCAAAGGTTAAATAGAATTTCCCCCGGTGAATAATATAGAATATCAGAATCAGATCAGTCCGAGCTATTTGCGCAATAGGACCTTTCCAGGACTCCTGTAGCTTTACGATTTTCCACTAGATGGCAGTAGTGGTTATGCGTGTCTGTTTCGCTCTCTCAGCTCTTTAGAAATCTTGAATCTGACTGCAGAGGTCCCCTCATTCGTGCTCTCTGATGTTGAATAACCTAGAAGGAGTGTGGTAATGAAGGGCTTAATACGTATAGATAATTTTGTAAAAAAAAAACTAGGGGTCTTTGCTCGCCAACCCCCATTTTTGTTTTCCCAGATAAACACTTTTAAGTTTTTTTTTCCTTTGAATTGTTGCTATTTCATTCGTTTCACTTTTATTTCAGAACTTCTGTAAAAACAATATTTGGAATCTTTCGAGTCCCAACGTGCTGCATCTTTTTAATGAGGTCAGTGAGACGTGTGTTTAATGACTTTGTACCGTAATTCAGGATAGGTTTCTCTGTTTGGAATTTCAGCACAGACAAAACGATCATCAGCAGTTAATCATTTTTTTTGCAAAGTAACCAATAAATGCATGTGAGGTAAACTCTGCTTTTGAAATTCTCTTGACTTAAACTTCAAAGCCTTATAATATTTACATACTTCTGACATATCACCTGTGTCCATATATTCGATCTCTATTCGCCTTTTCGTTATTTCTCCGAGTAATAATTTCTCTTTCTTTGCGCTAATGCGATCTTTACTTTTTTTTGACATTGTCGTTTTTTTTCTGCTTTCATATTCTGTATTTTGCTCTGCATGTGCTTCGCCTACGTTTTTTTTGAGTCTTTTGAATTCCAGTTTTCATTTTCTCTAACCTGCTCTGCTTGTGTTTGGCCCCCATGTTTTTGAACCTCTTTAGGACGTTTTACTTTGTTTTCTACTCTTTGTCTTTTATTTCTGACCTCTGTTTATCCTGCTTTTGTTTCAATGTGATCTGTGGTGATTATTTTCCCTTTTTCGAGTAATAATTTTCTGTTTGTTTGCGCTCCTGTTATCTTTACTTTCTTTTTATACTTTCTAATTTTCCTACTTTCATATTCTTTAACTTTCTTCACATGTGTATTGCGCCACCTATTTTTTTTTTTGTTTGAGCCTTTCGAATTTCACTGCTTTCCTAATCTCTAATCTGCTCTGCATGTGTATAGCGTCAACTTCCAGACTGGATGTGCTTTTTCTCAGTTCCACTTGTTCCGGGCTGATAATTACTTTCCTTATTTTCTGAATTTGCATCCTGATAATTCTTTTTCTTTTTTGTCTCTCCAACGAGTCTCTTTTCTCCGCTTAGTCGTCGACATTTCCTTTATAACGTATTGTCCTTATACACTTTATATGCGTTGAGAGCCCTGATGAGTGTGCGCTCAAAGCCTCCTTTACACGACTGACTGAGTGTGTTGTTGGCTGCCCGCGCTCTTATTTAGTTGTAAGTAGGGAGTGTCTTGTAAGAAATCTCACGTTCCACGTCATCGCGAGACGGCCCTGAGTCGATCTCTTGGCACAAAGTCTCATGTTTAAATGTCCCCGCGAGACGCTCTGTGGCCAATCTCTGCAGTCTCGCGGTTTCTTTTAAATGTCTTCCGTGATCTTAACGTGAAGATCACGTCTCGATGCCCTTGTGTTTCTCTCCAGGATTTTTTTTTTTTATAATAGAGAGATTGGGAAAAATCAAATTCTCACTTAGAGGATCTGTGCAGAACTTTTTCAAAACCTGGCAGGATCTGATCAATAATATTTTAGAATAAGCTCTTAAAGCACTGAGGAAATAATTCTCTTTGCATTTCTTTTTTTAATCTGCCTATTAAACTCATCAATTTATGTATTTTGACCAGCTTTAAGTTTTACTCTGATCGCCATGCTCTCTTTCTCAGGGGTGGGGGTTGGGTCGTTTTGTTTTCAATCATCCTATTTTTTGTAAAAATTGATCTATCTGTATGGAATGATTATAAAAAAATCAATATTAAAAAATTCCTTAAAGGACAAAACAGGGCCTGGAAATTCCAGCTGTGGACTACTGCAGACTGGAAGAAAGTCTTGTGGGCCACTGAATTAAAATTTGAACTGGTTCCTGCCTTGCGCCCTGTGTTGGCTGGGATTGGCTCCAGCAGACCCCCGTGACCCTGTGTTTGGATTTAACGGGTTGGAAAATGGATGGACTTTTCTGTTCATCTCACACGGTGTTTGTATGTCGTTGAGTCGGTGAAATGATGGTGACGCCAACTGTCAAATATGGAGGAGGAGGAGGAAATGTGATGGTCTGCGGTTCTTTTGCTGGAGGAAGAATTGGTGACTTGCATAGAGTGACTGGCATTCTGAATGAAAAGGGTTACGACAGTTTGGCTGTTACATCAGCAAAGGTTGGCTATTTTGATCAATCAAAAATTAGAATTAAAATTGTGTACACTTAATGATTCTGAGACTTTTTTTGCCATTGTTTACTTGTTCTCTGCCTAATTCCATGAAGCATTTAAGGCATTAAACTGTGTCCATTTCCATAAAAAACGGAGGTGTTTAAAAGCGTCTGACCGTCAGTGTACCTCTGTTAATCAGGTTTCATCGAGGCCAGCCAATAATCCGATTTCTACAAACCAGAATAAGGGCATTTTAGAAATGATCAGGTTACTGTGAATAATCGGGTTACAGAAGCGCTTGTAAACGCACTGACTGTTAACCTGTGAAATTTGAAAAACAGAAGCATTCAGCACGGATTCAGTCTGAAAAGTACACTGGAACCTCGGGTCACGAACGTCTCTGAACACGTATAAATCGGGTTACAACCAAAAAGTTCGCCAGACTTTTGCATCTGTTCACGACCACACACTCGCGTGACGAACAAGCCCGTTTCTCGTCCGATTCGTACGCGCCGATGATTTCCGCACGTGTTCAGTCTCTCCCTGTACATCGTTCTCGGTCAGACGTGCGTGAATTCGCTGAGAACTCTTTGTGCTCTATTTCGTGTGCTTTTGCATTAATTTTGCAATTAACCATGGCCTCTACGCAAGTGAAGAGTGGTAGTGTTGGTGAGAAGAAAGGTTCGAAGAAAATTAAAATCGAATTAAAGAAAGAAACTATTGAAAAGTATGAGCATGGCGTTCGTTTTACTGATCTTGCTGCCGAGTACAAGAAGTCAAAATTTCGACTATTCTAAAGCAGAAAGAGGCCATTAAAGCAGCGGATGTTGCAAAAGGAGTTACAGTAATCCCTCGCTATATTGCGCTTCGACTTTCACGGCTTCACTTTATCGCAGATTTTATATGTAAGCATATCTAAATATATATGCTGCTCCACGTGTTTCTGCGGACAATGTGTCTTTTTACTTCCTGAACATGCTTCCTCAGTTGGTTTGCCCAGTTGTTTCATACAAGGGATGCTATTGGCGGATGGCTGAGAAGCTACCCAATCAGAGCATGCAGTTAAGTTCCTGTGTGCTGATTGGCTCAGCGACGGAGCGGCGAATTCGATTCCACTGCGTTAACCAGGAAGTCTCGTCTCGCTCATTCAGCATCAATGTGTTTCGCTGTGTAAAGAGTTCACTTTTGTGCTTATCTTTGTGCGTAGTCAAGCCGTTCATTATGGCTCCAAAACGATCTGCTACTGCTTCAGGGGCCGTGCCCAAGCGCCAATGGAAGATGCTAACAATAGCCAAAAAGGTAAAAGTTTTGGATATGTTGAGCCCACGATTCTTTTTATTTAAAAAAGAGGAAAAGAATACAAGATCTACGGCCACAATGTCCTTTAACCAGGGCACAAAACGAGTTTTAAGTGGGCGTAATATGGCGGTAGTCTGGATGGAATCTGCTTTAGGGATTTGGATTGAAGACTGCCGGAAGAAGAACAACGGCGGTGCTACACAATCGCCTGAAGAGGCTCCTTTAGAAGAGCTGTGACGCTCTCCTTTGTTGTGCAGTAAAATTAAACTCATTATCGAACAAGTTGTCGTGTCATTGTTGGTGAGTAACCGTAATTAACTTTCTACGTACAGTACTTAGTACATGCACGTACGTTTAGTGTCACTGTACACACATTTTATACAATTTTCTTGCATTGTACGTATTTATTGCTGATGGCCTGTCTATCGTAATGGCTGTAACGTATGTGTGATATCGGAGACACTCGATATCTTTAAAATAATATTTAGGTTTTACTGTATATAAACAGCTGCGGTGGGTTGGCACCCTGCCCAGGATTGGTTCCTGCCTTGTGCCCTGTGTTGGCTGGGATTGGCTCCAGCAGACCCCCGTGACCCTGTGTTCGGATTCAGTGGGTTAGTAAATGGATGGATGGATGGATGGATGGATATAAACAGTGTGTTTACATACATAATTTCAACAAATCTTACCTAATATCTAAGAGAATACAAAGGGTTTATGCTGTATAACTGTGCGGGGAATATTTAGAAACAGTGTGGGAGAGTTTATAAGGGCTTAAAAATATATAAAAATAACCATATAAACATATGGTTTCTACTTCGTGGATTTTCACCTTTCGTATTGTTTGATGGAGGAGCGATCACTGTGCAGTGTTAACCAAGCAGAGGCCTCAAGTGCTGGAAGACGTGGAAAAACTGTAGCTAGTGTGGCTGAACGAGAAGCAACTTGCAGGGGATATCGTAAGCGAGGCGATGTTATGCGAGAAAGCCAGGAAGATTCGTGGCGATTTACTGCAAGTTTAGTTTTCTTGGTTGTTTATGGATAGTTTTTGTATAAATTAAGGATTTTTCAAATTTTCCCTGTGCCTTAAACTCATTAAGAAAAGTGTTTACAGCGAGCGGTAGCGTGAACTCTTGCAATGTTAGTTTTCTCTGTTCAAGGTTTTCTCAGTGTTATTCAATGTTTTTACATTTAGTTTATTATTACACTGTGCATTCTATGGTATGATTAACTATTTTTGTGCTTAAAAATCTTAAAAAAAATATTTACATACAGTTCGTATGATCTGGAACGGATTAATTGTAGTTACATACAATCCTATGGGGGAAATTAGTTCAGGTCGCGACCAGAGTTTTGGAACGAATTACGGCCGTGACCCGAGGTTCCACTGTATATGCACTTGGAGTAAACCTGATATACAGTATACTGTAACTGTGATAACTGTTAATTAATTGGGATATATGTATTGTCCATACCACCCACTCCTACCAAAGCACTAGATAAAATAAGTGGTTTGTAAGTTGGCAGTCGTACAACTTTATCTTTCTTGTAAAAGTGTTTTTTGAGACACTGTGCATATTATCCAGGAATGTAATTAGATGAGACAAAGCAGCAGAACGGGCAAAACAAAGAACAGCAGAGGCTTTGAGAATCTGCAAACAAGAATTTTAAAAATGTCCCACACAGATATGCAGAAATCATGGCAGTTGGCATCACGCTTCAATACAAAATAATCAAGACAGAACTTCACATAAGCCCCAGGCGCTCGGTGCTCACTCACACAGGCCTTGCATTTTTCAGGCTTGTTATTAAGGCGATGAACATTCAGCAGACACCACTCCTCTGTCGTTTTTCTTTTTTAATTGTAACACAAAAGTCAACAGACTAGGGAGCGGGCACACTCACTGTGGTAGGGGCTCCCTGCACACCTGCATCATGGCTACGGGGAGCAGGCAGAGGCCACAGCACTGCACGCACCACCGAGCTGACGGGACACAAGCACACAGCAGCACATGTATTCCACGAATTACCCCTCGACTCCGATTCTAACTGTCCGTTTCCTTTGATAAAGTCCCTTAAGTCACACCAAAAAAAAAGCGTCAAGTTGATTTGTCCCACGCCGACTCTGAACATCCTCGGGGGCTTTCAACGTGACTGTTCTCAAAGTCAGGCAGCGGGGGGCACAACGCAAGTCAGCATCCTCTACACGAAATGTCAAGATGTCTTCGCCCACCTCCTGCCACACCAAAGCAAAATTCCCCACTGGCATGCTGAAGTCATCTCCCACAGATTGTAATAGGGTCACTCGTGACACACCTCAGTGCCAGTCGGGGTCGGGAAAGCTGCTGCCCTCTTGTCAGGTTCCATTCAGTCTCCAGGGTACAGAGAGGGTCAGTGGATTTCGATGTGAACCTGTAAGAAAGAAAGAAAAAATCTAAATTTGATCAAAACTCAGGTCATTGTACCTATAAAATACAACAGGGGTCTGTTTGGTGTGAACACCTCAAGAGCTTCATCATTAAGAGTTACATGGTTATACTGGTACCAAAAATGGTACTACACAACTTTTAAAACGTTACTAGAACAGCATTATGCAAAAATTGCTAACCTTGCTGCTAGAGTTTGAAGTGGACCAGAATTTTACCATTTCAACACACCTCTGACCAGGGCCGGACTAGGAAACTTCTTCAGGCCGGGAATCCCAAGTCTAATCCAGGAAAGGCCACCCAATATAATAATACATTTTATTTATTTGTCGGCGCCTGTCTAAACACTCAAGGACAACCGAACAATAGACAGAGCACAGATTATAAACAAAAGGAAAATACAAAAGTTGAAATCAGACAGAGCAATTGTAATCAAAGAGAAAAAGCGGTCTAAAAGAAATGAGTTTTAAATTTAGATTTGAAAAGGGAAAAATGATTCGATATTTCTAAGCTCAGATGGTAGCGAGTTCCAAAGGTGGCAAGACGGACGAAGGGGACAGTCAAGTGGATGGAGGAAGAGGATCCGAGGGTACGGGAGGGAATGGCAACACGGAGGAGGTCGGACAGATATGGACGGGCGAGGCTGTGGAGAGTCTTAAAAGTTAGTAGGAGAATTTTGAATTGAATTCAGAACTGAACTGGAAGCCAATGAAGCTGCTGCAAAAAGGGAGTGATAGTGATGGTTCCAGCAATGATGCGGGCAGCTGAATTCTGGACCAGTTGAAGCTTATAAAGAGATTTGCAAGAAAGACCAAAGAAAAGTGAATTGCAATAATCCAGACGAGAAGTGACCAGGCTATGAACAAGGATAGCAGTGGTGTGGGGAGTGAGTGGGGGGCGAATACGATTAATGTTACGCAGGTGGAAATATGCAGACCGGGAGATGTTATTGATGTGGGACAGAAAGGATAAAGTACTGTCAAGGATGACACCTGTGGGGAAGGGGAGACAGAGGAATTATCAATAACAAATGAAAAATGATCCGTTTTGGATAATGTGGATTTTGTACCAATGAGGAGAACCTCAGTTTTGTCACTTGTTATTTAATTTAAGCAAATCTGAAGAAAAACAAGATTTGATTTCTGCTATGCAATCGATAAGTGAGGAGGGTGGAAAGGAAGCAGTAGGTTTGCTAGTGAGATAGAGCTGGGGGTCATCAGCATAACAATGGGAGCTAATATTATATTTACGAAAGATATTACCAAGGGGGCGGCATGGTGGCGCAGTGGTAGCGCCGCTGCCTCGCAGTAAGGAGACCTGGGTTCACTTCCCGGGTCCTCCCTGTGTGGAGTTTGCATGTTCTCCCCGTGTCTGCCTGGGTTTCCTCCGGGCGCTCCGGTTTCCTCCCACAGTCCAAAGACATGCAGGTTAGGTGGATTGTCGATTCTACATTGGCCCTAATGTGTGCCCTGTGGTGAGTTGGCACCCTGCCCGGGATTGGTTCCTGTCTTGTGCCCTGTGTTGGCTGGGATTGGCTCCAGCAGACCCCCCGTGACCCTGTATTCGGATTCAGCGGGTTAGACAATGGATGGATGGAAATTTGAAGAAAACCAGGATTTGATTTCTGCTATGCAATCGATAAGTGAGGAGGGTGAGATAGAGCTGGGGGTCATCAGCATAACAGTGGAAGCTAATATTATATTTACGAAAGATATTACCAAGGGGGAGGCATGGTGGCACAGTGGTAGCGCTGCTGCCTCGCAGAAAGGAGACCTGGGTTCACTTCCCGGGTCCTCCCTGTGTGGAGTTTGCATGTTCTCCCCGTGTCTGCCTGGGTTTCCTCCCACAGTCCAAAGAGATACAGGTTAGGTGGATTGGCTGGGTGTGTTTGTGTGTGCCCTGTGGTGATTTGGCACCCTGCCCAGGATTGGTTCCTGTCTTGTGCCCTGTGTTGGCTGGGATTGGCTCCAGTAGACCCCCGTGACCCTGTGTTCGGATTCAGCGCGTTGGAAAACGGATGGATATTACCAAGGGGAAGGAGGTATGTCATGAAAAGGAGGGGCCCCAGGACAGAGCCCACCTGAAGTAACAGCGGTGGGTTGGGATGTGAAAGTTTTAAGCTGAACAAACTGAATGCGGCCTGAGAGGTAAGATCTGAACCCATCTAGTGGAGTGTGGGTAATGCCAATTTCTCTAAGATTATAAATAACAATGCTAGTAATTTTCTACAATTGATCGTCTGTTAAACCCTGGTAACACAAAGGAATGCCTCCAAAATACTTCCAGCGACACCTGTGAGGCTATTGCTGTATTTTTCAATCAAAAAAATGAATGATATTAGAAATAATATAGTATACCTCCCCAACACTGCAGATCCTCCTAAGCCCCTGTACTCCGTTATAAACAAATTAAATTCTTTCACCAGGATAGATTTACCTGATTTATATAAAATTATTTCTCAACTGAGACCCTCCACCTGCATCCTTTGATCCAATACCAACAAGTTCTTTTAAAGTAGTATCGGGCGTGCTAATTGATAGTATTCTGGACATAGTAAACTCGTCATTAGATACGGGGGTCTTCCCAGACTGTCTGCTGTAGTTAAACAACTACTCAAGAAAAATAATCTTGACCCCTCTGCTTCTGAAAATTTTAGACCCATTTCTAACCTGCCTTTCTTAAGTAAAATTCTAGAGAAGGCAGTCATTATGCAGCTAAATGACCACCTCAATAAACCTGCTATTCTTGATACATTTCAGTTGGGTTTTAGAACAAATCACAGCACAGAAACTGCACTCGTTAAAGAAGTAAATGACTTGCGGGTGAATGCAGACAGAGGCAGTCCATCTGTTCTCATCCTCTTAGATCTGAGCGGCGCATTTGACACCATTGATCACAACATTCTTAGAAATCGCCTTAGTCAATGGGTGGGCCTCTCTGGCAGGGTCTTAAATTGGTTTGAATCCTAACTGGCAGGTAGAAAATTCTTTGTTAGTTGTGGTAATTACAACTCAAAGACACATGATATCCGATATGGTGTTCCGCAAGGCTCTATCCTGGGTCCGCTGCACTTTTCGATCTACATGCTTCCATTAGGTCAGATTATCTCGAGGCATAACGTGAGTTACCACAGCTATGCTGATGACACACAGCTGTACTTATCAATAGCACCTGATGTCACCGACTCTGTTGTTTCACTAACACAATCGCTTATTTGTGTTTCTAATTGGATGAATAGTAATTTTCTCACACTAAATTAAGAGAAAACAGAAATTTTAGTGATTGGCAATAATGGATATAAAAGTCAAGACGGAGGTAAAGAACTTAGGGATAACTGTTGACTGTAACCTGAATTTTAAATTGCATATTAATCAGACCACTAGGACAGCATTTTTTCACTTAAGAAACATAGCAAAAGTTAGACCTCTTACAGTGGTGTGAAAAACTATTTGCCCCCTTCCTGATTCCTTATTCTTTTGCATGTTTGTCACACAAAATGTTTCTGATCATCAAACACATTTAACCATTAGTCAAATATAACACAAGTAAACACAAAATGCAGTTTTTAAATGATGGTTTTTATTATTTAGGGAGAAAAAATCCAAACCTACATGGCCCTGTGTGAAAAAGTAATTGCCCCCTTGTTCAAAAATAACCTAACTGTGGTGTATCACACCCGAGTTCAATTTCCTGATTACTGCCACACCTGAGTTCAATCAAGAAATCCCTTAAATAGGAGCTGCCTGACACAGAGGAGTAGACCAAAAGCACCTCAAAAGCTAGACATCATGCCAAGATCCAAAGAAATTCAGGAACAAATGAGAACAGAAGTAACTGAGATCTATCAGGCTGGTAAAGGTTATAAAGCCATTTCTAAAGCTTTGGGACTCCAGCGAACCACAGTGAGAGCCATTATCCACAAATGGCAAAAACATGGAACAGTGGTGAACCTTCCCAGGAGTGGCGGCCGACCAAAATTACCCCAAGAGCAGAGAGACGACTCATCCGAGAGGTCACAAAAGACCCCAGGATAACGTCTAAAGAACTGCAGGCCTCACTTGCCTCAATTAAGGTCAGTGTTCAAGACTCCACCATAAGAAAGAGACTGGGCAAAACGGCCTGCATGGCAGATTTCCAAGGCGCAAACCACTGTTAAGCAAAAGAACATTAGGGCTTGTCTCAATTTTGCTAAGAAACATCTCAATGATTGCCAAGACTTTTGGGAAAATACCTTGTGGACTGATGAGACAAAAGTTGAACTTTTGAAGGCAAATGTCCCGTTACATCTGGCGTAAAAGGAACACAGCATTTCAGAAAAGAACATCATACCAACAGTAAAATATGGTGGTGGTAGTGTGATGGTCTGGGGTTGTTTTGCTGCTTCAGGACCTGGAAGGCTTGCTGTGATAGATGGAACCATGAATTCTAGTGCCTACCAAAAAATCCTGAAGGAGAATGTCCGGCCATCTGTTCGTCAACTCAAGCTGAAGCGATCTTGGGTGCTGCAACAGGACAATGACCCAAAACACACCAGCAAATCCACCTCTGAATGGCTGAAGAAAAACAAAATGAAGACTTTGGAGTGGCCTAGTCAAAGTCCTGACCTGAATCCAATTGAGATGCTATGGCATGACCTTAAAAAGGCGGTTTATGCTAGAAAACCCTCAAATAAAGCTGAGTTACAACAATTCTGCAAAGATGAGTGGGCCAAAATTCCTCCAGAGCGCTGTAAAAGACTCATTGCAAGTTATCGCAAACGCTTGATTGCAGTTATTGCTGCTAAGGGTGGCCCAACCAGTTATTAGGTTCAGGGGGCAATTACTTTTTCACACAGGGCCATGTAGGTTTGGATTTTTTTTTCTCCCTAAATAATAAAAACCATCATTTAAAAACTGCATTTGGTGTTTACTTGTGTTATATTTGACTAATGGTTAAATGTGTTTGAGGATCAGAAACATTTTGTGTGACAAACATGCAAAAGAATAAGAAATCAGGAAGGGGGCAAATAGTTTTTCACACCACTGTATATCATTGAAAGATACTGATAAATGAGTTCACGAGTTTGTTTTCAGTCGACTAGATTACTGTAACGCACTCCTCTCAGGACCACCCAAAAAAAGACATAAATCGTTTGCAACGAGTGCAGAATGCAGTTGCTAGAATCCTAAAATGGAAAAGATATTTCAAACACATCTCTCCAGTTTTGATGTCACTACACTGGTTACCTGTGTCATTCAGAATCGATTTTAAAATACTGCTTATGGTTTACAAAGCCTTAAATAATCTCGTTCCATCTTATATATCGGAATGCCTGACACGTTATATTCCAAATCGTAACCTTAGATCCTCAAATGAGTGTCTCCTTAAAATTCCAAAAGCTAAACTTAAAAGAAGTGGTGAGGCGGGCGGCCTTCTGCTGCTATGCACCTAAAATCTGGAAAAGCCTGCCAATAGGAATTCGCCAGGCTGATACGGTGGAGCAGTTTAAAACACTGCTGAAAACACATTACTTTAACACGGCCTTCTCATAAGTTCACTTTAATTTAATTTAATCCTGATACTCTGTATATTCAATTTATTATCATAACTATTCATGGTGGCTCCAAAATCTGTACTAAGCTCTACTCTCCCTTCTGTTTCTTTTCTCGGTTTTCTGTGGTGGCGACCTGCGCCATCACCACCTAATCAAAGCACCGTGATGTCCTACATTGATGGATTAAAAGCCAGAAGTCTACATGACCGTCATCATCAAGTCCTTCCAAGAGAACCCTGAATACAACGAGGACTGTTTCATTTATGTTAGGTAGAATGCCCACAGGGGACTGGGTGGTCTCGTGGCCTGGAAACCCTGCAGATTTTATTTTTTTTCTCTCCAGCCACCTGGAGTTTTTTTGTTTTTTCTGTCCTCCCTGGCCATCGGACCTTATACTCTTATTCTATGTTAATTAGTGTTATCTTATTTTAATTCTTACTTTGTCTTTTATTTCTCTTTTCTTCATCATGTAAAGCACTTTGAGCGACATTATCTGTATGAAAATGTGCTATACTGCAGTGGGCTGGCGCCCTACCCAAGGTTTGTTCCTGCCTTGCGGCCCTATGTTGGCTGAGATTGGCTCCAGCAGAGCCCCCCGTGACCCTGTAGTTAGGATATAGCGGGTTGGATGATGGATGGATGGAAAATGTGCTAAATAAATAGCTGGTTTAGTGATCAGTCATTTGCTTTGGTATAATAGTGCTTGGTACCTGTACTGAGGTGTGAAAGCTAATATTGCTACAAAAGTCGAAATTTAGTATCGACCCAACAACATCATCAACATATTTGCAAAAACCTCAAGTAACCTTTTTTCACGTTGTCATTGTGGGGTGTTGTGTGCAGAATTCTGAGGAAAAAATGAATTTAATCTATTTCGGAATAAGGCTGTAACATAACAAAATGTGGAAAAAGTGATGCGCTGTGAATACTTTCCGGATGCTCTGTATAAAGCCGCGTCAGGGATGTGGATCTAAAAAAGAAAGGGAAACCACACTGGAACAGTAGCACTGCTTTGACGCTGGGTGCCGCCAATCTGCAAAATCGAGCAGAGAACTTGCGTACGACAGGGTTGGAGCTACCGTGAAAATGTGCGTGGCTTTACGCCAAGTTTAGGTTTTACACATCGTGATTTGAACGTGGAAACATTTGTACGCAACATTTTTGTGCATACGCACCATTTATACATGAGGCCCCAGGCCTTCAGGAACAGATGAATCAATGACAAGAGTTCTTTGGCCACAGTATCAATAGACATGTTTGACAGCATTTCAGGAAAAGAACCTCACATTAACTGTGAAGCACGGTGGTGAAAATGTTCTGATATGGGGTTGCTTTGCTGCCTCAGTCATTGAGTCAACTATACACAGTGGGTACGGAAAGTATTCAGACCCCCTTCAATTTTTCACTCTTTGTAATATTGCAGCCATTTGCTAAAATCATTTCAATTAATTTTTTCCTCATTAATGTACACACAGCACCCCATATTGACAGACAAAAAAAAAGAATTTTTGAAATTGTTGCAGATTTATTAAAAAACAAAAACTGAAATATCACATGGTCCCAAGTATTCAGACCCTTTGCTGTGACACTCATATATTTAACTCCGGTGCTTTCCATTTCTTCTGATCATCCTTGAGGTCACCTTCATTTGAGTCCAGCTGTGTTTGATGATACTGATTGGACTTGATTAGGAAAGCCACACACCTGTCTGTCTATATAAGACCTTACAGCTCACAATGCATGTCAGAGCAAATGAGAATCATGAGGTCAAAGGAACTGCCTGAAGAGCTCAGAGACAGAATTGTGGCAAGGCACAGATCTGGCCAAGGTTACAAAAACATTTCTGCTGCACTTAAGGTTCCCAAGAGCACAGTGGCCTCCATAATCTTTAAATTGAAGACGTTTGGGACGACCAGAACCCTTCCTAGAGCTGGCCGTCCGGCCAAGTTGAGCTACCGGGGGAGAAGAGCCTTGGTGAGAGAGGTAAAGAAGAACCCAAAGATCACTTTGGCTGAGCTCCAGAGATGCAGTCAGGAGATGGGAGAAAGTTGTAGAAAGTCAACCATCACTGCAGCCCTCCACCAGTTAGGGCTTTATGGCAGAGTGGCCTGTCAGATGCCTCTCCTCAGTGCAAGACACATGACAGCCCGCATGGAGTTTGCTAAAAGACACCTGAAGGACTCTGAGATGGTGAGAAATAAGATTCTCTGATCTGATGAGACCAAGATAGAACTTTTTGGCCTTAATTCTAAGCGGTATGTGTGGAGACAACCAGGCACTGCTCATCACTTGTCCAATACAGTCCCACAGTGAAGCATGGCGGTGGCAGCATCATGCTGTGGGGGTGTTTTCAGCTGCAGGGACAGGACGACTGGTTGCAATCGAGGGAAAGATGAATGCGGCCAAGTACAGGGATATCCTGGACAAAAACCTTCTCCAGAGTGCTAAGGACCTCAGACTGGGCCGAAGGTTTACCTTCCAACAAGACAATGGCCCTAAGCACACAGCTAAAATAACGAAGGAGTGGCTTCACAACAACTCTGTGACTGTTCTTGAATGGCCCAGCCAGAGCCCTGACTCTGGAGAGACCTAAAAATGGCTGTCCACCAACGTTTACCATCCAACCTGACAGAAGTGGAGAGGATCTGCAAGGAGGAATGGCAGAGGATCCCCAAATCCAGGTGTGAAAAACTTGTTGCATCTTTCCCAAGAACACTCATGGCTGTATGAGCTCAAAAGGGGGCTTCTACTAAATACTGAGGGTTCAAAGGGTCTGAATACTTAGGACCATGTGATATTTCAGTTTTTCTTTTTTAATAAATCTGCAACAATTTCAAAAATTCTTTTTTTGTCTGTCAATATGGGGTGCTGTGTGTACATTAATGAGGGAAAAAATTAATTTAAATGATTTTAGCAAATGGCTGCAATATAACAAAGAGTGAAAAATTGAAGGGGGTCTGAATACTTTCCGTACCCACTGTAGAATAAGCCAGAAGTAATGGCACAAACAGGCAAGGACAGGGATAAGCAGATCAACAAGGAGAACCATTGAGAAAACACACACACTGCATGAGAGACAACAAACATGGGGCTCAGTGGTGACATACAAACTAAACAATGAGAAGCAGTGACATACATATAAAGCCAGGGATAAGTGGTGACAGATACACAGACAGGTAGGAACAAAAATGAGCAGCTGAACAAGGAGACCAGTGAGACACAAACAAACAAACATGACATACACAGAGAGCCAGGTGATGACATGAATGGTGACAGACACAGACAGGCAATGTCATGGCAACAAAGGGTTACAGACAAAAGCCAGAACTGAAAGGTGACATAGAAACTGAGCCGGGAAGGTAATGACACAAAAAGATAGACACGAGAGGTGACTGATGCACAGACGCAAGGATTAGCAACTGAACAAAGAGGACCATTGATACACACAAACACAGTCGGAGAGCAGACATGACGGACACACACACACAAACTGGACAAGAGACAGCAAACGGGGTTCACAGTGACATACAACCTAAACCCGTGGTTCCCAAACTCGGTCTCGAGAACCCACTGTGGCTGCAGATTTTTATCCCAGCCATATTCAATTAGTGATAATAATTAATCTCATTTTATTTAGCTGGTCTTTTCCCCCCCCCCCTTCTCTTATTCTGCTTTTAGATTAGCGCAGCAGTATGATTTTTACCTTTATTAGACATTTAGAAATATTCCTACTTTTGCTTTAAAACACTTACCTCTCTTTTGTTATTTTTCGTATCCTAATAATGATGATAATTAAAAACAAACAAAACTGACAGCCAGGGAAACAACCCTGAATGATGAAAGGCTGCAATAACTTTAGCGTCAGACCGACTAATTAGTAGATAATAAATGAAACAATCAGAACAAGCGGCACGGTGGCGCAGTGGTAGCGCTGCTGCCTCGCAGTTAGGAGACCCGGGTTCGCTTCCCAGGTCTTCCCTCCGTGGAGTTTGCATGTTCTCCCCGTGTCTGCGTGGGTTTCCTCCCACAGTCCAAAGACATGAAGGTTAGGTGGATTGGTGATTCTAAATTGGCCCTAGTGTGTGCTTGGTGTGTGGTTGTGTTTGTGTGTGTCCTGCGGTGGGTTGGCACCCTGCCCAGGATTGGTTCCTGCCTTGTGCCCTGTGTTGGCTGGGATTGGCTTCAGCACACCCCCGTGACCCTGTGTTTGGATTCAGCGGGTTGGATAATGGATGGATGGACAATCAGGACACCTGGAGGAGCAGAATGAAATTCAGGATGAAAATTGTTAAAAAAAAGAACAAAAAACTACCCCGTTATAAGTGTTTAGTACATTTTACCAAACTTAGTTTTGTTATTTCTCCATTGACTCCAAAACACAGAAACTGGGAAGTTAACAGCTCACTTAATTGGGCTAGGAGTCCAATTGGTTGGAACAAAAATCTGCAGCCAAAGGGGGTCCCCCAGGTCCGAGTTTGGGAATCACTGACCTAAACCATGAGAAGCTGTGACATAAATATAGAGCCAAGGAAGCGTGATGGTGACATAAAAATGGAGACAGAAGAGATAATGACACATAAAATGAGCCAGGGGCAAGGAATCGCACACATACAGACAGACAGACAGACACAAACTGAGCAAGAGACACACACACACACACACACACACACACAGGAATGATTAGTGACCTTACAAACTGAGCCGGAAGTAATGACACACTGTGATACGCTTGAATGGTGACAGATACACAGCCAGGTAGGGACACGGATAAGCAGTTGAACAAGGAGAACCATGGAGAAAACACACACAAACTGAAGGAGTGTCCACAAACATGGGGCTCAGTAGTGACATAGAAACTAAACAATGAGAAGCAGTGACATACATATAGAGCCAGGGTTAAGTGGTGACAGATACACAGACAGGTAGGGACACGGATAAGCAGTTGAACGCGGAGAACCATTGAGAAACCAACCACACACAAACTGAAGGAGAGACAATCGATTGCACACACAAACATGGGGATCAATGGTGAGATGCAAATTAACAAGCTGAAGCAATGACATAAACACAGAGCCAGGGATAAGAGGTGACAGACACAGAGATGGAAGCCAAAAAGGGATATAGACAAAGCCAGGATAAAAAGGTGACATGGACTGAACAATTAATGACACACAGCGATAAGCGGTGAAGAGCAAAGGTACAAGGTACACACACACACACACACACAGAGCTGGGGTGACTGGGAGCAGACAGACAGACATACACACACACACACGCAAAGAGGGACAGGCAAAGACAGCAATGGTGACATAAAAACTGAACAAAGATAGGCAAAGACACACAAAGTCATATAATATGATGCAGGGACAAGCAAGCATCAATCACACACACACAGTGGGAGCACAAAAAAGCAATGATATACACAAACCACCATATTAAAAAGAAAAAAGGGATCAATGGTGGTGTACACCGAGTGGCCAGTTTATTAGGTACACCCCATCTAATTTTATTTTTTTTTTTTTTAATTTTTATTACTATTTAATTTAATATTGTTTCTTTGTATCAGTATACCGCTGCTGGATTATGTGAATTTCCCCTTGGGATTAATAAAGTATCTATCTATCTATCTAGGCAGGCTCCATTGTAGGTGTAAAGTTGGACAGTTTAACATCTGTGGCAGAGCAACGGGCACTAAGCAAACTCCTGTCAATCATAAATAATCCACTGAACAGTGTCATCTCCAGGCACAGGAGTAGCTTCAGTGACAGACTTTTGTCACCGTCCTGCTCCACTGACAGACTGAGGAGATCGTTCCTACCCCACACTATGCGACTCTTCAATTCCACCCGGGGGAGTAAATCCATCCATCCATCCATTTTCTAACCCGCTGAATCCGAATACAGGGTCACGGGGGTCTGCTGGAGCCAATCCCAGCCAACACAGGGCACAAGGCAGGAACCAATCCTGGGCAGGGTGCCAACACACACAAACACACCCACACACCAGGGCCAATTTAGAATCACCAATCCACCTAGCCTGCATGTCTTTGGACTGTGGGAGGAAACCGGAGCGCCCGGAGGAAACCCACACAGACACGGGGAGAACATGCAAACTCCACGCAGGGAGGACCCGGGAAGCGAACCCGGGTCTCCTAACTGCGAGGCAGCAGCGCTACCACTGCGCCACCGTGCCGCCCCGGGGGAGTAAATGCTAACATTAATTTTATTTTAATTCTTTTAATTTTTATTACTCTTTAATTTAATATTGTTTCTTTGTATCAGTATATCGCTGCTGGATTATGTGAATTTCCCCTTGGGATTAATAAAGTATCTATCTATCTTCACACCAGAGCCAGGAGGAGAAAAAAAAAAAAAATCACACAGGTTAATTATTTACTTATTAAATTATGACAAATGCACTTTGGATTAGAAAAACTGAAAGCAGACTACCGCTTTGGGAAAACAGCACAATGAAAGACACGCAGTGGCTCGGATTTGTTGGCAAGTCAGTTGCCTTGGCGACAGTTGGACTTTCCCTTGATCGGAAGTCCCGCCTGGAGCTCAGTGCTGATGGGATAGGCACCTTGTAAACCCTGAACTAGACAATCAGGTTAGAAAATGGACGAGAAATCAACCCAAATGCTGTGCTGTGTAACTGCCAAATACAACCGATGCTCCTAGAAGGCCATCTCGCGTTCACCAGCCCATCTTTCCCATCCCTAGTGGCAGTAGGTTCTTTTTTGAAGCCTACACAGAACATCTAGAATTTAAAGGCAGTGTAATTGATGAGCCCCTTAATTGAGTTTTAGGATTACAGAAAGCTGGAAACCATCCCAGCAGTACTGACAGGGGGGTGCCAGGCCTGGATGAGATGCCAGTCCATTTCAGGATGAACTTACGCCGAGGTCCCCACTAACTCTCAAAGAGTCGATTCAGTGGCACCAGTTAACCAGAGTACATGGTGGGGGGAAATAAAAGTCAGTGTGTGTACATGCACACACAAACCCAGAATAAGGTGGGTAACCTGGCTAAGGCAGAAATGCGATTTCTTAAAAATCCGTTTACATGCGCAAGAGTTCTACTCTGGCAAAATGCTCCAATGTCATTAGAGTGCACAAAAAAGAATTAAATGTCATCATGACCCCCAAAACAAGAAGGCAGCCTGTGTTCATTTTCTTGTGTTTTATAAACTAGTTTAGTCCTTCAGGTAGTGGAAAGTAAATAACATTCATCCCTCCATCCTCATTTTAAATCCTAAGCCACCAATAATTTGCCGTATGAAAGCTGAGCCACTTTGTCACCTGATCACACAGATTTAAAATCTCGACAGCAAACAGCCGGATGAAAACTAAATTGACTCTTTATTAATATGTTTCTGTTACCGGATTGTATACAGCACGCTCTTTTCTGCTTGGCTGTGTGACTGAGCTCTACAAAGGAGCGGCATACTGGAATGAGTGCTTCTTGCTTTTACACCCAGTGCTGCTGGGATGATCACAACACAGCTATTTTTACTTTGATAAAAAAAATAAGTATTGCGTTATGTTACTCATTACTTTAACAAGTAATTGGACAAAGTAAGGCACATTACATTTACCGCGTTACCCGCAGCACCGCTCCCAAGATTAAGCTGTTGAGCTTAATTAGCACTGCACACTTGGCTCATCAACATAAATTCAGAGATTTCTGAAATATTGAGACAGATTAGTTCAACCAAGGTAAGGTATAATGCAGTTAGTCGGGTGGTCATTTGCCTCAGGAACTTTATCCTCAGGAAGCTTCTAACTTTTGCTGCTGAAAGCGTTCATGAAGCTAAGCAGTGCAACAGACATGTGCATTTTTACTTTCTCGATTTCAAGCATTCACGCGATTTTATTAGTAACCTCATTTTTAGTTTCACAGGGAAGAGGAAAAGAGGAAGGCCTAAGAGAAGGTTTATGGATGTGGTGAGAGGGGAAATGAAGATGATGGGTGTCACAGAGCGAGATGCAGAGGACAGAAAGAAATGGAAGAAGGTGATCTGCTGTGGTGACTACTAATGGGAGCAGCCGAAACAAGAAGATGATTTGCAAGCTGCACAGTTATGCGCAAAGGGGCACGATGTGCACAATTTTACAGAGAGGCTAATAACCTACTAGACGCTCCACCGGTTTTATTTATCCTTCTGTTGTAAAGATCTCCCCGTTCATCTGCTGCATATTTTCATTATTTTTTTTTTTTTATTTGATATCTCTCTATTATAAAAAAAAAAAATCTTGGGCAGGCAGACTAGGGAGACAAGACGTGATCTTCTCAGAAGACAATTTGAAGTCCCGCGACAGACATTTTAACCAGCTCCCAGCTCTTAAAACAATGACAAGCGGCAAGCAAAACACGCAGCTCGCAGCAGATGATTCGACCGCTTCTCCTTGCATGCGTTCAGCCACCCTAACCCCCCCCTTCACAATGCGAGCAGCAGAGACACGAAGTGGTAAAAAGGACGGCGGCTGTACAGGCTTTAAAATGATCGACCCCCCGCTCACAATGCGAGCAGCGTTGTACGTCCTGTAAGAAACAGATGTAACCACGCCCGGGGCCAGAAATAAAGGACAAGTATTGTTTTTACAACGTCACGCGAGACAAGGCAGTGAGCCATCATTTAAAACAAGTCCACGGACATGTAACCTAGCAGTTGTTGGACTGCTTTTGGCAGACAAGCATCATGTGCTCCCAGCTCTTAAAACAATGACATGCGACAAGCACAACAGGCAGAAAGACAGCAGATGATCCGACGGCATCTCCTTAGTGTGCGTTCAGCCATCCCTTCCCTCCACAACGCGAGCAGCATTATACGTCCTGTGAGAAAGAGATGTAACCACGCCTGGGGCCGGAAATAAAGGACAAATATTGTTTTTAGAAAAGTTTTTAAAGTAAAAGTGAAAATAATGCATATGTAACAATTCCCATGAAAATAACAATCTCTTTAAATTGTATATCCGGTAAACCAAACACAGGGGTGGGGGAGCGAAGCGAGCGGGGGGCGGAGCTCCCCTAGTTAGATTAAATAAAACAAATAAAAAAAATAAATAAAAAATCAGGTTGTGCGTTGCAATTATGCCCATCAAAGTGTAGTGCAAGTCCATTGGACTCCAAGCCCAGGCGTGCAAAGTCAGTGATGTAGCTTAGTGAGTGTTCCGGAATGTTGGCTGCGGGTTTGGTGTTGGAGAATCAGTGATTCATTACAGCAGCACATAGGAGGGAAGTAAAAACTGGCTACATACCACTGAGGCAGCTGAAGCCATCATTGATCACAGTCTCAGGGTTAATAGTCAACTCGCCTCTGCTATGCTCCCCATACCCCGAGACCCCCCATGGAACTCAAACTCTTAGTAAAAAAAGGTCACAGAATTCTAGGGAATGACTAGTGTGAAAAAATGTTTTGCATACTACCAATTTTATTTTGTGTAGGGCATCTTATGGGTTATTTCATGGTTACTGTGTTACAAAAAGTGCATATTATCAGAAGTAATACAGACCTATAAAAATTTTTTTAATGCAGTAAAGTGTATTTTCAGCAATTTCTAGAGAAAGATGACAATTTGTGGTGGTTGTGGGTACCCAACTCCCTATTTTCCATAGGGTCAATGTGTAGGTTGGTCCACCTTATCCATAGGATATGGTTCCAGCCATCTAGAAAACAGATGCCCATTAACCACAGATGCTCAGGATTTATATAAAATAACATATAGATGATTGAGTGCACAAAGAGAGCACGAGGGCAGGGCAAGGGCTGGCCGGGCTTGGGTATGCCGCATCGGCCTCCACAGGTTATTTCTTGTACGTATTTAGCGGGTGTGTGAAGATTTTAAAAGGTTTTTGTCAAGCATATTCTGGATTTTTTTTTTTTTTTTAATAAAATGTCAAACCGGAGTTGCTCCAAACTGCGGATGACAAACTCACGAATAAGGTGGGACAAGTGTAGTAACATTAACATCTTTGATTTCTGTGCCATTCTTTAGGACCATTATCCATCCCCATGAAAGCTGAGGATTTACTGTGCACACATACTGTGTATATATATATATATATATATATATATACATATACACACACACACACTCACTTATAATGTGTCTGAGTCTAGGTATATAGCAAATACTTAAGAAAAAGAATAATGAAAAAGCAGACCGAGAAAAATGGAAGGATGTACAGTTAATAACTTGTCTCCTGCTAATACAACTTTTTTTGAATTGTCTCTGAAGAGATGCCACGCAGGCAGATCAGAGCTGAGCCCGTGTGTGTATTGAGCAGGGCGTCAAAAGTTGAACCCAAATCAAGAACCCTAACACCACCTTCTCCAATCAGTCTCGAACTCCTGCTTCTCCCGACTGCACAGAGGGGATGACAGCTCAAACATCAACTACCATCTTCCGTTTTTTCCACTCACCCACACTGTGTGAGGAGAGCCTAACAACAAGACCTCAATGTTTAATTTAACTCTTCTCCCCTTTGCCAACACCGCCCCTGTTCCACGACTCTGATCGGACTCGAGCCGCACCCGACTTCTGCGACACGGACGAAGACAAGACAAGCACGGGCCTCGCACCTGTAGTCGTACGTTGAACATCATGGAGGCGATGAGGTACAAATAGGGGAACTTGATCCGGAGTTTCCAGGCCAGCTCAAAGAAAATAAGCAGGGTGCGGGTGAGCCCTTTAGAAAACGCCCGGTACGATCTGCCGGCAGGTCCCGAAAACCGGACGACCAAATCCATCAGACCCGCCATGCAGGACCGCACCAGGTGGGACTGGAAGGAGGAAACGGCGCCGTTTTGCCCCACTCAACTACAACTATCGAACTGGACACAGATGGCCATTTAACGTGAAAAGTATCCGGGCCGATTAGCAACAACGAACTAGACACATGACGCGGACTTTCAGGAAGTCGTGTTTCGTCACTTCCACTTAGGGACCGCCCCCTAACCCGGAAGACTGGTGTTAACGTTTGTCTCGATTCCGCTATTTTATTTTATTTATTTATTTTGTTCATTATGTTTTCATAAATGTCGGAAAAGAGCAAAACACGTCCCAATATTTTAAAATGAGACCTTTTGTGTTTGTCCTGCTGTGACTCCTGGCAAGAAACTTAGTGGCTGTGCGAGTGGCTTAACGAACCTAGTATGCACTAGGACTAGTATGCAGTATGCTTTGGATTTGATGAAGAACTACGTAAACGTGCATCTGGAAAAAAGTGGAAAAAGAAAAGAATTTTCTCAGAGGTTTTCATTCAGCAGATTAGAAACTCTGAAGGTGTATTATTATTGTAAAATAATTTATGATAATAAAGTACAATATAAAGTAGGCCTATAGTATAAAGACTCTTTATGAATTTAAATAAAACCTGATCAGCAGACGAAGTGTCTCTAAGCCAGTAGCGTCAGCTGAAGGAGCTTTCTGAAATGTTGAGGCTGCCAGTCCTAATTCTTTGTCTTAAAGGCCATCAGTCAAAGTTAACATATCATCAGGTTATATTTTGTATTCATAAATTATTTATACAGAATATTTGTTGCCTAAACAAAAAGTCTCGACATAGAAATGAAACAGACATTCTTTGATTAATTTAAAGGCAAATTGGTTTCACTTCACAAAATCTGAAATAAACACAGAGAAGCGAAAGCCGATGCATCCCTGTGAACTTGGTGTTATGCCACTTCAGGGAAATTTGGTTTCTTTTAAGGGGCTTTGCTAGATGACAGGGGTCTTGTTGTTCTGCGGCAGTCCCCACACTTAAGACCACAAATTTGCATGTTGGTTCTCCTGTGCACTCGGCTGTGGTGCTGCTGAATTAGGTAGATAGATAGATAGATAGATAAAGGAACTATATAATAGATAGATAGATACTTTATTAATCCCAGAGGGAAATTCACAATTAGCTTTAGTGTTGGGGTTTGTAGAGATGTAGAGGGCAAACAGTGCACTGGCACACTGACTATCCACAGGTGTCGAACTCCAGGCCTGGAGGGCCACAGTGGCTGCAGGTTTTCATTCTAACCCTCTTCTTCATTAGTGGCCAGTTTTTGCTGCTAATTAACTTCTTTTGCTTTAGTTTTAATTAACTTGACTCAAGCCCCTTAGTTGACTCTTTTTTTAAATTACATAAAACGAGCTGCCACATGACCAGCTCACCTGTGCCCATCACACAATATCTGAAAATAAAGCAAACTGAAGGTCTCAGTATGGTTGATCTCTCAGGTCACCAAAACATTTTGACAAACAGAAAATCAACAGTTTTGGAAATGTCTGCTGTGGCAGAATGGCAGCACCAACAGACCACAAAATTAAATAACGGGCTTAATTAATTAACAGCAAGAATCAGCGTCTCATTAATAGATTGGTTGGAGTTTGAAATCCCAGTTTAGCTGCTCATCTGCTGGCTCGTTTCACGTCTCATTTTTGTTTGGCTGCCATTTCATGAAGAAACAAATCAATTCATAGGACTGAATCCTTAAAAACAGGGCTATTAAAATGAAGGGAAAAGGAGTTAATTAGCAGCGAAAACTGGTCAATGATTAGGAAAAGGGTTCGAATAAAAACCTGCAGCCACTGCGGCCCTCCAGGCCTGGAGTTTGACACCCCTGATTGTAGAGGGCATCCTGTCTGCTATCTCTGACTCAACCTTTATCACTAAGTTTAGGAAGCATTAAAGATCCCTAAAATGCTGCCCTGTATTGTTAAAAACCCAATAAATTGTATTCATTCTTATTATATTTTGAAAATGTACAAAATTTGCCTTAATAAATGAAAAAAAAATGCAAAATTAAAACAGTTAAAAACAAATTTCCAAATAAATAACTATTAGGTTCTAAAACCAATTAAAAGCAGCTAAAAATAGAGTATTAAAAACTTCCAAAACTCAAAATAGGGTAAGGCGATTGTCGTTTCATCTAAGATTGATGTGGTGGCACAGTGGTTAGTGCACTGCCTCTCCTACTCCAGTCTGGTTATTGTCTGTGTGGACTTGGCATGTTCTCCCAGGTGCCCATGTGGGCCTTTCTCTGGGTAGTCCAGGAAATTAAAAAACATTCAGTTATATAAAAACTATTTTATTTAAGAAAATATTTGTAAATATATATTGTGACTGGTAGGCGCATAACAGCACCCTAAACAAAACCTCACAGCCCCAGGTTCAAAATGAACATTTATTTTGCAGATTACCTTTGACACGTTTCTCTGTGGTAGCACAGGACAGTACACCAGTGTAGTTCTTTCTCTCCTCTCTGTTCTCTCCTTCACTTCTCCCCGGTGAATATCGTCCATCTCCTCTCCGACTCTTTTGGATGAAGCAGAGCTGCTTCCTTTATCCAGGGCCCAGGAGTACTTCAGTTACCACAACACTATCCCTCAGTTAGGTGGAAGTTCCTTGAAGCAGGAACTGTTAATCCCTGCAGTGGACCCTGGCAGCAACCGTGGAACCCAATAGGCCCACCTCATGGGACTACAGTTCCCAACATCCCCAGCAGGTATCTGTAGAGCAGGGGTTCTCAACGTCGGTCCTGGGGACCCCCTGTCGCTGCAGGTTTTTGTTCCAATCAGCTTCTGTTTTTAATTGAACTCCTGGGCTAATTAAGTGAACTGATATTTCCCAAGTTCTGTGTTTAAGGAACAATATATTAATTAGAAAACTAAGTTTGCTAAAAAAAAATATATATTAAAATGTACCAAGCAGTTATATAGGAATAATATATTTTTTTTCTTTTTAATAGTATTCTCATCTTGATTTTCATTCTATTTTTCTAGGCGTTCTAATTGTTTAATTAATCCATTATTTACGAATTAGCGGGTCTGACACTAAAGTAGTTGCAGCCTTTGATTATTCAGTGCTGTTTGCCAGCATGTCTGCTCTGCTCATTTTAATTGTCATTAATAAGATACAATGAAGGGGGAAAAACTGCACAGAGAAAGGGCAAAGTACAGTATAATAAAATCAACAAAAGAGAGTTAAGCATTTAAATCTAGAGCAAAAGCAGAAATATTTATAAATCTATACTAATAAAAGGCAAAGCCTTTACTGACTGACTGACTGACTCACTCATCACTAATTCTCCAACTTCCCGTGTAGGTAGAAGGCTGAAATTTGGCAGACTCATTCCTTACAGCTTACTTACAAAAGTTGTGCAGGTTTCATTTCGAAATTCTACGCGTAACAGTCATAACTGGAACCTACTTTAGTCCATATATACAGCCATAGCCTGCAGCTTGGTCGCCGTGTGAGGCGGAGTTGCGTCCCGCATCATCACACCTCCCACATAATTGAGTGCCTGCCCATATAAGGTAAATATTCGTGGGTGAAGGACTGTGCTTATGCAAACGAAGACACTGCCCCTGGCGTTTGTCATGTCTACGACGAATACGTCATTCGCGAGATACAAGTTTAATGAGAGGACGCAGGGTATAAACGAGACTTTTGATCACTTTGTAACTGAGTTAAAATTGCTGTAACGGAGTTAAAATTGTTGGTGAAGGACGAACAGGAAAGCAAGGTGTAAAGCTTAACTGTAAATGAAGTTCATAGACACGCTGCCACTGGGGTTTGTCGTGCCGAGAGACTATGTTTGTGGAGGGATGGAGAGTTAAGGCGGGTAGGGGAGTCACGCCATCATCTCCCCTCCCATTCAGTTCATTTCGCTCCAAGCTCAGCTCCGCAGCTGAGGCGACCTTACCGTTCTTTTTCCTTAGTGTTAAGTCCTCTCTCCGTTACTGATTTATATAAAGGAGAGTTGAGATCCGAGAGACTGTGTTTGTGTGTTTGTGGAGGGATTGACAGTTAAGGCGAGTTGGGGAGTCACGTCATCATCTCCCCTCCCATTCACCTCATTTCATTCACTTCATTTCGCTCCGAGCTGAGCGCCGCAGCTAACGCGGTCTTGCGGAAACAACTTTGTGACGCTGCCGCCAAATACTCGCAGAAAAATACACAAATTAATAGACATGCTGTTTGGTTTGGGACACCAATAATGTTACTGAAAAACTTACAACCACTGAAACTTTCTAACGGCACGAGATGTCAGGTCACGTGTCTGCAAAAGAACCTAATTGAGGCAACTATTTTTACTGGCAGTTGCTCAGGGGAGAGAGTTTTTATTCCTCGCATCCCTGATATACCCTCTGATTTCCCATTTCAATTCAAATGCCTCCAATTTCCAGTAAGGCTCTGCTTCGCGATGACAATTAATAAGTCTCAGGGATGGACCCTACAAAAGGTTGCCATTGATTTGAGGCAACATTGCTTTTCTCCTGGACAATTATACGTTGCATGCTCAAGAGTAAGCTCGCACAGCTTGGTCATATTACAACCGGAGTGCTGAACTGACAACGTGGTATACAAAGAGATCCTTAACAGATAGTTATTGGTATATTTTCCCACAGTTTAAAAAGGTTTACTTTTCTTCTTAATAAAAATTTAAAAGCAGTTCCCTCGCCGCTGCGAAGCGTGGGGATTTTGCTAGTGTCTTATAAATGTAAAAATCATGCTGCTATGCTTTTCTGAATGTCGAATAATAGAAAAAAAAAAATACCAGCTAATTAAATGAGATCAGTGCTATAAGGTGTTGTCACTGATTAGGAATCTGGTTGGAACAAAAACATGCAGCCACAGGGGGTCCCCAGGACTGACATTGAGACCCCCTGCTGTAGAGGTATCACAACTCAGGGTCAACTTTAGGATGTGTAAATAACTCGGGTTGGTTGCCTCCCCCTGTCCCTTCCATTGCACTAACCTCCCAGCCAGTAAAGGATCTTTCATTAGCTCCTTCCAGGATGACAGCATATTCACTTCTGCCCATTTACAGGCCACAGGAGGGACCACCCTGCCTATTTGTTGGACTGGCCATCTGACCAGGTAAGGAATCTCGAACCAACCCTGCTGGCATGCCTTCTGTCCATTTCAGCAGTATATATTTATACAGTAGATATAGTAATGAAAACTTGTTTCATAATGCAGGTATGGTGAATGTAAATGAGTAGGACGTGCTGCCAGAGTACAACACAAGTCATCGAGTACGTGAATGATTGCTTTAAAATTTAAATAAAACCTGATCAGCAGACTGTGTGTCTCTAAGCCAGTAACGTCAGCTGAAGGAGCTTTCTGAAATGTTGAGGTTGCCAGTCCTGCTTCTTTGTCTTAAAGGCCACCCTGCCTGCTGGTTTACGCAGGTCACGCAAGTTTATCAGTCTATTTTCAGATATCATCAGGTTATGATTTATATTCACAAATTCTTTATACAGAATATTTCTTGCATAAAGCAAAGTCTCGACAGGCAAATTGGTTTCACTTCACAAAGTCTGAAATAAACACAGAGAAGGGGAAGCCGAGGTGTCCCTGTGAACTTGGTGTTACACCACCTCAGGGAAACTCGGTTTCTTTTAAGGGGCTTTGCTAGATGACAGGACTCTTGTTGTTCTGCGGCAGTCCCCACACTTAAGACCACAAATTTGCATGTCGGTTCTCCTGCGCACACAGCTGTGGTGCTGCTGAATTAGCTTTAGGGTTAGGGGATCGTCGTCTAAGACTGATGTGGTGGCACAGTGGTTAGCGCACTGCCTCTCCTACTCCAGCCTGGTTACTGTCTGCATGGACTTGGCATGTTCCCCCAGGTGCCCATGAGGGCCTTTCCCTGGGTAGTCCAGGAAGTTAGAAAATATTCAATTATGTAAAAACTATTGTCAGAGGTGGCTGGGGTGGCGACCCAGCCGGGATGCCCAGGAGGACCGGAGGAGGGCTTGCGCCTTCCCCAGACCATCTGGGGGCGACCGCCCTGGTTCCTTTGGGGGCCACGGATACAGAGCTTTGAAACTCCACCCTGTAGGGGCCCGTGGTCACCACCAGGGGGTGCCCCTATGCCTTTGGAGCCCTGGACCTCAGCACTTTCGCCACACCAGGAAGTGCTGGGGTGAAGAGGAACAGGGACACCCAGAGTGCTTCTGGAAATACGCCGGCACTTCCACCACACGGGGGAGTGTCTGTGGGAGATTGCCGGGAAGCACCTGGAGCGAGCACACCCGGGTGTGAATAAAAGGGGCCACCTACTTTCATTCGAGGCGAGAGTCAAGTGGAAGGGGATTGAGCTTGCTGGAGGAGGCAAGGAGGTGGCCTGAAGAGGAGAGTGAAGGCATTGTGTGGCCAGGACTTTGAGGACTTGTGGGGTTTGTGTGGCACTTAAGGACTTGTATATAATAGTGTAAATAAACGTGTGTTGGGTGAAATGTACGTGTCTGCCTGTCTGTGTCCAGGCCAGCCTCCACACTATTTTATTTAAGAAAATATTTGTAACTATATAAATATATATTGTGACTGGTAGGGACATAACAGCACCCTAAACACAACCTCACAGCCCCAGGTTCAAAATGAACATTTATTTCACAGATTACCTTTGACACATTTCTGTCTCTTAGCACAGTACACTTTCTGTCCTCTCTGTTTTCTCCTCCACTTCTCCCCAGTGAGCATCATCCATCTCCTCTCCAACTCTTTTGGATGAAGCAGAGCTGCTTCCTTTATCCAGGGCCCAGGAGTACTTCAGTTACCACAACACTATCCCTCAGTTAGGTGGAAATTCCTTGAAGCAGGAACTGTTAATCCCTGCACCGCCCCCTGGCTGCACCCATAAAACCCAATAGGCCCGACCCCATGGGACTACAGTTCCCAACATGCCCTGCGGGTATCTGCAGAGGTACTGCAACTCAGAGACAGAACTATTAATCCCTGCACCGCTCCCTGGCTGCACCTATAGAACCCAATAGGCCCGACCCCATGGGACTACAGTTCCCAACATAACCTGCGGGTATCTGTAGAGGTACCGCAACTCAGGGACACTGCTATCTAACATTTAGGGGGTGTAGGTTACTTCCCCTGTCCATCTTTCATCAGCATATCCACTTCTGTCCATTTCCAGGCTGCAGGCGGGACCACCCTACCTACTATTTGTTGGTCTGACCTTCTGACCAGGTAAAGAATCCTGAACTGACCCAGCTGGGATGCCAGCCCATGCCTGTTGTCCATTTCAGCAGTATATATTTATGCAAAAGATGTAGTGATGAAAACTTTCTTATTTCAGGTATGATAAATGTAAATGAGTGGGATGTGCTGCCAGTGTACAACAGAAGTCATTGATATTTGGCATAAGGTTTGTTAAAGACGGCCTCAAAGTAAGTGTAATATAGAGAGAGAGACTGAACTTTATGCAATGTGCACTTTAATCACGTCCGAAACATTTGATTTTTAATATTAAGCAATGGAGTGGAGGGGTAATTCAAGGAAAAATGTGACTTTGTCCCAAATGTTATGGAGGGCACTGTAAAAGAAGCCAAGGGCTCATCGCTACCCCTGACAGAGCGTAACCTAAATTGATGCAATTTGTTGCATTAACAATCACTGATCGTTACTTAATGTCAGTAAACAACAGGACAACTTTAGCAAAGCAGAACTGAAACTATTTAAGTCATTACTTATAGAGGAGAAACCAGGGGTACAGGTTAGATATGAAAACATACAACCTGAATCATTCAAATCAGGGTCACACAGCAAGCTTTGTATCCTGTAGCTTTGGTTGTTGCCATCTTTGCTTCCTTAAACCAGGGTGTGATGCCTCAGAACGGAGAGGCAGGCTGTAGGCGGCAAAATCTGACCGAGTGGTCTACTCTGTGGCAGTTGTTTCTCTATTCCTCCTCCTCCTCCTCCTCCTCCTGCTTCTATTAAAGTCCTTTGAATTTAAAGTGTCGTGCTGGCTGACTTATGTAAGATCAGTCAAAAAAACTGGGACAACTGATATGTTCCCATGGTCTGTCTTGATTGTTAATTAAGTTATTTTTGAAACATGTTCTTCTTAAAGGCTCAAGCCTCCACTTCACATATTCTTACAAGCATGCGCACACACACTGGTCGCCTTATCTAAGCTTAAACATATCCATTTTAATAAACAAAGACACCCTTTAACAATTTTTTACTTACTTTCCCAGAATTCCTGTTGGTCTTTTTTGCATACACTCAGAATTTTATTGACTCCCAAATTTGACCCTCTTGGAAAATGACCTCATGAATGAATATTCATGAGCCCATGAGCTCATTTGTACCTGCTTGCTATTTCAGTTACAGAACATTTCCCACATGAGCTCTGAGTCATTAGCTGAATACTTCTAGAATAAAAAAAAACACACTGAAATAAAACACACAAATGAAATATTACGTATCGTATTTTGCATACTGTAAAAGCACAATTTTTCAATGGCATTACAGTGAAGACAGCAGGGGATGGTTACCCTGAGGTCTGTGTTTTGATCCAGGTACGCCGTGCTGTTAAAACATGGTGTCGTCCTTTGGAGGAGATGTAAAATCGAGGTCCTAACTTGGGATGGAAAAGATCCCTGGGAATCCTTTGAAAAGAGTAAGGTGTATCCCGGTGTCCTAGCTTAACTGCCCACCACAGCCTGGTCATACTGGCCCCCTAATCATCCGCTGACTTTAATTGGCTGTTTCTCTCAGCCCTTCACCATCTATTGGCTAATGTGTGCTGAGCAGACTGGCACAAGAATGGCTGCCGTCACATCATCCAGGTGGATGCTACATATTGGTGGTAGTTGAAGTGGCTTCTCGCTGTCTATGTAAAGCACTATAAGTAGATAAAAAGGCGCTATATAAATGTCATTTGTTAGTTATTATTGCGTCTGAGACATTCCTCCATAGATGGCACAGTGGTTAGTGCTGCTGCCTCACACTTCCAGACTCCCCGAGTTTGTATCGCAGTCCTACATTGAAAGTCTTTGTGGGGTCTGCATCTGCCACTCCAAAGATGTGTCTGTTGGGCTAATTGGCATCTGCAGAGTTTAGTGTGGGCAAGTGTGTGTGACCTGGCATGGACTGTCATCCCATCCAAATGTTGCTACTTAATCTGACACCCAGTCCCACAACCCTGAGTAGTAATGGATGAATGGACATCTCATATCAAGAGCAGCAGCTATCAAATAACGCAAGAATAACACACAATATGAAGGGTGTTGTACCGTGTTAGCCATTATGAATGTAGAGAAAAGCCAAGCAAAATGACACCTTTTATTGGCTAACTAAAAAGATTACAATATGCAAGCTTTCGAGGCAACTTGGACCCCTTCTTCTGGCAACATGTAATCACTTTTAAGTGTTTAAAATGCAATTGGCATTGACTTGAGTAATTACTGATGTAATTTCATTGTGGAAAAACACAATGACAAACTCTCGACTTGAATAGCCCTTTGTAAGTAATCTTGTAATCTTAATATTGTAATCTTTTTAGTTAGCCAATAAAAGATGTCATTTTGCTTGGCTTTTCTCTACACAATATGAAGAAAACTGGTCCGGTGCTTTATTGTATATTATATATAGGAAGGATTGGTGGCGCCAGTGTTCGGCAGCCTCACTTCTGTCAGTGTGCCCCAGGGCAGCTGTGGCTACACAGTAGCTTATCATCACCAGCGTATGAATGTGTGTGTGAATGGGTGAATGACTGTTGTGTTGTAAAGCGCCTAGGGGGGTTCTTGAACTCTAGTTAGGCGCTATATCAAATACAGGCCATTTACCATTTATATATAACGACGTTCATAATGAGCACTTGCACATAGCAATACAATAAATGGAAAAAGAGTGAAACTTTCTTTTCTGCAGCAGCCTTTAGGTCTGTCGTTGTCATATACTGTTTTACAAACCAAACACGGGTGAGATACAAGATAAAAATACGTCATATAGAAAACCAATTTATATAGTGCCTTTCTGTGCTAGTCATCGTAGCAGTTTTTTTTTTGTTTAAAATAATAAAACTTTACAAAATACTTTAGAAATCTGAAGTAGCCCATGCATCATTTAACTGTGTTGTTTGTTTCTATTTTAATTTTAGTCTATTTATCTTCCTTTTAAATACATAGTTTAGGATCCATTATAGCCGCATACAAACAAATAAGTGTTTTACCAAATTAAAGTGTAGCGATTGCACACTTACACTTTCAGAAAAAATAATTTTTGTTTTTTTTTCTATAAAAAATCGCTTTGAGTTTTAGTCCTTTGAAATAATATCACGGGGCACAAAATTTCAGTGTAGTATTTGTTATATTAATCCGTAAAGTTAGTTGTTAATTGGTCGCGGGTCTGAACACCCTTTTTATTGGCACTTTCCATCTAAATTGAATGACAATTTTGTATTTATTAGTTAAACAATCAATGACTCATTTTTTGTTTTTGCTTGAATATTGATACTTTAAAAAAAAAAGTCGAGCTCTTGAATATACAGTAAATGAACTGAAAGATTAGGAAGGCGGCACGCACGCGCGCTCGCTCCCGGGAGAGACGCCGTATCAGGAGCGTGCACGGACCCCTCGCGCGCGCCGTTCCCGGGATGCCAGGCAGCATTCCTAAAGGAGAGGCAGGAAATGACTGAATTGGGAGCTTCGCTTCCGTTGCCTGCCCCGCTCTCTGAGTGTGTTTTTGGGTGGTGGCTGTTTGTGAGTGAACTTCTAGTTCTCAGACTGCGGAAAGACTGTATGTGTATGCCGGACTCGCGTCTCTTTATAAACACGCGTACACATATTTAAGTTTTTTTTTTCTGCTTTCATTTTTTTTTGTTCCTGTCGTCTGAGGAGCTACTGCTGCTGCGTTGGTGGACGACGCGAGCGATAGCGAGGACCAATGCAGGCCATCAAGTGTGTCGTCGTCGGCGACGGGTGAGTGAGTGAGTGAGTGACTGCCTCCCTGCCTGACGAAGTGATGGCTCTCAGATTTTTTTTTCTCTTTTTGCCTTTTATTACGTTCGGTTTGTCGGTTTGTTCAGTTCAAGCGAGGAGGCCTTGTACGAAGTTGACGCCGGCAGTAGCGAAAAGTTAACGGCGTTTGTGTTTTCGGGAGACGTGGATGGAAGCCGCTCCTTTCTGCCTTGCCGGCTGCGTTGGGACTGGGCGCACCAGCCGGCTTCCGTGTATCCCTCTAGGAGAAGAGGCCGCAGGAAAGTTCGCGGCCTGAAAGGTGGGCTCGTCGTCACCTAGAGACCCCCCAAATAAAAAGTAGGAGGGAGTGTGTGTGGCTATCCCAAATATCATAGCACACCCACACAGAAGAAAAAAGTCAAGGGTTGGGCGAGTTTGGTGGCGGTATTGGATTATACTTTTTTTTTTAAATAAAACGGATTGTGTCATGTATGGTGCATCAGCTTTGTGATCGTTAATTTTAGTTGAAATTCCCGGTAAGTGCGGCATTGAAATAATAAAAATATATATATTATTTGAATGTGCCTGCTTGAATATGGGAAAAGTAGATGGGATTCGGAGAGAGGCGGGCGGACCACCGCAGTCCATCCAGTGTGGAAAACACTACGCCCATAAGACGCATGAGTGAATGCAATCTGAAAGGCGCTATACACACCAAATTTGTATGAAAAGTTATATTTTGTAAATATACTGTTCTCCAAATATCGAACTGACAACTTTTGCAGTGTGTGGGTTTTTTTTTTAATTCTAAAATATAATGGTGAGGTTCCACTGCTTCATAGCCCCCGGGGGGTCCGGGTTTAATTATTGTGACAAGACCGTCCGACTTCTTATTCTACGATTACTACAGGAAGACAGTGAATCGACATCTTCTAAAGCTGTTAATTCTTAATTTTCAGTGCGACTGGTAAACCTAGCTTGGCACCACTACGGTTTAAAAAAAAAAAAACCGGATGAACTACATAGCGTTTTATTGTATGTTTTAGACGGTTAATGAATTTCAGTCGAGGGTCACAAACTGGAAGTTTGCATGTCTTACTGGTACATTTTTATTACTTTTTATCTTTTGTTAGCAAATGCCTTTATTAAAATTTACTTACAAAGGGCTATTCAAGTCGAGAGTCTGTCATTGTGTTTTTCCACAATGAAATTACATCAGTAATTACTCAAGTCAATGCCAAATGCATTTTAAACACTTAAAAGTGATTACATGTTGCCTCGAGAGCTTGCATATTGTAATCTTTTTTAGTTAGCCAATAAAAGGTGTCATTTTGTTTGGCTTTTCTCTACAAACACTTAAAAGAAAATCCATTTTGTACACCAGAGTAGAAATCAGTAAGTTAACAAAACAGTACCTGTCAGTTGTTAAATAGTTTTTAATTTTTAAAATCTGTAATTTCTTAAACATTTAATGTTTGTTTCTCTTTCAGTCACAAGTCTACCAATTCAGTGATGAAAGGCTTAATGTTGTATGCTCGCCACCTTTCTTTCTCAAAGTATATAATACTAACCCAATCGAAAAGCCTTTTTCCAAATTTTTCTTTAACCATTTGCATCTCACTTTCTACCGACAGTATTTTACTTTTGTTTAGTCCGGTGGTCCTCAAACTTGGTCCTGGGATCCCACTGTGGTTTTTTCTTCCAACCAGATTCACAATCGGTGATAATTGATCTCCTTTAATTAGTTGGTCTTTATCTCTCCTTTTATTCTGCCTTTAGAATTTTTTTTTTTTTTTACATTTGGAAGGCATTTAAATTTATTTTTGTAATAGCTTTACATTTTTAACTTTTTTTTTTTGCTCCCTTCATTGTACCCTAATAATGACAATTAAAAAAAAAAAACAGAGCAGACACCCAGGAAAACACTGAATGATTAGTGGCTGCAACTACTTGAGTCTCTGTCCCCCAAAACAGTAAATAAGCTAAGTAAAAATTGGGGTGAAGCTATTGTTAAAGTTAGATACAGATATATATATATATATATATATATATATATATATATATATATATATGAGAGAGAGAGATAGATATCTATATCTCTCTATCTCTGCTTAGTTCATTTTAATAAGAATTTACAGAGACTTAGCTTTGTAGTTTTTACATTAACCACAAAATGGGAAATAACAGTTCACCTAATTAGGCTGGGAGTACAAATAAATGCAAAAGTTGATTGGAAAAAATCCAACAACCACTTTGGGTCCCCAGGACCAAGTTTTGGAACCTCTGGCTTAGTTATTAGACATCACACTTGCCATAATGTTTCTTTTTGCAGAATTTATGCCCACACCTTGTTTGCTTTTTCACTTTGCCTGCTTTCCCCGTGTCTGTGTGAGTTTCTCCGGGTGCTCTGTTCCCCCCAACCACCAATGTATAGCATCCTCCAGGATGAAGGAGGGATGTAGTGCCGTAGTTCATGACCATGGTAGTGAATCAGTGGTCAGATTTAAATTATCTGCTTAAGGTTTGTATATTTGGAGATGTATAGTGCTGGTCTCTGACTAATTCTGTTAATTTATGCAACTAGCAATTACTCAATTTCTCGGAAAATGGGCACATGCTAATGTACATTGTATAGTCCTAGTCATTGTGCTTGTGGGTGCTACTTCTGGTTTGGTGATGTTATTCCCATGTCCCTTAAAGTACAGGTGTGTGTGTTTAACTCTACATTGTTGAGTGTAATCATGTATTTTAAGTGGCACACCACAATGGAATGATGCCACGTGCAGGGTTGACCTCTTGTGCCATTCGGTGCTGAATAGCCCTCTGCAGCCTAAGTTACCATTAAAAACATTTATTTAATCTAACAACCTGTTGCCTTAGTCACTTTGTCACACAGGCTATAAATAACTGTAGAAGATTTTTTGGTGATGCCTTCTCTATCATCGTGTTCGTTTGTCATAAGCTTTAGTTGAAAAATAGATCATAGGAGCATGTTGCAGATACACTGACACATTGTGTAGTAAAGTTCACAAAGTTTAGGCACTTCACTTTTCTTTAGCTGATAACAATTTTAAAAGCAGCGTATGTATCTGATACTTGCACTACTCATGCGTCCACATTTTTCAACCACTTGTAGAGTGAGTGACTTGCTTGTGGTTCACCCATGATGTTTGTTGGTGAGTGATGAGCAGGGCTGTGGCGTCAGTAGTGTAACACAAGTTACTGGGTTACTGAAATCGTGTTGAGGGAAAAAAATTATTGACTCTAACCTTATAGTCCAATTTACATTTAGTCAATTTCACCTTACTATTTGGCTAAACAATTTTTTTTTTTTCTGCTAGCCTTTTGATAAACTGTGAATGATTAAACTTTTTAAACAGATTTGGGTACGACTGGCGATCCTAATGTGATGTGGGATACTGGCTCATACGATCCTCATTGTTGGGGACCCGAGTGGCTGTACCAGGCCAAGAGGTTGCCCACGTAACACCTGGCTGCGGCAGATAGAGGGTCATTTCCGCAGGGTGGGGCTGGACCACGTGTCTGCCTGGGGGGGTGGGTCGCAAACTGGGATCCCGAGTTGTTTAATTGTGTAGTGGGTGCAGCAACACACTGTACCAGTGCATGCTTCCCAACTTGACTTTAGATATAGCCTCTTTCAAGTAAGGTTGTCTCTTGTTTAAAGTTACTCAAAATAACAGCCTTTAAGCCCAACCTTTAACAGGTTAGGGTGCTAAACCGCAGTCTGATTCACGTTGGCAGTGATAAAATGTCTTGTATTTCATGTTATGTGCCTTAAATATGCATTGTAAATATGAGTAATTGCAAAAGGAGCAGTTGGTTGTACCACAAATTGAGGAGATGGAGTCATAGGTTTTGTGTGCCCACTCCACAGCCCTGCCGAGCAGTACTCGACTGTTACTCGATTTGGTGAACTGAGCTTTAGAAAAGTAACCTGACCTGCTTAATCCAGCTTAGGGTCAGGTGGGAAGAACCCTATTTTCTCAGCATAGGCTTTATTGCTTTGTGCCATTTTTTTTTTCCCCATTTTGCCTCTACTTTTAAAACCATAACAGACTTTTGTGTAATTTAGGATAGCTTGGAAAGTCTGGATCACTTGAAAAGGTTTACTAGTTTAGCTTACTTTTATTTATAAAGCTCGTTTGGTCAACATCGGTTGTTTTAAAGTGGTTTATGTTAGGGGAGAAGAACCACATTCTAAGACGGGACGAGGTTACACAAAAGACAAACTTCATAAAGATATTAAATGAACCAATTCTAGCTGAAAGCTAAAGCGAAAATGTAATGTTTTTGACCTGGTTTTGAAATAGTCAGAGTTGTCAGACCTGATGTGTTCCAGAGCCTTAGGGCAGCTGTTTGTTGCAAAAGCATACTCGCCTTTAAGCTTTAGCTGAGCCCTCGGCACCACAAAGGGTGTCTCCTCAGGTGACCTAAGCTGGTGAGAGAGAATGTAAAGGTGTAAAAGGTTGAGATGGGAAGGTGCTAATCCATTTAGGCACTTACGAACAAAGAGTAGCACCTTAAACCCCAGCAATGTACTGGAACTGGAAGGACCGCTTACTCACAGGAGAAATATGATCATGCTTATGTTTAACCGACCGCAGTATAGCAGCAGGGTTTTGAGCCTATTGTAGACAAGAAGGCGGACTGCTCGGTGACATCAGTGTATGGTGAGTTATAGTAATACAGGCATGAGTTACCTTTTCAAGGTCAGCAATAGACAAAAAGGGTTTGACCTCTGCTAACATTTGTAGCGCGTGTTGTGGTTTGGGAAACGGGACTTAAGTTCTTTATCCAATTTGAAGTTACCATCACATCTCACACCCAAGTTCCTAGCACAGCATTGTATCAGTGGTGGTATTGAACCAAAATTACAACTGGAGGGACTGCAAAGGTTAGAGAGCCCAAACATCATATTGTTTTCTTTACACTTCCAAGATTTACTGTCTTCCACACTGTCCTATAAGGATAACAACAGTGGGAAGATACCTTTTTTTTTTTTAAAGATAGACCCTGGCAAGGGGCATATGCAATGGAAAACAACTTGGGGCCCAGAATGAGAGGGGCAAAGGCACACCAAGAAACTTCTGCCTGTCAGATAGGACCTGAAACAGACAAGATGTGACTATATACAGTGGTGTGAAAAACTATTTGCCCCCTTCCTGATTTCTTATTCTTTTGCATGTTTGTCACACAAAATGTTTCTGATCATCAAACACATTTAACCATTAGTCAAATATAACACAAGTAAACACGAAATGCAGTTTTTAAATGATGGTTTTTATTATTTAGGGAGAAAAAAAACCCAAACCTACATGGCCCTGTGTGAAAAAGTAATTGCCCCCTTGTTCAAAAATCACCGAACTGTGGTGTATCACACCTGAGTTCAATTTCCGAAGCCACCCCCAGGCCTGATTACTGCCACACCTGTTTCAATCAAGAAATCACTTCAATAGGAGCTGCCTGACACAGAGGAGTAGACCAAAAGCACCTCAAAAGCTAGACATCATGCCAAGATCCAAAGAAATTCAGGAACAAATGAGAACAGAAGTCATTGAGATCTATCAGTCTGGTAAAGGTTATAAAGCCATTTCTAAAGCTTTGGGACTCCAGTGAACCACAGTGAGAGCCATTATCCACAAATAGCAAAAACATGGAACAGTGGTGAACCTTCCCAGGAGTGGCCGGCCGACCAAAATTACCCCAAGAGCGCAGAGACGACTCATCCGAGAGGTCACAAAAGACCCCAGGACAACGTCTAAAGAACTGCAGGCCTCACTTGCCTCAATTAAGGTCAATGTTCAAGACTCCACCATAAGAAAGAGACTGGGCAAAAACAGCCTGCACGGCAGATTTCCAAGACGCAAACCACTGTTAAGCAAAAAGAACATTAGGGCTCGTCTCAATTTTGCTAAGAAACATCTCAATGATTGCCAAGACTTTTGGGAAAATACCTTGTGGACTGATGAGACAAAAGTTGAACTTTTTGAAAGGCAAATGTCCCGTTACATCTGGCGTAAAAGGAACACAGCATTTCAGAAAAAGAACATCATACCAACAGTAGAATATGGTGGTGGTAGTGTGATGGTCTGGGGTTGTTTTGCTGCTTCAGGACCTGGAAGGCTTGCTGTGATAGATGGAACCATGAATTCTACTGTCTACCAAAAAATCCTGAAGGAGAATGTCCGGCCATCTGTTCGTCAACTCAAGCGATCTTGGGTGCTGCAACAGGACAATGACCCAAAACACACCAGCAAATCCACCTCTGAATAGCTGAAGAAAAACAAAATGAAGACTTTGGAGTGGCCTAGTCAAAGTCCTGACCTGAATCCAATTGAGATGCTATGGCATGACCTTAAAAAGGCGGTTCATGCTAGAAAACCCTCAAATAAAGCTGAAATACAACAATTCTGCAAAGATGAGTGGGCCAAAATTCCTCCAGAGCGCTGTAAAAGACTCATTGCAAGTTATCGCAAACGCTTGATTGCAGTTATTGCTGCTAAGGGTGGCCCAACCAGTTATTAGGTTCAGGGGGCAATTACTTTTTCACACAGGGCCATGTAGGTTTGGATTTTTTTTTCTTCCTAAATAATAAAAACCATCATTTAAAAACTGCATTTTGTGTTTACTTGTGTTATGTTTGACTAATGGTTAAATGTGTTTGATGATCAGAAACATTTTGTGTGACAAACATGCAAAAGAATAAGAAATCAGGAAGGGGGCAAATAGTTTTTCACACCACTGTACCTCGTACATAGTTTTCACCCGATAGCCCATTGCGTTCATAGTGGTACTTTTTTTTTTTTATTCATATGTAAAGTTTCTAAAATTTGTGACTTGGAAAGTACTAAACAGTTCCAAAAGGTAGGTTTGTCCGGTGCACTCCTGATGAGTTTGAAAAGAAATCTTCAGTATTATAAAGTTGAAATAAAAATTAAGAGTATTTCAGAAAATTGTATTAAGTCAGCATTTAATACTTAGAAACGTTGTTCTTGGAAATTTTAATCCTTGAATGACGCAGAGACTTGTGATACAGCTGACTTATCCATCCATCCATCCATCCATTTTCTAACCCGCTGAATCCGAATACAGGGTCACGGGGGTCTGCTGGAGCCAATCCCAGCCAACACAGGGCACAAGGCAGGAACCAATCCCGGGCAGGGTGCCAACCCACCGCAGCAGCTGACTTATCCTGTATCCAAAGGTGGGAGCTCTTAAAGCCAAATGTGGTGGGTGTTGAATAAAGGTCATCAGTGTCAACATTTAGATTATTACACTAGAGTACTGTGGGCAGGCCTGGTGAGTTTGCAGCTCCCACACGATGCACGGGGAAAAAAGAAGCCTAAAGGCATTCGAAGCCTTGCATAAGAAGAGCAGCCATGTGTATGTATCCTTGGCCTTGAGGACCTACTCCTACTCTAGCATACAAAAGAAATGGAGCCTCATTAGTCTGAGACAGAAAAAAGTTGGGAAGTACAGTGGTACCTTGGTATATGTCTGCTTTGGAATAAGTCCAACTTGGTATATGTCCTGTTTGGGCGTGAAAAATGTTGCTTGATATACAGCCTTTGTTTGGAATATGACTCGCGTGCTAGAACACCGCGCGCTTCCCATGTTTACCTCAAGACAAAGCCACAACTGCCCACGAGGGTCAGCGTGCCAGTTGCTAGCATTCAGTGAACAACCTTCACACATAATTTTGTGTTTTTTCGTGTAAACTTTAATTGATTGTTGAAAAGCATGAAGGTGGCATGCGTATCTGGGACTTGGCTGCTGCATACCGTATGCCGAGAACGACGGTATCTGCGATTGTGAAAAACAAAGACGTTATTAAAAAGTGAGGTTAAATTTTCATTTATTTCTATCTAATTGCTTTTGTATTTATGTATTTTAGTATTAAGCAGTGTTTATTTTATTCAACCCCATCAATGTATAATATGCCAATAACAATAGGGTTTTTTCATGGGAATGCATTAATAATTTTCCCTTTTATTTCTTATGGGAAAAATTTGTTTGGTATATGGTCCTGTTTGGTATAAGTCCAAGGATCTGAAACGGATTAAGGATGTATACTGCTGTACCACTGTAGTAATATTTTCCAACTTCATCTTTTCCCTCTTCTATGTTGGGTCGATGTGGTCAGTCGGCCCCCTCTAAACTGCTCAGCCTTGCACCTCTTTGCCAGTCGGGCTCTTTTCCATCAGATCTTTTACTTTATCCATCCATCTACCTCTGCTTTGGCCTCCCTTGTTTTCTCTTCCCTTGTAATTCCATTCCCATCACTCTTTTGCTGATGTATTCCTTGTCTCTCCTCATCACATGTCAGTACCACTTCAACCTTCTTTCCTGGACTTTCTTAGATACTAGATACCTCTCCCATTTTTGTTGTACCTCTGATTATCTCATTTATTATTCTGTCCTTTTTTTGTAACTCCACACATCTGTCTTAACATTCCCATTTCTGCCACTTCCAACAACTTCCCCTGCACTCCCTTTACTCTCTCTCCGTGTCTCAGGCCAACACATCATTGCTGGTCTTACCACTGTCTTAACCTTAACCTTAGTATTCTTCCAACTAAATATTTGTACATTTAACTGGCAATTAAAGAAATACTCCACCCAACAAAATGTTTTAAAATGTTGTTTTCATGGAGAATAGGGCATGTAAAGTTCCTAATACAATAGAAAGCAAACAATATAAAAAATCCATGAAAAGTCTTTCAAGTTACTTGTGTACCTAAATTCAGAGATAAGATATCCATTTGTACATTCACAACATCCCAAGCAAATGTATTTTTGATGAAATGTTGTTAAGTAAAGCACTTCTGGAAAATCCTCTTGTGTAAGAAAGTATATTTAAGTGGGATCAGGCATTTAAAGTGAAGACCTGCCTCTCCCCTGGACTTGGCAGCCTTTTGATTTCAATTCAAGTGCCTTGGTCTGTACCGTACTACTTGTCATTTTTATTTTGCTAGAATTCGTGATTCATGTCGTGTAATACTGTACTTCTCAGTGATCGTGTGATTTGTTACATTCATGGGTATTGCGTAAAGGCCCTTTTTGGAAGTTTACACTTGCATTATACGCTTTATGCATTTCATATGTTATGCATCACTTAGACCTCATTTTCTAAGAACATATGACTTCAAGATGAGACCAGTTTTGTCCATTGGGCAAGTTTATCTCTAAGCTAACTAAACAAGCCCGATGTCCTTTAAATGTTCAGAAGATGTAATGCTTCATTGCCAAAGCTATGCTCCATCTTCAAGATTCCCATGAACCTTTGTGAGAGAACTCCTCTTTTCATGAGTGGTGCTCTCCATAATTTCTACATGGTACTGTATCTTCAAGTAAGAGTATATTTAAGTAAAGAATTCTGATTGGCCAGTTTTATTAATGCTTTTGAGAGTTTCAAAGACCTGAATTCGATTCACATGCAGACATTTGTGCTCAGGACCCAAACATATATTTTTAAATTTTTAACTTTATCAGAGGTGAAACGAGCCTTTTTAGTCCAGGGATGCACTCGATTTAAAATAGTAGCATGTTAAGCAGAATTGTACACCATGGTGCTATAGGTGCCATCTCACTTGAACATTTTAGTGTCTGAAAGTAATGTCTTGATTTATTGACAGTTTTTACAAACTTTTAATTGGTTCCGTTCATTACCTGTATGATAAGACATTTTTGACAGCTCTAAATATTCCCAAATTTTCTTGCTTTAGATCATCTTAACCTATCACTATGCAATTAGATGGTTAATCCACTTGCCTCAATGACACATTTTAATTTGTATAAAATCTGAATTTCCTGTTCTAAAACCCCCAAAAAAGTATCAAGTTAAGCATTAGCAGCTATCACCAGTACTACCAAGATGGAAGAATCAAGACTGATAAAGTTGTTCTTTGTAGATGTCTGCAAGTGTTAATTTGACTTATCGTATGCTGGTCTTTCTGACATGGAACCCTTATCACTCAATTTACCATTTTATTTATTTTAATAAAGCGTTATTTTTTTTAATTTTTTTTTTTGTTTACGGGTCATAGGCGGAGCGAAAGAATATAAACCTTTTGTTTTCAGCAAACAGGGAACAGTATTTTACCTTTAGAAGTAAAAATGCTTTACATAAGCACAGTTTTCTGTGGCAAATTCACATACACAATTATTTAAAAAAAAAAAAAATATGGCGGACTAGAAATGCCAAACTTATCTTTTAAATTGAGTTCTTCAGCTGTTTGCATAGTTATGATGATCATCCAGGGCTTTCTTTGATTTATTTTGCTGCCATCTCATTGTTTGATATCCCCAGCACATTTCACATGCATCTCCACTAAATCAGAATCGTGATGATTAATTTATGTTGACGAAGTAAGGGCCCAAGAGCATGACCCTGAGGGCTCCACTGCTGACCTCACCACATGTTGGAACATTCTTCTGTTATCTGTTCTCCTCGTCTCCAGCTGATTCAAGCAGCTTGGAATTCCTGAGTGGGGCAACTTCTGTGTTACGTTTTTATGTCCTCCCTCTGTTTGCATCAGTTTTTTTCTTGCTCTAACTTGATTTGTCTGACGGTATTCCTGTTCTGAATTAGTGGATGTTGTCTTGTATTTTATTACAAAATGTTTTTCCTGTGTGTTTGTCATACAGCAGGATCCCCTGCCTGAAGAACATTGTAGTGAGATTCCCATTTAATATTGTAATTGCAATTAAGTCAGGAATTTGACCGAATATACAAGTTCAGGCTGCATTACAGGTGTTTGACACACATGTAGTTTCCCTGCTTCCATTTGGATCCCAGGAAATTTCAGATGGCTTGCTTAGGGGTCATAGAATGAAGTGTTAAATCGGAAGGGACGGGACCAGCAGCCATAGGAGTTTTAGAGGTCAGTTCTTTAGCTGCTTCTTGATACCTGAATAGTTTATCTGCCTGATTAAACAGTAGGGCACAGTGCAGAACTACCTTGTGTTACTTATCACTAATTTTGTTTGCTTTTCACATTTATTAAAGAGAAAGTGACTAGAGGCCTGAAACATCTATATGAGGTGATTAATTTAGCTTGAGGAATGACTGGTGTTACAAATTGGTGCTTTTTAGAAAATAGTAGCTCCAAGATGTTCTCTTTTTGGAAATGAAGTTATATGAATGAGCCCATTTTGGGCACTGCCAGGAGGTTGTGTTTTGTTGTTACATGTTCGTGCCTTTAGACATTGAGCCTTTATTGCAAAACTAATAGTGGTAACTAAGAATAAAGACCAATTGTGCATTTGCTAACATACGCAAAGAAGTTAAAACTAAAAAGTGTTTTAGGATTATCAAATGTATAGAACTTAAGTGAAATATGTTCTGCAGATTTTGTCACTTTAAAGGCCATGTCAAAACTTTAAATTCAACTTTTGTGGCCATTGATATTTAGTTTTATTTAGATTAAATGTACGGATTTCATTTTAATTAAAAAAAAAAAAAAAAATTCTTTGCTGCTAGCAATCTGTAAACAGAATATGTTTTAACTATTGTGAGGGGTAACAGTCTGTTTAAATATTTTTAACTTTAACAGACTTGTCTTAATTTGAAAAAAACAGGTGTGGATCTATGCAGACAAAATGAAGTCCAAGGCCCCTGCACTTTCCAGAGAGCTGTCTGCACCTCCAAGTTATGTTCGCATAAACTTGCTCACATTGGCTGTGCATTAGAGCTGTCATACTAGCCAACAAATGAGGTTTGAATATTCCAATTAAAAATAAGCATTTATATGAATCATTCGAACTTAGGTTAGGTTAACAATTCTGTAAGGTATTAAGAAAGCATGTACAAATATACATGTATAATTCATTATACTAGCAGCTGCACAGCCCAAAAAAAATCCTCTTGGCAATTTTTTTTCTTAAATACATAAATGTCACAATGTTTGCAGTGCAGGGACACCCTCTGAGCAGTAAGTGACCCATACAGCATTGTTGAAAGCACTTTATTTATCAAAGACACCACGTTTGGGGGTTAGGGGAGAAAAATAATAATGTCATGGTGCCAGCACGTGTGGATCGTAAGGCTTGCTGTCCTGATAAAGATCACGAGGAATACGGGTCAATTAGTAAGTCCGGTGCTGGACAATCTACTTTTTCCTCCTGTACGAGTGCAGTAATATTTTAATAAGTGGCCTGAATATTTTTAATTAAACCTCATTGTCTTCTGCATTTTGTGTCAAAACAGGCAGCCAAGCAAGACGGAGACCACGACTAGTTCACTTTAATGGTAGGCCCGAAGTGACTCTAATTCAGTTCCCCTTAGCCCTGTATATATGGACACAGATGTCCGATCTTTTTGAATCCGATTTATGTAATTTTTTTGCCTATACTCTGTACTCCTGGGCTGAGCACTGCACTCATCAGTGAGTGCCAGTGGTGTGACGACAAACAGTGGAGGAGAGCCACAGCTGTGACCGCAGTCACTGTCCCATCATTGCTGCTGTTTCTTGTTACTGGTGCTGTAGTGCCTGCAAAAATTAGCTGTTTGGCTTTTTTGTTTTGCTGTATCGACCTAATTGTGCACAATTGACAAAGTGTTTGCCATCCTCCAGAGCAAAATGTGATGCATACACTAGCTGCTAGCATGTCCGTACTGTCATTTTTGATCCATGAGTCGCCCCTCAAATGTGACATTTTTGTTGCTGGCGGTGCAGGTGACTTGTGCACAAACATGTCCGTGTTGCACTTGCTTGCTGTTCTGGAGGACGGATGCATTCCCATTAGTTAGATACGGGTCACTTGTACTTAAGAAGTTGAACTGTCGAGATAGGCAGATCCGTTCTAACCCAAGAACTGGAATTGAACAATGAGGCGCTTAATGTGAATCTTGCATAATTTGTCGGACACAGCACTTTTGACTGTTTTTAAAGTGGGGATTTTAACCCACTGTACTAAAAGGAATATTAGAATTATTATTATTTTCCACTTGTTGTAATGGGAAGGTGTTAGCATTTAAACAGAAACTGGAGATCCCAGACTAAAGAGGGAGAGAATGAGATATAAAATTCTTTCAGAGCACTGGAAAAGCATTTGGGGGGGAAAAAAACTGCTCCGCATACACTTGTGGATTTGTATGTTTTACTAATAAATATAATACACTAAACATTAAAAACAATTAAATAGCTGATCCTGGAAGTGAAGTCCAAAAAAAAAACCTGGAAAATATTGCACGTCTGGAGTAACTCGCTGTCAAAAAACTGTTTTACAATCGAGTCATCCAATTTTTTTTTTTTTTCCTTTTCCCTCCAAATAAGACCTTTTTTAATGTTATATAGCGACATTCAGTTTTACAGCCCTACTGTGCATGTGTTGTCAATGACACTAATGCTAGCCATTAACGTGAAAGCTTCCACACCTGTAGATATTGAAGCCTTTTCTCTTGGTAGCAATAATTGAACTCTTTTGAGTTTTTGAACTCCACAGTATAGCAGGTAAATCATTCTCTCTTTCTTGTCATTGAATATAAATGTTTTGGTTGCCACTAGTTGCTGCTGTAGGACTGAAGAAAGAAGTTTTCAGATGCTGTTGCGTGTTAGTAGTGGCATTTCAGATGTTTTACAGCTTTGTTTTATCTTTAGCTGTACTTTGAATGTGTATCCTGATAACTTTAAACCTGTAATGCTCCTTTGCGAAATGTTACTTCCTGGTATGATTGCACCATCGCTTGGGGGAATGTACAGCATAAACCAGTAAAGATAAAGAAATGGAAAACACTTCCTTGTTCTGTTCTTTCTTTATGTGGTGGGAGCTGGGAGCATTTCTTAATTCTTATGTATGTGTTTTCATCTGAGATGGTGGGCTCTAGTTAAGGAGATCTAATACAGTACTGCAAAATAACTGTTCACCTGAGACTGGTGAAGCAAATGTTTTATTTAGGTTTTCTTCTCTCCCGGCTGTTTTTACTTTCGTATCTTTCGCTTGTAAGAGAGCAATGTGAAAGTTTTGATAAGCCTATCCTAGGATTATGTATGATCTTTGAAGACCAGTCATCATAATGCAAGCTAGACCTGTCCTGGAGTGCCTGAAGAATGCAACCTGGTGCTCTGAATTTGCTGGTGACAAACTTTTGGCTGCAGGTTCAGTGTCACTGTGTATAATGTGGGTGAATTACCATTGGTGTAGCCTTAACGTTTCTGTTCAGTTTGTACAGTATGTGTTATACTGTCATTGATGGTCCATTTGGGAAGGACACAAGAATACATTACAAGGCATCATGGGATATTGGTAGCTGGTTTTTATTCCATCTACCTTGTCACTTTGAGACAGTTTGCTCTTATTAAATGAACTTCTTGTTTAACAAATGTGCGTCTTTTTGTGCTTGATAATGTCAGAAATGCACCTTGGGCAATGCAAATGTTAAGAAAAAATAGAATTCAGTTTATCCTGTACTCGCGATATCAGTATTCCTTTTTTAATTTTTTTTTATTTGTGTTGACAATTTCAAGTGAATCAACACAAATACATAAACTTTTCCAAAACAAGAGCTATTAATGTACTTCTAAACTTCCATCCATTTTTCTCAACCTGCCCTTTTCTGTTATGGAAATGTTGGGAGCCTTTTTGCAACCTTCACTGGACCGGATGCCAGTCCTTTGTTACACAAGGTTAGAGTTCAGCCAGTTGATGATAGCATCACTTTATTGGGACCGGTTTTTGGATTGGGAGCAGGGCACATGTATGCACTTTAGTGTTCTGGCTGGGAATATTGTATTCAGTCCTCTGTGGCTGAAAAACTGTAGTGTGATCCAGTGTGCTTCACAGTCCAGCTTAATGCAATTTAAAGAAATGACACCACCAGAACAATTATGTAAAGAATTGAAATTCTGTGATTGCAAGCTTTGGAATTATAAAGAAACATGGAAGGACACTGCAATGGATTGGGACCCAGTTTTGTGGACACACTTGGACCTCCTGTATTTACATTTTAATGCCTTCAAACAAAGCTGTGGAATTGGAGACAAAAGCAATTGTTACTGGAGTCTGTAAAAATGTACCAACTCTGACTAAATGTTAATTGTGACCTATGTTAATTTTCAGTGTCACATGCTGATATGATTAAACTGTTACGTTTAATGACCAGCTTACTGCATCCTACAAGCCTGATATTGACAGCAGCAGCTTTCCAGTATTCAAGCCAGACGTTCTGATTTTGGGGGGAGGTCTTTTGTTATATTAAATGTATAGAGAGATACAATGTGTAAAAATATATTTTTTGTCTCCCTCTTGAGCTTTTGTAAAGTTTAATTTCCTTTCTGGAACAAGTAAATACCCATTTGTTTGTCTGTCTACGACTAATTCTAGACTTGTATTGACTGCTGTTGGGATAGCGTACAGATTTTAGTTGACTGAAGTACAATGGCTTCGAAGAGCCTAGTCAGATGATCCCCCTTCTTAGCTGTAGCCCCTTTTGCTTTGGGGATCTCTCTCTCTATATTCCACTTCACTGTGCTAGTTGGTTTCACTGGAAGGCTGTGTGGGTGAGGAGTTTTTCAGCCGTGTGTTGGTCAGGTCTGTACTTGCTTAATCTGCTTTGTTGAAGGTGCTGAATCCTTTGATAGGTTTGCATACTTCAGAGCAGAGGCCTTTTCCTAGGGCTATCGGAATGACTTTTTCACATTCCTTTGTATGTTAGAGTTTTTTTTTTTCTTGATTGCACGTCATGGGGTAGAACACCACACTGAATTTTGTCAGTCCATCATTGTTTGCTTGTTTAATTGCAACATTCTGCCAATCCACAAGCCACCTTCTATTTATTAGAAGCAAAACTAAACCAAATTTAGCAGTAGTCATGTAGCAACAACCATTCCTGAAAATTTCAGTGACGGAATGTGGAGCGCTGTAGCCAAAATGAAAACTTGAGATTTTGGGACATGTAGTAAGTTAACCAGGAAGTCTCGTCTCGCTCATTCAGCATCCACGTGTTTCACTGTGTAGTTAACTTTTGTGCTCTTTTGTGTTTGTGCATAGTCAAGCCCTTTGTTATGGCTCCAAAACGATCTGCTCCTGATATTGCTTCAGGGGCCGTGCCCAAGCGCCAACGGAAGATGCTAGTGATTGTCAAAAAGGTAAACGTTTTAGATACAGTATGTTGAAGAAAGGGAACAGCTACACCGCTGTAGGACACCATTATGGCATCAATGAATCCACGATTCTTTTTTTTTTTAAAAGGAGGAAAAGAATATAAAATTTACGGCCGCAGTGTCCTTTAACCAGGGCACAAAACGAGTTGTAAGTGGACGTAATAAGGCGGTAGTCCGGATGGAATCTGCTTGAAGGATTTGGATTGAAGACTGCCGGAAGACCAACAATGGCGGTGCCACACAGTTGCCTGAAGAGGCTCCTTTAGAAGAGCTGTAATGATTTCCTTTGTTGTGCAGTAAAATTAAACTCATTGTTATCAGACAAGTCGTCGTGTCATTGTTGGTGAGTAACCATAATTTTCTATGTAGAGTACAAGTACATGCGTTTAGTGTCACTGTACACACATTTTACTGTATACAATTTTTCCTGGATTGTACGTATTTATTGCTGGTGGCCTGCCTATCGTAATGACTGTAACATATGTGTGATTGGAGACACTCTTATCTTTAAAATAATATAAACAGCGTGTTTACATGCATAATTTTAACAAATCTTACCTAATATCTAAGAGAATGCAAAGGGTTTATGCTGTTTGACTGTGCAGGAACTGTTTATAAGAGTGTGAGAGAGTTTATAAGGGTTTAAAATATATAAAAATAACCAAACAGGCATATGGTTGTTGTTTTGCGGATTTTCACCTTTTGCGGGGGGGTTCTGGAACGCAACCCCCGCGATCGAGAAGGGATTACTGTAGTGTGTTTTTTCCCTTGTTTCAACATCAGGTCATACTGTTTGCCTGTTTTGTAAAGATTTATAACGTTGGTGTTTACCAAACATCTTGTGACCATTCGTGCTGGCTGTACGCTCTCTGGTACCGCTTGAACCCAGAACCGTTGATAATGTAACCGGGTTGAGCTGGACAAAATGACATGTACAGACGGTGCAAAGTGTTCAAGTACCTCAAGTTCTTCAATAAATAAATAGTATAGAAGGTGGCACCTTATCAGGGACTGACATTTCCTCTGCTTACCCTTCTCAGGGGTTCTCGGCATGAGGGCACATTAAAAAGTGCATGTCAACCCTTTACTGGCTTGTGCCCAACTACTTCCCATATTGTATGGGCAGCTCGTGAGCCCTGTTCCCCTTCTTCTGCCACCATCCATAGGTGTCTATGTGAACTCTTGGAGCACCTAGTTGCTCCATGCTCCCCTGCATTGCTCAGCAGGCTGCGACCCTACCCTTTAAGCGCTGTACGCCCGCTCCTCTTGGGGCTATTCCATTCCTGACAGCCTGGCTTCCCACTGTGCCAGCTGCTGCACCATGATCCTGAATCCTCTCTCTCCATTTTCGTTTACCTTCATTCTAATAATAATAATTCTTTGCATTTATATAGCGCTTTTCTCCCCACTCAAAGCAGTCAGCAATTGCAGGTTAAGGGCCTTGCTGAAGGGCCCAACAGAGCAGAGTCCCTTTTGGCATTTACGGAATTCGAACCGGCATCCTTGTGATTGCCAGTGCAGATCCCTAGCCTCTGCTCTGGTCCTCCTGCTGTTTCCTCTTCCAGTCTTCATTCCTCACTGCCCACTCGCTTACCTTCAGTGATGACTGTCAACGGTTCTGGGTTCAAGCTGCCAGTTGATGCGAAGGCAACCCAAACCATGTCAAATCTCTCTTTCATGTTTCCAAGCTAAGCTAAATGGGCAGTTTTTTGGTGGCATGGGCAAGTACAGTACATTTTAGGCTACTTGTTAGTTTTTCTAGACTTGCTTTTTGTATTGCAGGGTTGTGTGGCACCACAACATTTTGACTTTGTCAAGCTCTCTTGGCTTTTAATGACGTTTCTGTAAGGTGTGGGTTGTGGGAGTGCTTCTGGGGGTTAATGTTAGACTTCTGTTTAGGAACAGAACGTTAATGCCTCTTGTCTACGTACCATGGGCAGATTACTGCAAGATTTGTGGCGTAATCCCTTGGAAACACCTAATGCTTCCAAAGCACACATGGAGCAGTGAGTCATTTGTCTTAGCAACAGATCTGCTGAAGCACAGGCCGGCTATCTCGAGTCGGTTAACTTACTGGTGTCCCACTTTAGCTGCCTACTCTTGGATATCGGCACCTGAGAAACTTGAATAGGCAAAATGTTGAATCATCCAGTTTTCTATGCCATAATTAATTTCCTAGCCGAAGGACTGATGATAAAGAAGCAAAGGTTTTTCACTACAGAGCTCTGAATGCTTAGTCGTGTGCTCTGTTTGAATTACTGACTCATTTTGCCAGAAGAGAGCGGTGAGAGGGACTAAAGTTCATAACTTAACCCTCTCCTTCCATAGGCTTGGTATACATGTAGTAAAGACCAGACATAATTAAATGAAATGAATTGTATTTTAGTTTTTCATGATCTTGCTCTAAAGCACTTTTCTATAAAACTAGCCATGGTACCTGTAGATGACAGCAAATATTTTCAGTTTGTTTTTTTTGTTTTTTTTTATAGCCAATCTCTTGTTTTATGCGTGACTTGAGCACCTTTCTTCTGTATTCGCGTGTGTGAATGTCTCTTAACTGGTGCTCCATCTCTTAAGCATGTTCTATAAAGCTTGCTTCTCAAGACTGTTGTCATAATTTTCGAAGCACCTTTCTCACCTCCTCTCTGGTTTTATACTTGTCATCTTTGAAGGTGACACTCTTCAGTGCTCCTCATACACTTTCACTCCTGCTTGTTCATGTCACGCTCTCCCTTCCTCTTTTGATTGCATCATCAAACTAAACTGACCATTATATAGCAGATGCAGGTGTTGTTTTACTGTACTTTGTGGCATGTAAGAACTCATTTGATTGGTTTCCAGATGGTTTTTAACTTTTGTTCCAGCCCTTGCTGTATAAATGCCAGCATCTGGGTTTACCTTGTGAGTCGCACAGTTCTTGGAAAATATACAAAGATGCATGCTGAAAGTTTTTGTGAGGATGGGCCATTTATATCACACACGCCCCACCAGCAAGTTTTAGATAAACGGAACCTTTGTCTATGGTGTGAAATAAAGTGTGTACTCCAGTACAATTAAACATGTCTTCACTTTCATTTGCGGTTGCATGTGTGCCTCAGGTTGGCCCTCATTACAGTCTGTTTCAAAACCCCATGTAATTTATAGCCTCAAAAATTAAGCATGTGTCTGTATAACACACAGATAATTTAACTTTTCTAATGACTGTTTTCTGGATGGCTGCATGTAAAGCTTTTATTCACTAAATTTTGTTTTGCGCTGGGCAATTTCATTGTTTTTTATTGTTCACTTGGCTATTTTATCCAAGGTGACTTAACATGATAAGATTTTGTTACACGATTGATTTAATTTCTTTTTATTTTTTTCTTCCATTTGAAGCACAGGAAGGTGAAGCAACTTGCTCATGGTCACACTTTGTCTGAAGCAGGGTTTGAACACATGTGCTTATTGTTTGAAGTCCAAAAGCCTTAACTATTATGCCTCACTACCTGTCGACTTTTGATTAATTTCTGCCTCGGGTCTCCATCAAAAAAAATATAAATGAAATAAATTATCCAGGGTGAATCTTGCTGGCTTGCTTTAAACATTTTGAACACCGGAGCATCATCCAGTTAGGCCTTCCCATTTCTGTGGTCAAATGGCCTCACCCATCATGCAAGAAAATCCCAATTTCAGGACAAGCTTTAAAATTGGTTTGTTTGACTTGACTCTTAGTATTTATACAAGACAGTTTTTATATTTTAACATTGAATATTTCAAAAGCTTTTGTAGCACCTTTTTTCTGCATATAGAGAAATGTAAGGGTAAATATGGAATGTGATATTAAAACACTTGTTCAACTGACAGTATTAAAAATTCTATACTCGCGGTTTTGGCTTTGATGTATTGTCTCATCAATGTGTGACAGTCAACATCATAACAAAGGCAGGAAATGACAGAGCAGGTTGTCATTCATGAGTACACCCATAAATGAGTGAGGATTGGGGTGGCGAAGTGGGAGATTGAATCCAGCAGGGGGCTTGTGGTTATGTTTAATAATAGAGATTTAAGCCTTTACTAAAGCGATGGTGTGTGTATAATAGTTATAAAATATTTACTTTCCTGGTGGTACAGTGGTAATTCTAAGATCAGTGAAAAATAGCAAGAATTAAAGGATACATGTAGCTTCTTTTAATATTGGTTGACATTTTCAAAGGAAAGCTCCTGGCAAAGCGTATAGTCATGGGGGTTCCTTCTGTTGGCTCTAGTTACTTTGAGAGAGTCCAGGAGGCATGGTTCCTGGGCAGGAGTGATCCATAGGTGAGCTTCAGTTTTTCAGTGCAATGCCAGGGCTTTTATACTTTTCTCAGACTTTGGTTCCAAAATAAGATCAGGCACTTAGGGTACAAACACTTGCTGGCAGAGGGTAAACTGAATTGGCACACAGCAACTGCTGACCATAAACCTGAGCGTCCATCTGTGGGCTACAGCTACTCTCAATTGCCTGCCAAAGTTGTCTCTCCCCATCTCATTTTTGTGCCTTCTCCCTGTACGGTTGCTTAAATGGCAGTATGCTTTGTTTCTATCAGCTGGTTTGCATGACTTAAGCTGTCTATTCAAGGCCTCAATTACCCATTTTAAGTAAAATGTGGGATGAAATACACCGATCGCAGTGGCCACACTTCAAACTTTTGTCTACAGAGACGTGAGCTGCCTTCTGATATCTGATGGCTATAATGATACAGTCGTGTCCAAATGAGAACACTACGCATAGGGCTCTGTGCTTGATGTCTCAATGAAACAGTATATCGTATGCAAGGGCTGCTTTAATAATAACTCCTTATTCACCATAGTCTCTCCTCTTCTTTCCTTACAGGGCTGTAGGTAAAACATGCCTGCTCATCAGCTACACCACCAATGCCTTTCCAGGAGAATACATCCCCACTGTGTAAGTAAAACAGCATTGCACTGACAAGTTCAGATGACCTGACCTTACCAGGCCCTTAGAAATCATATTGTAGGCTTGAAGTAGACATTGGATCTGGGTCAGTGGACTTGAGCACCAGGTTAAGAGACCTATTACAGTGGAGCTGGGAAATGGCATCCACCAAAGCAAGCTAGAAATACATTACCAGATTCCTTTCCCTATGATGTCTTGATATAAAACATGAATATCTGTATATTAAAGTTATGAGCATTATTGTGTTCATTTTCTGTAGAGCTTTCTCCTTGACTTAAACCTTAAAGCCGGTGCTAGAAACGCGCACAAATGTAAATCCAGGAATGTTTTTTTTTTTTAGTTTCGACAACTATTCTGCAAATGTCATGGTCGATGGAAAACCAGTTAACCTGGGGCTGTGGGATACAGCAGGACAGGAGGACTATGACAGACTGCGTCCTCTGTCTTATCCACAGACGGTAAGTATGCCTGTGTCCGGATTTGGTGTTGAAAGTTAGCAGCCAGCCAACCACATGGCTCTTTAGTCATTTCAAGGCTGACTTGGATGTGTTTGCATCTTATCTGGTTATTTCATTATTAATTGTATATGAAATGATCAGCTTTTCTAGTTTAGATGAGAAACATGACAGCATTGTTAGACTTAGTCCAAGAGTGACTGAGAATTTGCAATTGGGGGGCCCTTTTTTCAGGTTTAGAAAAGGAGTTCCCTTCCCCTCACTGAAATCTGGCGAGATTTCACAAGTTAAAATTAAAAAGTCTACGCTTCAAATGGACATGTAGAGGTTTACATGTCCATTTTGGAATTTTGCAGGATTCCTCTTTAACAGTGATGACAGTGAGTATTATCTTTTCTGCAATGAGGCTTCAGTTATTGTATTTTAACACAAAACAAAAATTGCCGCTACTCTTCTGCACATGAAGCTACGGTCATCCTGTACAACCTTGCAGATTGACTTTCCTGCTGTGTTTGCCACCTCCAAGTAGCAGCCATAGCAGTAGAACTTCTCTGTGGCTTTCAAAGATTAGTGCCTGGGTAAATGATTCATAGCATTCAAAGGGGATGAGAATGAAGTTTGTGGTTTTCTTTGCTTTTGGGCTGCATGTGGGTACCAGGGGAAGCTAATGCTATTAACCAAATCACTCTTTGCCGTTTACTTCCTAATCAGTGTGAAGGTGCTAAGTAGAAAGCACTGTGTTGCCTTTTCTGCAGAGTGTGTTGCATGCTGCCTTTAGTGCTTAGTTTTCTACTGTGGAACTCGGTTCCTTCCTATGACGTTTGTGTAGAAGGAGGAGGGTGTAAAATGTGTTTGCTTCATTTTCTTAAAATACTGCCAGTAACATCCGGAGATATTTTAGACGCACAAGTGAAGTGAAACTTGGTTTAGTCCTAGGGGGCTTTTAAATGCTGGCTGTGAGAGCATGTAGGTACCAGACAAAACAATTTTCCATGAATGGCTCTTAAAATTACACATTTTAGAGGCGAAATAAGATTATGGCACTATCGTAAAGAAAGTTCCTATTTAAACGTCACTAAAACTGGAATGCTTAGCTGCGCTTGAGTCTTAATTCCACTCAAAACCCAACAAAACAGCTTTGCTTTTGAATTCTTGGCTTCCATTCCACATCTGTAGATGTGGTGGCAAGGTGCTCCATGGAGTAATGCCCTGCCATGTACTGTCACTCTCTCGTAGGATGTTTTGTGTGATAAAAAGTAGCCAGTGGTCGACAAATGTGAGGCATTCAGTGCCGATTATTAAGTTGTTATGGACTTGTACTGTGCAGGCCCAACTCCAGACTACCTGCTTTTAGGTCAGAGTTGGTTTTTTGAACTGTAACCCAGGTTTTCTCCATAGCAGCTGTAGAAAGTCATACATCTTTTCAATCAAATGATTTCTTTCATAGTTCCCAAAATTGTGAAATAATGAAATTACAGGTTCCAAGTTTTCACTTCTACACATCCACTTCCTCCCATACAGTGGGGGAAATAAGCATTTGATTCTCTACTGAATTTAAGTTTTGCTCACTTAACAAAGAAATGATCAGTCTCTAATTTTTATAGTAGTTTTATTTTAATGGAGAGAGACAGAAAATCAACCAAAAATCCAGAAAAACACATTACATAAGTTAAATTGATTCGCATGTCATTGAGTGAAATAAGTATTTGATCCCCTACAACCCAGCCAGACTTCTGACTCCCACAGATTGGCAGTCAATCAATTGTAGATACTTCTGATCTCAACTCATTGTGTATAAAGCACACCTGTCCACAGAATGAATTTCTTCCATTCCAACCACTCCACCACCATGGGCAACACCAAAGAGCTGTCAAAGGATGTCCGGGACAAGATTGTAGACCTGCACGAGGATGTCCTAAACATCCGGGCCTGTACATGTGCCTTCTTGAGCAGAAGAACTTTGTGAGCGCTGCAAAATTTAAATTCATTACGGCATAGTGTGGTCCCAACTGCCATCAGATCATTAATTAAACAAGCACCCCCCATGTAGTTTTGGGCAGATTCCTCACCTTTCACATGATCATCCTCACCCCACGAGGCAGGATCTTGCATGGAGTCCCAGACCGAGGGCGATTGATGGTCGTTTTATATTTCTTCCATTTGTGAATTGCACCAGCAGTTGTCACCTTTTCGCCAAGCTTCTTGCTCATGGTCTTGTAGCCCATTCCAGTCTTGTCCCCGACGTCAGCAGGTGATCAAATACTTGTTTCTCCCACTGTATTTGCAAAAGCCCCATCTACTCTAGTCTGCTTTTCCTTCATAATATGCCTTGTAAGCAAGCTGAGGTAGGTTACTTTGATACACAGGTGGTCTGCTGGTCTGCCCTAGATCTTTGTGTTCTTCCTACCTAGCACACCAGTCCCACAGTCATCTTGTAATCTGTCTTTTGTGCCACTTTTATTTCATCTGCCATACATAGACACTACAGTTTCATTGTCATATCTTTGAAGCTGTTCATTTTTTCATTAGTCTTAATTGTGAGCAAAATTTATTGAATGGCAGTACTGTATATCACAAGTAGTTCTAAGCCACAATGAACTTGCTTTCAAGTTTTGTTTTTTTTGGCCCCAGTAGTTTCTTGGCCCCTCGCCAGACATTAAAAGATAAACTTGGTATTTCTCAATTCCAGAGTAAATCAAAACAAAACCAACCATGTGATACAGACCGTACATTGTGATTTCGTCATTCAAGAGGAAACCACACCAACAGTTTTCCAAGGAAGACAATAAACACTGAAATGGTGTGCCCACAGGTCATCCTTTAAACTGGCTGACTCCTACTGATATTTTGTTAAATTATGACACACACACTATTTTACAATATGTATATGCAATCACAAGACATGGCTCGGTACTCTGCATCTGTCTTGCATGTATTTTGTAAGTTTTTATTTTATTGATTTCCCATTAGACTCTATACAGTGTAGCATTTTATTTTTTTGAGAAAATGCTTATGGTTAGAACACAATTTCCTGTGGCAAATCCATATGCCTTCATGTTTGTGAAATAGTAACTTCAACTTGAGAAATACCAAACGTATCCTTTAAACTTGTACTTCTCTGCTGGTATGGGTTGAGGCACAATTTTAGCCAACACAGCCCTTTCCTTAATTTTTCTTTTTTTTTTCCCCCCTAACAAAGATGAGACGTATCTTTATATCCTTTTTAATCCAACCAGACTCCTGTAGCCATAATACATCTTCAGCCTTAATGTGATTTGATTGTCCTCACTGAGTTTGATTCCACTGCTGTGAGGACAGCACTCTTCAACTGAGACAATGCAGTGGAAAACCAATGGGTCAGTTTTGGGATTACATTTGTCACAGTGCAGTCTCTTGACCCCTCAGTATATGTTGGTTAAAAATATGCCAGTAATTTATTTATTTTTTTGTAATGTACCAGGCAAGCAGTTAACTGGCTTTTTTTGTGATGTTTTAGTTTGTTCATAGTAATGTCAAAAGCTTAAGGGCACAGATGTGAGCTGATCAATGCCATCAAGGTCGGAATAGTACAGCATTACATGCGTGAGTAGTGTTGACTGATACCTGTGTCCCTTCATTTATATGAAGATGTGATGTCATTCAGATGTCTCTTCCCCCCACAACCGAGTTATCTGTACATGTGTGGGGAAAATCCTGTGGTGGCGGTGGCCGGCGACAGTACCTAGTGGGTTCATTCCTTTTCTAAATCATTCCGCCCCATTCCTTTTAATAGACTCGAACTGAAAGAGGGCACATCTGATCATGTTCTTAAGCTTTGTTGCATTCATCCTCAGCTGTGTTTACATGGAGCTGGTGGCGTTTGTCATTGTGCTTGAGGCTTGTAAAGCTCAGATAGGATAAATGAAGTAGAAGAATCCGATTCAGTGTGTGATTTATGGACTTGAACCAACTGTAAGCATTGAGGGTGTGTTTATTCTTTGAATAATTAAAGAATTCCTTTGTTAAAACGGATGAATGCAGTCAGACTTAACAATGCAACGTCTTGTTCAGTTCAGTGTCCGCATCCCCTCCCTAACCCATAAAGAAAACCTTTTTATTTCTGCTTTTATTTCTTTTTTTTTTTATATAAAGGGATATGTAAAATAACTTTAAACTGACGGTTTTAGAGCACTTGTAGGTAAAAACTCACTGAACATGAAAGATGTTTACAGTTTTACACTTTATAGACGTGAAGGGCCTAAAAGAATTCTTATTTTCAGTCTCATGTGACATTGGGTGTGTTCTTCACTTAAGTGGCTTGAAGGTACACACTAACCCTCAGTTTAACATTGTGAACCATGTTGGGGTTGATGCAAGGAATTTGTGCCCCCTCCCTTAATTTTAGATGTGCGGTGCTTATGAAATTTAGGCATTTTCACTCCCAGGTCAGCTGCTGTGAGCAGCTGGGCTCCTCTTTCGCAATTTTAATATTAAAGCAGATCGTTTTATAGTAATAACGATTGGCTTAAGAGATTTTGTGTGAGACTCCCCCTTTTCATTGTGAAATGACTACGGATGCTTCAGATTTAACACCTTGTTTTGTAAATGGATGGTACTGAAGTGGCTGCTAAATGGATGGTAAGTAGTTTTTAATTATTACTTATTGTATAAATCACAGCCTACACTTTGTTTGCTGTGTACCATTTTCACTTACTGATAAAAGCCAGGGAGAGAGAAACATGGCTTGTGGCCTGCATTATTTTTTTATGTCCTTAGTAGTAGTTTGAGTTGGCAGGTTTGTCTTGCCTTTTGCAAAATTTCTTGCCACTCCAGATGGTGATGATGTTTGTGTTTCTTGCTTGTTACAGGATGTATTTTTAATCTGTTTTTCACTGGTGAGCCCTGCATCCTTTGAAAATGTCCGGGCTAAGGTATGCAATACTTTATAATTTTTATCTTTTTTAATTTAGACTAATCTTGCTACTGAGTTAAAATAAGAAAACACTTGTACTTCATTAACTGCACTATGGCTTCTACACCACCCACCGCCTCCCCTCCAACTGCCCCTATTTACGTTTTCTCAACTGTTGTTTGTGAAAGCTTTATAAAAGCCGTGTCTTTAGTCGCAGGCATGTTCCTGTCGAGCATATCTTAAGTCATTTGACTTTCTTTGTCTTTCAGTGGTATCCTGAAGTGCGGCACCATTGCCCCAACACCCCAATCATTCTTGTTGGCACAAAGCTTGATCTGAGAGATGATAAAGACACCATTGAAAAATTAAAAGAGAAGAAACTCACTCCAATCACCTATCCTCAAGGACTGGCCATGGCTAAGGAGATTGGTATGAGCATGCATGCACTCTTGACTGTTCTTCTGTAAACTAGTTGGAGGGCAATAATGTTTCTGTCTGCACACTTTCCTCTTCTCCTGTCCTTATGCAAGCCTTTCCTAATTGTGGAATACCGGGAACTCCTCTGTGTGAATCTGGAAAAGCAAGAACCCCCTTTGCACAGACATGTACAAGCTTCCAGTCATTGCCTGGTTTAGCTAGGAAGTTGGCTGTAACATCCACTTTGGAGCACTTGCCCAACTTTACACGGTGTTGCTGAATATTTGCACTCGTCTCCATATGTAACAAACCTCTCTGGAAGGTTCACTTGGTGTGTTTACATGCACACAACCAGGTGAATAACCCGGTTAAAGTAGAAACCTGCTTTCTTAATAATCTGTGTTTACATGCGTAGGTAATCTTCTGGACTTCTCCTTCAGCAGAATATTCCGATGTCATTAAACTTCCTCATTGGCTGCTGTAAATCCATAAATAAGTGTGACCCCCTATGATGATTTTCTTGTTTTATAAACGTTCAGCCAAATTGATGCTTTATTTATAGGTTTATTACTGGATTGCATGTAGCACACTTTTGCGACTGAACCCTGATAAAAACCTGCATATGCGAATGTGTGCTGCGTGCCTTACAGATGATGATGCAGGTGTTTCTGTTTTATGAAAGTATTTTGTTGGTCCAGTTACTTTTTAAAGTAACGAGTAATCTATGGAACGCATGTTACTTTTTAATGTGTTACCCTACTGCTCTCGATCGTGTTGTTGAGTTCAGCCTAGCAACATAAATTTAGCTCTTTCTGTAATATTCAGCAGATTGTTTCAGCCAGAAGGAGTAATGCTGATTGCCCGAACATTTGCCTCTGGAAATTTGTTGTGGACATTCTACCCGTGGCTGCTTGAAAGCAGGGGTGAAGAAAATACATGCGCATCGGACATGTGCAGACTACAAAATCCTTAACAGGAACACGGATAAGGTTTTAGATGGCCATGTAATCTGATTATTTGTGGAACAATCTCCCTCCGCTAATTGAGTGTCTCGGAGGCCGATAACCTAATTTCTCCAACCGGAATAAGGGTTTACATGGCATTTTAGAAACCAGGTTTATGTGAGTAACTGGGTTATTGAAGTGCATGTAAATGGCTGATTATGTGGTTGAGTTTTAGCTTACGCAGAACCTGCAAGTTAATCCTGAAATCGAGTAAATTGCTACAGTGTCATACAGGCAGAGGGTACTTTATTAATCCCTAAGGGAAATTCACATAACATAGTAACACAGCACAAATTAATAAAGTGCAGACTATTATGCAAGTGCAGAACTCTGAACCATAGACAATATCTAATTGTCTCCTTATGCCATTGTGTCCGACTGGGCAGAGTGAAGAGCTGCACTATGGGGAGAGGCATTATACAGACCTTGTAGTGCACGATGGAGGAAAAATCTGGTGAATAACGGTGACCCACACAAAGTAAATGGGCCTCTAATTTTGTCCTCACTGGTTTTTTTTTTTTAATCCCTGCCTACATTGACCTTTATGTGCATCTGGTGTTGCTCCCCTAGCAGAAAACTACACAGAATTGCCCATTGGTTACTGTGGACTAGAAAAAAAAAATACCCAGGAGCTTGTCTCGCACACATTAACGGACCTGCTCTTCTTCAAAAAGATGAGCTTGTTCTGGCCTTTTTTTACACAAATAGGCCTGTGATGTCCACCAAATCCAGGCTACTGTTCAGAAGGTCCCAAAAGGTATTTATAACCCTGCGGCTACCTCTTCACCCATTATGGGAGCTGATCTCTGGGATTTACTGGTACACTGATGTCCTCACCAACTCCTCTGTTTAGGTTGCATTCAGTTTCTGGTGGTTCCAACTCTGCCACTTGAGAGACTACTACCACTACTATTCTGTATTCATTCTAGTCTCCATTGAGTTAAGGATGCATTATAGGAGTCCTCTAGGAATTGGAAATCAGTGGCATAATAGGTGACAAGAACCTGGGATAAGACGAGAAGAGCTCAAAGTGTTGCTGATCACCATCGCTGAGCCTTGGATTTTTGCCTATTGCGTATACAGGTGCCGGCCATAAAATTAGAATATCATGACAAAGTTGATTTATTTCAGTAATTCCATTCAAAAAGTGAAACTTGTATATTAGATTCATTCATTACACACAGACTGATGTATTTCAAATGTTTATTTCTTTTAATTGTGATGATTATAACTGACAACTAATGAAAGTCCCAAATTCAGTATCTCGGAAAATTAGAATATTGTGAAAGGTTCAATATTGAAGACACCTGGTGCCGCTCTCTAATCAGCTAATTAACCCAAAAGCCTTTAAATGGTCTCTCAGTCGAGTTCTGTAGGCTACACAATCATGAGGAAGACTGCTGACTTGACAGTTGTCCAAAAGACGACCATTGACACCTTGCACAAGGAGGGCAAGACACAAAAGGTCATTGTTAAAGAGGCTGGCTGTTCACAGAGCTCTGTGTCCAAGCACATTAATAGAGAGAGAGGCGAAGGGAAGGACAAGATGTGGTAGAACGAAGTGTACAAGCAATAGGGATAACCGCTTGTACCCTGGAGAGGATTGTGAAACAAAACTGTGGTGGAGATTCACAGAGTGGACTGCAGCTGGAGTCGGTGCTTCAAGAACCTCCACACACAGACGTATGCAAGACATGGGCTTCAGCTGTCACATTCCTCGTGTCAAGCCACTCTTGAACAAGAGACCGCGTCAGAAGTGTCTCGACTTGACTGCTGCTGAGTGGTCCAAAGTTATGATCTCTGATGAAAGTCAATTTTGTATTTCCTTTGAAAATCAAGGTCCCAGAGTCTGGAGGAAGAGATGAGAGGCACAGAATCCACGTTGCTTGAGGTCCAGTGTAAAGTTTCCACAGTCAGTGATGGTTTGGGGTGCCAAGTCATCTGCTGGTGTTGGTCCATTGTGTTTTCTGAGGTCCAAGGTCAACGCAGCCGTCTACCAGGAAGTTTTAGAGCACTTCATGCTTCCTGCTGCTGACGAACTTTATGGAAATGCAGATTTCATTTTCCAACAGGACCTGGCACCTGCACAAAGTGTCAAAACTACCAGTACCTGGTTTAAGGACTATGGTATCCCTGTTCTTGATTGGCCAGCAAACTCGCCTGACCTTAACCCCATAGAAAATCTATGGAGTATCGTGAAGAGGAAGATGCAATACACCAGACCCAACAATTCAGAAGAGCTGAAGGCCACTATCAGAGCAACATGGGCTCTCATAACACCTGAGCAGTGCCACAGACTGATAGACTCCATGCCACGCTGCATTGCAGAGGTAATCCAAGCCAAAGGAGCCCCAACTAAATATCGAGTGCTGTACCTGCTCATAATTTTCATGTTCATACCTTTCAGTTGGCCAACATTTCAAACATTGGTCTTAATTGATATTCTAATTTTCCGAGATACTGAATTTGGGACTTTCATTAGTTGTCAGTTATAATCATCAAAATTAAAAGAAATAAACATTTGAAATACATCAGTCTGTGTGTAATGAATGAATCTAATATACAAGTTTCACTTTTTGAATGGAATTACTGAACTAAATCAACTTTGTCATGATATTCTCATTTTATGACCGGCACCTGTAGAGTCCATGATTCAGGGTGCGCACTGTGGGGTGACTTGTTGATGTAGCATTTTAAAGGCCAGCAAGAAATGCTGTTGTATGGTAGATGGAAACAAATTGGTTAAAACCTTTTAGACCCTGAATTACAGGCCTGCTCCTCTGAGGACACACACTGATGTCTGTTGCCTGTTTGTGTGTTTTATTTCCCCTCACAGGTGCCGTCAAATATCTGGAATGTTCTGCATTGACACAGAGAGGCCTTAAAACAGTATTTGATGAGGCAATCCGAGCCGTGCTGTGCCCACCTCCTGCCAAGAAGAAACATAAGAAGTGCAAGCTTCTGTGATTGCTGGCCAGAGTACAAAATGGAGCATTTGGATACTTTGAAACAGGCCATTTATTTCTTCTGTTGTAATTAATCTTTCTTATAATCTGTGCATTAACCTTAACCTTTCCAAACCCTAGTTAGATTTCATTTAGGTTTTTGACAATTACGCTGCCTTTTTAAAACTTTACATTTTATAACTTGCTTAGTCCAGATTATTAGGGGATGGTGACCCACTTTTTTTTTTTTTTTAATTTTTTTTTGTCCCCGTTGTTTGTTTTTTATCCCTGTTTACAGTCTTCAGATGTATTAAAGTGTTGCCAAAATATCTGCTGTTAACAAGCTATATAGAGCTGTAACGCATATGTCAATTCCAATTCCTAGTTTTCATTAAAAAATAAAAAAAGCTAAAGGAGCGTTTAACGTTGGCCGTGTTCTATGTATTCATGTCTGCTCCTGGAAGTCATCAGAGGATTGGTGACCCCTGGCCTGCACTGACCCCCCGTAACACCAGCCGGGCTGAGGCTTCTGTGCTGGCTATGTGCCTACTAAGGTCGAACTATGAAAAGGAGAATTGAAGCAGGGGGATGACGTGTACTTCCATTATGGGAGTTCGTTTACAGTTGTAGCCATATTAGAACCGATTAACCCCAATTGGTCTCAATGGAGAAAGTAAGAAGAAAAATCGGGTACAAGAGAGGAGAGGGGTCACTTGCTTTGAAATACTGCATTTGCTCTTTTAGGTAGTGAAGTGGTAGGAGTGCACTTCTAAATCCTAGGGAGTGGGCGCCCCCTGCTGGACACACTTCAGTTCAGTTTCTGGTCTTGTGTATTCATATTTAAGATTTCAAAAAGCGGGCTGGGCCTGATCCGAACCCCTACAGTGTCACTTCTGTAAGCAGTAGAATAATGTCCTCACTGTTAACTTTCAGTGTGATGCCAATGTGAGTGAGTTATTAATCTTTTAACTCCTTTGACTCTGCCACTTGCTCTTGGTGAATGTGCACTTACAACCAAAAGAAAGGCCTTCGTAAAGATTTCATCAAAGCTACAAAGTTGTAAACAAGAAATTCTGAGTTAGTCAGAAGTGTGTGGCCGCCTACCCAGGCTTTGGTTAGAGGTGCCACCTTTAAGAAACGGACGCACCTTTTTTTTAAACTGGGATTTCTAAATTACCTGCACATTGCACGAGTCTCCTGCGCTTTAACAGATTTTTAAGACTTCATCTCTGACCCAACAGTCTGCAGGGTGTTTATTAATGGAATACCCCACCTGAAAGTGTCACTTTATTTACTATGTCACCCTGTGTAGCGATGGTCCGTTCAAAAGCACAGTGTCGTGTATGCTTCATCCAGCAGTGACTATTGATGCGTTTTGCCCGTTTTCAGTGTACGACTGGGTATCTGACTTCACTAATGTGAGTTTTGGTTGTTTGCTGTTGTACAGCACTGCTCACCGGTGAGTTCTAGAACATCACATTTTTTTTTTTTTTCTCCATTGTGTAAAAATGAGATTTAAAATTTTTTTTCTCTGCCATCACTGCAAAGGCGGAGTGGGGGCTCCGAGGGTAGGGAACTGTGCCAGAAATCAGAAGGCTGCTGGTTTGAATCCCGTAAACGCCAGAAGTGATTCCACTCTGTTGGGCCCTTCAGCTGCAGTTGCTCCATCCTGGGTGTGACGTTAACCCGCATCCAGCCCTGCGTCCCCAACTTGCAGGGAGAACTTGGCGGGTTAGGATTGATACTCCTTTGTGATGCCAAGGTGTCACCTGTTGCATGGCTGCACTCGGGTCCTAATTTGGGATCCTTAGTGGCTTGTCGTGTGGTGGGTGCAGAAGTGTGTGCCGCTAACCCCTCCCTATCACTACAGACTCGCAGGGGTTAAAGTAAGTTGACCAAAAAAAAAAAACGGCTAGTTCATAAAGTTTGCCCTTTTTAGCGTCATTGAGAACAGACCTGCAGATGCCTAAACAGTGAGATCAATGAAAGGTAGCAAAGCCTTGGCTTGTGGAAACCTCCCCGAGCTGAACTTGACGACAACTGGTGACACCATTGTGTGGCCTCGCTCGTCTGCCATGTTATGGGTGACGCTTACACCACGGCAGTTGCATTTTCTCAAGTTTTAATCTGAAGTTTCATTTTTTTTTGTCTGTGGGGGGGATTGTAAATCCTGCCTGCTGGTGTAGGCCATCATTGGTACCCCGTCAGTGCTGCTTGTTCCTTTCTAGCTGTGGTTTTTGTCTTCTGCCTTTTCTGCTCTGAAATTTGGTTTCATTCATCCCTGGTCTTGAGGCACCTGAACCTTTTTAGATCAATTCCTTCATTGTGGCTGGTGGTCCTGTGATAAGCCGAGGAGGAAAACCCCCAAGCCTTCTAACTGGACTCGGGAGTAGTTGACTTTCTAAAGGGTGGCAGGCCCTGCTCTGCGTCTAATTTTGTCTTTTTACGTGACGGTGTGTCTCATCTGACACATTTCTATTGGTCCAAAAAGTCAGCAGCGCTTGACCCCAATGCTGAGTGTTCATCTTTTATTAACTAAAACAAATAAAGTGCACTTCAGTTGAATAGAAGCTCTTCCAGAATGGCGCAGTGCTGGGCAGACGATTCCTTTTTGGGCTGGAAAAGCTTTGGAAATGGCGCCATCTGGTGGGTGACAGACGCCATAGCAGCCGTGACCTCGCTACAGCCAGCAACTCCCTGCGCTCACGTCTATGGCATAGCGAGGATCAAAGCCCACGAACAGGCGGGGAGCTCTTTTTAAATTTACGATAATCCTGTCGTCGTTAGTCCTAAAGAATATTGTACTTTAGCACCGCGCCAACTGCCAGTGGCTTCTCCCCCTTCACGTGACTCACTAGCCATTAAAAGCAACTATGGAATGAATTCAAATTTTCACACAACGTGTTTACAAGCAGTCCCAGTTTAGCCAGAAGTGTCCATTTTTGGTAAAAAAAAAAAAGCAAAATGCAATAAAAGGCAAAAAATGAGTTCAAAATAGACACAATTATCACCAATGTATGAATAGTACTTGTGAATTTTGTGAACATTACTGATCATAAAAAAAAAAGTAAACATCATGCAGAACTTTCACCACAGCACTGTGAAGTCACCGGTGTAAAAGCTAAAACAAACTGGTTTGTTTTTTTTTTTTTTGAAGGTTTGCCTTTTTATTTAAAGACCAGAACTTGACATGAAATACGGCCTTGTTGTCTATCGGGGTCTTTTATTTTGAACTGCACACCCACCGTTTGAGACGTCAGAGCGCAGACATCCAAGGGGCTCATTTACATGTTAAATCATTAAAACAAATACGTGTTTTCAACTTTAGCGCACTCTTTCTTTTGTTCTTTTATTTGTACGGATTGTACGATTCTCGTGTGTTCAAAGTGAATCAGTAGCCGAGAAGCGGGTGTGCGATTCGCCCTCCTTTGATTCTTGAACCAATCCTTACCAGCAAACGAGTCTCGTGAAGTTCACTTGGGAATCAGTAATAGAATGGTCGGTCTTATTTGTGCATCTTAACTACGTCGTCATGCATTGTGTTCAGGACAATGTCATATGAAGAATAATTTCCTTATTAATTTCCCCAAAAACGGTCGTCACAGCGGATTATGTTCTTCCATCTCTTCCTGTCCTCGTCCTCTCGCGCTGTCACCCCCATCACCTGCATGTCTTCTCTCACCACATCCACAAACCTGGCGGGCTCTTATATAAAATGTGTGTGACAACTTACTCTTGTGCATCCATCTCTAAAAACAAATCAGAAGAATCGATTCACATAAGGGGTACTTTGAAAGAAACGATTGAGACCCCCTTGGCATATTAGAGTTGGCAGCTGGGTAATCGCGGCGAGTGACGACACGCACGTATGCCACGCGTGTTTGTACTAAAAAGATTCAACAACAGAAAAACAAATTCTGGGACTTTAATAAAAAGACCCAACAGGCCACCGTCTGAATAAAATTGCAGCTTGAAGAAGTACAAACCAGGTGTGTATTGACATGAACTAAAAACACCTCAGTGACCACCATGAACGCACTTTTCTTTCTCAGGTGCCCGCCCGCCATTTCCTTCATCTTTAGTGTTTTTTTTTTACTCTTTTTTTTTTTTTCCAGTCCTGGTAGTTGGCGACCACACGCGCCACTTGTTACTTCAATTGCCATTCTCCGCAGCGCCTTTTTATCTTTTCCTCTCCTTTACTTGCCGTGAGTCACACCAGCTGTTCAAATTACCCAGCAGCAGTTCTGCCTTGACCTCTGCAGGCGGGCCAGGGTGCGACGCGAGTCCTGTCGGGACGTTAAAAGTCACACGAGTCTTGAAACTCAAGAGGAAGGGAGGTTCGGTTCGCTCGTTGCTTCACATGCACAAGTCATTTAGGTTTAAATGCCAAACTCAGCAGAAGACAGCAGAGTCTACCAGCCCGTCATATGAAGAGACGGGGGTCTCGGCCCACCCTGGCCGCTGCTCTCTCTTAAAAATATATGAAACTAAGGTGCTGTAGCACAGTGTCCTCCTACGCCAATCCACTCAGACCACATTTAAATTGTTCCGAGAGGTCGGACAAAAGAAGTAACGGCTGTCCTGGGTCAAGCCGGTTAGGGCCTTGAGAACGACGTCGGGCATGTGATCTGTGATCATCTTGGGGCTGATGAGCACGCTGCAGAAGGAATGCTGCTCAGCCCAGGCAGCGTGGTATTTCACATCCGAGAAGCAAGACCTTGGCACAGAGAGAAAAGGTGCAACGTCTGAACATCAATGAGGTCAAACCTCCACCACCATCAGCACCACTCGCTAACTCACCGTCCAGAAGAACCTTCCTCTGTGATGTGCAGGATGCGACCCGGCAAGTACAGAGGAGGATGCTGCCCGCCAGAGGACGAGTCATCCGATGCCAGACTCTGGTAAGAGGGCGATGGGAGGTCGGCCAACAGGGGTAAAGTTAGGTCCTGCCGTCGGCTCTCTAGCTCCGTTGGGAAGTCGTCAGGCGATCCGCCAAACATCTCGTACCAGCAGCCCCTCAGCAGGATCCGATACTGGTGGGTTAATAAAAGGAGGCGTATTTAGTAACCTGCTGAGCCGCACACCGTGTGCCCACATACCACCACATTCACAATGCTAGGTAGGGTACCTTTGGCTTGTTACAGTTGGCGACCATTCGTAGAATCCTCCTCTTCAGATCCTCCATATTTGGAATACTCAACCTGTTGGTTAACAACCAAGTTCATAAATGCCTTCGACTACTAAGAGACTTGCACCTACCGAAAGATGAAGACGTATCGCCCAACTAACGAAGGCCTACTTGCCTTGGCACGAGGTCCTTCCCAAGAACCACAGATATTGTGAAGCCTTTGGAGTAGTCGGCAAGAGATTTGCTAAATTAGAAAAGAAATAAAAAATACAAAATAAATCAAAAAGCTCAGGTTACATCCAGACAGCTAAGATTTCATTTGAAAATTGAGATGTTACTCTCTGTTTCCAACTTGCGCCTACGCCATCCCCGCATTTTTAACCTCTAAAAACGAAGACTTTTGAAAATGCTCTCCTGATCCATAATTACAGGGCGAGCCAAAAAGAAGCAAAACATTTCATAAAAACGCTACAAAAGATAAAATAAATGTCATTACGACACAAGAAAGGGGATACAAAACAGATTTTTATGCACCGTGTTTAGTGAAAAACGATGTCTTCACAGTGGTGGCCATCATCATCATCGATACTCTCTTTGAGACGATTTCTGAACGCTCGATGCTTTTGGCAATTTTGTGGTGAGCAGTGAGCATCCTTATCCCTTCGACTAGGGAGAGAAATCGCACGGAGCGAGATCAGGCGAATGTGATGGCCACCTGGCATCGCTGTGCAGGGAGACCTGCTTACCCGGAAACATCTGCAAAAATCGCATGGCTCTCAGTGCAGGCCGTATGAGCTGTCGCTCCAGGCGTTCGCCACATCCATTCCAGTTGTCCAGCATTTCAATGTCACGTTCTGAAGTGACGGTGACCGTTGCTTCCCCCCCCCAATAACATAAGGGCCTACAATGGCAAATTCTGCAACGGCACACCAAACTAACACGTGTGCTAACTGGGCAGGAGTCTCTGATGAAGTTCACGAGGGTGGGTTTCAGCCCAATATCGAAAATTGTGGTTATTTACGCAATCATTCAAATGAAAATGTGCCTCGTCACTGAGGTCACATGATGATGGCATCTCGATGAACGGTTTGCAGAATGTTGGCGGCCCAACTCTCTACGGCGCTCTCAGCGCGTTCCTGCACTCCCATCATTTTGTACGGATGGAAGTGAAGGTCCGCATAGTCAAAGACGTGCTGGAAATGCCCAAGGCCGAAGCCCGCTGAACGTCTACGAGACTGCAAAATGGATGCCCTTACAGCTTGGATGTTTTCAGCGGAGGACGGCCTGGAGATTTTCTGTTCAAGATCGTACCCGTCTGTCTACATTTAGAATTGTTCTCCGCTTTGGGACGTCACCGGTGGGATGAATGCTGAAGTGTGTTGCGTGGTGATGACGGATTTGTTGTTTTTGAAGTGAAAACACAGTGGGCACCGGACTGAAAACTACAAGGGATCGTCTATCACAAGGACCCCCCCACCCCAAGCCACTTGGCAATGACCTCGAGAAATGGGGTCCTTCATTTTGGCTCACTTTGTATTTATGAGAACACCGGCTCAGTGTTGCAGTGTGGATGAGTGAAAATGGAGACTCTAATCACGCTTGTGCTTATTATGCGGCCCTTTCTCTGATTGGATGCTTGTCACCACATCGCAATCCCTAACTGGTCACCCTGCCAATCAGTGAACGTCGTGGGCCAGCACCTGGGAATGACTGGGCTAATCCACGTGGCTTTCCTGATTTTTAAACGACACTCTAAAGGAAGTTTACATGTCACTTACCCCCAAGCACTTGGCAGTGGAGGCCGAGTAAATTTTTTTGAATCGTTTTCATGCAAAATGTACAGAAAAAAAATTTGTAACAGTACTTGATGGTGACCAGTGCTGTATGACAGCAAACAATGTGGAAAATTTCCATAGGGAAAGGAAAAAAAAACCCCAAAAAATTCTCACGTGTCGTGTAATCCACATGTCGGTTATCCAGTCGAGTTCTCACGGTGAGCAAAAACAAACTGGAAAACACAACTTCCAGAAAAGTCAAAGTGCAGTTCTATGGGAATGTGGAGTTGACGGTCCACCTCCGCTCCACATTCACTGGTCCAGAGTCCTGTCTTCAAATCAGACGCAAAGTATTATGGGAATGTGTTTCAACTTTATGATGTGCACAGATTTTTTTTTTATGGGGGGAAATCAATCTATCCACCTCAATAAAAGGATAAGCGTCCGTGTGTCTGACATCGGGCTGCTATGTCTCCGTTATCCCAACAGATGGCGCATTATAAACATGGAACATGGCTTTTGCAAATCTCATTCCAAAACTGTACACCGAAAATACTTGCGTTTTAAGTTCTCCCGCAGACAAGTCGGGACTTGATTTTACCGTATAATTTCTGGTATTTTATAATGTCGAATGCGAAAAACTCACGCTATTGGTCCAAGAGATTCTGATGTTGTAACGCCCACCTGCGAGAGTCACCATGGGGCACACGACCTTTATTTTCTATGTATTGTGCCTATGTGACCACACGGTGATACCTGAACGTTTGAACTGTTTAATGATTTTGGTATCTCGCACCTTCACTGCATCCTTTAATATGAAGCTGGTTTTAAATGAGAAGTCACTGAAGTGGCGAAAGAAATTGGTTACTGCGCAGCTGCAACAAAATTGGATGTGTCTGAGAAACTGTTGCGAGATCGGAGGAGGCAAGAAGAAAAAAAAAAAAAATAAATAAAATAAGTGTCGCATTTTTGAGCAGGCGTACAAGTTGGGGTCTGATTTTATGATTGATTTTTCAGATTGCAAGACCCGACTTGCACGCAAGTGTATCAGAAACATGTGCGTTTGCATCTTTCATTCCAACAGATGGCACATCACAAATCTTAAGGCTGTTTTGAGGAGTTCCGTACCCCATGTGAGACGTGCGCATTGGAAACGTTACTGCGGAGGCCGACGTCGATTACTTGGACTTCAACTCGCCTTAAGGCTTCTTATTTTTGGTTATCATTACCTTTTATTACAATGGACACAAAAACATGAGATTACAGTTTTTTTCTTGGCTCTGAGGCTACGGAGCTGCTGGTTCGAATCCCATAATTCCCAGAAGTGATTCCACTCTGGGGGGTCCTTAACCTGCAGTTGCTTCCTCCTTATATAAAACGTTTCATGTAGAATGGAAAGAAGAACAGGAGAGTAAAGATGTTTTCTTGGCTATCACTACAAAATACATGGGGGTAACCATCCATCCATCCATCATCCAACCCGCTATATCCTAACTACAGGGTCACGGGGTCTGCTGGAGCCAATCCCTGCCAAACCCCGGGCAGGGTGCCAGCCCACCACAGGGCTGGGGGTAACTAAAATATTCAAATAAATAAATCACTTTTGGGCAGAGTACTCCATTAAAGATGGGCCCCGTGGCCCCACAGCCACTTCACCTCTCTATGCCCCCCAGAGGTGACCACGCTGCTAATCATCTGCCAGGCCGTGTCCCCGAGCCACATGACAGCCTGGTGGGCTCCAGAGGACGCTGTACAGGTAGAATGGTTTTGAAAAAGAAGAGACCCTCAAACTGAAAGTCACCTCGCTCGGAGACACTTCCCTTCAAAGTGGTCACTGCCCGCCCAGATGCATCGTCAAGCCTTTCAAATTACATAGCGGCTACCCGAGACCCCTCTGTGGCTGAGGGGGTAAGCAAAGTGGGCCTCTGACTTCTACTGCAGCTGGGGGGCTCAGATATTACACAGGGACTGATATTCTCTCTTTTAGTCTCATGTGCCCCCCCCATGAGTGATCCTGGAATAGCCCCCAAATGCCCTCCCCATTAGTGGTTCTGAAGAAGCCCCCATGATTTGGCCAACAGGATGTCTCCCAGGGGGCTCGCTCCTTGCATGGACTGGCTGGCCACAAACCCAAGACCGCCAGCAGCTTATCCACCTGTGCCAACAGCCAGTCGAGGGTCCCCCCCTCCATGTCCCCCTCACATTAGCACTGGGATTGTCTTTGCAACAGGAAGCCATGTCTCCCAATGGACCGACCACCACGTAGCCTACCTTAGCAGACCCCCAGGGGGTGAGAAGGCATAACACCTGAGCCGTGGGAAGGCGGTCCGCAGCAGGATGGAGAGCACCGCGGCCGTGCCAGCGCCCAGACTGTGGCCAGTGATGATCAGGCTGTACTCCTGGAACGAGGAGAACAAAGCGTCCATTGACGTGAGCTGAATTGGCAGCAGCAGCCTATCAACACTCAAACAGTCGTCGGTGTAAGAAACAAGTTATTAACTGCAGAAAACGTCAAATGCAAATATTTGTAAAGGGAGGAAAAGTACACATGGAAATATCAGAGAGAATGAATCCTGTCAGGCCACCAATTCTGTGACCCCGTATCAGAGTCACAGGATTATCAATCCCATAATACTCTCAAACTCGCTAAACCCCGCCCTGGAGGGAGTGCCAGCCCATCATAAAGCCTGCCAGTCTGCCAGCTCACACCCTGGAATTGCCATCCAGTCAGACACAAGAACGACGACTGAGCACAGGACACTCTGTCTCCCCCCCACCTGGCAGAGGACGGGGGGGTTGACACGGTCCAACAAAGTCTGTCCATCCTGGGAAGATTTGCGCCTGCCGTCCTCGAGTTTCCAACAGTGTGCCCGTCCTCTTGCCGAGCTCATTTCAAAGTCACACTGTCGATCCGCTGGATCCGTTCTTTTCAGAATTTTAAACACTTCAGTCAAGCCCCCCCTTAATCTTTATATGGTCGACTCCCTCAGTCTCCCCTCACAGCTCAGACCCCTCAGCTCAGTCCTGTAGTCGCACTCCCGCCATGGAGGCCTCACCAGGGTGTTACAACTTTAGAAGCAACTCGCAATGGCGTCTGAACACAGCTGGCTGGAGTGCCAGTCCTCTAGGACTCTCGGGTCCTTCTGATACGGCATATGCAGTATGAAAGAAGTTCTAAGAAATATTGAAAACAGAATTCAATAAAATCACCAGGCATTGGCTGGAGAGACTCACCGGTGCGATGGTGAACGCTTGGTTCAAAATGCCATCATTGACGAGCTTCCTGTAAATGTAGTTGGCCGCTTGAGTGATGCCCTGCGGACGAGATCAGGTTAGTTGGCAACACGTGACCCTTCATGCCCACATCCTCAAGTGCAGTCCTGACCAAAAACCCCCCCGCCCCCCCAAAACCCCCCAACTGGAGATTTTCATCCCAGGCAAGTTCACCTTCACTTAGACTGCACCTGACAAGTTCAGCTCTGGTAGAATGAAGACCCCTGGTGCCCCCTCACTTCTTAATAATGCCAGAGGCTCCTCTACCTCTCCAATGTAATGAGGGGTTGTCTTGAAAGAACCAGACAGACAAACAGGAAAGGTGGCGCTATATAAAAGTTAGACGCACACACAGACAAATAGGACGGCACAATAAAAGACAGTTACGGAGATTCTGAATAAAAATTAGAAAGAGAAGAAGGCGGCAGCACTATAAAAAAGGTCAGGAAAGCACAATATGGCACCCTGGTAGATAGGATGGCACTATACAAAGACAGCTGGAAAGGCACTATATAAAGAGATAGGTGAGCACTTCAAAAGACAGACAGGGAGATTCAGTATAAAAAAATAGAAAAACCGACAGGAAAGCACAATATAAGAAAGGTAGATAGGAAGGCCTGCGGTGGGCTGGCGCCCTGCCTAGTGTTTGTTTCCTGCCCTGCGCCCTGTGCTGGCTGGGATTGGCTCCAGCAGACCCCCTATGACCCTGTAGTTAGGATATAGCGGGTTGGTTAATGGATGGACGGATGAATAGGAAGGCACTATATTAGGGGTCTCCGACTCTGGTCTTGGATGCCCGCAGGTTTTCATTCTAACCCTCTACTTAATTGGTGACCAGCTTTTGTTGCTCATTAACTCCTTTTTCCTTTAATTTTAACAGATGTTTTTTTTTTTAAGATGTATCCCTCTGAATTTCTTTATCGTTCCTCTTAATTGCTTCATTTCTTTCCTTCACTTTCACATTTCATTTCTGTTTGGGGCCCACTGAAGACCAACTCAGCCAGGGACTCCAACTCCAAGCAGTCGCTTCATTAGGTGCCGATTCTTGTTGTTCATTAAACCCGTTCTTTAACTCTTTCAGGGGTAAGGTCGACTTTTGTCGAAATTCAGGAGTCGAGGACGGTAATCAGCTGTAAACTGTGACAAAACTCACCCTTACGTTTTAGTGTGACTCTGTTTGCTAGAAGGGTAGTCAAGTAGCTTTGTTGATTTAATCTGCGTGAGTAGCAAAGAGCAAACCACCTCTAAAATGGCATCGACATCAAATATGAGAGTGAGGCCCCAGCATCAGCTGGCTGTGGTGTTGGACACGTTTGTGTTGCCGATACGCCTTCAGCATCCTTCGTCTGGGAGGACCACCACTTACGATGACAAGAGGTACAAACCATACTGCGTCACGCTACGACTGCCGCCCACCTGCTGTGCAAAGGCAGCCGGCCCACCGTGCACTCCTACTGGCAATGGAGAGGTCACTGCCACAAGAGAAGCCGAACATGCGCCAACAGCAACCTTAACACGTACCAACAGATGTTTTATGTTGCTTCATGTGTGAAGCCATTTCAGTCCTCAAAGCTTGTTGCTGCTCTCATCGTGCGTTAGCAGACGTGTCCGACATCGTGGATTTTCTCTTTTCTGTTAAAATGTTTTGGGGACCTGAGCAAATCAACACTCCAGAGACCTTCACCTTTCTTCATTTTCAGATATTGTATGCTGGACACCAGTTGTTTTGGCTCATTTTGTATCTCATTATTGTTTGGCTGCAGGGGTGAAGGGGTCCGAGTCTTCAAGAAGTCAATTCAAATGAATTCAAAAGAAGGTAATTAGCGTCAAGAAGAGGTCACTCATTAAGAAAAAGGATCAGAATGAAAACCTGCAGCCTCGGTGGTCCTCCAGGACCAGAATTGGGGACCCCTGCACTCTATAGAAGTCAGACAGACAGGAATGCACTATTTTAAAGAAATATGGAAAGGCACTATATGAAGATTAGACAGACAGGAAGGCAATATGTAAAAGATGGAGAGATAAGAAGGCACAACATGAAAGAAAGGTAGAGAGAAAGGCACTATATAAAAGTCAGACAGATAGACAGGAAGGCACTATATAAAAGAAAGACAAATAGATGAGGAGGCCATTACATAAAGATAGGTAGGCACTTTATAAAAAACAACAGATAGGGCACTATGTCTAAAAATAGAAGGATGGAGTGACAAACAGTACTTTATTTGGCCCAAGAGAGAACTTTCACATCTTATTTAAGATCAAGAAATGACTGCAACGACTGAGAAAAACCAACAGCAGCAGGTGAACGAAGCATTTCAAGGAAGTGGAGTTCCGATTCCTGGGGCTGCCTACCGATAAGGCGCGACTCACCTTGTGTGCATAACACGGTCCGGCCACACCTTCGACGTGCAAAGTCTCGCAGTCTGCCGACAGATCCGTCAGGGCGTCCTGTAGGAATTGCACAGACGTGTTCAAGCGCTTGCCGGTAGCACACAAGTAAATTGGCCTACAAGGCAAGGACTGTAAGAGCAGCAAAGCTGCAAAGCCTAAGTGACTAAGCTGACTACCTGAACTCGCACCCCCAACGTGGGGGGCACTTACCCGCAGCGACAGGGTCCCTCTCACGGCTACCAGCACCGCCTCCTTCTGGTGATCCAGTGCCACGAAGAAGGGAATCTCGTAGATCTGTGAGGGAAAACAATTTAGTTAGCTGCATTTGGCAGAATGGCCCGACACGGCTCAACGCCCCCACGAGCATCGGGTACCAAACAATTCATTCATAACCTCACAGCTGGCACAAGGTGAAAGTGTTTCCTCCGTGTGTACTGCTCTGATTTTTTACAGAAGTATTACAAATATTTCAGCAAACAAAGTATGCATCTTGCCCAGTGGGATAACTTCACATGTGGATTATGAGACACGAGTCACAGGAGGTCTTTTCTTACGGACGTTTTGATTTTGTTTGCTGTTGTCCAGCATTGGCCACCATAGACACCTCCATTCTGGAGGACTTCAAAGTCACAAATGTGACTCCAGATTTCAAGAAAGGAGACAAAACGGATCTGGAGATTACAGACCAGCAAGTCTTACTTCTGTACCATGCAAAAATATGGAAACTATCATAAGAAATAAATTAGAAAAGTGCCAGCATGAAAATAATATCTAACATATGAAGTTCAATGAGGTTGGGTGGGTGTGTTTCTGTGGTTGCTCTTTATATAATTCCAATAAACTTTGGCACAAATATCCCAGTTTGTCAAGAGGAGACACCAGGCTGCTTTAGGACCCCAAATTCTGACCCTGGTGGTACTGGGTTTGGGGTTTCCTTTTTACAACAGTGAGTTTTAAAGATGGCGCCTTTTCCTAAATTTGAAGCTCTGAAATACAGTGCTGTGGAAACGTATTTGCCCCCTTCCCGATTTCCTCTTTTTCATTAACACTTGCTTGGCATGGTGGCGCAGTGGGTAGCGCTGCTGCCTCGCAGTAAGGAGACCTGTGGGTTCGCTTCCCGGGTGGAGTTTGCATGTTCTGCCCGTGTCTGTGTGGGTTTCCTCCCACAGTCTAAAGACATGCAGGTCAGGTGCATTGGCAATCCTAAGATTGTGTGTGTTTGCTGGCGCCCTGCCCGGGGTTCGTTTCCTGCCTTGCGCCCTGTGTTGGCTGGGATTGGCACCAGCAGACCCCCTGTGACCCTGTAGTTAGGCTATAGCGGGGTGGATAATGGATTGATGGATAACATGCAGTTTTTAGAAGATTTGATTTATTAAAGGAAAAAAAGACTTCACCAACACCTACGTCATCCATGTACAAAAGTAACTGGCCACCTAAACTTAATACTTGATGCGCCATCTTTAGCAGCAACAGCTGCAATCAAACAGTTCCGGTAACAGGAGGTAAAGCCTTTAGTATTTAGAGCTTGCTTTCTTACTCTTTCCTGCCGAATTTATTTTAGTGACTTTCTTTCTCGGGTCTTCTGGATTTTCTTTGAGGCACGGGGGGCTGCTTGTTGAGACCTTGTAGCCGACTTCGCGTTTCTGGAAAGTTCCGATGGAAGTGATGTGTGGATTCAGTACGGCTGGCGGCTTGAGTGTGTCTAGTCGGATTTAATCCATTACTTAAACTTAGTTAAGTTGAGTGACTAAGGGGGCAATTACTTTTTCACATGGGTGAAAGCCGTGATTTTGTCTTTCAATAACTCAATTCATCTTTGGGGAAGAAAAAGTGAATTGTGCTTACTGAGGTTGTCTTTTGTATTCTACTAAATATATTTGTAGATCAGAAACAGTGAAGCATTGGAAGCAAGCAACAATAGAGGAAATCCGGAAGGGGGCAAATACTTTTTCACAACACTGTTCATTAAACAGACGCAGCTTCACTACACCCCCACCTTACTTCTGAAGGCCATGAGGATCTACAGCACCCCTCCATTGTCTGAGCTCTTGTCAATTCAAATGTCCGTTACCTGCACGCTCCCGCCCTTACCTTGTTGTGGAAGCTGATGTAAATGAAGTCCCTGTACTGCAGGCCGGTGGTATACAGCATGGACGTGAAGTGACATCCCAGGTGGTCACCTCCCACAATGTCATACTCCAGGGAACGCCTCCTGCAGCTGAAGAGGAGATGTGGACAAGTGAAACCAGATGAAGCCTTCCAACTCTACAGTTGACCCCTTAATGCCTAGCAAACTTTGGGGGTACACCTGATAATCCCAAACCAGCAATAGCAGCCCGCCCACCAATCAAAGCTCTGACTTTCAGCTCATTGTGTGCGGGCAAAGGAAATTTTGCCTCTACGGTGCAAATTCAGGAGTGCTCGAGCTCCGGCCTCCCCATAGCAACGAAAGGTGGACAACAAAGAGAAGCCATCAGAGCTTGTTTAGGACAAAGGCAGTGAGTCTCTGGAATGCGACTCCCTGGAAACGGGACTGGCGTTTGTACCTGAGGCACTCGGCAACAGCCCCGCGTTTAATGAACCGAGCGACATTAGGTGGCTTTTTATGTCACCTGCTAAAAGGAGACACGTAGGACAGTCCTCAGGTTTTCACTCAATCACTGGAGGGCTTCTCAAGTGTTCATCTTGATGCTCTGAAAGATCACCTCACCCTGCAAGACTACACTCGGTGAAACAAAAACACACACACACACACACACACACACACACACACACACACTCACTCACCAGTCTCCGCTCAGCTTACACACTCCAGTCAGAGGCCGGCTGAAGACAAACATGGGCCAACCATAGGCAGCCACAGCAAATCGCATGTAGTGTGCCGAGCGCTCAATCTCCAAGTCCAGGTCTTCACTCTGTGAGGGCGAGAGGGAGAAAGAGAGAGATGGTGAGGATCGTCTGATTGAAAGAAAAAGTCGATACGAGATCACTACCATACCCTGAAGCCGAGGGCGGACACGACAGGCATCTGTCGGACAAAGCCGACCCCCTCCGTAAATACAAGGCACTCGACTTTCTTTTGAAAATTTGGGCCGATAAGAGCAGCATACATCCGGTCAAACTCCAGTTAATGGAATTTACAAAAGAAGGGCAAGCTCTCTAATACGGGGTAGCGTGTCAAAGGCGAGAGACCACCCAGGGCCCCACTGTCTCCATGTTACATAGATGGGCCAGACGTCAAATCGGGGAATTCCGTGCAGTGACGCTCACAGGAAGGGGCGCTATAACGGATGTTTTTAAGGTATCAATAAGGTCCTAATACGATAAGAGGGCATTTGTGCCAATGAGTGGAAAAGGGGCAGGGGCTTGAGCCGCCATAGCCATCCCTTTGAGTCAGTAAGTAGCATCTGAAAAAATGTTAGCTTCTGCTGCAACAGCAATGATGTCACATTATACAGTGGCAGGCACTCTGTGGCTCTGCTGCCTCCTCTCCCCTCAGTGATTCCGGGTGAGCCCCCAAAATGGCACGGCACCCACCTGTTAGATGTTCACCTTGCCAAAGTCCCTTTTTAGAACGGAGATGGTGTAAAGTAATTCTCACCGGGGGACCTTTAATTTTAGATCCGTCCGAATCCCTCGCATCAGTAACTTTTTATGGACTACGTGTTCATGTCTCCGTAAAGATGGAGCTTTTTACCTTCTGCAATAAGGTTGTTAAAAAAAAAAAATGATCCCAGGCTAGACTTGTCCTGTGCAAATCGACATGTCAGTAAAACTGTCACTTTAAAATTAGAGGCCTTCTGGTAAGAATTACTTTACCAAATACCTGAAGCGAAGAAGAAGAAACAAAACAAGAACTGCTGGTACTCCTTGTTGTGTGTGCTGAATAACGGGGCTTGGGGGTACCCCTCAGAAGAGTGAAGGTGTGCTGTCATACACAATTTATTGTGAAAAGCGAGTTAGGGGATGGGGTGTCCCTGTTGCTGGTGTGAACGGACATACTGTTGTACATTTGTGTTGCTATGTGATCCGTGTGTAGACATTATCTGCTGGCATCCATAAGGCAAGAACGAGTACCGGCCCACTTCCAGCTGCGACTTACCTTGTGGTGTAAAACTAATCGTGTCTGAATCAGGCTTTAATAGTGGGACTAGAATTTAGGGCCTAAAGGCCGATTTATACTTCTGCATCAAGCTACGCTCCGGTCTGACACACACCTCCTCAAAAATGTGACTACGTGGCGAGTCAGCATGAACTCTACAACTCTGACTGGCCGGTTTAGTAACTACATGTTTCCGGAATCGCATTTCTGCTCATCTATTTCGATGTAAACATGGAGCAGATGAAGAAATGTAGAAGTTAGAAAACATACACATTTATATACTGCTCAAAAAAATTAAAGGACCACTTTTTAATCTGAGAATAGCATCAAGTCCATTAAACGTCTGGGCTATTGATCTGGTCAGTTTAGTAGCAGAGGGGCTTGTTAATCAGTTTCTGCTGCTTTGGTGCACTAGAGGGGCAACACTGAGACGACCCCTAAAACAGAAATGAATGGTTTAACAGGTGGAAAGGGGCCACCGACGTTTTTTCCACCTCATCCGTTTTGTCACCCATTTTGCATTTGGTTACGCTCAGTGTCACTACTGGTAGCATGAGGACCCTACAGAGACGACACAGGTAGTCCAACATCTCCAGGATGGCATATCAATACATGCCATTGCCAGAAGGTACATGGAGGCATGGAAGAGATTCCAGGAAACAGGCGGTTACTCTAGGAGAGCTGCACAGGGCCCTCCGTAGAAGGTCCTTAACCCATCCGCAGTACCCACCTGTATCTGCTCCTTTGGGCAAGGAGGAACAGAATGAGAACTGCCAGAGCCTACAAAATGACCTCCAGCAGGCAGGCCACTGGTGTGAATGTCTCTGACCAAACAACCAGAAACAGACTTCATGAGGGTGGCCCAAGGGCCAGAGGTTCTCTAGTGGGCACCGTGGTGCTCGATTAGCATTTGCCAGCCAATACCAGAATTGGCAGGTCCACCACTGGAGCCTTGTCCTTTTCACAGATGACAGCAGGTTCACCCTGAGCACATCCGACAGACGTGAGAGAAGCCGTGGAGAACGTTATGCTGCCTGTAACATCGTTCAGCCTGACCGGTTTGGTGGTGGGTCAGTGATGGTATATCTGGGGAGGCATATCCATGGAGAGACGCACAGACCTCTACAGGCTAGACAACGGCACCTCGACTGCCATTAGGTATCAGGATGAAATCCTTGGACCCATTGTCAGACCCTATGCTGGTGCACTGGCTCCTGGGTTCCTCCTGGTGAACGACAATGTCCGGACTCAGGTGGCAAGAGTATGCAGGCACTTCCTGGAGGATGAAGGCATGATACCATTGACTGGCCCCCACACTCACCTGACCTCAATCCCATAGAGTACCTCTGGGTGAGACATAATGTTTCAGTCCATCTGATGCCACCAGGTTTCAGTCCTTGCAGTCAACTATCAGCCATGACAGTTTTAAATTCTTTCCCTTTGGGCCAGGCGCTTACCGGGTAGCTGAGCGGAGTGCTGGACACCACCTCGTCCAGATCTCGGCACTGTTCCATCTTGTCTTGCTCCTGATGAATCAGAGAGAGGCCGGCTGCAATGTCACTGGCCACCAGGTCGGTATCCTGCACAGACAGAACATGGACACATACAGTGAGTGGGTGAGAAGGAAAGGCACTCTCTCACTTCTAAGTGTTGGATTGGTACTAAAATTTGGACTTGGGTATCGATACCAGCTTTCCGACTTTAGTACCAGTACCAAAACGGCACTGAAGCAAACAACAGATAACAGCAAACGTGTGCCTCCCTGCCTTGCTAAAAAGCTATGTCTTTACTTTGAATTCTCCAGTGCGTTGCAATTGGCTGTCCCCTGAAGTGGTCTCCAGCACACTGAACAGCTAGAGGGGATGAAGATGGGTTTGTCCACAGAGTACAAAACATGGCTGGGACAGCGCTGGGTTTTCACTGCGTGCTTGTGTCCTCTGTACAATAATTTCATCATTTAGAACGGCTAGGCAAGCATTTTAAGACAAGACAAGTTAGGGACAACTGCGAAATAGGCAGTCAGACTGATGACGTGTCAAACTCATGAAACTGCATCCCCCCTTTTCCTTGTTTGGAAAGGCATAATTCACTGAAGTGGGGACCTGCATGTGAAGAAAGAGTATAAAGCCATGGAACATTGCCCAGCACACCTTTGAAGCCGACGGACTGATAGGAGGTAACGTCATCTGAACTGGAAAATTCTTTCAATGCAACCACGAAAATGGCAGACTCTACACATTGGGCCCCCACTCCCAATTAGGTATGCGACATTGTCACCTACTGACTACAAGAATTTTAATGTGCTGATCAAAAGGGATGCAACAAGCATGAATGTATTTTGGTCGCTGACCACGTGCATGCTGGCGTTCACCCCACTAAAGCTACTGGGGAGCTCCATTTCCTTGTGATTTGTAGGTATTTGAGGATTGCTGAACTGGCGCTGAACAAGGTGGCCACAGGTCACTCTAAACAGACGTTTTCTATTAAATGGTTCCCGAGGCCTTGACTTCTCTAACTGACTGAGGGGAAGGAAACGGCTTTCACAAATGCAGAGGTGACAATGTGTGGCTTTTGTTATGTAGACCTTAATATATTTATTAAATCAACACAGTAAGAATAAGTTCTATATAAAAAAAAGCCTTTTTTTATAAAGTAGATATTCAAGATCACCCTTAGATGCCCACCGAAAAGAAGTCGCTGAAAAGCTGACCGATGTTGGAGAAGGCAGCCCGGTGGTCATCGTCTTGCATGATGCAGCAGCACAGGAGCCGGATGCGGTTCTCCCAGACGCGGGCCGCCAGTGAGCGGGCCGTGTACAGCAGCTGGGCTGAGTCGCTGCTCTCCAGGTTGTGATCCTCACAGACGTTGAGGTATGCTTGCCTCTTTCGGCCCAGTGGGTCAAAGACAATCATGATGGCGACTGCCGTGAAGAAGAGGATGATCCAGCTGCAAAAGCACAAGACTTGATTAAACTTGATGAACTCTTTCAAGGCGGACGGCGACCTAACACGACATACAGGAGTGTCTTCATGCAGCCGCCGGCCGCTACTTGAACGTGTTCAGCACTACGGTCGGCTGATGCTGGTACATCAGTTTCATTTTTGATGTCCAGATCAAAATCAAAGTTGGCTAAGTCGGAGTCCGATTCAGCAATTATATGCAAAACATTTTCCATGGAGGATTTTGCTTTGCGCATTCGCTTCGCTCTCTCACCAGAACTGCCTTTAGCTATGGTGGCCGGTGCCTGCGTGAAGGCCGCTGTGGCAGCTGGGCGTTCCTGCCAGCCAGGACCTCGCAAGTAGCGATGCGAGAACAAAAAAAAACACAAAAATGATCAGGAAATGCACTCAAGTCAAAAGGGGAAGGAAAAACGGGACTAGTTTTAAGTGGAAGTATAACGGTACAACGGTCTTTTAAGTGTTCCTAAGGGTTAGGGACGAGTCTGGCAAATATGCTGGACCGACAATGGTGGCCAAAAAATGTGATCAGAGCTGTGAGGCAGCTGTGCCGCTCAGAAATAAAAGGCTGAATTGAAACATCCACCTCCAAACTTATACACTGGCAACATCGCCAGGTCACAGATAGCAGTTAAGCAGACTGCTGCATTCATTTCAGTGGTCTTTGATCTTGTTGAGAGAACCTGTTCGTGGATTTGTATGCAGAAAGATTCTTTAATACATCCCAAGAATAAAATTATTACTTTGTGTCAGGATTGATTGGTGTTGTTGATGTCGCTATTGCGTCTTTGAGGCAGCACTGTAACCTAAATGAGACTTCCATAATTCAATTCCCATCATTAAAGTTGGCCCCTCCGAAGGGCTAGCTCTCCCAGCTGGACATATTTCAATGTGCCACTCTGGCCAGTTTATTTGATATGTTTTGCACTCATACACATAATCTGTTTGTGAAATATTTTTTCCATACATGACATTTTTTTCCTTGTTATTAACATTGCTTTCTTTTCCTTTTTATTTTCCGCCCAGAGTTATACTCTGCCAAAAGGAATGGAAGGTGTCATTTTCAAATAGATGGGTGCTGTCCTTCTGTTTCCAAATCTGCACTCCAGCTGCCCCGGTCACAAAGGTTACTCACCTGGCTATTACTGCTACGATCACAGCTCTGACGACGGACACCTCACAGCCCAGGCTGGTGTCAGAAACCCACATGGCACCCAGGCAGGCCCAGACTAGCTCTGGGACGTAAAGGATGGTCCGGATGTAAATGAGAGTTGGGATAGACCTCCGGGGGCCAGGGTTTGTGATTGTACCTGGAAGAACAAGAAGAAATGTTTCTCTTCAAACCAAACTGGGGAGGAGGAGAAGGAAGAGGCTCGTGACAGGAGATGCTCCACCATCTTAAAGTTTCACTATTAAATCTGAACATTACAAAGCAAACTGCACACAAGAGGGGGACAGGAGTATAAAAAAAAGAATCAGGAAATTCCACTAGGGCCGTAAGCAAGTCACACAATTTAACCCCAACAAATCACTAGACTTAAACCAGTGGCACAGTACACAGCTTCTAATTGGAGGGGTTGCTGACCTGGTCACTGAAGTACATCAGGATTACACAACTAGATAGCACAAGGGATGAAAAATTAGTCGACTCTGTCATGACTTTCAAGCAGTGGTTCACCTTTTGCTGACAGCCAATAACTTGCTGCCTGAAAGAGACGGTGCCCATGTAAAGGGTTTATGGGTATGGCGAGTTCTGCCACAACCTCTGCGATTTTTTTCTCCATTCTTTGGTATGTAAAAACAGGATTAAATCGGACCAACTGGACTACTCCTTTTGTTCAAGAGGCCTAAAACTTCCACATTACTTATTCTTCATTGCTGCCATCTATGAATTGTACTTCTACTCACTGGCTGTCACCTCTTATTAAACCGGTTTGGTTTTGTTGGGGTGAGACGTCGATTGGTTGGAAGAAGTCGCTGGATATGCCAGACTATGCAACTGGCAGTCACATAAGCGTGGAGCGACTGGCCACGACTCGCATAGTAAATGAAATCTATGACTGAAAATCTCTGAAAAAGTCACGTAGTGCGTCAGGGCATTTAAATGAATTCAAGTATGAAACCTTCATTTGGAGGGGAAAGCTGGATTTGCCAGTCAGGGATTTCAATTAGTAAGGTTTGCCTCCACTTGTTCATATGTGCCTCTAAGAGTCATGGCCTCCTGTCTGTTACGTAATAATTTGTACTTGTGTGTATTTTATGATTTGCTTTCAGTTTTCAATGACTGCTTTCAATTATTATTTTTTTTAATTTAAATTATTACTCTTGATTGCGTTTACAATTAGTTAATTACGTACGGCCTCTTATAGCTTATATACTGTGTGAGTGGAGCCCCAGGAGGCAGGGCCTCTCTAACCCTTTTTATGCCAGTGAAGAGTAGGAGAGTTTGAGAGTATTACAGTTTTCTTGATTTGTTTTGCTTCTGTTCCTGGTTTTCTATTTTGGATTGTGGTTTTGGACTTGCTTGCTGCAGGGGTGCCTTTTCAGTATTTTTGTGCCATTTTTTTTTTCCTCTTTTGAGCAATTTTCCTCATAATATCCTTTTATTTATAAAGATTCTTTGTTTAGGCCTTTTGTGCACAAACTAGGGGTTTATGGTCATCCTCCTCCTTGTGGGGCTTTTGCTTTATTCTAGGAGCTCCCCATATTTGGGGCCTGCTAACTGTTGACTGGATTTAGGATGAATCTCCTCAGGCATAGTAGCCCTTCCGTTAGGAGGCCTCACACCCGTTTGTTATGTTTGGGACTCCATCTCAATGCCGTGTAGGCCTGGGTCTGTATCTTGTGCCCAAATTTTGCTCAGATAAGCTTCTGGCCCTCAAAATCCTCACGAAATACAATTACACCATAATAAAAATTTTTTGAAAGAGGCATGGGATACCAAACTCCACAACGGTGGCAGGTCAGGGCTAATTTCAGTGCTAGCGTGGTAGACCGTAGAACTTTAGAGACCTTCAAATCGAAGAATTAAGTGGCTAGGACTGGTGAGCTTTGTTGGGCAGAATGGTCTGTTCTTGTCTAAATTCTGTTAATGTTCAAAGAAATAAAAGTGATTTCAGGTAAAAGATACATGGATAAAAACAACAGGCCTCTCACCTTGCATGCTGACATAAATGATTGCCAGAAGCGTGAAGATGATCAGCGCCAAGAGGGACAGGAGGACAATCAGGTAGCTGTGCAGGACCCCACCGCCAATGCAGTCAAACTGCCCCTTGTGCATGGAGTACAGCACAAGGATCAAAATCCACCTGCAAAAAAAAAACAAGAACAGCATGGCTATTATATGGCGTTGAACTAAGAGACGAAATAACATTAACTGCTAAGTTTGGAATTTGCCATTTTATTCAATTCAGTAAAATTAAGCCCATCCATCCTTTATTAATGCCCAAGGGGAAATTCCCATACTCCAGCAGCAGCATAATGATAAAGAACAATTTTAAATTAAAGAGTGATAACAATGAAGGTATAACAGACAATAACTTTGTATAATGTTAACGTTTACCCCCCCGGGTGGAATTAAAGAGTCACATAGTGTGGGGTCTCCTCAGTCTGTCAGTGGAGCAGGATGGTGACAGCAGTCTGTCGCTGAAGCTGCTCCTCTGCTTGGAGATGATCCTGTTCAGTGGATTCTCCATGATTGACAGGAGTCTGCTCAGCGCCCGTCGCTCTGCCACGGATGTCAAACTGTCCAGCTCCGTGCCTACAATAGAGCCTGCCTTCCTCACCAGTTTGTCCCTCTTCTTTATGCTGCCTCTCCAGCACACCACCGCGTAGAAGAGGGCGCTCGCCACAACTATCTGGTAGAACATCTGCAGCATCTTATTGCAGATGTTGAAGGATGCCAGCCTTCTAATGAAGTATAGTCGGCTCTGTCCTCTCTTGCACAGAGCATCAGTATTGGCAGTCCAGTCCAGTTTATCATCCAGCTGCACTCCCAAGTATTTATAGGTCTGCACCCTCTGCACAGTCACCTCTGATGATCACGGGGTCCATGAGGGCCCTGGTCCTCCTAAAATCCACCACCAGCTCCTTGGTCTTGCTGGTGTTCAGGTGTAAGTGGTTTGAGTCGCACCATTTAACAAAGTCCTTGATTAGGCTCCTATTTGAGTTGCAGGTTTTTGGCACCGGTTTGTGCAAATGCTGACACAAAATATCACCTTCTCAAATCTGTGTAACCCAGTTCAGGATTATGGGGTGCTAGAACCTAAGTGGGCAGCACTGGGCACAAGGTAAAAACTACCAGTCTGTCACAAGGCCTGCTCACACTTACGCAGGGCCAATTAGGAATTCCCAATTAACCAAATTTGTGTTTAAAAAGTTAAAGCAAATTGGAAGGGAATAACGTGTATAAGCTTATTAGTGGGGATGAAAATGACACACAACTGACTAACGAGCCGGGTATCAATTGATTTTCATTTTGTGTGGTACCACGAGCCACTACAAGGTGCTTTATGCAGCAAGTTAAAATTACAAAGCTGCTGCAAGTCCATGTGTATTAAAGTGGCAATACGAGTCAGAAAATGAACACCACACTAATGAAGATTAGGGGCAGTTAAACCTCGTGTCACCTTCACTTAGTTTATCCTGGCTGTTGTCACAGTGGCAGCATATTGAGCTCGACAGACCAGGCCATGCTGTTGTCAGCAACTTCTTAACAGCTCCGCCTGGGCAAATCGCAGACACATCAGAGCCGGCTGACGGACCAAATTCCTCCAAGTGTATCTTGGGTCTTCTCCTGGTGGGCTGTATTTGGTACACCTAATGAGGGAAGTGCCAAGGGGCATCCCAACTACCTGCCCAAACCACCACAACTGGCAGATCCAATATCAAGAACAGTACATGGGGATGTGCGGAGAGAAGTAGATGAATCAGTTAAACCTCATTAAGCTGTAGGACGCTAGCCTCCATTTGAGCGTCACGATTGGGTGGTCAGAACTGACTGAGCAGCACAGTAGAGAGTTCGAAGAGTGAAAACCAGACTTGTCATTGAAAACTACAAGAGTCCAAATAGCTTAGCTGGCTCATGAGTAGCACAGAGATAAGCTGCTAGTGGCAGTCAAGAGTGTTTTCTAGAAGGTTCCATATTTGATCAGTGGCCACTGCAGCTAAGCCAGCAGAGACAAAATATGGTCAATGTTCACATGATAAACAAGACAAACAGAACATCGTTAAAACCTGCTTAATCGAATTTAGGGTCGAGGAGGGGAAGAGGCTATAATGGCAGCACTGACCAGGAAACTACCAATGACGGGCACCAGGCCTACATAGGGCCCACTCATGCCCTTGCAAAAGACCAGCATTTTGGAATGGGAGTGGTGTAGTTTGTTATCAGTATGGGAGGAAAGACAACCCTGTGTGTGTGTGTGTGTGTGTGTGTGTGTATACAGGTGCCGGTCATAAAATGAGAATATCATGACAAAATTGATTTATTTCAGTAATTCCATTCAAAAAGTGAAACTTGTACATTAGATTCATTCATTACCCACAGACTGATGTATTTCAAATGTTTATTTCTTTTAATTTTGACGATTATAACTGACAACTAATGAAAGTCTCAAATTCAGTATCTCAGAAAATTCGAATATTGTGAACAGGTTCAATATTGAAGACACCTGGTGCCGCACTCTAATCAGCTAATTAACCCAAAAGCCTTTAAATGGTCTCTCAGTTGAGTTCTGTAGGCTACACAATCACGAAGAAGACTGCTGACTTGACAGTTGTCCAAAAGACGACCATTGACACCTTGCACAAGGAGGGCAAGACACAAAAGGTCATTGCTAAAGAGGCTGGCTGTTCACAGAGCTCTGTGTCCAAGCACATTAATAGAGAGAGAGGCGAAGGGAAGGACAAGATGTGGTAGAAAAAAGTGTACAAGCAATAGGGATAACCGCTTGTACCTTGGAGAGGATTGTGACACAAAACTGTGGTGGAGATTCACAAAGAGTGGACTGCAGCTGGGGTCAGTGCTTCAAGAACCTCCACGCACAGACGTATGCAAGACATGGGCTTCAGCTGTCACATTCCTTGTGTCAAGCCACTCTTGAACAAGAGACGGCGTCAGAAGCGTCTCGACTGGACTGCTGCTGAGTGGTCCAAAGTTATGATCTCTGATGAAAGTAAATTTTGCATTTCCTTTGGAAGTCAAGGTCCCAGAGTCTGGAGGAAGAGAGGAGAGGCACAGAATCCACGTTGCTTGAGGTACAGTGTAAAGTTTCCACAGTCAGTGATGGTTTGGGGTGCCAAGTCATCTGCTGGTGTTGGTCCATTGTGTTTTCTGAGGTCCAAGGTCAACACAGCCGTCTACCAGGAAGTTTTAGAGCACTTCATGCTGCTGACGAACTTTATGGAGATGCAGATTTCATTTTCCAACAGGACCTGGCACCTGCACAAAGTGCCAAAACTACCAGTACCTGGTTTAAGGACCATGGTATCCCTGTTCTTGATTGGACAGAAAACTCGCCTGACCTTAACCCCATAGAAAATGTATGGGGTATTGTGAAGAGGAAGATGCAATACGCCAGACCCAACAATTCAGAAGAGCTGAAGGCCACCATCAGAGCAACATGGGCTCTCATAACACCTGAGCAGTGCCACAGACTGATCGACTCCATGCCACGCCGCATTGCTGCAGTAATCCAGGCCAAAGGAGCCCCAACTAAATATCGAGTGCTGTACCTGCTCATACTGTTCATACCTTTCAGTTGGCCAACATTTCTAAAAATCCTTTTTTTTTTTGCATTGGTCTTAATTGATATTCTAATTTTCCGAGATACTGAATTTGGGACTTTCATTAGTTGTCAGTTATAATCATCAAAATTAAAAGAAATAAACATTTGAAATACATCAGTCTGTGAGTAATGAATGAATCTATTATACAAGTTTCACTTTTTGAATGGAATTACTGAAATAAATCAACTTTGTCACGATATTCTAATTTTATGGCCGGCACCTGTATATGTGTGCGCGTGTTGGGGGTGTTTGATATATTTATCTGTGTTTCATGAGCTTCTGTGAAGTCTTAAATTTTCCCATAAAGTATTACCTATTGTGGGTGCTGTCGCTAGCGGATGCAGTCGTTCATCAGAAACTCCCTCTTAAAACAGTATTTCAATGGGAAACAAACACACTCTTACACCTCATCTTTGAGGGATCAGCTGCAGGCTTGCACGTCACGCGTGTCTTAGAACATGTAAAAGAGTGAGCGGCAGCCATCCGGAGGTCTCACTCTCCTGTCTCTCTCTTCCTCCCAGACTCCCTCTGCTCCGGCGGCTGCTTCCAAACCACTGTACCCCCTGGATGAGAAAGACTTTGTATTCTTTTGATCAGGAATCGGGGCCAAGGTGTCAAGTTTGAAAACTGTTCCTTGTGTGGCCAGATCACTTGTGAAAGAGACTTGTGTTTGCATCTGCCAGAAGAGCAATAAAGTTTCTACTCCTTGGAAATCCTACTGTACTCTCCTGTGCAACACCCCACTTCTGGTACCACTTGTCAAGCTTGGGTCACAAAGTTGCCTCCTGATCAAAAGAACACAAAGTCTTCCTCATCAATGGGGTACAGCAACTCGGAAGCAGCAGCCGGAGCAGAGGGAGTCTGGGGGAAAGAGACAGGAGAGCGAGACCTTAGGACGGCTTCAGCACATTCTTTTAAATGTTCGAGGAGCACGTTGTGCAGCAAGCCTGCAGCTTATCCTGCAAAAAGGAGGTGTAAGAGTATGTTTCTTTCCCATTGAAATACTGTTCAAGAGGGAGCTTCTGAAGAGCGGCCGCATCCACTTGCGACAGCGCAAACACTATCTGTAAAGCAGGACGTGCGCCAGCAGTCTACGAGAAACACAAGGAGAGGGCAGTTGGATCAATCGTCTTGCATGCCGGCGTAAACGATATAAGGCACCGACAATCAGAAATCCTGAAGGCTGACTTCGCAGCTCTGATTAGAGACACGAAGGAGAGGACCCCATCGGCAAAGATCTTCGTCTTCGGGTCCACTACCTCTCGTCAGACGATCCAACGAGTACTACAGTCGTCTGCTAGGGTTGAACAACTGGCTACAGGGTTTCTGCAAGAAGAAGGATGTCGGCTTCATCAACAATTGGAATCTCTTTTTGGAAAGGCCGCGTCTCTTCAAGCGTGATGGCCTGCATCCGAACAGTTTCGGTGCCCGGGTCCTCTCCGAAAACATATCGAAGGTAATTCGTTTTTCTTGACTATCTATCTCTGCTCTTAACCCCTTCCGAAATAATACTGCTGTGCCAGGACATGATGAATGTTTAATAGAGTCTTCCGTTAAAGTTCACACCATTAATACTGTAATAAGCAATCTCAATGCACGTAGAAAACCTAGGAAATACGGCATAAACTCCAATAATCTAATTAAAATCACTATTTTAGAGGAACAATGTATTAAAACTATAAAACAGATCGCAGATTAAACAAAAATATACACAGAGCGGCGCTAATAATAATAATCTAGTTCCTATTCCAAATAACAATAACGCACATAGTACTCATCTCTGCACCTCCGAAACATTAAATATGGCACTATTAAATGTCAGAGCTTTAACTAACAAAACGTTTTTATCAACGATCTTATTAGTGATAAAAATAGATCTTATTGCACTAAATGAAACATGGCTGAATTCAGATGCGCGTCAGTTTTAATCGAATCTGCCTCCGGATTACAGTTTTACTCATTCAAACCGCCAGGGAAAGGGGCGGATTGGCTAACATTTACTCGAGCGATTAAAATGTAAAGATGTCAGTTTTGGTAAGTTCAAGTCCTTTGAGTATCTCGCCGTTGTTATTCATGGAGATTCTCAAGTTCTAATACTATCCGTGTATAGACCTCCTAAATATAACGCGTCGTTTTTTGAGGAATTCTCTGACTTAATGTCAATTTTAATTACTAATTATGACACACTCCTAATAGTTGGCGACTTTAATTTTCATATAGATAATCAGTGTGATCTAAAAGTAAAAGAATTTATGAACCTCCTGGATTCTTTTGATTTGAGACAACTCATAAATCAGCCTACACATAAAGCAGGTCATACATTAGACTTAGTGATTACTAAAGGACTGAAAGTTGATATAAAACAGATCATTGATATTGGTCTATCAGACCATTTTCTTCTACTTTTAATATAGAAATAATGATAAAAACACTCATGAGAAGCATATTGTTAAAAACGCTTCTTTGATTCGCAGCAGCTTTAAAACTTACAAACATTTTAAGCAATCAGTCCGTTTATAGTGCCAGCTATAATAGCGAGGACAATGTAAATAGTAAGGTGGAAAGATTTAATTCTAAAGTGAGAGCTGCTGTTGACATAGTTGCACCTGAAAAGACAGTGAAAAAATCTTCTAGCATTGTATACCATGGAAGACCCAAAGAGTGTCTGATTTAAAGAGAACATGCCGTAGAGCTGAGCGTCAATGGAGGAAGAGTAAACTTACTATCCACCACGAAATATTAAAAGTCAAAATAACAGAATACAATAACACTGTCCGTCTTGAGAGACGCTGCTATTTCTCTAATATTATAAATAACAATGCTAGTAATCCTAGAGTCTTATTTTCAACAATTGATCGCCTACTAAACCCAGGTAGCTCAAAGGAATGCCTCCTAAGTGCTTCCAGTGAAACCTGTGAGGCTGTCGCTGTATTCTTCAATCAAAAATTAATGATATTAGAAATAACATAGTATATCTCCCCAACACTAAGGATCCCCTAAACCCCAACATCCTGTTATAAACAAATTAAACTCTTTCACTAGGATAGATTTACCTGATTTACAAAAATAATATCTCAATTAAAACCCTCCACCTCGTCCTTGACCCGATACCAACAAGGTTTTTCAAAGAAGTATCAGGCGTGCTAATTGATAATGTTCTTGACATAGTAAATTCGTCACTAGATACTGGGGTCTTCCCAGACTGTCTTAAGACTGCTGTAGTTAAACCCCTACTTAAGAAACATAATCTTGACCCTCGCTCTTGAAAATTTTAGACCCATCTCTAACTGCCCTTCTTAAGTAAAGTTCTAGAGAAGGCAGTCATTATGCAGTTAAATGACCACCTAAATAAACATGCTATTCTTGATAAATTTCAGTCAGGTTTTAGAACAAATCACAGCACAGAAACTGCACTCGTTAAAGTAGTAAATGACTTGCGGGTAAATGCAGACAGAGGCCATTTATCTGTTCTCATCCTCTTAGATCTGAGTGCTGCATTTGACACCATTGATCACAACATTCTTAGAAATCGCCTTAGTCAATGGGTGGGCCTCTCTGGCAGTGTCTTAAATTGGTTTGAATCCTACCTGACAGGGAGAAAATATTTTGTTAGTTGTGGGAATTACAACTCAAGACACATGATATCCAATATGGTGTTCCACAAGGCTCTATCCTGGGTCCGCTGTTATTCTCAATCTACATGCTTCCGTTAGGTCAGATTATCTCAGGGCACAACGTGAGCTACCACAGCTATGCTGATGACACACAGCTGTACTTATCAATAGCACCTGATGACCCGATTCTATTGATTCACTAACACAATGTCTGACTAGTATCTCAGAATGGATGAATAGTAATTTTCTCAAGTTAAATAAAGAGAAAACTGAAATTTTAGTGATCAGCAATAATGGATACAATGAGGCTATTAGAAATAAACTGGATACATTAGGATTAAAAGTCAAGACGGAGGTAAAAAGCTTAGGGGTGATTGTTGACTGTAATCTGAATTTTAAATCACATATTAATCAGATCATTAGGACAGCATTTTTCACTTAAGAAACATAAGTAAAGTTAGACCTCTTATATCACTGAAAGATGCTGAGAAATTAGTTCACGCGTTTGTTTTCAGTCGACTAGATTACTGTAGCACTCCTCTCAGGACTACCCAAAAAGATATAAATCGTTTGCAACTAGTGCAGAATGCAGCTGCTAGAATCCTAACTAGGAAAAGAAAATCAGAACACATTACTCCAGTTTTGATGTCACTACACTGGTTACCTGTGTCATTCAGAATTGACTTTAAAATTCTGCTTATGGTTTATAAAGCCTTAAATAATCTCGCCCCATCTTATATATCGGAATGTCTGACACCTTATATTCCAAATCGTAACCTCAGATCCTCAAATGAGTGTCTCCTTAGAATTCCAAGAACAAAACTTAAAAGAAGTGGTGAGGCGGCCTTCTGCTGTTATGCACCTAAAATCTGGAATAGCCTGCCAATAGGAATTCGCCAGGCTGATACAGTAGAGCACTTTAAAACACTGCTGAAAACACATTACTTTAACATGGCCTTTTTATAACTTCATTTTAATCGTAATTTAACTTAATCCTGATACTCTGTATGTTCAATTCATCATAACAACTATTCATGGTGGCTCTAAAATCGGTACTGACCCCTACTCTCTTTTCTGTTTCTTTTTCCGGTTTCTTTGTGGTGGTGGCCTGCGCCACCTCCACCTACTCAAAGCTTCATGATGCTCCAACAATGATGGACGGATTAAAAGGAAGAAGTCTACGTGACCATCATCATCATCAAGCCCTTCCGTGAGAACCCTAAATCCAAAGAGGACTGTTTCATTTATGTTAGGTAGAATGCCCAGAGGGACTGGGCGGTATCATGGTCTGGAATCCCTACAGATTTTATTTTTCTCCAGCCGTCTGGAGTTTTTGTTTTTCTGTCCCCCCTGGCCATTGAACCTTACTCTTATTCGATGTTAATGTTGATTTATTTTTTATAATTATGTCTTTCATTTTTCTATTCTTTAATATGTAAAGCACTTTGAGCTACTGTTTGTATGAAAATGTGCTATATAAATAAATGTTGTTGTTGTTGTTTATGGACCTTCAGATATCAACTTGATGCAGCTTTGGAGAATCGAGGTGAATAGGATGGACGAGCTTGTTGGGGTGAGTGACTTCTTCCTGGCTCAATTGTTCTAATATAGTGCTGATAGCCTTGAAACCATGAAGCTAATTGGTGCCACAGTGATGAGGGGTGATGAAGCTGAAAATGAGGAGACGAGTGCCAAGTAAGGAATGGAGCACAAGCAAAACACCAGGGGCCTCATGTATAAACAGTGCGTACGCACAGAAATGTTGCGTAAGAACTTTTCCACGTTCAAATTGCGATGTATAAAACCTACACTTGGCGTAAAGCCACGCACTTTTCCACGGTACCTCATACCTTGTCGTACGCAAGTTCTCCGCTCGGTTTTGCAGACTGGCGGCACCCAGCGTCAAAGCAGTGCTACTGTTCCTGTGTGGTTACTCCTTATTTTCCTGACGCGGCTTTATAAATACACTGAAACTAACCGCATATTGTTTATTAGTGTAATGCATCTGATTGTAATTAACTTGTAACAATATAATGGTCCACAGAATAGTCAAACTATTCCAAATACCATAACTGCTTTAGTGTTGTTACTCTCACTTCTTCTTCTTTCAGCTCCTCTTATTAGGAGTTGCCACAGCGGATCATCTTTTTCCATATTACTCTCACTGCACCACTCGGAGTATTTATATCACTGTATCTGAGTGTGAATCACAGCAGCAGCTGATTGGAAAGAGAATTATCGGTATACAGAATCAAGGACACGCTGTCTCAGCCACGGCAAAACGTTTCAAAGCCTTTCCTGTACGGACCTCGCGGTTCAGAAACAGTTTCGTCCCAAGAACTTTAAATGCACTCAATCAATTGCTCCTTGTAGAACTGTTTGGACTTATAAGTACAATCACCTCACTGTAAACTTGCACTACAGTTATAATATCTCACAACCTGAGCCACTTTATAAAGCGAGTATTTACATAAGATGACAATATCATTTTTAAAGGTGAAATGCAGCAAAATATGTTTATTAAATTATACAGATAAAACTTTAACTTCATTTAAATAATCTATATTCTTCACTGGGACTGGCGTGAAGGATAGAATAATTAAACATGTACTACGAAGATATTTCAATGTTCTTTAAACGTTTTGAAGAATCGGCGCTCTAAGCTTACAGGTAGCTTAACTTCTATTACAGAGCGAATTGTGCGGCGATCGGTTACTTGGGTAAAGAAAAGCACTGACTGCAGTGACGGCTACGCCAATATATATTGAATATAAAACAGAAAGAGAAAATAACAACAACACAGCTAAAAACGCAGCGACAAATTTCGGCAAAAGTTAAACGCTTGTGTCATGAGCACGAGGCGGCTATGCAGTGTCTACAACGGACGGCCATCCACTGTGCATAAGCTACTTTACTGACATTGACGGGCGAAGGAGCCACCGATTCTTCCTCTGCCCAGTGCCACCACAAGCCTAGAGCCGCCCCTGAGTACTGCTGCAATAAATTATTTCATCGAAGTGAAACACATGTTTAATAACGTGCTTTAACTTCTATCATCATAAAAATGATATCACGTATACATCTCAGTATTTGAGTTATTCAGAGAGCTGTAATATCACAAATGTAATGGACTCTGTGTCCTGTCGGAGGAAGAGAGCCGGTTTAAGAAGCAAGTAGTGATTCACACACACAGAGCACATAGAAGATCAAATACAAAACAAAGCATTTAACGTGCTACTTTATTTACGATGTGATTTGAGAAACTAGTAAATTAAACGATTTTAAGATGAAGTTTATGATGTTCTACTTTAGTGACAAAATAAACTACGTGATTAAAGTGGAAATGTCGAGATTGAAGTTGACATTTCGTGTTTTTTCCCCCACTCTGTGCCTTTTTTTCTCTGTACCCTAATAAGCTTTCATATGACACTCAGACAGTGGGCTACAACTCACCTTTTCGGCTGACTTTGATATGTGACTTCTTTTTATTTCCGCACAGTGCGATTTTTGAATGTGAGCTTTCAAGTTTCTCCAACACGCTATGTCACTCGATCAACTTCCTTTTGTTGATTATACCACGGTTTATTTGAACAAACGGTATGTTTTTCCTTTGCCTCCACTTGGTATTCGCTGAAATTCTTATATTTTCCCGTGCTTTTCCCATTGTCTTTTCACAGAAGGCTGCGCTTAAGGGCGATTTATATTGATTTGCATATTCAAAGAGGCGTAATTCTGGGAGGATTTGGGCGTTACATAAAGCGTGCCTGGCGTTAGTTTTCACGCTGATCGGATTTTATGTAGCGGAAGAAGCGTGGAAGTTAGATGCGCACAGATTCCTGCATCTGGATTTTCTGTGCGTAAGCACATTTCGCTTTTGTGCTTACGCCATGTTATAGTGCGAGTTCTACGCACGGCGTTATACATGAGGCCCCAGGGCTTTTCAGAGGTGATGATGTTATTTGACTGGAAGAGGTTCAACTGCCGATTACCCATCCATCCATTATCTCACATGTTTAGTCAGTGCCCTAATGGTGTTAAGTTGCCTAATAAGAACGAAATGAAGTTAAATTAATGCAAGGGTGACTAAAATGCCACCAACATCCACAAACATAAAAGCACAGATCAGCAGTCTTTGTTTCAGGTTAATGCTCAGCCTGGCACACAGGGGAGCACTTTATGAAATTAACTTTATGGCCCCGTGTCTGCTCCTTATAAGCCATTAGCACATTTTTAACATTGTTACCTTAAGCAAACCTAAACCAAAATCACAAGGACAATGCAGAATTATAAAAGAGAAAAACATATGCCCAAGAACAATCTGGACAAGAACACGCCATTCAGCCCAACAAAGCTTGCCAGTCCTGTTCACTTATTTCTTCCAAAAAACATCAAGTCGAGTTTTGAAAGTCCCTAAAGTCTTACTGTCTACCACACTACTTAGTCTCTTATTCCAAGTGTCTATCGTTCTTTGTGTAAAGAAAAACTTCCTAATGTTTGTTTGAAATTCACCCTTAACAAGTTTCCAACTGTGCCCCCGTGTTCTTGATCAATTCATTTTAAAGTCACCGTTTCGATCCACTGGACTAATTCCCTTCACTATTTTAAACACTTCAGTCAGGTCTCCTCTTTATCTTCTTTTGTTTAAACTGTAAAGGCTCAGCTCTTTTAATCTTTCCTCATAACTCATCCCCTGTAGTCGCTCTTCTCTGGACCTTCTCTAGCGCGGTTATGTACTTTTTGTACCCTGGAGACCAAAACTGCACTCAGAACTCCAGATGAAACCTCACCAGTGTGTTATAATGTTTGAGCAGAACCTCCTGTGACTTGTACTCCACACATCAGGGCGCTATATAACCTGACAGTCTGTTAGCCTTCTTAATGGCTTCTGATCACTGTCAGGAAGTCGATAGCTTAGAGTCCACTGTGACTCCTAAATCCTTCTCATAAGGTGGACTCTCAACTTGAGCAGCACAGCGGCACTCATACTATCTAGCAATCTAATGAAGCACTTTTTACACCTAATTATATAGCGCCTAGCGGAGTGGTGGCTCTGAGTGTCATCTCAGATCTGTGCCATCAATTGAAAGGTTGCCAGTTCAAGTCCCATAAACACCAGGAGTGACACCACTCCATTGGGCCCCTGAGCAAGCAAGGCCCTTAACCTGCATTTGCTCCATCCTGGGTATGACGTTAATCTTCATCCAGCCCTGCAAGCAGGTCCTCCAACCTGCAGGGAAAACTTGGGGGTTGATGACAGAATTGGCACTCCAGCCACCGTAAAAAAACCTCCGTGTTCAGTGTGGTGCTGAGGTGTCACCCGCTGCACAGCTGCACTCAGACCTCAAACCCTGTGGTTTGCGGTGTAATCAGCGTTTGCTCCCAGCCTCTCCTCTCTCTCTTTCACATTTCTCTGTCTACTCAATTAGTATTGCTTCTTGCTAATGAACTGAACCCATGGTACCATGTTGCCCAAGTACTGTAAATAAAATAAATGAAAATAATAAAATACACACGTGGACAAAATTGTTGGTACCCTTCAGTCAATGAAAGAAAAACTCAAAATGGTCACAGAAATAACTTTAATCTGACAAAAGTAATAATAAATAAAAATTCTATGAAATTTAACCAATGAAAGTCAGACATTGATTTTCAACCATGCTTCAACAGAATTATTTAAAAAAATAAACTCATGAAACAGGCCTGGACAAAAATGATGGTACCCCTAACTTAATATTTTGTTGCACAACCTTTTGAGGCAATCACTGCAATCAAACGATTCCTGTAACTGTCAATGAGACTTCTGCACTTCTCAGCAGGTATTTTGGCCCACTCCTCATGAGCAAACTGCTCCAGTTGTCTCAGGTTTGAAGGGTGCCTTTTCCAGACGGCATGTTTCAGCTCTTTCCAAAGATGCTCAATAGGATTGAGGTCAGGGCTCATAGAAGGCCACTTTAGAATAGTCCAATGTTTTCCTCTTAGCCATTCTTGGGTGTTTTTAGCTGTGTGTTTTGGGTCATTGTCCTGTTGCAAGACCCATGACCTGCGACTGAGACCAAGCTTTCTGACACTGGCCAGCACATTTCTCTCTAGAATCCCTTGATAGTCTTGAGATTTCATTGTACCCTGCACAGATTCAAGACACCCTGTGCCAGATGCAGCAAAGCAGCCCCAGAACATAACAGAGCCTCCTCCATGTTTCACAGAAGGGACAGTGTTCTTTTCTTGATATGCTTCATTTTTCCGTCTGTGAACATAGAGCTGATGTGCCTTGGCAAAAAGTTCAATTTTTGTCTCATCTGTCCATAGGACATTCTCCCAGAATCTTTGTGGCTTGTCCACATGTAGTTTGGCAAATTCCAGTCTGGCTTTTTTATGATTTGTTTTCAACAATGGTGTCCTCCTTGGTCGTCTCCCATGAAGTCCACTTTGGCTCAAACAACGACGGATGGTGCGATCTGACACTGATGTTCCTTGAGCTTGAAGTTCACCTTGGATCTCTTCAGAAGTTTTTCTGGGCTCTTTTGTTACCATTCGTATTATCCGTCTCTTTGATTTGTCATCAATTTTCCTCCTGCGGCCACGTCCGGGGAGGTTGGCTACAATCCCATGGATCTTAAATTTCTGAATAATATGTGCAACTGTAGTCACAGGAACATCAAGCTGCTTCGAGATGGTCTTATAGCCTTTACCTTTGACATGCTTGTCTATAATTTTCTTTCTAATCTCCTGAGACAACTCTTTCCTTCGCTTCCTCTGGTCCATGATGAGTGTGGTACACACCATGTCACCAAACAACACAGTGACTACCTGGAGCCCTATATGTAGGTCCACTGACTGATTACAAGATTGTAGACACCTGTGATGCTAATTAGTGGACACACCTTGGATTAACATGTCCCTTTGGTCACATTATTTTCAGTCTTTTCTAGGGGTACCATCATTTTTGTCCAGGCCTGTTTCATGAGTTTTTTTTTTTTTTATTAATTCTGTTGAGGCATGGTTGAAAATCAATGTCTGACTTTCATTGGTTAAATTTCATAGAATTTTTATTTATTATTACTTTTATCAGATTAAAGTTATTTCTGTGACCATTTTGAGTTCTTCTTTCATTGACTGAAGGGTACCAACAATTTTGTCCAGTAAGTAACAGCCCCGGTACTCACCCTGGATTGTTTTTATTCTGCTTTGTCGTTCATCCCTAACAGGCCACAGGCTACTGGTTTGTTACCCGCCTCGGCTTTTTTCACTTAACTTGCTCAGGTGCCAACTGTAAAAATGCCTGTCAGTAGATGCAATGTATCCCAAGTCACACCGGATAAAGGCTATACAATACAATACAGTTTATTTTTGTATAGCCCAAAATCACACAGGAAGTGCCGCAATGGGCTTTAACAGGCCCTGCCTTTTGACAGCCCCCCAGCCTTGACTCTCTGAGAAGACAAGGAAAAACTCCCAATAAAAACCTTGTAGGAAAATGGAAGAAACCTCGGGAAAGGCAGTTCAAAGAGACCCCTTTCCAGGTAGGTTGGGCGTGCAGTGGGTGTCAAAAGTAGGGGGTCAATACAATACAATACACAGAACAGAACAATTCCTTAATACAGCATAATAATAAAAATTTTAGAAGTACGGTTTAACAGTAGATGATATGACATAATTAGGTTTGGATATTTTTAGAGTCCTGGAGACCTCATCCATCAGCTGCCTCCCCATTTGGCCATGCCACGGCTAAAACGTTGCTCCGATGAAAGGACCCCTCTTTTTTTCTTTTTTATAGAATAATAAAAGCCCAATGTCATGTGAAGATACACCACAGACAGAACAGATGGCCATCATGAACAAAGCAGCTCACCCCCTCTCTGACACAACAACATTGAAAACTTTTAGTCAACGAATTACTTAATTATGAAGAAACTACTGGGGCTTTGTGACGCCAATGGCAATACACCTTCATGGTGCCTCGCTCGGACTGCTCTATTATCATTAGCCAAGTTAGGAGCCTGTCATTCTTATGTGTGCTTAAATTGAGTGGTTTGTTATAAAATTTCAATTTCTACTTGGGACATGTAATGTTCTACAAATCTATCTAACCGGGGTTTGAAAATCTGGCCCCAGCCGTTACACCACAGTCAAAGATGCACAGATCTCGGCCACTCTGACATTCAGTCATCAAACAATTACTAAAGGCTCTGACCACATCTGCAGCATCATTCTTGCCACTTCAGTACGCCAGGCTATTTGCATTGCTGAGCAGGTGCCCACCCCAGGGGGGGCGGGGTGGTTGAGTAGTTGAACGGCAGGCTTTTGATTCGCTCTCACTGTGGCGTGTCCTCGTCCCATCACAACTGAGGGTTAGGTTACATGGAGGGGGACCCTGCACAAGGTGCCCACAGTGCACCTCATCTCCATCCCTTAACCTCCCATTCATTTCTAGAAGGTCCATGATGTGATAAATTCACTGTATACTTGTTATATTAGAATTCTAGATAGATAGACAGATAGATGTAAAAAGGCGCTATATACAAGAAAGACATATACACGTGAAAGGTGCTACAGAAGTGACAGACAGGTGAACAGGTTTGAAAGGTTTGAATAAGACAAAGACATGAAAGGTGTTATAAGAGGCAGATACGATACTGTAGATATAAAAAGAGACGTGAAAGGTGTTATATAAACGAGACATGTGAAAGGCTGTAGACAGATAGACAGACACGTGAACAGTTCTACGTAAGAAACCGAGAGAGATAGGTAAATCAACAGGTGTAAAAGGTGCTATATAAAAGAGACAGATAGGCTTGAAGGGTGCTATACATGACACTGATGGGTGTGGAAGGTACTATCTGACACACAGGCAAGTAAGTGTGAAAGATTTTGTAAAAGATATACAGTCATGGCCGAAATTAACGGCACCCCTGGAACTTTCCCAGAAAATTGTTGCAGTTCCAAATGTTTTGGTATCCACGTGTTTATTTCCTTTATGTGCATTGGAACAACACAAAAAAACAGAGAAAAAAAAGCCAAATCTGACATCATGTCACAAAAAACTCAAAAACCGGGCTGGACAAAATTATTGGCACCCTCAACTTAATATTTGGTTGTACGCCCTTTGGAACAAATAACTGAAATCAAGCGCTTCCTACAACCATCAACAAGCTTGTTACGCCTCTCAACTGGAATTTCTGACCGCTCTTCTTTTGCCAACTGCTCAAGGTCTCTCAGATTTGAAGGGCGCCTTCTCCCAACAGCAATTTCGAGATCTCTCCATAAGTCAGCGTTTCTCAACCTTTAAGTATTTGCGACCCGAGTTTTCATAACAGTTTTAATCGCGCCCTCCTAACGTTTTTTTTAAAGGAGCCCACTAATACCAATTTGTTCTTTTTTAATTAATGATATATCATAGAGGCATATTTTATTATGCCTACTTAACTTTTATCGACACTTATCTAACTCTATATTTATTTTTCTAGTTTCAGAATGTAGTTTAAGTTAATTTGTTTTAGTTTCAATAGATGTATTTTCATATTTTTGATTCTTGTTTTCTTTTTTTCACATCTTCGCGCCCCCCTAAGGGTGCCCGCCCCACAGTTTGAGAACCACTGCCATAAGTGTTCAATCGGATTGCTGGCCGCTTCAGAACTCTCCGGCGCTTTGTCTTCAACCATTTCTGGGTGCTTTTTGAGGTATGTTTTGGGGTCATTGTCCTGCTGGAACACCCATGACCTCTGACGCAGACCCAGCTTTCTGACACTGGGCCCTACATTGAGCCCCAATATCTTTTGGTAGTCTTCAGATTTCGTGATGCCTTGCACACAGTCAAGGCATCCAGTGCCAGAGGCAGCAAAACATCCCCAAAACATCTTAGAACCTCCACCATGTTTGGCCGTAGGTACCGTGTTGTTCTTTTCTTCGTAGGCCTCATTCTGTTTTCTGCAAACAGTAGAATGATGAGCTTTACCAAAAAGCTCTACCTTGGTCTCATCTGTCCAAAAGGATTTTGGCTTCCTCGAGTACATGTTGGCAAACTCCAGTCTGGCTTTTTTATGTTTGTGTCAGCAGTGGGATTCTCCTGGCTCTCCTACCATAGCATTTCATTTTGTTCAGATGTCGACGGATAGTTGGAGCTGACACTGTTGCACCCCGAGTCTGCAGAACTGCTTGAATATGTTTTGAAGTCGATTGGGGCCGTTTATCCACCATTCGGACTGTCCTTCGTTGCAGTCTTTTATCAATTTTTCTCTTCCATCCGCGTCCAGGGAGATTAGCTACAGTGCCATGTGTTGTGGACTTCTTGATTATGTTGCACACAATGGACAAAGGAACATGAAGATCTCTGGAGATGGACTTGTAGCCTTGAGATTGTTATTTTTCCCACAGTTTGTTCTCAAGTCCTCAGACAATCCTCTGCTCTTCTTTCTGTTCTCCATGCTTAGTGTGGCCCACTCGGACACACAACAGAAAGGCTGAGTCCACTTGCCTCCATTTTAACTGGCTTCAGGTGTGATTGCTATGTTGCCAGCACCTGTTTCTTGCCACAGGTGAGTTCAAACGAGCGTCATATGCTTGAAGTAAAACGATTCATCCACAATTTTCAAAAGGTGCCAATAACTTTGTCCGGCTCATTTTTGGAGTTTTGTGTGACATGATGTCAGATTTGTCTTTTTTTCTCTGTTTTTTTGTGTTGTTGCAATGCACATAAAGGAAATAAACACGTGGATACCAAAACATTTGTTACTGCAACAATTTTCTTGGAGAAATGGTGCACTTTCTGGGAAAATTCCAGGGGTGCCGATAATCTCGGCAATGACTGTAGATGAGAAAAGTGAGACAGACAGACAGGTGCGAAAGGTGCTATATGACAAATAGATATGAACGGTGCTATATCAGAGAAACAAATATAGGTGTGAAATGTACTATATAAAATATGTATAAATAGACATGTGAAAGGTGATACATCAGAGATGGATAAAGAGATGTGAAATGTTCTGTATAACAGACAGACAGGTGTCAAAGGTGCTATATGACTGAGAGGTATGACATTTGCTGTATAAAAGACACTGTATAATTATAGCAGGTGTAAAAAGTGCAGATATTTTTTTTACAAGCTCTTGCACTTATGAGTCCAGTATGCTCTACAATGAGTTCCAAAATGAAATGGGCAATGCAACATAAAACAGAGAAACATCATCCATTCGTCCTCGCTATACTAGCACATATACACAGGATCTCCAAGAGTCTCTACAATAGAAAAGCAAACTTTCTTTTTCAGCTTTCGTTTGGAAGCTCTGGTCTGGGAACACATCAAGGTCATCAGGTAAAGGTACCCTTTATTTGGGAGTGTTTTTTGGTTCTTGACAATGTAAAAGGTAGACATTTCTACAGAGGCCAGTTCCCATGGTGCATGATACACAAAAAGAACCGAAAGAATGCCTTCAATTAAGTCAGGCGGCAGTCCTTTTCAATAAGGAAGAAGCCCCCCAATAAAAGGGTTTGGGGGCGTCTGATGTCACATCACATCACTAAAGGCAGCCCAGCTCTGCTCAAATCAACCAGCACACCCAGTAGGTCGCTGCCCTTTACGTCGCTCTATCAGTTGTGCCGCCCCCCCTCCTATCCCAGCACACATTCGCTCTTTTATTCACTGCTGTGAATTTACTCCCGTTTTAATTAAGTAATGTAAAGACGACTCAACGTGTAGTTTCTACCTTTGAAAAGAATCATCAATGACAAAGTCGCCACAACTGACACGCCCGGGTGTGAACAACTGAACAGCTCACACGCCGTCAGCTGGGTGGTCTTTCGGGCGACCTGGACTCTGCCGCGGACGGCCGCGCCTGCCGAGCTGTCAAATAATTCAAAAAGCAAGCGAGCAATTTAAAGCAGCACTCGAGCGTCAAGGTTTAAAATGCCAAGTCGGGGCCTACCATATCATCCTGACGAACAGCTCAAAAGCCCCAGGAAATACCAGGTCATCGCTGGCAATTCCCCAACGCCTGCCGAACACGACCAGACCCGGCATGTCCGCTGGAGGTGTCCGTGCTCCTCGCTCTCTCAGCAGTCACTTAAGTCACTCGAGTCCGAGGCTTATCGCGCCAACCAGGCCGCACCCCAAGCAAAGTTCTTCACCGCCGCACCGGGCGGCTCATAAGACCGCGACTGACAGCCCTCGCTTCACTTCCACCTCCTCGGTCTCTCTTCTCTGTTTGTTTTCCTGTCTCCTCAATGGCGTCTTTCTCCTTCTTGTTTCACAATAACCAACTCGAAGTGTTGTGTCACTGCGATGAAGAACAGAACTGATGGAGAACACCACAGTCTGTCGAGCTCTTTCAAAGATCCACCCAACCGAGAGCCGTCAGACGAGGTATCACGCAGGTCTGAAAATATCTGCTGTTTTCCTGAACTCTTCCTCCACCCAAAAAGTGTCTCTACGCAGAGACAACGCCGCTGTAAACAGCCGCCAAACCTCTGATTTGTGGCGTGCAGCGATAGAATGGCTTCCCGGAGAGCGGGGACCTGCGAGTTCAAGGGTTCCGGCTTGACAACTTATTATTATTGTTACAATGTAACTGATTATTATGACTATTTTTATAATATTTGGCTAAACCTTTTATCCAGTGTGACATTATAAGTGTTGATAACAGACCGGTCAGGGCGGTTACTGACAGTCTCGTGCTTTAAGCTCCTATGCAGCCTGTGAGGGATGAACAGCAAGTCAGAACAACCAATCAAACGCGAGCGTCAGGGGCCGCGTAGCTGATTGCGTCACTGGCTTTATATTCGATTGTTGGATTTACAGTATTTGTGATTTCATTTACAGCGCTTGGGTTCAATGCAGGATCCGTTCGCAAGAGGTAGAGGTAATACTGACTGGGGAGACAAAGCAACATGAAAGGCACTATATGATAGAAAGATAGATAGGAAAGTCACTGTATAATAGGCGTAAAAGGTGTAGTACTGTATTAGACACAGAGATATTATGTTGCGCCTTTCACATATCCAAGAAAAAGCATTGACTAGACCAGGGGTGACGAACTCCAGGCCTGGTGGGCCGCAGTGGCTACAGGTTTTCATTCTAACCCTTTTCCTAATCGGTGACCAGTTTTCACTGCTAATTACCTTTTCCCCATCACTTTAATAGCCCTGTTAGAAGAGTTCAGTCCTCTGAATTGATTCCTTTCTTCATTAAATGCCAGCCAAGCAGAAATTAGATGTGAAGCGAGCTAACAGACGACCTGCTAAACTGAGGCTTCAAACTCCAACCAATTTCACTCCAATCCAATGGCGTAGCAAGGAGGGGGTGGTCCGCCCTGGGCGGCACATTTTTGGGGACGGCTTTATTGGCCAAAAGGCTCAGTGCAATTCGTGTGTATGCAGCAGTGTTCGGAAAAATATCACTCATGTATGAAAAAAGTCAAATTCTCTGATTTTTAACCACAAGTGCTTGAAAAATAATGTTCAGACTGTCCTTCTGCATTAGACACAGCAGTTGAAATTTATGAGGAAATGACAAAAATAATCATAAACATTACACCGATAATAATTTCTAGGAAGATAAACAACTAATTTATAATTTCGTTCCGTTATTAATCCGAAAACATCCCTACCTATCACTTGTACCCTATTTTGGTTCTGTTTTTCGTAGCGTAATTCTATTAAACTAATAATTAAAACACGGCTTATCAGTGCGTCGATACTATATTCTTGTCTAGTTGATGCTTATCAATGTAGAGTATATAAAAAAAAATATTGCTGTTTCTTTATATATGAATAGATCTATGCAAAATGTATCTTAATTTTTCTCTATACGGCATTTTAATTTTCTATTTAATAGTTCAACATATTCAGATATGTTGGAGGGCGGCAAATTGAAGCCCCGCCCCGCACGGCACGAACTCGAGCTACGCCGCTGCTCCAATCACTTTCTTAATGAGAAGCCGATTGTCGCTGTTAATTAAACCCGTTATTTAATTCCATGGCTCGCCGCTGCTCTCATTCTGCCACAGCACCCATTTCGAAAACTGTTGTTTTTCTGCCCTTTTAAGAGCACCAATGTCAAAATATTTTGGTGACCCGAGAGATCAACCTTACTGAGACCTTCAGCTCTCTTTAATTTCAGATATTGTGCGATGGGGCACAGGGGAGCTGGTCATGTGCTGGATTGTTTTGTGTCTCATTATTGTTTGGCTGCTATTTGAAGAAAAAGAAACAACTATGGGGCCCGAGTCAAGTTAATTAAAAGAAGTAATGAGCAGCAAAAACTGGTCACTAATTAAAAAGGTGGTAAGAAAGAAAACCTGCAGCTACTGTGGCACTTGAGGCCTGGAGTTCGCCACCCCTGTCTTAAGGGTTTATATTTCACGCCTGGACAAACTTGTTAAGAAGGCAGGCGCCATTGTAGGATTAAAGTTGGACAGTTTAACATCTGTGGCAGAGCGACGGGCACTAAGCAAACTCCTGTCAATCATGAAGAATCCACTGCATCCACTGAACAGTGTCATCTCCAGGCACAGGAGTAGCTTCAGTGACAGACTTTTGTCACCGTCCTGCTCCACTGACAGACTGAGGAGATCGTTCCTCCCGCACACTATACGACTCTTCAATTCCACCCGGGGGAGTAAATGCTAACATTAATTTTATTTTAATTTTTTTCATTTTTATTACTATTTAATTTAATATTGTTTCTTTGTATCAGTATACTGCTGCTGGATTATGTGAATTTCCCCTTGGGATTAATAAAGTATCTATCTATCTAAAACAATAAGAAATACATTTATCATAGTGAATAATAAAAGAACAGCGTCATCTTTTAAGAAAAAGCTTAGAAGGATATGAGACTCCAGCACATGCCGGGTGCACATCGGACCAGGGTTCAAATTCAACTCTTACACTTTATTTTCAGATATTGTATGATGGACCCCAGTTGTTTTGGCTCATTTTGTGTCTCATTATTGTTTGGCTGCCAATTAAGGGAAAAGAAACAACTATGGGGCCTGAGTCAAGTTAATTAAAAGAAGTAATCAGCAGCAAAAACTGGTCACTAATTAAGAAGATGGTAAGAATGAAAACCTGCAGCCACTGTGGCACTTGAGGCCTGGAGTTGGGACACCCCTGGACTAGACAGACGTGACGCTCTTAGATGAATGTACAGTGGCATGCAAAAGTTTGGGCTCCCTTGCTTAAAATGTTTGTTACTGTGAATAGTTAAGTGAGCAGAAGGTGAATTGATCACCAAAAGGCATCCAGTTAAAAGTGACACTTTTCTTTTCAGCTTTTTATGCAAGATTAGTGTATTGTTTTTATTTTATACAATTGTACAGTGAAAAAAAAGGAAAGGAGTTCCAAGGAACAGTTTGGGCACCCGAGGTATTTTAGGTCTCAGACTTTCATTAGCTCTTTAGGACTATGGCTTGTTCACAGTTATTGTTAGGAAACCCCAGGTGATGCAAATGTCAAAACCGTGTAAATTCTCAGACTCCTCACACCTTTTGTCCCAACAATCAGCAGCCAGGGGCTCCTCTAAGCAGCTACCTGGCACTCTGAACAAATAATAGAATTGATGCCCGCCAAGCAGGAGAAGGTAACAAGACGACAGCCAAGCATTTTTGGGTCGCAGTTTCCTCGGTTTTTGACATTATTAAGAAATGGAAGGCGAAAAGGAATGGCGGAGGTTGAGTTGATGTCTGGAAGACCCAAAAAACTTTCTAAAAACAGCAAAATATAAACCCCCATCTAATTGTAGCCTCTGGAGTGGTGGTGCACTGTTTGACACCTGAACAAATAGGACCTTCACGGCAGAAGAAAACGTCTCCTGCATCCTACTAGCCTACTGAAGTTTGCAAATGAAGAGCTAAACAAGCCTCGTGCATTTTGGAAACATGAACTTTTTGACCACACCGTGCAAAGGTATGCTTGGTGAAAAAAAGGGCATCGAATTCCAGGAAAAGAACGCGTCTCCAACTAATTAAGCATGGCGGGGGATTGATCAGACTTTGGGCTCGTGTTGCAGCCATTGGGAAGCCAGGGAAGAATGGATTCAAATAAATACCAGCAAATTCTGGAAGCAAATATCACACCATCTGTCGAAATGCTGAAGGTGAGAAGAGGACGGGGTCCTACCACAAGGTAACGAGCTAAAACGCACCTCCAGATCTACAACGGGATACCTCGAGAGGCACAAACTGACAGAAAATCTGTGGAGAGATCTCAAAAGAACAGTGCAGGCAAGACGGCCCAAGAATCCTACAGAATTAGAAGCCTTTTGCAAGGACAAATGAAGAAAAATACCCCCAGGTAAGAACTGAAAGACTCTTAGCTGGCTACAAAAAGAGTTTACAAGCTCGCCAAAGGGGGGTCTTACGAAGTACTGGACCATATCACAGGCCCTTTTCATTTTTTTGTGGTATTTTGTACCTTAGAATGATGGAAATAAAAATGTAATCTTGCTTAAAATATTGAAGAAATGTGTCACCTTTAACTTGATGGCTTTTGGTGATCACTTCATCTTCTGCTCACTTAACTATTCATTCTAAGCAAGGGGGCCCAGACTTTTGCATGCCATCATGTAATGACCGATAATTGTGAAAGGCACTATAGAACAGACATTAAAGGAGATGTACAATAGAGGGGTGCCATACAGTTATAATAGGTGTAAAATCAGATACCTCGATAGGCCTGAAAGGCGCTATATATCGGATAGATCGCACTTTACTTGTCCCAAAGGCGTTCTGAGGAGCCCCAGTCGTGTTTCGTTCGCAGCCTTCTGTTGGTCGACAGGCCTCAGTGCTGGTGTGCTGCTTTGGTCGTGATGGCCGTCACTTTGTCTACATTCTGTCCTCTCGTAATTTTGCCTTCTTAATTTTGTTGTTGATTTGGTGGTCCTCTCTCTTGTGATGTTACCAGCCCACCACAGAGCTGTAGAACATGAGTGGTCTCCACCCCTGACATTCTAGAACTTTACCAGTTGTACAGAGTCTCATTTGGTGAAGCGTGACCAATTTGTTCCACGTGTCTAGGGGTCTCCATGTGAAGTAAAACATTGTGACATTTGTGTTAAACGTCCCCCTCACAAGTTCCCATCCACGTCCCCTTTGAAGAACTCATTTTTTTGTGAGAACTAGGATGTGCCCGATTTTGAACCCTTCAGTCTTTTTAATCTCCATTTGCTTCAAGTTTAGAGGATCAGCTCCTTCAGTCTTTCCACAAAGCTCATGCCAGCAATTCCCAATTTCTTAGAATATGGAGACCCCTGTAACAGACACATAGCAGCCAGCCGGACACACAGACACTTCTTTTATTAAGGCAGATGAGCCCATTTATGTCCGTCTGGCGGTTCCTCTCTTTTGGAAGTTTGTCTGTCTGGCTGCTCGGTCTCCATTATATGCCACCTGGCATGGGATTTATAAAAGCAGCGCTAAATGTTTGTGATGCGCCATCTGTTGGAGAACAGAGACGTAACGACCAGACGGACACACAGATAACCTGTCCTTTTATTAAGGTGGATAAGCTTGTTGGACTCAAGATTTCGGTTTTACGTGTAAACTTGTTAAGCATGTGAGCCTTGCATCTTCTTGACAAACACCTTTTGAATGTTTTATTAAAATTGTGGCTTGTAATTATGACAAGCATTTTATTTTCTTTTATGTTGTATGATGGATAAGATTATGTACACATTATTACCAAAATAATTAAATGGGAATAGTTAATGAAGGACAGCCAACATAATTACATTATTAGTTAAAAAACAGTAAAACCTGTGGTCTGCAGTTTAACTGTTACAAAAATAAAATAAGCAGGGGGTAACTTGGGTTGCCAGATGCCCCTTATATACGGGACATGGCCCATATTTGATCATTTTGTCTCCTGTCCTGTACTGTCCTTTCAGGGACACCCACATGCCATATTTAGTTCATTTCCACATTTCGTAATAAAAATATATTTTTACTACCTTATTACGGTACTTAGTTGTAACTTTATAAGTAATTATACTTTTTCTCAGATTCTCTTGATGAAAATAACCCAAATTTAATGAGGAAACGAGTGTTTGCTGCCTGTTTGCACCTCGTTCAGTTGCTGTGCTTGGCTGAGGACGGCGACACTCTTGGCGTTTTGTTCTCCAGCCGCTCCGCTCTGCAGTTCTGGATCAGCACTGCAACACACAGCATCGACAAAGGGTGTTGGTACTACTCGCCACAGAACTTAAAAACTAATCCATCCATCCATCCCAAGATGCCAAAACGTAAATTTCGTGATGAATATTCCAGCGGATGGACATTTGTCAAACA